>NC_143451.1:13444285-14080000 GCF_987193195.1 Phasianus colchicus
TATGGCTATTTACAATTATTCAAACATCTTACAAGTCCTAGGGTACACTCATGATAAGAATAAGATATTCTGTTCCAGTTCTTTGGATTAGCTTGACGTTATCCCCCCCTTGTGAAGCTGTATTTCCCCCCCAGCCTCCCCAAGCAAATGGTTCCTGCTATCCTCTGTTGCTCCAGCTCCACTGATGAATGGAAGCTATAGGCAAAACTGCCTTGGGTCTGGCTCCATGAAACAAGCTACTTTGTATATTTCCTCACATTGTTTTCAGCTGTTTTTTTTCTCAAACTGAGTTTGTGAAGGATAAAAGATTTATTGTGGCTTTTGCTGCTCCAGTAAAAGAAAATGTTACATTATTAAATATGTTTACAGATTGGGTTTGAAATCTTAAGGGCAACAGGTACAAAACTACACACAGCAAAAGTTATCTTTTGGCATCACCATTAATATGTAATTATATTTAATAAGTTAAATTGCAAATTGAGGAAAAAATTTACTCCAATTGTAAAGTCGTGCTGATAGCTGCCCTGCTATGTGAGCAGCAGCCGCTTTCAAAATGATTATAAAGGATTTTCAACTTCACTACTTCTGCACCATTGCTTGTATATACCTAAAACGTGCTTTAGAAGTTTAATGTTTTGTTTTTACTCTTGATTTCTAATTTTTATTTATTTTTTTTTGGGGGGGGAGAATGGAGCAAAAAACTGTTATCCACAGAAGTCAGCATAGTCTTCTGTTGTACAAAGCTGTGATTGGTTTGGAATTTCAAACTGATTGTGAATGAATCCATGAGAACTTAAGGATCATCGTCCTTAACGTAGGGTGCTGTTTTTTGATTTGTAAGAGATCGTGTGGTGATGTGATCAAATGCGGAGAAGAGCGAGGTGGTACGAATGGTGCTGGGGTGCTGTGTGACTTGGAGAAAAGCAATGCTGCTGCTTGGGGAATTTGCTGTTGACAGAGGGATTTCTCTCATCTTACCAAACAATAGTTGGAGAGAACTTCAAAGGCAGTGGCTGGTGTGGATTAATAAGTACAATAGGCCTGTTATGGCTCCTTGATAACCAACAAAAGGAAGAAGGGAAGACCTTAAGAACTGTTTATTTATATTGGAGAAACATAGGATACAGAATATTTAATAGCTTTACAGATATGCTCCTTGTTTCTTGAATTATACATTAAATGGCTTATTCTTGGCTTTATAAACACTTTCATTTTATGCAGCTGTGTTAAAGACTAATTAAAATTCTTTTGTGTTGCGGCATGATTGAAATGTGGACTTTTGTCCCTTTTTCTTCTTTTGGGATAAGACATAGCAGTGCATGCTGCAAGGAGGAATTGATTTCATCTCTGTCATAATACCAGAGAGATTGTTTTTATCCTCTTTTTTTGTTTTGACTGAAGAGAGTAGAGACCAAGCTATGACAAAATAGGCTTTGATTGGTTTGTAAATGTCAAGCATAAGTAAGAGCTTTAGAATCTATACAGTTTTTATTCATTACTTATTCTCCAAATCATTAGCTTCTGTGCAAAACCCTGAGGAGTGACAACTGAATTGAGTGGAGAGCAAAACATGTTTTGTTCCAGTCCTAGCGAGTGGTCAGCTTCATGCCATGGGGTGAAACAGCAGAGCAATTACAGGACATCCCTGTGGGTTTGCACTGCTGCAAATTGAGCTCGAGTGGGGATCTGCTTGTCATTAGTAAGAGCTCAGTGTCATTTGTTCTGTTTATCTAGTTACAACTGTCTTCCTCATTAATCTTTCCTATTTAAAGCATAGGTTAGTTTTGGATCTTAGGCTGATGTTAGCAGAGCTCTTTTGAAGGAGAACATAAAATTAGTCACCCACTCCCAAAAGAAACCAAAGCAGTGCTGTGGTGCTGATCTCCTGTGGCAGAGGGCAGCCTGGGCTTCTCACCAGTGTTTGGGGCCAGATTTCAGTTAAGTCTCACATGTGAACCCTGGTGCTTTGCCCACGTGGCTGATGGTACCTGACTCAGGCTGTGTCACTGTAAGATCAGTGACAGCTTGAGGATACGTTTTGGTGAGAAGGGAGCTGAGCTGGTTAACAGCTCTGTGTTGAAAGGTGTAATTTCAGCAAGCTGATTTGGAACTTCAGTGGCAGAAAATGTACTGAGCAAAACCAGTGACTCCTGCTGCAGTGCTGGCAGGCAATTAGACTTATCCTGCTGTGCTTCTCCAGCTTCACACAGAGAAGAGAAGCCTGGAAAACTATGGTGATGATTTGGGTGAGCTGGAAAGATGGCTTCCCATAACTTTAGCATGTTAATCAAACTCTGCAAAATTGCTTTTGTTTCACTGTGGCCTCTCTTAAACCCATAAATTGCACATCATGTGATACAGCCTGCAATGACCTGACTTCTGAGTCTAGATCTAGAGAAACAAAGACAAAAGTAATAATTTGTCTTAATTTCCAAATAATGGGTTTGAAACTGTATATGAAATTTCCTCTCCTTGAGCTCTATTACAGCCCTTCACATGGCTACATCCAATTGTGCAATGTGTGTGCTAACCAGATTTCAGTGGTGTGTTCTGTGCTTGCTATTAGAGCAGTAGATAGGGATGAGCAGAGTCTGGAATGTTAATTGCAGCCAAATGATAAGGTGTTTAAGTATTTCTGAAGTAGGAATGAAACTTCAAAGATTAGTAGTTGTAATGTCACATCTAAGTGTATTAACTGGAATTCAAGATAGTTTTCTTTCATTTTTTCCTTCTTCAAGCTATGGCTTGATTAGATTAATTACTAATTTTTCAGTTGTTTCAAAAGAAACATCAATTAATTGTCTTTGGAATCATCAAGACACTTAAACACTTAAAATGCTGCTTTAGCGAGAAGTCATTCTGCTTCAAGTGGCTAATGGGTACATTTGCTTTGGTAAGAAGCAATTGAATTTGTTGATTCTTCTGCACACAAATATGATGTTTATCTTTTAAGTGAAGGGAACTCGCTTTCCATTTACTCTTCAGAATTTCTCCGTTTGCTTTTGACATAGAAGTACTAAGCATGCATTTCTTTGGGGGGGACAGTATGCACTGTACCTTGCTTTTGTTGTTTTTGACAGCTCTTAGTGCCTTAATTCAAACAAACAAAGATAAATGATTGCTCTCCGGTGCATTTTAATCCAAGTGTTACTGCACACTAAATAAATCCTAATTACCTAGGAAACCTGAGAATTCAATTATTTTGTGACCATCGTGTATAGTGGATTCCTGACCGTATGGTTCAGCGTAATATAGTTAGCAATAGGAGGAGGGAAATGGATGCAGCTGCCTGGAGGGGAGCTGGAGGGGGCTGTTGGCTGGTTGTTGTGAAACATCACTCAGAACTTCCAGGTGTGGACACCAGATTTTAGTGGCAGCGTAATGAAGAGAAGTAATGAAGAGAAGCCCAGGTCTGCTACCAGGATGGTGATAGGTGCAGTGAGGAGAAAGGGATGCTGTGAGCAAGTTTTCTCATAATGCTTTGGGTTAGTTTGATCAAATGAAGACTCTTTGTTGCTGTATTCTGAGAAGTCTGTATGTTGTGGTTAATGTTCCTCGCTGTACTTTTTGAAAGGCGAGTCAAGGGGCTGAGCTGCTGCTGGACTTGCTGGTGAAGCTTGAGAAGAGCTGGCAGCAGTCCTGTAAACCTGAGATACTGGAGTTGAATGAAGCAGTTGCAGAGCTCCAGCATACAGAGAGGGCTGCTGGGGGACTCGCTTCAAACATACAGGAGCAGGCTGTTACAGGCATCTCACAGCCCTTCTAATCACACAGAAATATTTAAAGTAACTAAAATGCCTTTTCAGAATTCTTCTGTGGTTGTCATGTTATTGTTCTGTGTTTGTTCTTCAGATGCTGTTGCCTTTCTCTTGAAACAGCTGAAATTCTTTAAAAACAAAGTCCTCATGGGGAGAGGAGGCATTCAAAATCCTACTGTGCTTTATGTGCACCATAGAAAAGCATCGATGGTTTTATATTTTGACGGAGGATGCTTAAAAAATAAGGCTTTGATTTGAACTGAAGATAGAGCAGTTATGCTCTCACCTTCATTGCCCAATTCTCTTTGGTCGCTTTATTGATGATTTCTGTCTCTGGTCTTCATCAGTTAATTGTGCTTGAGTGTAAAGCTATTTATGGATCCATCTAAAATGCTGTGCCAAAAGTCTGGGGATGTTCCATTTCAGTTTCATGCAATTTAATTGAGAGACAAATCTGTGTCCTACGTCCGTGCTGAGTTGGAACTAGAGAAGTGTTTCGAGAGACTTCCAAAAATAGATGAGTAATATGGTGTGTTATCAGTCCTTTATTTCCAAGCAAACTTATGTTAAAAACCAGAGAAGAACTTGGTCCCCCCTGAAAGGAATTGCCCAAGTGCTAATTTTTCTATTTAGTTTTACTTCTGTCTTGTACTTCCATAGTTGAATTTTAATGCCAGGTATCCAGCTGCAATCAAATCTATTCATTTGCTGTGCATTTTGAAGCACTTTATAGAAGCAATGAGAGCTTGACGTTCTAATAAATTATAAATTAAAATATAATCAGTTTTTTACTTTCTAAAACATTTCCATCTGCTTACTGAGTCGTGGTTTAATGTTACTTCAACAGCTGATTCTGAGTGCATAACTGTCAGTTCATTGTGAAATGGTAATAGGTCCTTAACTAAGACAGCTCAGCAGAGCTTTCTAGCAAGTGTCTGTAAAATGCTGATGGTGTGCAGTACTAAAAATATTGCAGAAGCCATTTTCCGTGTAGAAAATTAGAAAGTATAGCAGTGGGGACTTGAAGTTCAGAGCAAAATAAAAAGGCTTGTTTCCAAATTAGTCTCTAATGTTCACATTTGTTTGGGCTTTGGTGTTTTTTTTTTGTTTTTTTTTTTTGCTTAAATGTTATTGTCAGAGGAAACACAGTGCCAGGCTGGGGTAGTGGGACTGAGGAGGAGAGTTCTGGCTTCCCACAATAATGGGACCAGAGCCAGCAGGTTATCTACACTCATTTGGAAAAACCACTTTTTTTGTCATTTGTTCTCAGTGTTATCTTGCTAATTACGTAGCACAATGTTCAGTTCTAATAACGTGCTGCTCCTGAATCCTGCCATTCTGTGTGTGTGGTTTCGTTCAGGATCATGCATGGCTGATACCAGCTTTAGGGGTTGCATGGGCTCCATCATTGCACTGAGGGAAGCTGCTTGCAGGGAGGGTGCAGGGCACTGTGTGAAAAAGCAGATTTCCCACAGGGGTCTGGATGTATTTATCTGAAGGCAAGGTTTCAGACTTCCCTTGAGTAGCAGTAGTGATGCAAGTAGTGTTGGTAAGCACTGCTGTCAAATTCTTACAGCAGACTTCTTGGCTTTTTAGTCCAAATTAAGATATTGGTTGTTTTGTAGGGAAGGGAGGGAGCTTTAATAAAAGTTATTCACAGCTGGCCCGTCAGGCAGGCACCTCAAGGCCAGAATGTGTTCAGTGTGCTGGGATAAAGGTGTATTTGGATGCAGCCTTATTTTCAGAAACTCGTGAAATAAGGGCTGTTCCCAGGGCTGGGTGGTGCATGTGGTGCTTTGGAAGGCTGGCCAGTTCTCTTTAAGCACATCTGATTTAATTTAATTGTGCCATTCCTCTACTTGGAACTGAGTAAATTTGGGTTTTGCTGAATTGTTTGATTGGGATGGGAAGTAGACTTCAGAAACAGGTTTGAAACCTCCTGGTGAAGGTGTTTGGTAACAGTGTGCACGAGGGATGTCTGTGTTCCTAATCATGCAACAAAATTTAGTTTTATGGAAAGTTAACTCTTCTTTAGAGGAGATTAATGCCCATTGATTTTGTTTTCTATTATATCCATGCCACTTAACTTTTCTTTGAAGTCTGCAATGCCAGGAAAACATCCTCCAGAAATAAGTATAAGCCTAAAGCTGCCAATTGCTGGAACTCGGATTGGAAGCTGATTGTTGATTTGAATTGCCTAACAGATGAGGATGATTTCTGTTAATTGGAGATCTGTCAGTAGCTACCATTACTAGAAATCTGTGGCTTTTATAATACTATCTCATTTTACTATTGGATTAATTTCAGTTCTGAGTCCTAATACATGATGGTATGAATTTCTGAGTACACGAGAATAGAACCGAGGCAAATATACTTATCTGACCATTTAAAAATCTCTCCAATTATTTCATTGATGCAGAGACCAAACACTTCTGCTGGGAGGAGGCACTCAACACATTGCAAAAGAGATGCCTGATATTATCTGCCAGATAAATCTGCTGTGTTTGGGTGAAGTTCAAGAGCTTAGAATTACGCTTTTCAGAACCTTGTTGACTTGGCATTAAACTCTGCAAAGTTGTCCACGTTGAAATCCGTGGGTCTGCTTACAGATTCTTGGCAGACTAAGTGTGCCCAGTTCATTTCTTTCTGGTTGATATTTTTGTTTTGTTTTTAAGTGTCTGTTGACTTTAGCAGTTGAAAGAGGATACTGTGGAAGAGGAAGCATAACTTAAATATATTTTTTCTCATGAATACCAACACATTTATCCTTCCAACATCTCTATGTATTCTTGTTAGAAATTACTGTGGGAAGAAAATATCTACTTTATTTAAGGAAAAAAATGAGTCAGATCTGCTTCTTGCAGATAGAAGGTGATAAACCCAGGCTGAAATCAGATTGTTGCTGTATAGACTTTCCTTGTAAGGTATGAATGTTTATGTTGGTCACCTGCTTTGGAGAATTTTTTGGGTTTTTTGATTCTACAGTTTTAGAGTTGGTTTATGGGCTCAAATGAACACTGAGATGCTGTGAGTTGGATGGTAATTACAGCATACATTAATGGCTTTAATTAAACCAACTTTGATGTATGTTGGGAGCAGGATGCAACATGCAACCCTGTCATCCTAAGGGACTGGATAGCTTTGGCTGGTGGAATTTCTTCATCTGCTTTTTGTGAGACCTTTCTCATAATCATAAATGGAATGAAGTCTTCCGATCAGTGATCTGTTAAAAGTGTCTGTTTTGTTTTGTAGGACGCCTGATGATCTGTCAAGGCAAATTGTGGCCCTGCAGCAAAGGGAGCTTGTGCTGAAAGAGCAGAACTCTACCATCACAAACAGGTAAGTGATACCAGTAGTGGATGTTGGGTAGCAAGATGCTGCATGTGGAAGGAAAGTAAAGACTTCAGGCTGTGAGGATGGCTCTTTAGATTTCCCTGCTGCTCTGAAGAGCTTTCCATGCTATTGTTCTTTCCCATATTGAAGAGTTTTTTCCTCGTGTAAATCCTTGCAGTATGAAAGAGACTAAATGTGGGAGGATTATCCAGTTTTATTTTGTAAGCTGTAGTGTTTGTAAGGGGAGATAAGCATCTTTCCCAGACCGCCATGTCTGGAAAGAGAATGTCACAAATGTGCAAAGCAGGGATGCTGGGGTAGGAGGGCAGTAAGAGCTCCAAGGGCTGTAATTTGCCTGCTTAGAGAGCTGGTTTGTATAGATGGCGTTGGATGAGCACGTCTGTAGATCTGATGGCAGAACGCTCTAGACTTTAGCAGAAGGAGCAGTTGGTTTATAGAGCAGGGATATGTATGTAAAACTGGAGAGTGTCTGAGCCTTTGCACTGATGTGGGAGCGAGCATCTCCTGAAGGAAATGAGTTTGTCTGCTGGAGCTTTATTTCCAGACTGCGTTGGTTACGATAGCATTTCTTAACGTGATTCCATAATGTACCTGGAAGCACTTCTCACTCTCAGTGCACATCTTTTTCTGCCCTGATGTCTCTTCCTGTTTAAAAGCAATACCTCCACCTTTAAAAATGGTTCTTGGGCAGTTTGCATTGCCAAAGTCTTGTCTAAGCAGCAGAAGCATGGTGAATTTCCACCTTTGGTGTGAATGTGTTAAATATAAAGCAAACGCTGTGTAATTGAGCTCTGGGCCAGTGCTTTTATTCGTCTTGGGCTGCATTTGCATATATTTCTCTTGAGATGTGTGGTAGACTTTGGTTCAAGAGGTGGTTGTATTATGGTCTCTGCCTTGCGAATGATGGGCAGAATTCAAGCTGGGTGTTAAAAGCTTTGTGTGCTGCTGCTTTTAAAAGTGTTTAGTCAGTTGTAAAATTGTTAGCCAAGTGTAAACTGCCAGGAGTGCAATGTTTGCATTTCTATAAAGAATTTGAAGGGTGACAAAAACCATCACTAATATTAGAGGGAAAAAAAAAGCATTTCGTATATTAAAAGTGCACCAAGCAAATCTCCTGAAGTCATAATTGATCAAGTAAAAGAACATTGGTAATGTTTGAGGTGTTGTTTTTCTTCCCCCTCCTGCCTTCCCCACAGTCTGCTACTCACAGCCTGTCAGAGCAGTGTTTTTTCTAAATTTATTAATGGCCGAAGGGAATCATCTGTTGAAAAAGCAGCCTTTTTGTGCTGTCTGTTCGTGCTGGATGTAATTGTGCCAATTTAGTTTAAAAGTAAAAACATGATTAAGATTACTTTTTGATTTCAAGTGAAATGGGCTGTAAAGCTGCTTAAATTAAAATTGTAGCATTTTCTTGATGAAATGCTCTGTCATTTCCAAAACTAACAATTTTAGCTTTCTTCTGTCACATACCTTATTCCGTCTTAAAGTAGGCAATAAGATACAGTTTTTAAAACCTTTCATTATGGATGATTTGAAAGTTCCCAAGAGAAGGTCTTGAGTCTCTGGAAATGAAACCTTGTTAAGGAAGCAAATCTAATTTTCTCTTTTCCCTTGAATGACATCCAGATTCAGCTGATGGTTTTCTTTTATTTGTTTCCTAATTGTGTGCGGAGTGGACTGCGTTTGACAGTAACTTAATATGTGACCATGACTCCCTCTAGTGATTGAGCCCTGCAGTTATTTGGCTTTCTATTGTTTTCTCATCTATAACTGGTTTAGCTTCAAGTTGGTATGTGTTCTGTCTTCAGTACTGATGGTTCTGTATTTCATTTATAAATAGTTGGAAGTTATTTGTGTACAGAGCTATATGCAAAAGGAATTTTGCCTATCATATTAAGCTTTGATTAAACTTCGCCATTAAAATTAATGATTTGGTAGCTACTTAAGGAAACATCATCAGAAGTTGGCACCTGAATTTATTTCTGACATTAAAGCAGAGAATCAAGGATAGTTCTGGGTTACCTCTTGCTGCCATGCGAAGCTCAATGTTCAGGAGAAGAAATTTGAGTGATGTTGCAGACTGAACTGTCATGAATAGTCTGTTTGCTTTTTTCCTTAGAGCACTTGCACTGGGAAAGGATGGGATGTCTGGGGCACTGTTGGTCAGCAGACTCACTTGCTGATCATTTAACCCAAATACCAGAGGCTGCATGCAAACTGAGTGATGTGTCTGGTCATCAAGGAGCACTTTGGCATAGGCAGAGAAGGGCCTGGTACGGTTCTTTGCAAGCTGAATGTTCTGTCTTTACGCTGCAGTTGTCTGTCTTCATTTTAATTGCTAGTGATAGCATCTTGCCTGCACTTTAGCGAGTGTGGTGAGCACTTGCTACATCATATTTGTCGTAGCCTGATGAGGAGTCCTCAGTTTCTATTTGATAAAAGGAGATGTTTGATGGTGAGACAGGAGTTGATTGCTGATGTGTCCCAATATGAGCAAGACTTGACTTCAGAAAACAAGACAGGCTTGGAGAAGATGGCACAAGGGATCAGGTTGCTATGTAGGGTCCCTTCTCTTCCTATAGAACTAGAGACAGATGTGTAGCTCAGCTGTTTCAGTGTGCTTCAGGTGATCTGGAATGAGGGGTTATGACATAGTCATTCCTGTAATGCTGTTTCCCACAGGGCATATGGCTTCATTAAACGAGCTGAACTTCACAATTGCTAATGGATTGCTGATGGTCTCTTGTCCGTGTGCAACACTGACATGGGACCAACGAGGTATTGTGTGAAATACAAGGCAACATGAAGTCAGTGCCTCAAACAGAATGAAGGGCACCTGAAGAAAGGGAGAGCAGCACCAAATCTTTGATCCTGATCTTAGTGCTGCTAGTTTATTCCTGTCACCCGGTGTCAGAAAGCCAGCCGTGAGTTTTGACATACGGTTTTATTTGTGAAAAGGGATATTTAGAACGTGTTTGAAATGATATTTTCTTCCTCCAAGTGCTCACAGAGTTCTCTTAAGAGAGATGGTTGTTTACACCTCTATTCGTATAAATCACATAAAGTTGACTTACCCAAACAACCTGCTGTGTGTGTTATCACTTACAAATGAAATAAAAACCCAAACCATCGAAGGCTGGGGAACAGAGATTGCAAACTGAACAGAAAATCTTTTTAAGAAAGGCAGCAGGGACTTTTTTTCTAAGCAAAAAAGACAATGAGTGAGTAATAATAAGATTGGAGCCATCCATCTCCGTAAGTGCTGCTCGCTCAAAAGTGTGCTGTAAATCCACTGCCCATCTTCTCCTTGCCTTGGATGTCCCATGGAGCGTCAGTCACAAATACAGATGGAGCCTGTCAGCCTTTTCTCCCCTAATCTTCTGGAAAGTTGGGCAGAAGTTTAATTACAGTGAAATGTCTTTTATCTGACAGCAAGAGAAGTGCTGGCTTTTTGATAGGCTTTATGAGTTATTTTCTGATCAAAAGAAGCATTTAATGTCTAATATAGGACAAGGTAAGGATTTTTTGTGCAACTGTATGGCATACTGCACCTTGATTTATACGTGGGGATGTATGTGTATCTAACACCAGACAAATGTTTATTCGTAGTGCTTCAGGGCAGTATTAACTGCTGGCAGGTTCTGCATTCATTTAGAGCAATGCTATGAAGAAATGACTGGTGGCTATTGCTCTTTCTTCTCCTCAAAGTGAATCTTTCATGCTTTTTTTTTTATTCTGGAAAGTAGTTGATAGTGTCCCATTGAGTGACCTATCTTTTCAAATAAGCATATTCAAACAGTAAGCTTCCAGGCTACATCTGGCTATTCATGATGATAATTGAGTAGATACAGAGCCTCCCTGATTTTTCTTTTCTCATGCAATAGTTAGTCTCTAGCAGAAAACAGGGAGACAAAATAATTCAGTCAAGACATGGACTTCTTGCTTCTGATTCTAAGAGTGTGAGATTTTGCCCAGACCTTTGCTGTTTGTGGTTTTGCTGTTTTTAGCCCAGTTTCCTGAGCAAGTGAGGCAGTGTGCCTTATTACTGTGTTTTGTGTGTGAGCCTTTCTGTGCCTGCTCTACTCTTTTGAAGTGGCTACTTCTATCAAGTTTGGCAGGTGGTTCAGATCCCCAGAATAACAAATCCCAGCAAGTTTAATGAAAACAGCTATCCAGCTACAGCAGGGGCACCTTTTTGCTGCAGTTTGAGGCTATCCCCTCTTTAGGTATCAGGATCCTGCAAGTAAGAAGTTGGTGTGGGAAATGAAAGTCTGTTGGAGTAGGTATTCACCACTGGAGAGAGAAGTCCATAGGAAACAGGGCAGCTTATTTCTGGAACTCGAGGAATTGCTCTCTTCTTCTGTTGAAAAGCAATTCTATAGAGAGAGCCTAAAGAGCAGTCTCCAGGGAACAGATGTAGCTATAATTTTAAATCTTTTCAGCCTGGAGCTCTGTGGAGAATGTGCTGTGCAAACCTGGTAGAAACAAGTAGTATTTGGTTTCTTGCTTTCGATTTGACTGTGCTTCTTAGAGACCAGAACGTGGAAGGAGGGTCTGCAAAATGCATCTCTTCAGTGCTCCGGTTGCTTTTAATGATTAACATGTTGCAAAAGCTATTTAACTCTGTCCTTCTTTTCTCTTGTTCCAGGGTTGTGATTGACTGTTGGTGTTCATGCTAGCATCCCTGTTGTTTGTGCATCTTTCTATTACTAGAATAAGCTTTTATTTGTTAGTGCTCCTCTGGAGATGCTGATTAAACATTCCCTCAGGTGTCCAGGTAGCAATTCATGTTATTGACCAGAAAAATGTCTAAAATAAATGGCTAATGAAAAGCTAAACATGAATTCTGTAGATCTTGCTAACTGCTGTGAAGTAGGGCCTGTTCAAATACTCGACAAAACACTGTCTGAGAAGTCTCTTCTTGGCTGGGATGTCTCAGTCGGTTGATTGTATCTGCATGTGAAATCTGTTCAGCCCTGTGGCTGATTGCTTGTTTAACAGTTTCCCATCCGGATCATGTCAGCACCACTGCATGTTGTCTTCAGACTGCTACTATGGAGATCTTTATTGTGTATTTTCTTCTTACTATGCTGCGCTTGTCTTTAGGCACGTGTGGACTGTGGTGGTGTGTGGTAAGGGGGGACTCTTACTGAATTTGGGGGAGGTGGGTTCCAATTATTTTCCTATATTTTCCCAATATTTTTCCTAATATCAAAGCTTTATCACTTATCCAACAGCAGATCTCTCGTACACGTTCAATCAACACAAGAAATGAACCGCCTTGTCTTTTTTAGCTGTGTAAGGCAAAAAGAAAAACCCCGAACTTGTCATAAATCAGTCAGCCCCCCTCCCCACCCAAAAGCAGCTTTCTTTTGCTGCTCTGAAAGTTAAATGACTAATGTGCATAATTTATTTGAGCATCTGTGCTAAAAACTTGCATACCAAGTTTGAGTTCAATGTGATCAACAATGGTGAAAATTAGGATTTATCATGGAAATGCTGACGGATGTGAACATGTGTAGGCTAAACCGGCGCCTGACAAACCTTCTTATTGTGCGATGCTAATGGTGAAACGCGGGGTGCTTTTTTTTTTTCCTGCTGTAATTGCATCCCCTCCCCCTCCCTCCGTCTGCTTAATTTTCCCCTTTTCAGATGTGGTGAGTTGAGTTGCTTCGTATTTGGATTCCTATTTCTTTTTTTTTCTGAGCGGTGCAGCAGTACTGAGTGTGGAACAGAAGGTGGTGCCGGCAGCATTGCGCTGCTCGCTGCCTCCCCTCCTCCTGCTCCGCCTGCGCAGCCGGGCTGCTGTCACCAGCCTTATAAATTCTGGAGCCAATTAGCTAAAAAATGTTGCGAGTGAAAAGGGAGGAAAGAAAAAGCTGCAGGATGGCTCGATGTGAATGTGACTGCCTCAAAAGCTCTTCCCCAAAGAGCTCAGATGGGGCCTCGCGCCGCAGCTCGGGGTGTTGGGCTGCTTCAGGAGGGAGTAGTTGGTTTGGAGGAGTTGAGCGCAGGGAAAAGAAGTGAGGCTGCTTAGGAAGCTGTGCCAATGGCAGAAGACCTGCTGCTAGGTGGTGCAGGGATCCCTGAGGGCTGCTTGGGCTGGGCAGGGCACTGTGCTGGTTTCTCCACCTTTCTCCAGGGGCCTCCTGTTGAAGCCAATTTCTTTTCTTTGTGATTTCAGAAGTCAGACTTCGTTTCTTAGTTCTTACACAGGCAGCATAGAAGCAAAATGTAACACAGTGGCAGTGGGACAGCAGTGTTGCACTGAAGAAATAGTCAGTTTCTCAGTGCAGTCATTTTGCAGGAAGGCGTCACTCCCGGAGATGGGGCGGAGTGGGAAAGGCAGGCTGTTGTATCAAAGCTCGTGCAAGGAGCTGGTGTTCTGTATGCAGAAGTTCTTCACTCAGAGGGTGGTGAGGCACTGGAACAGGCTGCCCAAGCATGTTGTGGATGCCCCATCCCTGGAGGCATTCAAGGCCAGGCTGGATGTGGCTCTGGGCAGCCTGGTTTGCTGGTTGCACGTAGCAGGGGGTTGAAACTAGATGGTCATTGTGGTCCTTTTCAACCCAGGCCGTTCTATGATATTCCCAGTTTTCAGCTAGTTCTTTTTCCTGCTTCTCCCTCTGATTCATTCAGAAGTCTACTTTGTTTTCTTTCTTTCAAGACTTGCCCATAGAAATAGGGGAACAACTGCTTCTTAAAGTAGTCAGTGCAGTCTCTGGGAGGGAAAAAGGGAGGGGAGAGAAAAAGGGAGGGGGAAGAAAGATGAACACAGATTTCTGATGTTGCTAGCCAAGATGGAACCCTTGTTCCATCCTGGTTCCTTCTTTGTATATTTTTAACCAGAGGTTGGTATCTGATTCAGTTGTAGTTTTAGTGGTGACTTGAGGTATTTTTAATTCTTGGTCATACCAGAGGGAGCAGATCTGACATCTGAAAAGGGCCCTTTTGGGGCTGCATGGTTGGCCTTAGAAACTGGGCTTTGTAAGAGTACAGAATGGTGTTCTAGCAACATGCAATTTCCTTTCTGTCATATTTTATGTATGTACTGTTTTTCTGCACGTTTTCAATATTTAAAACAATGTTCACATATTCATAAGTTGTAAAATATGTTCTCACTGCTAAGATGTGGAAATTAGTTTAGAAAAACAGAAACAACAAAACCTCCAACTTTCCTTTTATCCAAGCAATAGAAATCCAATTCTTGTGGGTGAAATAACCACTGAAGAGGCTTTCTGTTTCTCAGCCAGAAAAAGCTTTTGAAATATTTATGGAAATAAACCAAAATGTGTCCCTTTCTGGCTGCACAAATAAGGGATTATCAGATCTAGCCTATGACATTTGCAATGCATGGAGTCTGAAGTGTATAATACTAATAGAGTGTGTGTTTTAAGAAAGTACTGTGATATTTTTGTGTTGTTTTGAAATGAGACTACTGACAAAGTGTTGCATATCCATGGATCAGACAAATGCAAGAAATGCCTCTTTTCCTGCAGCTTACAGTGCAAGTAAACACTGTCATCAAGGCAGTGCATTAACTGATTCTTGGAAACCAAACGTTGCTCATGTAACTGGGAACATGGAGCAGTGCTGCCTGCATCAGCTGAAAGAATCTGAATCCTGTGGCATCAAGGATATAATTGTATCACAAGCTGTCTGGCTGTGTTACTCTCCCAGTTTACTGAGTGAACTTGCTCATCTGGGTCTTATGCCTTGGTTTTTCATTCTGTGAGTCTTGTACTGGTGTAAGAATTGGAGCTGGTTGAAATCGGAGTGCATTTTCATCATTCAGAGAAGAATCAGCAAATCAAGGTTTGCAGGGAGAAGTAATACCTTTCATTAGACCAACTGATAAGATTAGAAGAAGGATGTGTTTGGGCACATGGCCAATGCTCAGATCTGATACAGACGCAGAAGCCTTCAAGCTAAATATGGGTTGAGAACAAATGCTCTGAGTTTAACTTGATTAGACAATTTGAGAGAGAAGGTAGCGGACACGTGTGGGATGGAGGGGATGTCAGAAGAGGTGAAGAAAATGCTGTTAGCATCTATGAGAAATGCTCTGAGTTGTTCTGATGCACGACCAGGTGTATGTACTTTGACAACACGTTAATAGTATGAACTTCCTCCATGTCGAAGGAGCTTAGAAGCAGATACAGTGCCTGCTATGTTTTTGCTGGAGGCATATACCAATAAGTACTGTGATTGACTGACTCAGCACTGATATGTCTGACCTGCAATTAAGGGGCTAGACCTTCAGTTTTATATTAACCAAAAATATAATTTTCTATATTGTTAATAAAATTCTTCTATCATATTGCTGACTTATCTCCTCTGGGCACTCAGTTGCAGCAGCAAGTCTGAACCTGCCATTACAGTGACTGTTGAATGAGTTTAGCTTCATTTGTCCAAATGTGCTCTGGGATGAAGCTTGTTTCCTGAGATGCAGTATTTCTGCTTCTGGTTCTTGTGGGTATTGCAGGCTGTGCTGATGCTGGGAAGGTCTGGCTATTGATACTTACTGGGATGGGCTGTTGGTTTTTGTGGTAAAACTTGTCAGTTTTAAATAATTGCTTGAACTTAATAGGACATGATAAAGTGGCTTGTTTCTTTTATTAAATAGGACACTAATATATATATATGTGTGTGTATAATGTATATTTTAAAGTGCACCTGCTGGTTACCTTTATGTAGAATGGTGGTAAGTCTTTAAGTGGCCTATTTTATAGTAGCTTAATTTCTTCTAGCAGTACACTTGTTCTTCCTCCCCAGCACCCTGATGATATCCAAAAGGAAAAAAATGCTGATAATAAGAACTGTGGTTGTAACAAAAAAAGCAGCAGTCAGATAACCGGGGGCAAAGTGTTGCCTAAAATTCTTCATGTTTTTAAGCTAATTACATTTTATATTGCCAGTGACCTTTTTGGAAGCCTCTTATTTGCGTGGATTGCAGATGCCTCCAAAGAAAATGCCTTTATACGTAGAGAAAATACATTCCAGTCATCTCCTCAAACCAGAATACAGTTCTACTTGTAGAATGTGCTGCTTTCTGCAAGAAGAGTGGCTATTCTGAATGGCTGGAGAGCTGTCTCTGACAGAAGAGGAACACTTAGACTGGGTTGTCTTACAGGAGTTCTTGAAGGTGGGAGTTCTGTGTATAAACTGTGGCATGGGGACGTTTTTGAACTTACAGAACAAGTATTCATTAATATTTTAAGTCAGAGAAAACTTGAAATTCATGCCAGATCCCTTGGGAAATTTGTGGCTCTGTGGCAAACTTGTGAATGAGGATGTGAGCCTTGTTTCAAATGTTCCTGCAAGTATAAAGCAGACATCTCTTGGTTCTTGCAAGATTTTAATTTGGAATTTTTTTCCTTTCTCTTAAGATAGCACGCTGCTTCCTTAAATTAATGCAGCTGTTCTTGAATGGAATATAGGAGAGAGGCTGAAGCTTCGGTAGTTCTTCTTTCTCTGTCCTTGGAGACTTTTGTCCAGCTCTTGAATGAGAAATGAAAGAGAGAGGATAGCTGCAGCATCCATGAGAACTGCTCCTGTCATTGAAGCTGGCAGAAGTTACAGTGTCCTTCTCCTTGTAAACCCGGCAGTCCTGGTCAGACATCATCAGACTTCATTGGTTTTGATGTTTTAAAAATAAATTGAGTGGCTTTGATTGACATCTTTTGTTAGTGTGTACAGACCTCAAAGAAGTTCCTTATATCAGTAAAGAGCTAAATCAAGTCAAGGTGTCAGTGCAGGTGCTACCACATTTGATCAGTCAGAGTACTTTTTGTTCTTTGTTTCCACAGTTCCAAAGTTCCTTCAAAGTTCCTGTTTTTGAATAGAGATGAGAGCAGTATTGTCTCTGCTGCAAGACATTAACCTATGTTCTAGGAACGTGCCCTGCTTAGAATGTGCTCTTGGGGCCTTGTGGATTTGAATCCCAAAATGAGTTGTTCTTTAATAACCATGCCTCCAAATGCAAAAATTGATTGTAGCAGAGACAATTAAAGCTGACTGTATCCAGTCCACTTCCTTTTGTTCGGTTCAGACATTAATCTTTCTAACCAACCACCAAATCACCACCTGTCTACAAAAAGGTGTTTTTTATTATTTAAGAGGGAAGACACTGCTCTGACTTATACTGATATAGAAGCCATTTATGTATTCTCATTCTGGGATTTCTAGAACCGTGTGTCAGGAGAGGCTTATGTGCAGATCAGGTGGGGTGCAGGAAATTTGAGAGAGCAAAAGGAGTAGGGCAGGGCAGACAAAACAGGATTTCTTAAATCCTTTTTTTCCTAGGAGGAGGCTGATGCTTGAGTGGCTGCATGTTTCCACCTGGCCCAGAATAGATCCTCTCTGAATCCTGATAAATTGCTATTTGTGCTGTTTCTGAGTGTGCAAGGGTATGAATTGCTGCTTATGGTATCTGTTGTGGTACTTTTGTAAAGCATAGCAGCTGTTTAAGGGAAAAAGGGCCAGGATGGGGTTGGAGCTGAGGAGCCAGTGTTAAGGCTGGGCTGCAGAAGTGTTCAAAACTCAGTGTGCCTTCAGAAGCAGCTGAAGTACAAAACTTGCATGGCATTGAGCAAGTGAGTGATCTGTCCTGGCTTGTGGAAGTGGTAATGAATAAGGCTTGTGCTCAAATTTAGTAGAACCTATCTGTTGCTGCTTGTGCAGGGCTTTCCCAAAAGTGCCATTCTTATCATTGACAGCTCCTAAAACATTTTTGCCTGTACCTCAAACAGGCTGTTCAGATGTTGTCATTCTGCTTGGTGTTATCATGTTATGAAGCAGATACTTTTTTTTTGTTTGTTTCCATCAGCTCTGTGTCCCATTGATGAAACAGCATCCCACTAAGAAAGCTGTGGGAGTCCTCTGATGTGGTGGAAGAGCTCAGCAGTGTTATATGGCTCTGGGATAGATGACTGATGCCCTGCCATGGACTTCTGCATGCTTTGTGCACGTAGGAGCAGCATAGGATAGGAACAGTTGTGAGAACAGTTTTGGTTTTGCACCTTGACAAGAATCTGTCACAACAACCTAAGTTTTGCATCAGTGTTAATTTACTGTTTTGCCTCACGTGTGCCTTGATGGCAAATAATTTGAATGAGAGAGTAGGTAAGATGGGTTGAAATACAGAGCAACCTGAAAATCATGTTCTAACTCCATCTTCCTCAGCAGAAAAGGGGTGGAGTGTGAAGGGAAGAGAGAAAGCACATCACTACAGCAAAACCAGCCGCAGCTGAGCAAAGCCTGATACAAGAGATGAGTAAATCATCAATATTTCAGATCGTTGCTTTTATAAACAAATGTTAGAAAGTGAGAATGAAAACCTGAGGAAACACCATGGAAGAGTGTGTGCTAATGTCCCTCGAGTCCCTAGCTGGTAGGAGGAAAGGTTGTTTGAATTTTAAATGGGTTTAAATTCCTGTTCATTTTGTGGTCCTTGCTGTTCTGTGTATATTGTCCCTGAGAAGTGTGCAGGGAATAAAACTCCTGTATTTTTATGCTTGGCTGGTTTTAGTGTTCTCCTATATTTTTCAGCTGTAAATGTTGCAGACTTTATTACATTTAAACTGGTTTTAATGTAGTAGGTCATAAAACCTAAATAATGAGAGGTAGTGTCCACTGCAGGTGTTTTTAGTGCAGAGGAGATGCTTGGGAGTTGCTGAAAGGCTTAAACTGAAACTCCAGCATCATCATCTTAGTGAAGACAGTTCAGAAATAAGAAACCTGTCATGGCTGAGAATGAATTTCATTGTTAAAAATTCCTCCTTTTTTTTTCATCTGAGTGGCTGGTTTATGCTTTGAGACATCAGCTCAAATCTGAAGGGAGAAGAGAGGGTGCTTCATAAAAAGGTTCAGCAAATTCTATGTATGTAGCAATATAATGTAGTTACATATGTGTGTATTATATGTAATAGCTGAGACCCTTTGGAACTGACTGCTTATTTGGAACCAGGGGTGTGTAAAGGAGCTGTCACTGCATTCTGAGCTGTGAGAGACACGTGTGTGTGTGCCAGTGATATTCCTGCAAGCTCTAAGCCATTGATGAGGGTTTTATTGCTTTTCCAAGTGGAGCCAAATGATGACAGCTGCTTGTCTGTGCCTTTCTACCTCTCTTCTGAAGCAAAGGCCCTTCTTAGGGGAGCAGCGTATGAATGTCAGCAGATCAGGGGCTCTGCCCAAGCCAGGGCTGGGTTACAAATGTAATTATGAGCAATTCTACTCTTAATTGTGGTTACTTTTTCTGCTGTGATATATATGATCCATGCTTTAAAGATTTCATCCCTCTGTTTCAGGCAGTCAGTTACCTCCCCCACATTGTAAAACTAAAATAGCCTGAAGAGAGATAGTTATTGGTGTATGGTTTCATGGATATGTTTGACACTTCTTAACTGTTGAATACGTGGCTTTGGAACTTCCCTCAGAGAGGGGGAAGCTTGGTCTCTGTGATCTCCATGTGGGTCAGAACTTCATTTAATACCACTTGACGTTAAAACTGTTTAAGAACTGGTGCTCGTGGTGTTGTCTGTTAGTTTAATTCACTGATTTCACCACAGCTTAGTGGATATTAAATGTTTTTGTAAAACATTTATGGTGATTTCTGAGTGTCAGCTTCCAGCTAATAGATGTCACAAACTTTTATCTCTTAGCAGCAACTCTGTACCAAGCTGTGCATTCAGCACAGAAACAGAACCACAGAGGGGAGCTGGAGACAGACCATCCCTTCTTGGAGCCTTCACCACATTAGAACAGGGACAATTTGGTTTGCTGCTGCTTCTTTAAAATAGAAAACGGAGCAAGAAAAATTAATCTGTCAAATACTGAAACAATGCCTTTAGTAAGCAGTTGGTCAACACGTGTTGTTTTAAAACTGACACTTGATTATTTTGCAAGTTGTTAATGAATAGGCAATTAGAGCTCTTACTGTTTTTCTGGGCCATCGTTCCTGAGACTGCTTAAAGCCTGGGGTCTGAAGGCACAGATCACGTGTCAGAATCCTGTCTGCAAACCTGGGGCCTCAGTGTGAAATTTAATGGCTTTACAGGCTGCCAGTGATCTTTGTGATTAAATAAAAGCCTGCTTTAGGTTTGTGCAAATGGTTTAATGGTCGTATTTAACACTGTTCTCTGTTCACGTTGTACACTTATTCTAGTAATTGTATTATTGCATCTGTTTGATCACTCTGGGAACCAGCTCAGAATGTGCCATTTTATTAAGGTGGTTCTTTATAAATATGAAAGCTGGGAACTTACTATGCAGATGGGTTCTGAGATTATGAAAATGCACATCCAGGATTCCGGTAATTTAGAAAAAATATTGTTTTGTTATACCTTTGGTAACAGCAGCCAACTCGTGTTATGTAGCTTCTTTAAAGCAAATGCAACACTGTTATGTAGAAAAACATTCAACGTTTTTTATGGTATTTCAGACATCCTTATGCATGTAAGTGTTATTAAGGTTTCTATTCTTACGTTACGGATTATTTCCAAGTAGAGAATGGTAGGCTTATGTGTCTGCATAGGTCTGTCTTCAAATAGTTACATTATTTAGAAAATAATCCTCTATTTTGAGAATTTGTTCTTGCAGATATGAGGATAAAGTGAAGTCAAAACCTCCTTTTCTGGTGCTGGGTGAGTTTTGAATTTTAAGCAGTGACCTGTACAGCCAGCTTGGGGGTTGGTGCATTTCCCACCTTACACAGCTGTGCTTCTGGAATCCCTCTGTGTGCAAAGGTGGGCTCTGCAAAGCAGAAAGCTCATGGAATTGGAGAGGAGTCACATCACATCTCTTCATCTGGGGACTCAGTCCAGCACTCAGATCCTTCCTTGTTCTCTTAGACCCAACTGGAATGGAGAGATGAGGCTTGAGTTAAGTCCAGGTGTGTATAAAAGGCATGAAAATAATGTCTTATGCAGTATGTATTTTGGCAAGATGAGTTAACGTATTTTACTGCTCCACAGTCACAGATTTCACTCAGGCTCTTTTCTTCTTTGTCTTTAATTTGTATTCACAATTCCATCTTTCTCTTTTTCTCATTCTTTTTTTTTTCCCCTTTTTTTTTGTAGCTGCAATACCTTATACGATCTCTTTGAAATAAGCTATATCTCATATAGAAATTACCAGCAGGGAGACCATTGGATGAGAAGTAGCGTTCATTTCTCTGCTGTGCTGGGTAATGATTTCCTGCTTCCAGGAGCAGGAGATTAAAATTCTAGGGAGAGGATTTGCCCCCTTCCTCTTGCAGCAAGCCCCTGTGCCAGGGCTCAATCACTTCCTCTGTAGCAGCAGGAGCAGAGGTAATGTGATGCTGTGGTCATTCAATCACTGCTAGAAATGCTTTAATCTCTTCTATTCTGTCTGATAAATGCTTTCTTCTTTGTTATGAATTGCAGATTTCTAGTGTTCCTATTGTTGCAGGGATTGGGGAAGAAAAGAGATCATCCTGTCCAGTTAAGTGTTCAGTGATGATGCATTCCTTTATTCCCAGAGATACTCTGAGTTTTAAAGTGCAGTTGTGGGAAGGGCAGAAAAAGCATAGGAAAGAAGGTGGCACTGTCTGTTAAATAACACCACGGTTTGTAGTTTTCTTAATGGAGACAACTTGTATTCAGCAAGTGACTTTTATTTTCAAAAGCACACTGGAGATAGAGTAGTTTCTGCTTCAGTGTGTGGTCTTTGCTGAGAATAATCAGGATGCTCTGTGTTAATTAGGGAGATGAACTTCTGACCAGTGCAGTCATTTCCTTTGTTGTGTGAGCCACAGGAAAGTGAAGCTGTGGTTGCATCAGATGCCAAGTGTGGCTGAGGCAGCTCTCAGAGCCATCTCCAATTTTGACCTATTTGTTCCTCTTCACTGCAGCAGTTGCACAAAACTGTAATGGATGCGTATCGACTTTGCTGCTTTATTTTGCTCCCTTTGCTATATTGACATGAGTTAATAGGGCAGAAGCAGAAGACAGACGGTGTACAAAGTAGAAAGAGATTTTGTGTCAATAGGGATTGTAAGATAAGAAATACAGCATTGAGGGTGAGCTCAAAGAGAGCTAAAAGCTGGCCAAAACCACTCAGTGTGCCTGCAGGAGAAAGGCAGTGACCCAGAGCCATAAACCATTTTTTGGCAGGAAGGTTTTCTTGTTTCCTGTGACATATTCTGGGGATGCTGGTCATCGGTTTTTTCTTACTACTGTCAAATTGCTAGAACTCTGGGGTGGTTGTCTTCTGTAGTGCTGTTAGTGTTTTATAATATCAGTTTTGCAGGTCTTTGGTTGATAATATTATTAAAGGAGAGAGCCTCCATTTCTAATGGTAGTACTGGGTCTGTCTGGTCTGTTGATTTGGCCACATGAAAAGTGCAAATGAATGTTCCAAGTGAAATTTAGGCTTGGAGGTGATTGGAAGTAGAAGGCAGAACAAATTCTGGTTGAATTACGAGTTCACCAAGACCCAGAATGATGTAGTTCATATAGTCTATTTCATAAATGGAGCGCATGCTAAAACAGGTTACTGAGCACAGAGCCCCTTGGAAAGATACTCTGGCTGTATTCCTGGACAAGAAAAATATTTTAGGTGTTCTTGTGCTCATTGGTTCAAAAAAGCGTTCTAGTATATAGCAGTAGTTTGAACAGGTAAATAAATACTCTCATTGGTACTGGGAAACAATTTGAAAGTGATGTACTGCTGCTGTACGGTGCATTGTCAGATCCTTGCTTAGCATGTTGCTGAATTATAGAAAAGCTACTGCCGTGGGCAAGGAGCAGCCCTGGATAATAAATTGCAGCAG
Source organism: Phasianus colchicus (assembly GCF_987193195.1). Lineage (NCBI taxonomy): Eukaryota > Metazoa > Chordata > Aves > Galliformes > Phasianidae > Phasianus > Phasianus colchicus. The sequence continues at coordinate 13,467,191 of NC_143451.1, forward strand.
GTATTTGGAAACCAGCTAAATATATGTTTGCTGGAAGATGAAAGGAAGCTCTTAGTATCTCTTACAATTATGTGCTGCTGGCAAAGTTATTTACATGGTTTGACAATGAAGAAATGAGTAGGTTAGTTAGTTGTTGGAAAGACAGAAATGAGTGTTTAGACTAAGTTGGATTATGTGTGGATGTGGGACGGGGAAAAAAAACTGAAAAGGTTGTAGGGAAAGACCTATTTGCTTGGACAAGCCTTTTGTTTGAGAACTATATTTTTTTTTTTTGAGAGAGAGACGTTCTGTTATTTTTGTCTTGTTAATATTTGTGTCATTGTAGTTTAATGTTTGTGGAAAGTGAACGCTGCATACATTTCTAAAGGAGCTCTGCCCAGCTGGCTCATAAAGCTCTTCTGTTTTTGCACTGAGTCTGGGTGGAACTAGAGCAAAGAGTAATTGTCATTCAGTGCACGGCAGGCTGAAACATGGGAACTGTGCTATGAACTACTGGTGACATAAGCTGGAGAGTTCACTGGAGAAGATAACATTTTCATTCTCAGGAGAAGGGAAAGGAAATTTATTTCTTCTGCTTTGAATGGTTTTTGTTGTTAAAATGTTTGTGATTAAACATACAGCATGTGAGGTTTTTGCCTGGATGTTGTGGAGGTAGGAAATCCACTGATGAAGTCTGTGGTTATGCACGTGGATATCTTGGTGAGGCTCTGTCTGATGCTGGTTTTGAAATGAGATCTTGACAGGTTGAAGTAAGGGCTTTAGTGGCAGTCACCTTTTGGGCTCCCTTTGGTCTCCTGCAGACACTTATTGCAGCTGGGGAAGCAGCATGTGGAGTAGTGTTTTTTTTTTTTAAAGAGTGAAGAAGTTGAGAAGGGAGGATTCCTCCAGATAACAAATGTTTTGAAATAAGCACACAAATCCCCTTGGACAGCAATCCTCCCAACTGCAGGAATTGCTTTTGTAGTAATTAATGTATCTGATTCAATTAATAATTGAGAAATAAAAATGATAAACAAATGTAAATGAAGAAATGAGGGCCTGCATTGTTCATTTGCTAATGAGATTTTTCTGGAGCTCTCTGTGATCTGGGGAACTGCAGATCAAAGCTTCAGTCATCAGCCACAAGATGGCAAACTGAATATCCTGACTCTTAAAACATTCTGTGGTTTCTTTTCTCTTGTTGGTGTGCAAATTGTCTTTCATGTTTTCTGGAGGAAGATTGATGTATTTTGGGTTGATCTGACATATTTTGATATATCACTGCAGTTTGGAATGCCACTGTGAAATCCGAACTTACTGTCAGATTTCGTTTTGTCTTCAATTACTATCTGGTGTTTCTGTTTGCCCCCTTTTTTCTTTGCCTGCTCAGTCTTTGTCCAGATACTAATTTTTGCTGCTGTATTAGAAGATCCTTTACTAAATATGTTCAGAATACATGTAGTGCTAATTACGAGGATTTGTATTGCATTTTCTTCATAGTTCTAATTCTTTTCACAGAAGCTTCAACACATGGTTTGTGATAAAGCACAGGTGTTCTTGCAGGCTGTCAGCTGATGATGCTCAGCAGTAGGGTGTACTTGTCTGCTTCTGTACAACCTCCAGATGTTGAAAAACGCTACATCCCAACCTCTTCACACCTCTCAGAAGATACTGTGTTCCAGATTCTATCTGCTCACTATTAGTGATGTATCTGTTTCAAAGTAACGTCAGTCAGTAGCCGAAATGTCCCACCTATTCTTGGTGAAAGTAGCTGTTGAATTTTACTATAACTGAAGAGGAAAATTATTTATAATAGACTTCTATTATATCCACAGTATATTCCAACAATTGATCTGTTGCACGTGAAAATTCCCTACGAGAGCAAAGCTTTTACTTGTCAGTACTTCTAAGTTTAAGCACGGGTCTTGTTCCTCTTGCCCTGAGCTGACACTTGCTCTCTCTGAGCCTGCCCTGTGCTGAGAATCACACCTCAGGTGTACGTGTGCTCTAGCTGCTGAGACTTCATGCCAAGCCTGGGAGTCCTGGGGGAAACGTTGCTCTTTTCACTCTGCCTGCCTGGCAGCAAGCTCTGGTTTTAATGCTGCACTAGCACAGGTCTCGAGGCTTTTGCACTGACTGCATTGTAGCAGGTTTGTTTTTTTTTTTTTCTTCAGGATGTCATGCCAGCTTCTTTGTTTAAAAAGGAAGGAAAATTCACTTTTTGGGCTAGCTTCACGTGAGAATTAAGTTTGTTCTGTTCGTTGGGCTGTAGCTGCCTTTGTCAGCCTCTTGGCTACTTTGGTCAGCCTTGAGAGCTGGGGAGGTCTTTTAAAGCTGTGAAGCTTTGAGCAAATCAATGAGGGAGAGGAGCAAATGTATTGCTTTCACTTAAGCAAAATGCAAGGACAGCTGGCTTGCTCAATTTAGTTGGAGAGTGGCAAGAAGAGCATGTGCTTTCTTTGCCCACACATTCATAAGTAGTAGAGGATGAGGAGAGTGAGTGGGGGGGTGAGAGAAGAGGAAGCACAGGCAACGTTGGCTTGGTAAGGGTGGTGTGGGAGGGCATGTGATTTATTACTTGAACAGGGAGAGTTCTGGAGCTATGACAAAAATCCAAAGGAAATACAGCTTTACTAATTGTTCTGGTCAGTATCTGATGTTGTACATGTGTATGATAACTTTATGTGGACAGAGGGCAGCTGAGAACCAAAACATCTCAGCTTCTTTTACTGCATCTAGGTTGTGTTCTTGATAGGAAATTATATTTACTATCACCAGAAAAAGCATAAAGAATCTCAAGAGAAGTAATATATGAATAGGATTGAAAGGGAGAAAATCCAGTCAATGAGTGGAAAAATATTTGATCTTCTGGATATGCCTATAATTAAATTTGAATGGATTTGATTTCAGTTTTTGCACTGCCTCTGTCCCCTAAACTTACATCTGTCTGATTTCTGGTCAGTATTTTCTTATTATTGGCATCCTCACCTCCTGGTATTGTGCAGCCCTTGCACCTTTCTCTCTTTCCCAGGGCACTTCAGGCTGCTGGGTCCCTTCCTACCATAACAGCTCAGAAGTGCTGCTGCTGCCTGCCTGTGTGGTGGGGAGGGGAGCTGAGCTGAGTGCCAGCAACCAAAAATAAACAGCAGTTTTAACTGTTGACTTTTAAGGAAGGAGACTGATTTTTAAAAATAAGTGTTGGATACTGCCAAGTCATGATAAATGGCTGTGTAGTCTTGCATTTAAGGCTTTGTTAGATGTCAAATGTAGTTTTGTTGTTTAAAGAAGTTGCACAACTGCAGTAATCCAAAGTGTGTGTTTACCTACGTGTTACAGAAGAGATTGAAATGTTACTTTTGAAGTTAACTTCTACTATTTTACACAGGGGGAAATGCACTAAAATGGAAAACCATGAAAATGCAATTGTTCTTATTCTGATTATTCTGTTGGAAAACTTCTGGAGGGAGGATACATAGAATTCTTTCTATTAATCACTTCTACCCAGAACAGCAGTTCATGAAGTGCAATAAACACTAAAATTAGATCAATCCCCAAACAATAACTTGTATGTCTTGCAGCAGTGCCGAGGGCAAACAGAATCCTTGGGAACTGGTAAATAAATGCAGTTTGCCCTGATCTTTCCTTTATCTTCTGGAAGATGCTGAGGTCCACACATGCAGGCCTTTGTTTCTTAGAATGTAGGAAGAGAGATTTTTCCAAATAAATTTTTTTTGGAAAGCACACTTACGAAACAATTTTAAATGTGAAAATGCTATAGTATTCAGTCACTGCCGTAGGCGTGCTGGGCTGTAAGACTGACATTCAAACAGTGCTCTCATTAGTGAGCTGGATTTTCTTTGCCCTTATCTAAAGATTCACATCTGATTTGTTTCTTCAGGAGGAAAGTGGGAGTGGGAATGAGTTCGTGTTTTACTCAAGCTGTTTCACCAAAATCATCGAGCACTTCTGCTGAAAGCTTCTAAAAGCTGCTGGTTGTGCTTGATGCCGAGGAGTAATGAAAGATGATGAAGATGAGGTTTCTGGATTTCTGCATAAGAGGTTACTGAAAGAATGATGCGTATGTTATACGTCTTGCAAGATTCCTGTGGGCAGCAGCAATCACCTCTCACTTTCAGTGGAAGAGTAGTTGGCCTCACAAGAGGAGGAAAGGCCCTGTATCTTCCATGCTCGTATGCATCTCTTCTCCATTCCAACTCATCTTTAGTACTGCTTTATAAATCTGAGAGCATTCAGCTTCACCTCTGGGGTGGCAAGTTACTGTTTGTCTTTGTTACCTTTGTTACCCCGAGTCCATCAGAGATGAGAAGGATCTCTTTATTCCTGTTGCTTAGCAAGAACACAAAGTGATTCTTATCTTAATTAGTTTGGATTGTAATTTAATTGAAAATGGAACAAGTAGGTACAGAAAAAAAGGCAATAGGGGAAAACAGGAAGGGAGTGGTAAGCCTAGCAGAGTAGATTGCAGTATGTTTTGAGCTGTTTTAATTGTTTGGAGTGTTGAAATCCTTTATTTGGAGGAGTTATTTTATACACTGCAAAGCTGAGTTGAAGTTTAAATAGGGCTAAATAAGCTGAGTTGACCAAGCAATACTAATTTGCTTTTCATTTTGCATCACTGAAGAATACAGTTCTTTATAAAGTGTTCAATAAACATTGACATTTTTTGTACCAAAATCTGCTTTTCTTTGGGTGTCATGGATGATAGTAGAAACAAAGGCTAAATTCAAATTGTCCTTCTCTGGAGATCTGTTATTTTGAGTCTTTTGCTTTGTAATAGGCTTTTCCTCACACCGGTGTCTTAATCTGAGTTTGTTACACCTCTTCTGAGCATGGGTTTCACCTTCCAAGAGATCGCTGGATTTCTCTAATCCTGTGTGGTTAATTTGGGTTATTTTTATATTTATATTTAATCTCTTTCACAGGATTAAAGAAGTCCAGAACTGATTCCTTGCCAAATGATTCTGAAGTTGGTTTATGACAGACGAACAACTTGGAATTTCTCCTTCTTCCCTCCAAGTTTGTACCTTTCCTTGCGAGATATAAAAGCCTTGTACAAAGTCAAGCCTCTATATCCACTTCTGGGTGAATAATGGTGCAGGAGGCACGTGCTTAGTGCCTTCGTGTATTTCCCTGGATGTTTGCTCAACTGCATCAGGAGTTGGTGTTCAGCAAACTGAGGCCAGTGTAGATCAGATCAATACAGTGCAGAAGTTGGAGCTAGATGTAGATGTAGTTCTCGCTCTGTAACAGTTTAAAATGCTTTTTTTCTAAAGATGCAGATTGCAACTATGCTTTAAATAAATTAGATCAGTTCTCCAATTCAATAGTTGTCCAGCATTTGAAATAGATGGGTTCTAGTTAACCTCTCTGCAGTGATGAATTATTTTTAATCAGACCTTTAAGAGGTAAGATGCACAGTATTGCTGCTTGTGTCCTCATGCCTTTGAGTAATGTTTGTTTATATCAGACACTTTCTTGTTTGTGTGCATTGCTAGCATATTATTGCAACACAAAACAATCATTCTCTCCACATTTTTGTTCCTTTAACGGAGCGCAACTGCTACAACTGACTGTTCAGTCTCCTGATGTTAATATTGTGTGCTGAGGAAAACTTAGGGTGCTGTCTGACATAGAGTTTCATTTAGTTATTCCAGGGTTGTAAACAGATTTGCTTCCTGTGTGGGAGCAGAGTGATATGCTCACCTGATCGATTTGTTACTTGCAGGGACACAGAACCAGGGGATCTATCGATTTCCCCCTCAGCCAGCTGAACCCAGTTTATAATATACTTAATTGCTCTTTAACAGACTTCATTTTACCCAGTCTAACTTTAGAAAGAACATTCTCTGAACTTGAAGTCATATTTCAGATGTGTGTTACATCAGGCTCATCAATATCCCTGTGACGGAGATGCTGACCGTCAGTGTGTGTGGGGTGAAGCCAATACAAAGGCTGTGCCAGGACTCCCTGCAGTCCGTCTGTCCATCTCCTGACTGTGGATTACGAGCAGTTCCTTCCCAGGCCTTTCCATCTGATCTGACCATTCCTCATGCTGATGTCTTCTGTGCAGGCTGCTGTTCTTTGATTTTTTTTTTGTCTATGTGACCACAGCTGTTATAAATTGGGCTGTTTTTATCATGCTACCTTTGGCAAAGTCCCAGATTCATGGTCTGCACTTTTAGTCTGTTGTTGGTGATATTTGGGACTATCTTTCTTGTCTCTATGGAGATTTAGGATGCCTCATATGGAAATTCATCTAATTTGTGTAAGTGCTTGTTATATGTACACTTTTCTCTTAGGGCTAGGATTTTGTTTGACGGTTACCTGAAAAGATTGGAAAAAAGCCCCAGCTTTGTGTGCTACTTTTTGACTTGTGAATGATGTCTGAAGACAGCCTAAATAATAGTAACTCTTCTGCTACTTGATTTAGGTACCATCCCCACTCTGCCGTTTACTCTGCATTTAAAAACAAGGTTTCTGGGTTTAGTGAGGAACTTCAATATGACACGTGGTTACAAGGCTGAAGTCCTGAATGCTTACCAAAACAAAGAACATTGCTTTGTGCCAGAGCGAAATAATGTATCCAGAGTTTAAACAGTGTGATTTTTTTTTTTTGTGGTCACTCAATGTAATTATCTCATTGTTTTATAATATTATCAACAGATGGCTGATAAGAAGCCTTGCTGTAAAGGCTTGTCAAATGGCTGTCCCATGCCTTGTGGGGTCAACTGTGTTGCTGCTGTTCCCTTACTGTCTCACTTCTGACAGGACGACGTCCAGAACTATTCGTGCTGTGTCAGCAGTGACTTTGCAGCCTGTTTTCTCATGTCACATCGTAACTTCACTCCTTGCAAGTCTTCAAGCCCTTCAGGGTATTAACAATGGACTTCTGAAGTACAAAGGGATAACAAACAAAGCCTCCAAAATGTTCAACAAACTTGGAAACTGCTTTTGTTACCTGTAATTTTTTTTCTTATTTAAAGAACTTGCCCAGTGTTATTTTTCCAATTTCAAATCACCTGTAGACAAGTACAGAGCAGCTTGTTGTGATTGAGACCATGGGCTGCTTCCTACTGCCTGCAGGTGCAGTGTGACCCAGGTGCCTACTATTGTGACTGTATGCATCCTTTGTGCTGGCACTAGTTGATGGGAAAGGAATAAGGTAGTTTATAATAAATTCCGACTTTTTAAGTAATAAACTCAACCCAGCTTTGGGCATTATGGATGAAATAGTTTGGAAAACCAGATGATGTGTAGAGGCCAGTGAGTAGCTGCAGCTTCTTATCCATTTATTTTCTTGTGGAAGCGTAGTTATTTGGAAACATCTAGTTTCTTTTGCCTGGAAAATTGACAGCTTCCATCAGCATCCTCACTTGGGTATGTTTAGACCCCATCCCGGTGCTTCCCACCTGCAATAACATTCTCCAAGAGGAGAATTTCTTAGCAAAGAATGAATTTGCTAATGAGCTCTCTTCCAAAAGCCGTGAGGAGATGCCAAGTGATGTTGGGAAGCTCTGAGTGGAGGGAAGTGGCTGTTCTGTGCTGTCACAAAGGGGACGTGCTCTGCTTGCAGCCCTGGTTTGATCTCTGTCGGCCTCCTGTCTGTGTGGTGGGGAGGAGGCCCTGCGATGGCCTGGAGCAGCACGAAGTTTCTGAGCCAATATTGAGTATCTTGTCAGAGGCTTCAGGCTATGGAGCAAACAAAATTAAGCAGTGTATCTTGGAATCTTCCACGCTTTCTGGGGTATTCATCATTGTGACTGCACAGTTGTGTTGTAATATGCTGTGGGGATAACTGCATGGTGACTAATTTTAAGAGGCAACGCACTGAGAAGCGTAGTGGGGTAGCTTTGGAATGATGGCATTAGTTTGTTATGGAGTTTGTTATCAGAAAGCTGTGGAAGTTGTGAAAAGAACTTGTGCTGTCAGCCTCTCCCCCAAACAAATCAAAAAACACAACCAGGCAACTACCCCAAACCAACATGTATGATTACTGACACTTGCTGAGCAGCAGGTCTAAATGCTATCCTGAGATGATCCTGCTGGCCAGCTTGAATGTCTTCAGTAGAGCTGCTGCCCAAAAGTAGCCCAGTGTTTGTGAACCAAGCAGTATGTGATGCAAAGCAATGATCTCTGGCTTTTGCCATTGGCTGCAGTTCTTGACACTCATGCCTGCTGAACTCATGTACAGTAAAATAGTCCACATACAGCGACACGGTGACTGTCTGCTGCTGTATTGAGTGAAGCTGCCCACGGAGCAACGGGCATGGCTGCATTACACCTGAGGTTAAATGGCTGTAGGTATGGCAATTGCTTTTCCTGAGGGAAAGAGACTGTGAACGACCTTAGGCCAAGTTCTGTTCTCCTTTAGGCTTTGTTGTCAATAGAGGTTCCTCACTAGAAAGAGATTAAAATTGAGCTGTAGCCTGGAGTAACGTGTGAGTTGAATTGGAGCAGATTGTGAACAGAAGGGAATTTTTTTTTAAGTATCAAAGTAATTTAGAGACCTAAGTTGTATGGGAATTCATTGGTAATTAAATGTTTCAGCACTGTCTCTAATAGCTTGCTAAGAAAAGGCTTTGATTGGGAGCTGAGATCCTGTTTTTCTACATATACAGATCTCTTCTATATGCCTTTACCCAACACAAATATTTCAGTGCTTGTGAATGACCTGGGGAAAGTGAGCTGGTAAGTCGCTGATTTCTTTGACTGTTGTGTAGTTTAGTTGTTGAGGTGCAAAAAAATAACTGAAGTTAAAGTAGCACTGTTGTTTGCTCCATCCTGAGAACTGTTTGTGGACTTGTTTGTCTGCTCTTCTCAAATATTTCATTGTGCTTTGAATTCCTTAATTCCCTGTCACTAAGCTACTGGTCCAAGGTTATCCAAAGAACTTAGGGACGTGAAGTTCATGTTGTCTTCAGGGTTGCAGTGGCTGCTGATGCTCACTGCAGACACTGCTATTTCAGACAGCTTGCTACTTTGTCTGGTTTGGAAATGCATTAGTATTCGGAGTTTTCTGTTTGCTGCCCATGAAGCTGACAACTGAAAAGGCTAATTGGGATAAGGAATAGGGAGAAAGGGAAAATATCAAAACCCAAGCAGTGTAAGAAATGATTTGGTTTGGTGTATGAGTTGGGTTGTGAACTGAGGCTATCTAGTGCCATTTCTCATCTTGCAATCAAGAAACAACTTGCTTTAAGAATAATTCATTCAAATAGCGTATCTGAACTCTGTGTGGCTGCAGACTTTTTTCCTGATTTGTGGAGGGATCTGGCAGTGTGACCTGGCTCACTGAGCCACAAGGAATTCAGAGTTTGCCTCTTTGTACAGAAAATGTATGAGGATGAGATCTGTGAAGGGGAATACAGATCCAGCTGTTTGTATTATTATTGCTATTTCTTCTTGATTATAAATGGCAAAGAAGGACATCTCGGCACAGTGTGCACCCAGCTTAGTAATCCTTCTTGTTACTTCATCGCAGGCAAAGACAGAGACAGAAATACCAATGGGGGAAAAAAATAAAGGAAATGAGATGCTTTCTTGATCCTGTTAGGAGAGCTAGAACTTGATGGTGTGTTATCAAAACCTATTTTTTCCCTAATGCATGAAGGCTTTCAAGAGCTTTTACTTAATTTTTAAGATGTGGTATTTGTAATGTGAAATGTATAAAACCTCAGAGGGCTGCCTGGAGATCGAGGAAATTTCCTGTGGTCAATATATTCCATAAAGAAGTTTCCTTGGCTTATCAATAAACATGTGTGGGAGATATGTCTGGAAAAGAAAGCTGTGTAAGTGCAGCTCCTCAGAGCCTGGTGGCTGACTTGCTGTGATCCTGTACCCACACCACGGCCTTATCATACAGTGATGTCCCATGCCCCAGGTACAGCACACTGCTTTTCAGTTGTGTGACACGTGCACAGGGGATCTGACATTTCTCACAAGCATTAGAATTCCCTACGTGTGTGCTTTGCAATGTATGCCTTGGCTGGGGAATCTCAGGAGTCTCTGAGAGCTGTCTGGTGCCAGCGGCCTTGGCCTGCCTGTCATATTTCCCCAGAGCACCATTTCAGACTCAGACAGCGAGCTGGAGGAGCTGTTAGTATGGCATTGTGCTTTCAACCTTCTCTCAGACTCTCGTGGTTCTCCCTGGCCTGTGTTTTGCAGGCAGTTTGTGAGGAGGTAGCAGTGTTTGTAGGAGATGCAGCCCCTCGGGAGCAGCTTGTTGCTGTCAGGAGGCCTTGGTCAGCACCAGCTCCCTCCTGGCAGGCATGGGTTGATGTGGGATTTGTTACCTGCTGTGCTATGGGTTGGTAATCACACACTGAGACATTTATTTCAGTATTGCACAAGCCTGGGTGCATGCTGGTTTCCCACAGGTCAAGCACACAAACTGAACTGTGCACTCTATATTTACACACGAAACTTGCAAAGTTAGTGATTTTCCAAACCCATCCTCTTTTCAATGATTGGTTATTAATTTATGTACAACTATAATGCTGCTGTCTCAATCCTTCTATTACAATGTGTGCTCAGGGTCTTTCTGACCAGTGCATGTTGAAGTATCATACTGAAGGTAGTTCAGATACATGGATCTTGAGTTTTCCTGCCTCATTAGCAACATCCTCAAAGCTGACTGATGTCCTCCACAAAGCCCATTTGCTCCAGGATGTGCTTGGTTAAAGGATGCTAAGTGTCTTCACATACACAAAGAACATCATGACCTAATCCAGGGGCAGCAAGTTTTCACTGTTAGTCTTCAACATGGGCAGATGGCATTTCTCCCAGGGAACCTTGTGAATGGGGTGGGGGCTGTAGGGGGTGAGTTCCTCCTGAGCTTTGCTTCTGCACCTCTGGAGTTGCCTGGAAAAGGCAGCAGGGGGGATGTGTGTGGGTTTTGATGTTGTAAGAACACATGTCAGGATTTGGAAGCACTGTAGAAACATGTGTTTGGGGGGGGGGGAATGTCAATTTGGGTTGTTTTTGTTAATGCTTTGTTAGATTGTGTTTTTGCATTGCTTGTTGTAGAAGTTGTTTTTTTTTTGTATATTTTCACTTTTGGAAAAATAAATACTGGTTTTGTTGAACTGTCTTTGATACATTTTTCATGATGGTTTAATAATAGAACTACCATGAAAGCATGCTTCCCAACAATGCAGTGTGATTTCCATGCAGGAGAAAAAAATGGAAACATTTTGAAGTTTCATTAAATTTTAAAGAAAAATTAGATGAAATTCTCCTGGCATTTCTAGAAATGATTCCTCTATTTTTTTCTAAATGCACAAAAAGTGGCTTTAAAAAAAAAAATACCACCACCACCACAACAAACACAAACCATCCTAAGAAAGCCCAACACCAGAGCTTTGTAACACAGCACCAAACTGCTGCTACTCCTGTAGCAACTGCGGATGCCAGCAGGCAGACCTGACCAGAGTCAGTGTCATGTGGATGTAGTCTTAATATCCTTCTGTGTTAAATTTTCACACCTGTACTGTCCATTTTCTAGGAGAACAGTCTACCTCTTTTTGTAACTGGGTGTTTTGCAGCTCATGCTGTATGATCAGATGCAGGCGGGTGCTGTTTGGCAGCCAGTAGCTTGGTCAGGGTGGTGTCATGGAAATGAAGGAAGTGCAAGGAATCTCATGGGTTTCTGATCAGATTCCAGGTTAGTAGGTATTGTTATATCCTCTTAATTGAGTTCTTGAGATTTCTAAATGCTGTATTCCATCCCTTGGTCTCTATCTGAGGTAAAGACCAAAGTGGCTGTGTCACAATCCGTGACATTTAACAGTTCATTCTCCCCAAGCTGCCCTAGATGCTTTTCTTCTGCAGTAGAAAAGTTCATCTATGTTGATTTAATTTAATTGCCTATAATGAAAGCTTCAGTTTAATTATTTAAAAGTTACACACACAGTACTGTAGCCAAGGTCTGAACTACAGGGTGGCCTTTGCCAGGCGCAAATTTTTATCCTAGGCATTATTAACATAAATTCTGTTCAGTTGTAGATTTTTTTTCTTAGTTCTGCTATCTGTGATTTACTTCGGTGTCTCCTTTTGCTGATCCAGCTAAAAATATCTGATGCTAAATATTTTGCTTTATGACTTAATGATACATTCTTCTTCTGTCCTGGCACTGAGCTGAAAGACAAATGTCCTTAGGATTTTGGAACTCTTGGGAAATACTCATCAGAGTTTCTGTGCTGTGAAAGGGGCAGGAGTGGGGTTGCTTTTAATAGCTGTAGTTCAAAAGTATCTAAATGTGGTCCTGTTTGTTTTCAGTACAGCTGACTTTCCTTATGCTTATACCCAGCTCTACCCCCTGGTGATGCTGGGGAATGGATTGCTCACACAGGTAGTATTCTAGTTTATCTTCCCCACGTACATGCAGAGCACTGTACCCATGGAAAGAAGCATTTTTTCAACCCTAGTAAAATTGTCATTACATATATGGCTTTCTCTGTCTACTGTATGCTTTCAGTGCTTCCTGAAGATAGCTGTTGATGATATCTTTTATTTGACTGCACTTGGTAACATTACCAGTCCTCTGCGTTTCCTTTTTCTCTGTATTAAGCAAGCTTCTTGCCTCTTTATCTCCCTATCCAGCATCATTGATTTATCGTGCTGTTTTAGAATGTTTGATTCTACAGGAAAGAAATTTGATTATTTTTTTTACCCTCCTCAAATGTATCCTGAAAACTCCTGGTGTATTTACATTTGCTTTACCACGAGTCCCAGAAAAGTTGCCTATGAAGAGGTAGTGATTCAAGGAGCAAACTTGAAATTCTTATTTGAAGTCCATATTTGCATAACTCCTCTTATGTTCATTCTGTTATGAATTCTCTGTGCACTTTCTTTGATGGTACAACCTGTGTGGTCTCTGAGTTCATTTTATTTATTGCAGGCTCGTTAACTCTTTGGCAGCTAAACTGTGTGGCTTTTGTTTTTCGTGGAAATGCGTCTCATATTAAAATGGATGGCTTACATAGGGCTTGTGCCCCAGATATGGCATTTAGGAACAGATTAGCTGATCCTTTTTGCCTTGTGATGAACTTTCAGACTTTCTGAGACAGGAGATTTGTAATAATTACATTTCAGTGATGTGTTTTTATTCTGTCTGGCTTTAAATTCATGGTTTTATTTAAGACCTTGGCCTATGTTGGACTTATATGTTTTGAAGGAAAACATATATATTCTTAGGTAACCTGCAGAACTTTGATATGAAAATACTTAATTACGTCAAATGATTATTTTCTGAAGCTCACGTTTGTTGTAAAACTGTTTATATTCTAATATGGTCATAAACGTTATGTTGAAGCAAAAACACAGGTCAGATTTTTTACTTGTTTCCAAGCGTAGAGGGTAAAATGTTCACAGGTTTTGAATGTTAAACATAATGATATTGCTGGAGATAAGGTCTAGCTTCTGAGTTACACTAGCATTAACTAAACAGACTTTCATTGCTAGCAATAAATATATTTTGCTTTGTTTTAAATCTGATTCACTTTCGAGATAACTTGCAATGAGCTTTACCTTGATCAGCTTCTGTTTCTTTGATGGCTTTCTTGTGTATTTTCAGTAGAGGAAGGAGGACAAGGGATGTGCAACAGCAGTAGTGTGGTTCTCAGGTCAAAGAAGAATTCAATACATGAGCATCAGTTTTTCCTCTGGATGAGGTGAATGAGTGTATGCTGAAATACATCTCTAGGCTAGGAGTCCTGCTGACCTTAAAAGTCTTTTTTAGAGTTAAGTATGTCAAATATTAAACTGGCATTGTTAGCAACTCATCTGAAAGATCAAACAAATGGTTTCATGAGCAGTGAAGAAGGGTGGGAAAAAACATCTTAATTTCCTATAGTTTTCTTCATCTTAGTTAATTAGTTTCTCATATATACATACGTACAGTGATGGTCTAACTTAGATTTTAAATAATAATGATGAAAAGAAAAACTGGAAAGATAGGAGTTCACATCCCAATGTGGATTGCTGCGTTACTTTTGTATTAGAAGTTTAGAAAATAGATCCAGCACTTGGGTACAACGTGGTACAGTAGCATTAAACAGTATTTTCTTTTTCAAAGATGATGATTTAAAAAAAAAAAAAAGCAGTGTTCTGCTTACATGCATATATCTGGAAGAATTTGCAGTGTCATTTCACAGTCTGTGCTATATTTTGATAAAGAATCCTTAACTGGGTATTACTGTGTTAAAAAGACACCAGTGTTATGTTTATGAATGCTTCATCTGTGCTTTTATTAAAGCCATTTCAGCACGGTGGCTCTGACCACAGCCTTTTTATGTGATCTTTGAAATCAATTTACAGATGAACTACTCAGGGTGCATTTGGATGCTCACCTGTAATGAGCTGCACCTACTGCTCAGGGCATTGCATGGAGGCACTCTGCTGCTTTGACTGGATGCACCTTTGAATCAGTGTTATTATGCATTCTGAATAATGCATCCTAATTCCCTAATTACACATTTACCGGCTGCTACAAATTCTCCCATATTTATCCAATGCTGTGTAATTAGGGAATTACGGGATTTATACAATAGATTTTTTTTAAAAGTATTTTCTAGTTGGGAAAGCATAAGAGACAGCACCTTAGTGGATGTATTAAAATTACCAAAAGACTTTCATGAAGTCACTTGTTGGTTTGCTTCCTCTCAAGAGGCATTAAATGGGGAACGGAGCCCTACCAAAAGGAATGTTAAAACTGAGAACTGCTGTAGGTGCTTTGGCCTCCTCACTGAGCCTTTTCTTATTGCACGTTGATGCTTAGGCAAGGAATCTGTATTAAATGGCTCTTAGCTCACCTCCCTGTTTTTTGGTAGCTTTTACTACTTTTTTAAAACTTTTGGTTTAGGTAGATTTTAATCACCTCAACGTTGATTAAAATAGCATGTTGGATGTGAATATTCCATTTGTTCAGGACCCACCAGTGTTGGAGAGGACCCACCTGACCACGAACTGCAGAACGTTTGTTTTGCTGCCTATTAGTTCTATTAGTTTGTGCCTGAAACTGGGGAGGAGTGAAATTACTTGAAAATGGCCGTTTGGAAAACCCTCTTCTATCTTCCTGTATTTACCTTGAATACAAGAAGCCTGTGCAATTAGTAAAGTTTATTGCTTTTGTTGTTTGACATCTGAGAAGTGATGCAGTTTCTTTCCGTGAGAAGAGAACCTCGAGCAAAACCACCCCTCGATTACTTTGAAAGCCAGGCCTTTCCTGGTAATCAAGTGTTTACAGAGAGATGCTTTGTTCAAACCTTTTCTGGAGCTCTGTATGCTTAAACAAAGGCCTTTTAGACTTAAACACAGCTGTTCATTTGAAAATGAAAAATCAAATTAAGCAGAACCCGCTTTTGAAAGTTAATGTTGTATAGCAACTGAAACAAAGGAAGAAAATACTGTGTTTTACGTTTCGCTTAAATAACTTTTTTAACATAAAGTTTTCAACGAAAAAGTGTGGTTTCAAAGCTGCTCATCTCTTGCTGTGTCCCGCAATGGAACATCTGCGCTCATTCTGACGCGGATGAATGACATGAATTAAACTAAAACCATTGAAGTGCTCTTTTTAACATAATTACACCTTGTTCATTTTGGAGACACAATGCGGGGATGAAATGCCAATTAAGCCTGGTATGTTAATGAGATTGAGACTGAATAGGGGATTAGAGCGGACACAAATCCCAGTGGAATTGATTTCATATAATCCCTTAAGTTTGTTCTGTTTTCAAATGTACAATAACATTTCTATTAAAATTTTCAACTACAGTATAAAAACAAAAAAAAATATCCCCAAACGTGTTTGATTTGGGGATATGGTTAAAGAAGGTGTGGTCTGGGTCTCAGTTGGGTAAGCTTGGTTTTGCTTTGTATGTTAATGTTGGGTGGAAGGAGAACGCTGTGGGGTTTGACTTCATCAGTTCTCTTGCATGTTCACACCATGCCTGTATGGTGAGTCCTACAATACAAAGCCAGTGCTTCTCAGCCTTGTGGGATGGAGTTGTGGAGTTCACGGTGTGAATGTGTGCATAAATGTGTAAACATCTGCATTTACAAAATAACACGGTGTCAGGTAAGAATTATATTTAACGTAATAATAGTGACTGTGTGCCTGAGAACAACAAAACAAATAGATGCTTTCATCTCATAAAGACTCAATGTAGCACTGCCTCTTGCCCTGCAGAGGGCCCGTTCCAAACAGCAGGCTGGCAGGAGGTGGGTGGCTGCAGGAGTGAGCAGGTAGAGAGCTGGCAGCGGATGCCAGCTGATTGCAATAGCTGAGCTGGTGAGCTGCAATGGGTGGAGAAGTGGAGCTGTGTTTAAAGATGGTCGTCTTTAAATCAATAAAAATGTGTCATCAAAACAAAGTTTTCTGTAGCTTTTCCTAGAAAGCTCAGTGCTTCATCTATTCGCATCCTTGTGTTTTGAAGCTGCTAGTAATACCTTACACAGAAGACTCAGTCTTGGGTGGATCCTAGTACAGATCAATAGGGCTTCAGGAGCATGATACAACCATCTCTTCAGGTTCTTATCAGATCTTGTTATAAAATGTCATATCATTGATTTCTGTGTTTCTGCTGAATGAATTCTGCTGTCAGAGCAAGAACTCTGGAGGTATGTGGGGGACGTCTGGCTTCCTATCCAGGATCTGAAAGAAGAAAATTCAGGTCATGGTGTGTAGGTCCTAAATCAGAAGCTAGAGGAGGTCCCCTGAAAGTGCTGCATGGGGCTACTGCTGCATGCTGGAGCTTGTTCTGGAATGGTGTTGCCTGGTGAGTGGTAACATCCAGCTCCACGTCGGGTTTATTTGCTCTGTCAGAGGAGTAGAAATTCTTTGCCTGCATTACTGAGGACTTACCATACTGTCAGCTACCCAGGGTAGTCTTATAAGATGAAGATTCACAGACATATGAGAAAAGAAAGGAGAAAATTCCTTTCTATTGTTCCTGTACAGTTCAATTTGTTCTTCTATTACTCATAGATGGAGGACCTTGGGGCATTTTTTTATTTGTCTTATAAGGTGTTTTAAAGTCTTGATTCTCTTTGTGGCAGCAAGCCCATATAAAACAAGTACAGTTCTTGTCTGTTTGAGAGTATTTGTAGCTTTTTGATAGAATTTTGGAAATGCTAAACACTGTAACAATTATCCCATTGTGACAGCTTCTGTTTAGCTGATCTCTGCAGATTGCAGAAGCTGCGTACATGGAAGTGTCCACCTGAATAAATAGGAATATTGACTTCCACTACAGATTCTGGGATGGATTCTCTCAGAGAATGAATTGTCTTCATTAAGCTTACTTCTGCTTTTGTTAGCTTATGGCAGCACCGCTTGTCTTCATATTTGGGCTACAAGATGATAATAAAATGAATTATTAATGCTGGTTTTCCAAATTAAAGTATTTTGAGAAATTGGGAGCTCTCTTGTACTGCCTCCTGTCAATTTCTGAGCTGTGCAAAGAACAATTTTCTTGGTGTGTTTGGTTAAGCCAACATCCTCAGTTAGTCTTTAAGTATTTGTGTTCTGCCGTGCGTTGTGAGCAGCTGGCTGGCACCTGTCCTTGTTCACGTGTACCTCTAATTTACTGACTGGGATGGAGTGTACAGCCATTTACTGATGTGTGATTTTGTGCTGAGATTATAGAACATCTCAGGTTTATCTGCATGGTCTGTGGCACAGAGATCAAATCTGCTGTCAAGTCTTTGCAATGACTTCCCAGAGAAACCTCAAGTCCCAGTGGTTATGTTCACTAATTATCAGAGCCTGGGATATATGAAAGCCTTCTTGTAATGCTATCTCAGCTCTTATGTAGAACAGAGCTTTCTTAGGATCACTTCTGAAGAGGTACTGCTTTCTTCAGGCTGTTAAGAGATTACGACAAATTCTTTAAGCTGTAAACCCACCATCTATCTCCTGCTTTCACAGCTTGGTGTATATTTCAGCATTACTGTCCATAATTGCAGTAGCTTTACCAATTCTGTTTGGAAAAGTTTAAAACGTGGATAATGAATTAAAACTACATACTTCATGGATGGAAAGAAGGAAAGGAAGGTGGGCTATGCGTCATATGTCAAAGTTGTAATGCTGCTGCTGTAATGGAACATAGTAGGGTGCCATGGTGATAGTGTAGGTGCAAGAACCCAAGTGGAATATGTTACAGTGGAGAGAAATCATATCCATTACTCAGTGCTTTATGCACTAATGCAAAATTTGCTGGCCCACTCTATCACTGCCCTGGATCTAATTCAGAGGAGGATTAATCTTTTCACTTACAGGATGCTGGCGTTTTGACTTCATTGCTTACAGATTAGGTTCAATCTTTTTCTATTTGGCTGGCAAAGCAGCGAAGTGTTGCAGCTTGTAGCTGCTGCCAAGGCCAGGAGCAGGCTGAGGGAGGGGGCCTGGTTGTGCTCCTGGAGCTGGAACATTGATTCCAGTGCCTGTGTCAGGTAAACCAAAAGCTGTACTGCTGGGCTGCCAATGGGAGTCTGACTTGAAGGATGTGCACAGCCAGCTGGGTTTGGGTGCGTGAGATTTGTAACTTAGGTCTTTCATGTTAAATGCATTGGGAACGCTGGAATTAGATGCATTAAGAGGAAAACAATGTCATTTTTAAGTTGAAAAATTACCCAGGTACAAAGTCATTTACTGAGACAGTTGGCTTAACAGAAGTGCCAACAGATTATAAACTGTATCACTGGAGTTTTCTGCCTGATGTTCATTTATTTATTTTATATAAAGCTGTTTCAACAGGTGCTGGCAGAAATGTTTCTGACTTCCAGTTCAGGCTGTTGGATTGTCCTGTCCCCTGCAAAAACATTGCCTCGTTAGGACTTTGCCTATGCCTGTAACTGGCTGCTCACATCTTGTTTATTGGCCCTACCCTCATCACAACTCTTCTTTTTTGCCCTTCCTGAATTTTTACGGGAGTGCAAAGTTGTTTTTTTAAACAGGTGAGAAAAATTAGCACACTGAATCTTTCCAGAATCTGTTTTGCTGTTGCATGCTGGACAAACAGCTCATAGCTGCAATCTGCTGCTGAGTGCTCAGACTCTGTGAGCCTTTGGGCTGCTGCTCCACAGTCACGGGGAGTGGGGGAGCAATCCCTATTTGTTTCAATACAGCTTTCCTGTAATCAAACTGCAGGGACTTTAATAACAGACTGCCTATCAGGCCGTGAGTCTCGGATCGTTACTTATCTGTGGAGATGTTTTGCTCCAGGCAGCTGGTTTAGATAAATTCCTCTCTTTATCTTTTGGTCTCTTAGATGTTAGCAGTGTGCTCTGTTATTGGTGATACTTCTGTGGGAAGTTTTGGCACTAAAAATGATCTATAGTGGTTCCTCAGCCTTGCATTGTATCAATCTAGGGACCTAGAAGGGATCTGCAGCTTGAGTTAAGCCAGACAGGGCTCCAGCTGGAGCTGCAGCTTCATGATGTGTGCAGGGGAGATGTTGTCAGTACTGTCGTTCTACAAGAGCAAAGAGGAGTGAGGCTGAAATTAGTGCCCATTACTTCTCAGCATCTTCCTGGCTTGGGCATGGTGGAATTTCTCACTGTCACAGTGGTGCTGTTTAGAAGCCAGTCAAGTGAGACGTCCCGCTGTGACTGGAGTTCTTGGTGTTAGCTTCCATGAGACTCTGCTTGGAGCAATAGAACGTCCACTTGCTGCACCAGCCTGTTTGTGACGTGTGATCTGAAGTTTGAGATGGTGGGCTGACAAAGCAAAAAGCTGCTTTTTTAAAAAAATTCATTTGTTTTACCAATAAATATATAGTTAGCAAAATAAAGAGATGAAGGTTCCCCCAATCTGAAAAAAAACAAACAAGTTTTCTTCTAATTGCTTTGTTCTGATTACTGTAAGGCTTGCTTGCTCTAGCCATGTTTGTTTGGTTTTGTTATTATGCATGGTGAATATCAATTAAAAGCGAAGCAGGAATTCAGATTTCTCTCAGAACCCATTGAAAATGAAACATTGTTTCAAAGGAATATTTGCTTAATTTAAGATTCAAAAAGAAAAGCCACAATTCAGAGTTAGTGTGAGAAATCCTGATAATTAGGGAATGATTCCTCCAGCTCACGGGTGACAGGGAATGGTAAATCTTGCACGTATAAAAAGAAAGAAGAGAAAGGAGTGGAAAGCAAATTGGTAACCCCTTGTTCCTTCTCCGGAGGGGAATGCAGGTAATTAGGTGATGTTCCTCATCCTCTGACATGTGTAAATGAGAGCCTGCTTATAACAGAGCTGTAATGTAAATGATGAACATTGAAACTACAATGAGAAATCAACCTGTCGAGTGTGGTGTGAGGATGAATCTTCAGCAGTGCTGTAAGTTGGATGCTCTGATAGCACAGCCTGAGCTGTCAGCCGTCAGAACCATCTTCAGAACCCACCCCACCAGCTGCTGGGGGGTGGGGGGATGCAAGAGGAACGTCTCATGGGTGCTCCAGCATCTGCTTTGCTCTCCTTAAGAAAAAGGAAAGCAAGCCAATGCATGGTGCTAGCTAGTGCCCTCTGAACCAGCCCAAACCACCTTCCTTGGTGCTCTAGTGCCCTGCATCTATCAGTGCTGAGAGCTCTGCTCTGAGCATGGGGCTGGGGGCTGTGCCTCTGCTGCTTTCCACAGCGAGGGAATCGTCAGCTCCGGCGCTGGTGGGTTTTAATCAGGCCTTTCCTTTTCCTGTTTGCACTCTGCTCCATTTTCCTATTAAATGGTGATTGCACATTGTTGAAGAAGGCAGTCAAGTGTAAATTTCATTTTTTGCTTCAGCTAATGTTGCTGTTAGAGGTAGCTTTGCACATCTGTGAATATTCCCTGAAGGAGGAGGAGGAAAATCAATGGATGTAGCTGAAATGTTCAAATAAATAAAAAAAGTGAGGGGGGGGGGGGGGGGAAGATTTAGTGAGAGAGGAAACTGCCTGTTCTGCTATGGAAACTTTCCAGTTTCCTCTGCTCATACGTGCTTCTCATTGTTCCATTTTTCTTCTGAGTTTACACAGAGTAGTCAGTCTCTGCTTTTCTTTTCCTTTGCTTTTGTGAATTGTGAGATGGAAGGCATTAAAGACACCTTCTGAATAAAGGGGTCTGAGTGGATGCAGCCTTCCTTTGTGTTTTATTTGGGTTCTTACTTCATTAAATGAAGGAGAGAGAGAATTACCTTAGGGATGAAGGCTGCTTAAGCTTCCCCTGAATGTCCTGCAAACTCCATGTGCTGTACTTTGCTGGGGGTTCAAGATAAGGAATGGAGCAGGTGCCAAGATGTGCTGGTGCACACTGCCAACGCACAGCCCCTCCTTACAGCATGCTCCCAGCTCTCCATTGTCCATCATGTTTCAGAAGGAGCCATACCCCGACCCACAGGGTGCTCTTGCTTTGAGGCAACACTCGAGCCTGCGTTTTACGCTGTAAACAGAGTAATGACAACAAGACTGTATTTATTTTCCTTGTTCCTTTCGTTGTTTTTATATTCATTTATTATCTTGTCTTTTAAATGAAAGGCGTTCTTTGCAGCTGCGCTTTCCTCTGTCTCATAAAACTTATCTGATACTTCGGGCTATAAAAAATCCACTTGTAATCTGGTTTGGGATTTTCTTTTGAGAGTTGTTATCTGCGTGCTACCAGTGAAAACAGTGTTGAAACAATTTAATTTGTTGGGAGTTTTTGTTCATTTCTATGCAGTAGTTCCTGCAGCAGGGCAGAGCGTCTGCTGGGTGAGGAACTGTCTGTCCCTTCACAGTGTGGATGTGCACCTTCATTGCCTCAGCATCCTTTGCGCGCTTCCTTGTTTCTATCATCTTGCATTCAGGATAACTCAGCAGTCTCTAATGTTGTGCGTGTCTGCTTTACAGGAGCTAGAGAGAATCAAATGAAGCTGACAGGCTTAAACAAACATGATTACGATGAGAGGTGATCATCAAGCTTTGGGATAACACAGCGTGGGATGTTGCAGCAGTTCAAAAAGAATGAAACCTTTAGAGAAAGTAAAATACATTTGAGTCTGTTATTGCAAAAGTATTACACTTGGCTGAGAAAGTGTCTGAGCTGTAAGATGATGGAGACTGGAAGGATCTTTCTGCAAGACTTTGGCTGTGCCTCAGTGTTGCTTTGCTCTTCTACTCATCCTAAAGCATCATCAAAGTGGTGCAGCACTGGCACTGCTGCCCAGCGAGCAGTGGGATCACTGCCATGGATGTGTTCAGAGCCATGGAGATGTGGCAACTGGGGAACATGGGGTGGTGTCAGGTGGGGTGGGTTGGGGTTGGATTGGTGATCTTAGAGCTCTTTCCCAACCTGCATGATTCTGTATCAGCCTCAGCTGCCATTGAAGGCGCAGCGCTGGGTTGGGTTAGGTGGTGGTGTGAGCTGCGTGCTGCTGGAAGTGGTGTTTGGGGGGACAGAGGCTGTCTTTAAAAGTGGAACATGGATTCACTGCAAAGCCTGACAGTGTATGGATGTTAATAATACTGTAGGTAAGTGTTCAGGGAATCCATCTTCTGCATGAGAAGATTGAGCGAGTTTCTGTACTCCAGGAATATTCAGATAATTGCAAATTATAGATGGAGCAAATTCACCCTACATCAGAACCTGCTGGGTTTGAATCTTTGTCACCTCGCTATTCACAATGTGAATGTGAGTTTAATTCACTAACTCCTTAAATATGTCATTCTTCAGGAGGGAACCTTAGCACTCAAAGCCTTTGCACATGTTAAAATTTCATGGAACATCTTCGATTAAAATGAAGCTTTTGGAACTGATGCTGTTTATATGCAAGAAAAAATGGCTATCATCATAAAAATCCCAGGAGGGGATAAGGAAAATGCAATAAAATTTCACACAGTTTAATGTTCATCACCCTTGGGTATCGAGTAGATTTCCACTGACTAAATGCGAATGTGAATTCCATTTGCTTTAGCAGCTGAATCTGCTTTATCAGCCAACTTGCTTGTGCTGCTGCCCATGGAGAGTCTGTTCTGAGGATCTTCTTTAGAAACACCTTCCTATTTGTATCTCTCTTTACTTAACTGAGCCGTATTTCTTCAAAGTAGTTTCTTTCCAGCGATGCGACTGAGCATCATCTGCTGGTTCATTAATCAGCACCTTTCCTGCTTACCTACACTGAAGTTGCTTTGTGGAAGGTCTGGGAAGGAAGCGCAGGAGCAGCTCCATGCTTTGTTTCCTCCTCATCCCCACCGGATTGCTAAAGCAGATCTGTGTGTCGGGAAATCTAATATATGGCTCAGGGTTGTAAGCTGAATGTCTTTGTGATAAAATATGCTGCATGTCACTGCCTGCCACCCGTGGCCTCAGCTTGCTGAGAGTGCTAAGGTTTCATTTTTAGTTTGTCATCATCATTTAGAATTGCCCTTCCTCTGTGTCCCGGAGGGAAGAGTTCCCTGGAAGGGCACCCACCAGATGTGCAGGCAGAGATGAAAGGTGCTCCTCCTGAAGGCCTGGCTCTGCTGGCTGCTGTCCTGCTTTCTGCCTCCATTTCCCCTTTGGAGTTGATTGGCACCCGGAGCACAGCTCCCACTGCAGCAGCAGGGAATGGCCAATTTCCCCATCCCAACGCGGGTGCAGAGCTAACTGGTTTTGTCTCCACTCATTTATCTTTTGTTATCTGAAATTCAAGTGATTTTTCCTCCTGAGATGCTGGCCGGCTGCATCTCAGACCTCTCTTTTCTTTACTGTACCCTGGCACTGAGGCTACTGATACTGAGAGAGAACTTTGCTGTGTCTCTCCTAACAGTTCTTTTGTGCCAGTTTCTGGGCTTTAGGTACGTGTGGTTATTTTCCCTTTAATACAGAGAGGAGATATTATTTGAGCCCTGAATGTTCCATTGAGAACAGTTTTTCTTCTCTGCATCCCTAGATAACCACAGTGATCCTAATGCTAGGACTTATTGCATGTTTATCATGTAAATAAATACTTAGATAAGTGTTGTGACATTCTAATTACATACAGCACCGTACAGATAAGTAACAGAGATGCAGAGGAGGTTAAATGGTTGCCTGAGGTTGAGCTGTGGAGGGCTCAGGGCAGCTTGGAGCAGCTGAATGCCAGCCCAGAGCCACAGCCTGTTCCTTTTCCTCCTTGAAAGCAACACATCATCACAACTACAATTGCAAAACATTCCAGTGGCTGTGCATGAAAGTTCTTATATGCATTTTAGATAGATCTTAATGTTAAGGATTAGACGAAGTGTTATGAAAAGTAGAAAATAGATTGCTATCAAGTCTTAAGTCTGCCTTCAGGCCGAAGATGTCCCTGCTCCTAAGGGTGTATTTGCAGTCACCTGGGAGATTTCTGTATACCATCTTGATTTGTTCAGACTGTTGTACACGGTACAAAATCTACAGTTTAACTTGGCCCAGCCTTTCTGTTCTCTCAGCATCATAACCTTCTGCCAGTTCCTTCCCTTTTGAGGCAATTACAGTGGAACTTCAGGCCTTATTACTGATGTCTAGGTGAAGGCTGAAGGATTTCATACTCTGCTTTGTCTGGGGAGCTTCAAAGCTGTTGCGGTCTGGAACAAGATTTGCAGCTGAATTCTCATAGAAGCAACTGGTGGCTGCTGGTCATCATAGTGGCTCTGTTTGGATTTTAATGCCCTTGTGCTTCAGCTGTGATGTTTCACAGAGATGAAGGGGGAAGTGTTGCAATGCTTCTGTAAGAAGAGATTTTCCCTAAAAATGAGATGTGTGAGTTTCAAGGACTTTGGGGATTTGAGTGGCTTTTTGTTTCATTCCAGTAGGGCTGCTGCACTGCCTGCTGGTTTTGGCTGTGAGAAATGTAAAAAGAGAATTCTTGAATCAGTGTAAAGTATTATCTCGAACCTGGTTGTTTTTATATGGAAAGTATGAATATTGTCTATTTCTTAAAGTGCTGAGTATTGTTCTTGGTCTCTTTCTCACAATTAAACATGCATGGCAAAGATTAAAAACAAATGCTTTTTGAATTTTTTTTTAAACTTTCAACCTCTTCAAGAATTTTTGTCTAAAGAGAAAACAATCCAAGGAATAAAGAGGTGAACCACAACAAGGCTTGGAGAGTTTGACCCTAGGTCTGAACTAATTGCAGTCGTGCATCTTGGCTGATGCATGCGGATGCTTGCAGACCTTGGTGCCTCCCTGCCTGCTGACAGCTGAGACCACAGCACTCAAAGCTCGGCAGCTCTTGACACAGCGTTTTTCTTTTTCTCCCAGAAATTCTCTTTGGTTTCCTGTGTTGGTGGAGAAACACCGGGGATTAGCAGTGCTCCTGCCAGGTCTGAGAAAGCCTTTAGTTGTGAGCTGCACAGCTTTGAGACAGTTCAGTAAGAAATGTGCTTCAGATCATCTGATCTCCTTTCTGTCAGCTTATCTGTTTGGGAAAGGCATTGCCCATTTTCAGAGAGAAGTTACTGTGCACAGAGACAGTGAATGTGACAGCAGCAGCCTTGCCACTAGCCAGGCGAGAGAGAAAGAATGATAGATGTGAAACAAAATTTAGTGCTTCCTTTTATGCCAGTTCTTCCATTTCTGAATAATGTCACTGGTCAGATTAAAAAGATCACTAATTCTTTTAATTGTTGTGGCTCAGGAGCAGTTCTGGAAGCACCTGCCTAGCATGCTGCATTGCCATCCTTTGCTTTGCAGGCTTAATGTCTCTTAAATGGAAGCGAAGCGAAATGGATGTTCTTGGAATGTTTGCTCGTGTCTGTGGATGAAGGCTATCAGCAGGAAGGTGATGTTTAACTAAGTGCTGCTGCAGGCTTACAGGGAACATAGAATATGAAACACTAACTTCCTATTTCCTGAGCTGCGCTGTTATCCGTAAATGCAATGTGTTGAGATACAAGTTTATGTCTATACATATGTGCTTTTCAGAACCCCTTGCATGGCTGAGGCTGGTGTGCAGGACGTGCTGAGCCACGTGGCCACCTGCAGCCCCATGCCTGAGGGTGTGCTTTCTGCTTTCACACATCAGGTTTTGTCCAAGCACGAAATATCTAACAGCAGCCTTGCCATTCTGGAGTGGACCAAAGGGAGACAGCTGAAAATATGGTGATGCCACGTATGAAAAGCAGGCACAGATTACACGTTCAACAGGTGACCCAGGCATGAGCTCTGCATTTAAATAAGTTTAAAATACTTGAAGATCCACCGTGGCTGGATGAGCAATACAGTGCCTGCTACGTACTGATTTGGACTGTAGCCGTGTCTGAGTTGATCATGGGGGAAGCAAGCCTGCAGCATGCTCACTGTGCTCAGCCCAGAGGAGTGTGGGCAAAGCCTGCTTGAGATATGACCTCCATGTGGAGATCAGAATGGGAACTGAGCCACTCAGCCGCTCTTTGGAGGCAGACTCAGCTTTATGTTAACACAGTCACAGTTTATGGGACCCAGGGGGGAGCAGGCAGGAGGCTCAGAAGCTGCCTTTACAAATAAATTAGGTGTTCCTAAAGGCGAGGTGTTCACAGCTATTACAGTCCTGTATTTATGCGTAGCCTGCTTTTCCTTGCATTTACATTTAGATCTACTGCTATGCTATTAAATGTAATCATTAGCTGTTTTACCTTACTTTTTGGAGGCATTGAATTTTCGGATTGATTTCTAGAAATGCCGAACTACCAGCAGAGCCTTGTAGTTGGTTACACTCAGATATATCAGAGTTGTTTTGTTGAATCGACTCACTCCAAATCTCGTACAGAACCACACTAATTTCTCCTAATGAAACTGTCGGCCCTGTGAGTCTGGCACTTATAATCCTCTCAGAAATCCCGATTTTTTTTTCCCCGCTGTTGTCAGAGCTGTGCTGTGTGCAGCCTCCTTAACGTGCCATGTAGGATTCCTGGGACCTCTCACTTGGGAAGGTGGTGAGAATAAGCACAATTAGTTGCTGTCAGATTGATGCTGGTGCTGAGGATTCAGCAGGGAGCTGCAGGAAGGCGAGCAGTGCCTGTGGGGCGGCCGTATGGATCCGCTGGTTCCTCTTGTCGGGGCTCTCTCCTGGCAGAAAGATTTGTCTTGGGATGTCAGCGAAAACAGGAGCTGTTAATTAGCTATACAGAAATAGATTTGATGCTATTTAATATGATGGCTGACGATGTTTTTAGAGTGGAATTAAAAGAAAGTGGAATAAATATTGGATATATTTTTGTACTCGGGGTCTTCTTTTAACAACTTGTTATGAGACCACATAGGGAGCTTATATATGTTTGTTCTAAGCAAATTGCCAGTGCTTTTCGTAAGGAATAAAAAGCATTTTTAAAGGCATCCGCCACAGAAAACCAGATCTTGAGGATGTACCAATTTATACCATAAAAGCTGTGCAGTTTACCTATGTCCTGTATTTAAAATTCAACCAAGCCTTCAGCGTTAATTTTATCTTCAGTTTTGGGTAAAGCTGAGTGATTTCTCCTTTGTGCCCTCAGTTAAAGCAGTTCACAGTGTGTTGTGGCTTTGGAGGACAAAAGTGCCAGGAGTAAGGTGTGCTGAAATGGCTTTAGTGAGGTGCCTGAAAAAATCCTTAAATTTTATAGTGTACAATTTTTTCATGGAATGGTGTTATTTCACAATCTGAGAATTATAGGGATTGGAAGGGACCTCTGCAGATCATCTAGTTCAACCCATACTAAAGCAGGTTCCCTTGGAACAACAAGATCCTGAAAAGGAGAGTACAAGCAGACTGGGAATTAATAGGCTATTGTCTAGCTTTAGAAAGAAATATCAGGAAAGCACTGATGAGATCACGAAGGTTAGGCTTTGAGCTGACTTAATGCAGTAAAGAAAAACCTGTATGAAGTTTGTAACAGGCAAATGCACTTAATGGATTTTCAAATAATTCTCAGGTTGTTGAATGCTATCTGTAAGTGGTAGTTGGAGCTATTAAATCAATAATGTAAATGAATTCATGAATTCAAGTGAAATTGATTGACTGTTCATTAGATTGATTTAAGTGATTCCAAGTAGACTTCTCAATTTATGTTCATTTGGAGATATTTTAAATGCCATGATTAAAGATAGAATCATAGAATCTTTAGAGTTGGAAGGGACCTTTGGAGGTCATCTAGTCCAATTCTCCTGCAGTGCACAGGGACACCACAGCTCCATCAGGTTGCCCAGGGCCTGATCCAGCCTCTCTTAGAAAGTCTCCATGGATGGGGCATCAACGACACCAGTAGGCAACCTGTTCCAATGCCTCACCACCCTCACTATAAAAGGCTTTTTCCTTATAGCCAACCTAAATCTCTCATCTTTGAAGCCATTTCCCCTTCTTCTGTTGCCCTGCTAAACAGCCTATCCCCTTCTTTCCTGTAGCTTCCCTTTTAGATGCTGAAGGTTGCTCTCAGGTCACCTCGCAGCCTTCTGTTCTCCAGGCTGCACAGCCCCAGCTCTCAGCCTGTCCTCACAGGAGAGTTGTTCCATCCCTTGGATCATTTCTGTGGCCCCTCTCTGGATGTGCTCCAATATCTCCATGCCTCTTCTGTATTCTGTACTGAGGGCTCCCCATGTGGGTGCAGTACCCCAGGTGAAGCTGCAGCAGCAGAAAGTAGAAGGGCAGGCTCACCTCCTTCAATCTGCTGACCACTCTTCTTTGGATGCAGCCCAGAGCATGGATGGCTTTCTGGGCTGTGAGGGTACATTGCTGGCTCATGTCCAGCTTCCCATCCACCAGTACCCCCAGGTACTGTAAGAAGTATTTCAACTGAAGTCCCAAGTTTGACAGACTAGCACCTTCCCCTGCCTTTACTGTCTTTCCAAAAATCTAATAAAATCATAAACTGAAGATTTTCTTCTTTTACATTGATTTCTTCATCTTTCTTGGTTCATTCAAAGGTATTCTTCTGATCTGTGTTCACGTAACCATCTACTCCCATAGGGATTGTTAGGCCGTGCTGAAGCACGGGGACCAGAGTCCTCAAAGCAACTACATGAACACAACTTACTGCAAGAAAAATGCCCTGGGAAGTGAGCTGCTTTAATTCAAACCCTCGGGCACAAGTTAGAAGCCTTGAAGTACTTCCCATGTAAATAAGATGACAGTTGCTTATCACTTTTTAATGTTCAGTTTGATATATATTACAGTTCGGCAAATCTGTTTTTCAGTACTTCTGTACCTACCATATACATTCATATTTTCTATTCTCATGATGTTTGAAAGCTTGTTTTTGTACAAGAGCTAGATTCTCCTGTGCAGTGTGTGCAAAAAACCCCCAAAACCAACAGTGGTTGGAGGCTAAACCATGTTAAATTGACCATTAAAAAGAAGTGGTAGAATGATGTTGGACATGGGAGTCTGTCTCAAGCACTGCTGGAATGCACAGGTTTCTCAGAGACCTCTGGTGATTATATGCATAGGAAAAACGCCATCAGAAAATATCAGTATCTGTTTTAAAAAAGAAAAGAAAATCCTTTTACCTGCAATACTGCACATGGGTGTTTCAGGAGCAGGAATTTTCTAAGAGTCCCCCAGCAGTGAGCTGCTGAGCCCTCATTTAAGTTTCCACTCAGTTTTCCCCTGAGAGCTGTGGCTCTTTGTTGTGCCTCCAGTTTCACTGTAGACCTGAGTATCACTCCCCATCTCTTCTCCCCCCACTAATTTTTCTCAAGGCACGTTGCTTGATACCCAACGTTAGGAGTAATGAGAGAAGTGATTCATTATTAATAAGTTAACCTAGACTATATAGGGCTTGACTTTTTCTCTCTGCCTCGGTGAGTTTGATGTGTACTTTCCTTCCAGAGAAAAAAGGGAAAATAAATTCTGTGCAGAATAGCCCTGGGCTTCTCTTTATGAAATGTGTGCTTCTGCGTAAGTGGGCTGATGGTAAATTGGAAGCATTTCATTGCTGCTGATGGCAAAGTGATGCTTCATACTTCGATGGAGATTCCCAAACTCTGTCAGTCCTCTGCTTCTTGGAGTCAGCGTGGTTTGGTAGATGAAGACCAAGAGTAGGGAGAAAGAAAATATGTTTAAAAAAAGTAGTAGTTATTCTTAGCCTAGAGGATAAAAGTACACTTGTATTTCTCTAGTGCATTCCCATGCCACTACTGTCCTATGCATTTGCTTTGTGCATTTCCTTTCTCAAAGCTCTTAGGGTTATCCTGCTGCTGCAAAATCCTTATGTGGCGTTTCTTTGGACATCTGATGGCATTGATTGTGGGGTGGATCTCACACAAGAATATTCTGCCTGATTTCTGGCTACTGGTGTGGCAGAAAGGATTATTAGTAGCTACTATTGCATCTTCAAGCTGTTCTTCCTGCGGTGTCTGTCCTGTGCGTGGATAGGGCTGGGGCTCATAGCATTATTGTGGTGGGTCTTCGCTTGACAGAGGGAAGTTGGGTCAGCAGGTGCTGTGTTCTCCACTCCTGTGATGGAGCATGGTGTTCCTCTGGCTGTGGTGGTGAGGAAGGGCTGTTTGTGGAGGAGATTTGCTCAGTACCTTGCTGTGCTGTGTAAGCAAAGAGTCCTTCTATCAATTCATACAGGAACTAACCCTGCCTTTTTAAAGGTCATTTCTGTCTCAGTCAGCTTTTAAAGTTCAAGAGGAAATAAACTGCTTAGAGTTGGCATTTTTCAAGTCAAGTGTCAACTTTCCAAGCCCCCAAGCCAGGGGATGTGGAGGAAGGAGAGATTAATAAGAGAGCTGCTTGCTTGTTACGGTGATTGTGCAGAAACCTTCCCTTTTTTCTTTCTTCTTTATGGGGCTTTGGAATGAAATGGAACATTGTTGAAATATCTCGCTTTCCCCTTTTCACTTTGCAATGCAAAAGTATCCAAAGCTCTTTAGAAGTGCTTCTTTTCCACTGACAGCAAGAAGAGAGTTTGTCAGCTCTGGTGAAGTAGGACAGAAGAAACGTTTTATGACAATGCCAATACCTGAAAGCTCTTTTAACCACAGAATCTTATTATCTGGTGAGAATAAAATGCACTTTCGGAAAGTAGCTGAGGTCTCCAAGCAGGTGTTTGCCCTTAACTGCATTGATGCCTTTTCCCATGCAGGGGATGGTGAATCAATAAGGAAATAAACAGGACGAATCAGCTTTATTAACCAGGGTAGGGTAAGGCAACAGGGGAGATGATAACGGAAGGCAGGTGGCAGGCGGAGGGCATGTTGAGCATGGGCAATGTGCTGGCTGTCAGAGTGCCTGCACTGAAGGTGGAGGTCCTGGTGCTGTGGATTGCAGTGTTGAGCAGCTCCAGGCAAGCGAAATACAGAAAAACACCACCAAAAGAACCCCACAGTACTATTTCTTAAAGTGTCAGGGCAATCTTTTCAATTCTCTGTTCTTAACCTTCTTGGTTTGGCTGGTGTGGCTACAGATGAATGTAGGAACGCTGTGCTCTGTGTGCCCGGCGCGTGGTGGGAGATGGTGCATAAGGGGTTGTTTCCAGATAACTTTAAAGTAGGAATATTTTATACGCAGGTGGCCACAATGCAAAGCCACATAGGTGTTTTTTATTGCTGTTGAGTTTTTATGTTGTTTCTCACTTGCTTTTCCTTAAAGAGGAGCTCTTTAGAAAATTTGGATCTCTGAAAGCTTTTCTTGGTAAAGATGCCATGCAGATCTCTTTGTGCTTTGGGCACGGCTCTGTCCCTGCCCTCTAGGGGAGCTGGTGGCTGTTGTGCAGGGTGGGGGAGAACAGTTCTCTTCAGAAGCATGCTGCCATTCCAACAGCTGACAAAACCTCAATGCAAATATATTCCAATAGAATAGACAGATACAGCCCTAATTCTTTGGTACAAGGAGATTTTGGCTATTCTTGAATACTGTTTCTAATGGGAAGCTGGTGGCAGCACAAACTGGTGGACTGCTTGCTGCCATAGCACGCTGCATCTGTGAGGAAAGACATTCTTTTTTTCAGCTACTAATTTATAGTTTGGAAATTGAATATGACTCATGTATGAGAGAGATGAGATGACTGCGTACTCACCCAAGAAAATTCAATAAAAAAGCGCACCAGAGTAAAATTTGAGCTAGATGAGATCTGCTGGTGTGCATTCAGAGTAAGCAGCCCCTGCCCACCTCCCTTCCCCAGATTGGCAATCAGAGCCAAGATCAGCCTGAACCAATGCCAAGAGCTTTGGAGAAGTCAAATAAAAGAGCAAATGAAGAGTGATACTTCTCATATTTTTCCTCAGTTCAAAGCTTAAGGATTTCTTGAGGCAAAGGTGATATCTTTTTGTAGCTAATAGCCCATGATGAATTTCTGTCCGTTAATTTGTTTAGCTCTTCAACTGAAAGAGGCAGTGAACAATAGCTCCTTGTTCACCTCCTGCCACTCATGATTTTGCAGACTCATGATTGTTTTCATTCTTTGCAGACAGCTGTAGCGGAGTATTGTGCAGTTGAATATTTGATTTTCTGCATCAAATCAGTTTTTCATAGTTGTGGGGAACAGGACTGAGTACTGTCTGACAGGGACATGAGAGCTTGGGCAGCAAAGATTTATTGGGACTGGTCATCGTTATTCCACATTTAATGGAGAGGGGAGGAATGATGTTAGTATGGTAAAGTGAGTATTAAAAAGCTTCTTCCTCCGCATCCTAGGAGAAAGAAATAAGGAGCACTGAGGCAACCACAGTGCCCCAAATGTCCCCTGCACACTTCCCCAGGGAACCAAGGCATCCTGGCACCCGGTGTTGGTGCAAGCTGAGTCCATGGCTGCTGCGTGAGTTCAGTGCTAACGTTTGGCTTGGAAAGGAGGAGATGAGTTCTGCTGCCTTGAGTACAGCTCCAGATGCAGGTGCTGTAGTGTGAGCTGTGGCAAACCCACAGAGAACGCTCAGAGAAGATGTTTGCTATTTTAACAGCTGGGAATAGAGAAGGACAGTCTGCTAAAGACACGTAAGCCAAGCAGAGGTGACAGTATGCGTGTGTCTTACACGTGCTGAAGTTGTAAGACAAAGTGATGAGAGCCTGTGTTGTCTTAGGGGTCAACTGAGTCACAAAAGTGATGCTCCTGCGTTCTTTAATTGATAACTGTTGTTTTATGAGTGAGACAAAACCAAAGTAATCTGGTTGCCGTGTCTTTAAATATATTTCCCTGTAAGAGCTTCACCCCAAAATAACAAATCTGACCTTTATGCTCACCTAGTGATTTTGAATCGTGGAACTGCCACATAAAGACTATTTACTTGTCTACCTGACTGGTTTCTGTATAAAGTATTCATTGCAAAGAGATTGCATAGCGTGTAGCATTGTATTATTAAACATTTAAAAATATTGATGCAGGAGAATTGATGTAACCGAGCTCTAAATTTAATCATTTTGACACTTCTTTCCACAGTGACAGCTTTATTCCTGTTGCCTTATATTGGCATGAAAGTTCTTTGAGTTAATTTGGGGGGAGGAAATTAGAGGGAAGATGCCTCTGTGCTGTGCAGATAAGCTGTAAAAGTGTCAACAGTTTCGTGAAAGATTCATGTAGGGAGTCTCTGGGTGGCAGCAGGAGAAAGCCATGGAAAGCTTTAGGATTAAGGATAGCAGGATGTCCTGAGTCAGTGCAGAATAGCTGCAGGAAGACTGCTGTTGATTTCAGCTGCACTGTCAGTGCCTTTCACGGGCCCAAAGTTAGGAACAACCTAAAGACCAAGCCCTGAGGACTACTTCTGTGGCATCAGATAGGGGCTCTGGCACAGGTGAGGACAGGGATCATTTCTGGGGCAGAAACTTTCAGTTGCCTTAATGTGAGATCAATCTCTTCAAGCAATTTCTGTTCTTCATCAATCTTCTAAATTCTTCAGCAAATGAGGCAGAGACCCTGCAGAAAGAAGATGCAGTTTGCAGTGAATCCTGGTTTGTTGGGAGAGTGTGGCAGAACAGATCCACCCAGTGGCTTTTGTTCTGAGTCATGATTACAGGTCATGTTATTTGGGCATGGGACTTTTAAGACCTTTGCAGTCTTAATATGCATCCAATATACGTTTAATAATAGCCAAGTCTTTTCTAATGCTCTACTTAGTGTAGCTTGTATCATGCTAGACTGCTTTGATGCAAGCTGAGTCAAAGAGGGTAGGAGGCAGATAGGAGATAAAGCTACACTGGGGCGTGTGGAAAGAAAGGCCAAGAGCAGCGGTGTGCTGGAGCAGTTGTTAGGGGCAGCTGAGCAGTTTCTCAGCCCTTCCTTTCCTTTTATCTGCACTGATGTCCCATGGGTACGTGCCAAGGGTAATTCTTAATTCTCTAGGTTTATTTGTTGTCAACAAGTATCCATTACGAATTCTCTCGTGAGTTCCCAGTGAAAGCCTGGACAGGTTTTCACTGCCAAAAGCGTGCTGCTTGAAAGGCTGAGCCACAGCTTGGAATTCTAATGAGGCCCATGCTGGGGTCCAGCACTGGGTTGCTCTGTGAGAAATATTGCCAACAATTTTGCCTTCCGTAAATTCAGTCAGGTATTCTGAAATTTACCTGTGCAAAAAAAGTGTGTCTGAACGATAATGTGCTCTGCTCGTTTCACTGTGGAGTATGGTGATGCACACTGGAAATGAGCTCTCATTGGAAAAGGTCATTGGAAACATCTGTAGAAGCTTCCCAAAGCTGTAATGAGTCATGAGTGTGAGGTCTCGCCTGTTATATTGCAATGGAGAGTTTAACGTTTTGTTTTTCTCATCTAAACACTTTGATCCTCTTTATTTATTAAGATAAGCTATTATCTAACTGTCAAGAGCCTAGAATTTCAGTGTTTTTGTTTGCTGACAAGTTTGCTCAGCACAGCAGTTCTCCAACTCACTTCATTCCCTGTTTCAAGCAAATTTCCCGTTTTTCACTCCTCTCTATTAATCCTTTATCCTTTACAGCACTCACGCTGCCTGTTCCTAAATGACTCTTCCCTCCCAGGAAGGGTTGGTTTGGCTGTAGAGCAGCCACCTGAAGTATTGGTAGTCACTCTTGCTGTCTGTGCTGTGTTTCTGCTCCTCGTGCCCAGGCTGCAGAATCAAGCCCCCAGCTCTGACAGCTCACTGGGATGGAGGATCGTCCCTGAGTTAGAGCGTTCCTGGGAAAATCTTTACAACGCACCCAGTACTGAATTGGATTGAGCAGAGAACTGTGCAGTGCACTCACCTCACTTTTGACGGTGCAAGAAATTGGAATCCTTCAGGCTCTTACAGCTGGGTGTGAGCGGGGCTGGTGGGATCAATGCATTGTCTGAGTAGGGAGGGGGGAGAAGGAAAAGATTGGTACAAAAACTGTGACAAGTTTTGTTTTTCTTCGTCGTATTTAGGCATGGATGTGAGCTCATCCAGCCCACAAATGATTATAGATTGGTAACTGATGGGGCCAACTGCATTATTCATTATGATTCGGATTGAAATGAAATCATGGAGGGCAATTTTCTGTCTCGCTCTTCAAGGTCAGATGAGAGTATTTATTATTCCCTCTCTGTTTATCTGTGAATGCAAATTGAATTTGGTGATTCAAATTGATGAAACGTTAGAAATATAAAACTCATCAGAGCTGACAGGAAGAGAAATTACTGGGTAGAGCTGGCCAGTGACTTCACCATCCCATGTACGGGCCTCTCCTTTGATTAGTAATTATTTCAATCTTTGGGTTTTCTCATTCCCTGTTTTGTTTCAGTTGTTGTGATTTTTGTTTTCGAAGAAAAAAGTGCAGTAGCACTTCAAAGCATGTAGAATCTGAATTAGATGAT
Organism: Phasianus colchicus; assembly: GCF_987193195.1. Classification (NCBI taxonomy): domain Eukaryota; kingdom Metazoa; phylum Chordata; class Aves; order Galliformes; family Phasianidae; genus Phasianus; species Phasianus colchicus. The sequence goes on from NC_143451.1 coordinate 13,502,829, forward strand.
GTAAATAAAGCCAGCTGTAGGGAGGATGCTTGGATCCCGGCTGGAGAAAAGGTTGTTTCAAAATTCTTCCTTGGTGCCTTTGTTTCTCCTCTCTCTCCAAGCAGTCTCCTTTCTCCAGTAGTTTTCTGCCTTGCATTCCTTGTCTCCCAGGGGCTGCTCTGGCTGTTCCCAGCAAGATTATGGTCTGTTGGGGAAGGGAATGGACGCTGCTGCTGTCTGGTGCCTGGCCTATTGCCCATGGTCTGACCTTCAGCACCAGCTGGACCTGCCATGGCAGGTGAAAAGTAGAACCTGTGGAAGGACCAAATGAGCACAGCCCTCCTACTGAAATAATCAGAATGGAGCTGTTCTGCTCACTGCTCGCTGCAGTTCAAACAATTCAGTGAATCTTGGCTCGGTTGAATGTATCAGCCTGTTGTCGTAAGGCGTTGTTGTAGCATGTTCCCAGTTCTCTGCAGTGAACTTCTAAAACTTGTAAGGTGCGGATTATTCTTATCTCAGAGTAGGAGTGGAAAATCCTTATCAGTGAACGCTCTTTAAAAACAGGCAGTCTGTAATTGCCAAATGCCATATGCAAAATCATGATCCAGAGATGGATGATACGCACGACGTGCTAATAGTTGTAGAGAACTGTTGGTTTTCTAGCTTCTGCTTTAATTGCTTCCACATCATTAAGGATACTCGGTATGTATTCCTCTACCAGACACTGCAAACAGAAGGGTAAGTTTGGGTCAGGATGCAAATGTTGATTCATAACAGGAGCAGTGAATATTTAGATGTAGCAAAAGCCCTTAATAGATCTGTGTACGTAAGCTGCTATAAATCACTTTGTCTATTCAGCTATCAGTTTTTTCCTATAGCCAGTTCTACAGAAGATGGCAACATTATCAAGTTAGTAAGCACCCAACAGGCAGCGTGGGTTCAGTGGTTTTTAAATATCAGTAAAAGCTGTATTTACCAAATGAATGTCATTAACATAAGCTTTGGCCTTATGAACAGTTGAGGTTTAGAAGCTTGGAAAAAGGACAGTAATGCCTGTAGTTATCTCACCCTTGAAAGATTTTAGTTTCCAGAAATCAATGATGTATGTACTTGGCAAACGATTCATTTTTCAGCTTAAGATCAAAACAAGCCAGAGAAGTCTCTCATTCATTGTTAAATTAAGGCATTGCTTTCATTCTCATCTTGATGGTGGATGTAGAAAGTGTGTAAATCCCACGCTGAGGGCTTGATGAGATCCTCCCAAGGTGAGGCAGTGCTTTGGCAGCAGAGCTCTGGGGATGCTGTGCTGTGTGTGCTCACCTGGCTGGGGGGGGAGAGCGCCCTGATGTGTCCTCTGAGTCAGTCCGACCTCCTGACAGTCCATTAAAGCAATCGTGCTGCTGCCAGGACATAAAATTGGTCTTATTTCTGTTCTGTAGCTTCACTTTGAAGGAACTGAAGTTCTGAGCCTGATATTTATGCTGCTGGTTGGGGAGTAAAATTAAATACTGCCTCGGTGATAAAACGTGCTGTCAGTGTACCAATAAAGCTCCCAACATCTGCCCGCTCCTCACTCATTTCATCTCTCCACCCAAGCAAAATAATTCTTTGTGTTGTTCTCTCATTGTAATTACAGTCTGGCCCAGGACTTGTAGGTAGAGCAGCAATGTGACGTAGGAGCTGCTTATTTTTGAGCGATTTTTTGATTCGTGGAAACCCTGTGAGGGTGAGATACTGGAAATGGAGGCTGAGGGCATCGCCTCCAGAGAGGCTGTGGGCACACTGCTCTGCTTCTCACTGGACAACAGGAAAGGCACATGGAGTTACCTTCTTGCTACCCGTGCCTTCACACTGACTTTTGAAACTTGAGGAGAACTGGAATGAAAAATAACATTTTTCTCCCATCCCTCTGTTTCTCAGCTGTGTATGACTTTGCGTGCTGTCTACAAACGCGTGGGCACGTAGAGAAGGATGCAAGTTGTCAGGCCTCAAATATTGGTACAAAGCAATTTCCCTTCCTCTTTTTTTGCCTCATTAGCTCGTGCGCCGAGCTCTTTATTTTGTTCTGTGTGGTGGTGCTGATAGCTGCAGTGTGACTGTTACACATGGGCGGCAGCACTGTTGTTGTTTTCCACCTGTGCTCCTCCGCTGTTCTTCCCATCCATGCTCCAATCCCAGCATATTCTCCATCCTCCCCTCTGGCACTTGTCCCTGCTAGGTGCACAGGGCTGTGCTCTTCCTCAGCTGCAGTGTGACCAGGCACTTCTCTTCCAGCTGTCCCTTTGCTGCTGCACGTAGATGTCTGCTTTTCCTCTCAGGCTGACAAACAGACAGCTTGTGGCATCCCCTCTGCTTTTCCCTAGTTTCTGAGTGCCTGTGAGGTGGTGAGTCGGTTACTGAAAGGAAGGAGTGGTTCGAGTAATGTTTAACGTATTACTGGGGCAGAGGGAAGCTGAGAGCTGCTCTTGTAATTATTTTTTTTTTTGAGGCAAATTATTAAAATGTATCTTGCAGCTTCAGTGTTCACTGTCTGCTGCCATTGTTCTCAGTCTTTCAAAGAACATTCTGGAAAATGAAGTTTTATCATTAAGATTACACTAAAGTGGATTACAGAAGGGAAAAGCAAAATATGAAGAGTCTCAAGAGCTCGGAGCAGAATGATGTTGGCATCTCGTTCACTAGGATGTGGAGCAAGGAACATTAACAGGCTGATAAACAGAAATGACTTTTTCTCCTTACGGCTTAAAAGGTTTACTTTGAACTGGCAGAGGTTTTAAAAAATGCCAGTTCTCCACACTTACACTGAATGGAGAACTTTGAACTTATTTTTCATTTTTCTTAATGTTTGGTTTGAGCAAGCATTTGCTTGTGAAAAGCCATAGGTGTCACTAGTGGGGAAGAGAAGTGCCCAGTTCTGACTGGCATGGTACTTGATGCTGCTGGGTACCTGCATTCCAATCCTGCTTTGTGTCACTAAGGAATAGAACTTTTCTTTTGGATTTTTTTTTTTTTTCATAGAAGATGGTTTTTGTTGTATTTGGTGCAGTTTCTGGAAGGATTATCAATCTGTCCCAAGAGAGGAAGAAAGGATCTCAATAATTTGCTTTGGCACGGTGTGAAGAGTTGTAAGGAAGCTGAATTTCACACTTCTCATATTAAGGAAGCCTATGGTAGCAGAGTCAGTTCAGAGAGTTTAAGTATTGTCGCTGCTTTCAGACATCTCTGGCATTTAAATTCTATCTACATTAACATTGCATTTAGCTCAGTCTGAAATATAAACAGAAGATGGTGTTCTTTCCAAGTGCCGTGCCATAGCTGAGGGAATTGCCCATTTGTTTCCCTTTGCTTAACTTTCCTTATGTATTTAAGCAATTCTTTTCCAAGCCAGTTTGAAAGGAATGTCACTGAATGCCTGAGCTATCCTCGAGGTCTGAACTTCAAACGTTATTTGCTATTTCAAGAAGGAAACCCATCCTATGTCTCACTTTTCTTTCTGAATGTCAGCATGATGTTAACACATCAGTTTGCTCAGCGTTTATAGAAAGTATACTAGAAGATGGTAACTTTAACCTTCTGTGTGTTACTGCCTAAGCTACTTGTATGTGCTTGTGACATTTGGCATCTTAATTCTAGCACATAGTTTTATCCAGTGTACACAAAATGAGGACTCAATCTGTTTGTCATCTTCGGATTTCGACTTCTTAGAAACTTTTAAATACAGATTGTTTCTATGGAGTATGTCAACAATTAATTATCTCTATTAGCCTGTGGAATTCTTGCATTGTTGAACAAGAACAAGGCTGGTATTTCCACTGAGTATCCACAAGTTTGAACTTGAGGTGTCTGCTGAGTTGTGATGGATAAGGAGCATCAAGTGCAAGGCTGCTGTTGCCTCATGTTCCATCGCTGTAGATAATGTTTGTAGGCATAGAGTCTCTTTTTAATTGACCAATTAAAACAGAACCAAGGATGTAATGGTACCTTGCTAATTAAATTATCCATTTTCAAATGCAGCTTTAGCACTGTTAAACTTTCCCACCAGAATACAACAAGGAGGAGTCGATTTCCACAGTCCATTTGTGAATGGGTCCAAACTGAACTGGAGTCTTGCACATTTCCCTTATTCACCAGTGATTTAATATGCACGTTTGTCTTCAAGGAGAGGAATTCTGAGGTTATAAAATAGCTGCTTGGGGATTTTAGTGAATTCCAACATAAATTTCCCTGGTACATTTCAATGACCTGGCAGTTCAGGATGGACTTAATTTAAGCTGAGAGTCTTTTAAGGCAGCGTTCTCTTTGAGATTTATCTAAGCAGTGCCTTGAAATGATGGGGAGCCATGCTCTTCTGGTTTAATTGAGAGTCATGTCCACATTGCAAACTGAATGCTGACTGCCTCAGAAGACATTTATCTTTCAACGTAGGTTGCTGGAAAGAGCAAGTGCAGGTGGTGGCTATAATTACAAGATGAGTATTATTTTTCTCTCAAAGCAGATCACTCTAAACCTCCATTTTGCTTTTACTTTGTTGGGAGGGGGGGGGGGGAAGGAAAAGATGCAGTAGGAACCAAGATCTGGAGTTGTTTGTTGAAGATGAGCTGTCTTCTCAAACTGATTTTGAAATAGATACGCAATTAATTAATTGCCTTGCGTATGCGAGGTTCCAGTAATCTCTTATGCTGAACAAGAAGGCCGACACTGGCATGGTTCTCTCCTATCTTTTTCTGAGAAAAGCTGATAAGGAGGCTGCAGCTACTCCTAATGATTCCAGCAGTGCAGCTGTAACACGACATGGCAGCAGCTCCGGTGTCCTGCTGCTGTGCGGTGCTTCTCTCTGGTCTTTCTGGTCTCTCTGATTAAGAGGCAATGGTCAGGGTTTCACAAACCTGTGTTATCTTCCCTAGTGCCCGAATACTGGAGAAGGCCCGACAGCAGCTGCAGGAGGAAATTCTACAGATTCAGAGCCAGCTCTTGGATGAGAAGAAGAAGCGCGAGCAGCACGAGGCCCTGGTCAGGCGTCTGCAGAAACGTGTGCTGCTGCTCACCAAGGTGAGGGTCTGGATGATGTCTGTAAAAATGTGTCCTTATTCTTTCCTCCAGGTGTTTCTTCTGTGTTCACTCCAGTAGTGCTAAGTTACTCTGGGGACTTTGCGTAGCAGATGCTGTAGAAGTGACATGAAACTTGTCTTCAGGGCTGCAGTGGGATGAAGGTACGAGTACATTGTAAGGCTTTGTTAGCGTGCTCCTCCATCTGGGCTCCTGCTCTGTTGGCAATCTGTGGCTTAGTCTCAGGCCTGACATTTGTGCGAGGGCAGGGAATTGAATCATGTTGTCTCCAGAGTGTTTTGAGCTACGGAGGGGAATTTATAAAGGCTTTCGCTGCCTCACCTCCTTCCCTAAAGAGAACGAAATGACTGCACCTTGTCAGCTGTTCCTGAGGAAAAACAATTTACAGAGTAAGAGAATCGCCTTCCTCTAACGCTGAGAGTCTGTTCGGATATAATGGCAGGCACTAGACCAGTAAATTGAAAATACATTTTAAGATTCTTTCTATAGGATATTTCAAAAAGTCTGCATTATCCTATATCGAGTGTGCTTCCCTGATGAAATTCTATACAATAATTTTCAAGTCTGTAGAGCATTGAAAAATGTTATATTAAATTCCGAGGGAGCTCTTTCCCCAATGGGAATAATAATTCTTTCTAGTAAGAATGATATAGACTTCAGTTTCAATAATATTCCTTACAAAACTTCACTCGTCTAAAGCAATCTGCCTGATATCGTCAAACTGCTCACGTAGATAAGCCTACGTGTGTGCATAAGGTCAGACTGCAGAAGTTGGGGTGAGAGAAGAAGCCAGACACGTCGTCATGCATGGGGAGGAAGGTGCTGGCTGTGGGAGTGTCTGAGCAAGCAGAAAAGGAGCTCGGCTGTTGGCAGTGCTTTAGGCTTTAATTTTCAGTGTCGAGTAAAGCGTTTTGTTTGGTTTTATTTGCTTTGCACTCAGTTCTGTTTAATTCCGTGTCATGTTGAGCCAAGGGGTCTGTGGTGGATGGTAAGCAGGGCCTGTAGGAGCAGGAAGGAACTGTTTGACAGGAGGATATTTCTTCACCACTTCTGACTGCAGAATTTGGTGCCATGAAGAGTCTTGTAAGTGAGAAGAGGACAGCAGTTTTTGCCTTTGTACCAAGGCAGGCATTGCGGTCAGGGTGGCTGGGCAAAACCTTCTCACTGGAAATAGAAAAGGCATTTCATCTGAGCAGCAGCCGACCCTCTGTGTTGCTCTGGTTTGATAACGGTGTGGCTGGTTGTGACACAGGTGAATCTGAACCAGATAAAAAGCCTTTGCAGCCTTTTCAGCTGTGCAGTGCGGCACTGGACTGCTCAGCTCTGAAGGGAGTTTCTCAGATGGGCTTCTGAACAATTCCCTTTGTTAACTTATTTCTAGTAATCATCAGAAATCTGTTTTCTCAGTGAACACGAAATAACTTTGCTATCATTACTTCTTTAATGACTGGACTAAAACACGTAATACTTTGTCATGCAATGAATTGGACTCTAATATACTATTAGAGAGTATATGTTTATAGAGTCCTTAATTTGTTTGCTATCCCCTCCACCCCACTCATGGGGAGAAACAGAGGAAAAGTTGGAAATGTCCTTGATCAAACCACAGCACATAAACTCGTATTTTGTCAGTGAAAGTTTTCAGTATGCTGAGTGATTCCTCCACTGCCCTGCTTTAAAGGAATAAAGACTTTGCTGTTCTCTGAAAATTTATATTCCATCCAGGGAATGCTAGGATCCTTTGTGAAGGAGTACGTGCATTCTGGTACTTTGGCAATCTCCTCTTGGCACTGCTTCTCCCACTGGTTGCTCTCTCATGCAAAATCAGAAGCAGGAATTTCATTTAATTAAAAAAGTACGATATTGTGATTTAAAATGAGATTGAGCAAATATACTGCCTGTTAAAAATAATTATTTTACATTGAAAGCATATCACCTAGAATGGTATTTAATCATCTAATTAGTGGCATCAGTAGTACAGCGTGCTTCTGTCTACGTAAATGGAGAATGGAAAAGATGAGCTCTCTCTATTGAGTCTTTGTCTTGTTAAATAGGACTGTGAAAATCTAATTTGGGAGAGACTATTATATATATGATTGAATCACCATTGCTTCTGATACTGTGGTTTTTGCATTTGTGTATGTTTGACCCTCTGGTAGGGCAGTGAGTGCGCTCCTGTATTCTGAGCAAATAGGGATTGAAAGACTTCAGACACATTTAACAGAGCAGGTTTAATCCAGCAACAGCTATCTGTTCTCTGGGATCAAATTGTAACCTGGAAGTCTCAGGTCTTGAATACATTTTAAAAGATCAATAGAAAACGATAAGCTGTTCTTCATTTGATAACGGCAATACCTAATATTTTAGTTATGAGCATTCTCTCTTCAGATGACATTTGCTTTGCAGATCTGATTCCTTCTCAGATTTTATGGCTATTGAATTTTGTCTCAAGATTCAAGCAATATTTTCTGACTTTCGTGGATTGCCCGTCTTGTTCAGTCTGGTTCATTTTCTACTTGCCACAGACTCTTACTTGGTTGCTCTTATATTTTCATTTCGGCGCGTTTGACTTCTCCCTCCATTGCTTGCTTCCTTGCCTCATTTGCTTCTTTTGGGCTTTCTTGACCTTACTCAGGCATTTCCACTTGGTTTACTGTTTGGAATAGGCACAGTTGTCAATCTAGGGTACTTCTATGAGGCTTTACAACTCTTTCTTCCCTGACTGTCTGGAAGATCAGTGTTCTCCAGCCTGTGACATACTTGTTCAGTGATCTAGCCTGATTAATTCCACCTCTGACAGTGGAGTGGGGCAGGACGTGCATCCTGGTTATTACTATTGACAAACTGCTTTTTAGAGCGTGTTTGTTGATCACTTTCTCATGTGTATCTTGCAGATCGGGGCAGTACTTGAAGCTTTCTGACAGATGTGTTTTCATTGAGATGAGAGTCTAGGCTTGGATACCTATGAGATTTTCAGACGCTGATGGCTTGAAGGCATTTCCTGGAGTGTCAGTCTGCTCACTTAGGGTAATGAAAAAGAAATTAATGTTTGATGGGATGTATTCACTCACCCTGTTAGACGTCCACCTGGCTGGATTTGCTGTCTGTTGTGCTGTCTTTTTGCTTTGGTTTTGCTCAGTTTTAGAGAAATCTTTTATCTTGGCTTTATTACACGATGTCGGTCCAACACAGCGGCAGTGGGAGATACGTGAAGCACTGGGGAAGGACCAGGTCTATCCCTGTCCTTTTTTCCTGTTTGATCTGCTGCTATATTGGCTTTGTGTACTGTGTTTACCCACAGTTCTGTATTTGATTTGAGCTTGTGAGTATTTCTCTTTTCAGGGAGCTTTCTGCTCAACTCGTGGTCTTTTTGGTGTAAGCTATTAAAAGTAATCAATGTTGCTATTAAATGACTAAAATTTGAATCTCTTGGGTAGTTTCCTATGACATGGAGCAATCCTGAGATGAAAAACCCCTTCAGAAAATCTTTATCTGAGGTCAAGCAGCTCATTGAGCCTGTATTTAATGAGCACGAAGCTCTGGTGTGTTTGTTCCCAGAGGGCAGCTTTCAGGGGCACAAATGGATCTTGTGCAGCAGAAGGGAAGTTGGAGAAAAGCGGTGAAGGCATGCAGGGGGATTCCCAAATCTTCTGATGTGAAGGGTAGAAAGTTGGTTTGCGTGGATCTCTGGAGGGCCATTACCTCCTCCTCTCGTGTGCTTTCCATCATGTCACAGATCAATCCCAATCTGAATTTGTTACTTGGCTGCTGTGACGGTTCAGCCGTTTCACTCCTCCCTTGTGTGTGTGCAGCCAGTTGTTTATTCTTATTCTTAGCTGTATCTTCTGTGCACAAAGTGGGTTGGACATAACCACGCTACAGAGCAAGAAGAACCCCAGGCACGTGCAGTGTGTTTGACCTGGGACCAAATCCCCTGCTTGTTTGCAGTGGGTGCCTGGTCCTTCATGGGAAGCTCTTGCCTGTCTGCACACACTGGAACTCAAAATGTGGAGCACAGTTTCAGCGACTCCTTGTAACTTATCCTAACATGAGTCCAGTTTGCTTTTCATGTTATAGACCTTGTGAATGTATGCTGTCCTAATTGCTTCCAGCACTCTCACATGAGGCACAATGCAGCACGTGAATGAATGTAACTGTGCGTGCTGTTATTTTGCTGTATTTATTTACTTGTATTTGCCTGCAAGTGCTCCACTGCCCGCAGAAGAGGCTGAGAAATCCCATTTTGTTTTCTGAGCGTTCGACCCATTCATGTGATCTGATAGGAAATCTGTTTCAGTTGAGCCATACTTCAGGCCACCACCATAAAAGCTGGAGATTAAATATGTATTGATTAACCAACTCCAGCTGACTGTTCACACCACATGTTCCTGGAGATATCTTTGCAGGAGTCAATGTGATCTGACTCCCAGAGCTGAGAATGGCAGAGATGCATCAGAAATGGGACTAAGGTAATTAAACTGTTCATTAAGCATGGCAGATGCAGAGTTCATGACTTGATTTGCCATCTGCTTTGTTTTGTAATCAGTAAAGATTTAAATGAATGTTGCTGGTTTCTCTGTCATACTGGGCCCCATGTTGTTCTTTTAGTAGGAGGTCAGTGATCTGAAAGTGCAAGGAAAGATCTGAAAGTTCAGGGAGCAGGAGATGAATTAACCTTTTTTCTGGGGTATTTATCCTTAAATGCTGCACCTGGTAGCAATGAAGCAGGCAGTGTGGCAAAAAGAAGCCTTGCAGCCTTCATTTGGAGTCTGCACCCCATGGCACACGGGTGGGCTCAGGGCTGCAGGCAGTGCCAAATGCCCTTTCTAGCTGATAGGATATGATGCCTCTTCCCCTCTTTGACCCACATCATGACTCCAAGTGTATCATTTAAGCAGTTCCATTACCAATGCATCCCCAGCTGTGCTGCCAACCCCCACATGATTGTTATCTGCTGTCAGCCCAGCCTGTGCCAACCCTCTGCTCACCTTGTCTCTCCTTCCCTCATTTTTTATAAAACCAAGGAAGCTGTCTTCTTTTTAATGCCTGCAAATAAATACACTCTGAAGCAATTCCACTGCTCCCTCTTCTGTGGTTCTGCAAGGCAAATTTTGTTGAGTGAGGTAATTCCTCTTAGATCTTCTTGGATGTCTGTAAGAAGGGGGGAAGACAAGACAGGCGTTGTGTTTGCAAGGGACTCAACAGCCCTTTAGATTGAGAACCGTACCCTTTAATTTCAGTTTGATTATATTAATCAGTTAAATAGTTTCTGAAAAAGAGGTGATTGGTTGTTATGGGGTGGGAATGATAGCAAGAGGAGAGAAGATCATTAGCTGCTGTGGGATGGGAAAGAAAGAGCTAATTGCAGTCTGCAGAGTAAGAGGGGTCTGAATGGGGTCTCTGCTGAATTGTAATTTTTAGTATCCAGTAGCATCATGAATTTTAATTGAGACTGCTCTTCTGTAGGATTCTTTCTTCTTTTTTTCCTGAAAATGAGGGCTTACAGGCCAGAAGAAGCAGAGGCTTTTATGAAAAATCTCCTCCCCTGTTAGCTGGAGCCATTTGGCTTTGTGCTCAGGTTTATACAAGAGTGTCTGGAGCCGTGTTATGAGGTGTGCACTTTTGTGATGAGACAGTGAGATTCAGGGTCTTTGGCTTCTGGTGAGGTTGAGGAAATACCAAGTGTTGTGTTTGCTTTTGATGGTCTCTGACAGCCTTGTGTCAGTGTGACGTGGGAAGGAGAGATCTGGGTTTAATATGAAGGATTTCTGTCTCCTGTATAATCCAAACCTGCTCTGAGTGTTTTGGGTAAGTTCATCTGAAGTGAAAGCAAGCTGTCCTGGTTCCTGCTGTGCTCCGAATCGGAGGGTTGTCTGTTATCCTTGCTGAAATGGTCTGTGGTTGGGGTTGGTCTAACCCTCACTCTGGATTAATTGATTTCTGCTGATGGGCCCTTGCAGACTATGAATTCATTCAGCTGAAAAATCCTGCCCTGAAAACTCTCCTTGCGCATTATCCAGGTGTTTCACAGCTTACAGGCATGGTGCCCTGCAGGGATGGGGGCCACGTGATGAGCACGAACCAGGAGCACTTTGTGCTTTGAGATCCTGACATTCTGTTCTGCTCAGCTGTGTCACGTTGGGATTTGACAGAGAACATGGCAAGACGTTTCTAAGCCAAGAGTTACTAAGTATGGAAAGGGCGCTGCTGAGATAAGAAGCAGAAGGCAGAAATGTGGGCGTCCTGTGCCCAATTTCAGTCCTAATCCACCTAACCACCTTCTGGAGCTCGGGCAGCCGGCTCCACGCGTAGCTGTGTCGGAGATGATTTGCTCTGCTGCTCCTTGCCTGCAGTGGATGCTCCACAAGGAGATTCTGCAAACACTTATTCTAACTGCTCTTTGCCTTTCTGTTTCTTTAATGTCTGCGTTCGTTTACTTCACCATTCTTTTTTATCTTGCTGTCTGCACTGTAAGGACCTTTAAACTGTGATGTCCTCTTCCAAATGCAACAGCTTTCTAGGATCTTTTGACCTCATTTCAAGTCTATGTAGGTCTGAAATTGAGAGCGATGTTTTTTTTTTCTTTTCTCCTTTGTCTATACCCTGTAATTTAGCTGCTTCTGGGTGTTATTTAGCTTATAACTGAGTGGTCTGGCTGCAGAGGAACCTGGTTTTCCTGGAAATTGCTACACAAAATACAGATGAACAGACATCAGTTGTCAGCCCGACTGTAGCCTTGACCAGCCCTGCTCTGCAGCTATGGAAACACTGCAACACCGATGGCTTCTCCCTTGCTATCCCCTTAAACCATAATAGTATTTAATGAAATGGTTTCATCTCCAGTGCCTGTGCTGCCTTTCTGGCACAGTGATCAGCATTCCACAGTAACTCCAGCGGCAATTTCAGTAGAGTTCTGTACAATCACAGCCCAACTTAGTGCTGATTTGTACTTGATGCTTCGTTATATTCATTACAAGATCTTATTTGCATGCTTGACATTTAAAAATATTGTGTTTGGAATGTGTTATTTATTTTGAGACCTTTATTAAGCAACCTCAGTCTGAGAAGGGTTTAATTGTTACTGATAGCTAAGAGTATAATTACCTCACTAAAATATCATGACTATATTAAGCAAATGGAAATTGTCTTACAGAATGAAGTGAGCACAAACCGTTTTCCTTTGAAACAGTCTGTTCCAGGGACCTGCTAACACCGCTTGCTAATATGACTGCAGAATCTTGCTGCAAGGAATGAATAAGGAGAGCTGAGATCGATGCCTTTGGAGAAGAAGTCGTCTGTGCTAGTTTTGAAGAAGTTTGCTAAAACCATTTGGAAGGAAGTTAAAACAGAAGAGATTTGTAGATTTCAGAAAGAGGAGGAATTCACGTTTTCTGACACAGCTCCCAGCCCAGTGTGTGCTTTTTTGTTGTGTACTTTTTCATTGGCTCCATTACTTTGCCTGATACGATCACATATTTAACACTCACTTTTTTCAGTTAATAGAAAAGTGGCAGAGTTGTTGAGTTATCTTGTGCTAATCCTGCCCCAGAATGGCTGTTAAAGCCTATGAGGTTCCCTTCATTTCTGGCTTACCTATCTGTTCTTGGGCCTGTGTCTGTTCAGTGGCTCTGACTGACCAAGCTGGCTCACTGTGATGCTGTGGTGTTCTCCATTGCATCCTCTCAAGTGGGTTCTGCTCATCATCTGGCACTGGCCTTATTCTTCCCATTTAACTGACTCTGGGCATTCTACCTCTTCGTGTGCCTACATGTAGGGATGTGTGCTGTGGCATCGGTGTGGTTTGTGAGAGCAGGGCTTGGGCACTGTCAATTCTTAGCAATATATTTTTGAATCAGTGCCCCAGGATTCTTTTTTTTTTTTTTTTGCCTTTTTGTGGATCTGATGAACCATGTAATTACAAGAATACAGAGGTCATCTCTACCTTTGTATCAGGTGCTTTTGGCAGTGAAGACACGAGGACAGACTCTGTTCTTATGTCTGACAATTACTATGTAAGCAAGGTATTTAGAGCTTTCTACTTTTTAGCACTATAACAATTTAGAATATGCAGCAAAATTAAAAGTTATGTGCTAGCTTGAGGCATTTTTAAATATATATATACATACATACATTCATATAGCAATAATACATTTTCTGCCAAAATAGTGACCGGTTTGTGCTTTGTCCCAACAGCACAAAATCAGTGCTCAAAGTTAAGAGGTTAGACTATGAAAATTAGAAATATGCCCATAAAAGAATTTATTTGACCTTCAGATCTCATATTTCTCCAAAAGAACGGGTGGTTCGACTTCTAAAGGTAAAATATTCAATAAAATGAAATTAGGTTAATCCAATGTTATGGCGGAGAATTTAAACTCTCCAAGGTCAGGTAATTCAAAGTTATAGTTCCCTTGATGCGTGTGCTGTAACGTTTATTCCTTTGCTTCTCAGCCCTGAGTTATGAAGGATATGGCAGAAAAGCGAGGGGGAAGATGGATGTGAGGGACTTAATGCTGAGGGGCGTTGGGCAGAACAAACTTCTTTGCTCCTGGCAACAAGAGGTGGCATAGGCAGCATCCAAGGACAGGGGCAGTGACTTAGGACTTCTGAGCACTAAATTATGAGCTTGGATAAGCTGCATGGAAAGGGCTTTCAGCGCTTCTTTGTTCCTAAAATACTTAGGGTTTGAGGGCATTAATATCTGTGCCTCTTAGAGGGGTGGTATTGCCACAGGAACTTTGAATCCCTGACTTCTCTCTATTTTAATTCTCAGCCATAGAACTGGATTAACTGGGCTTGCTTCAAGTTGAATCGCTGTGGATTTTTTTAAGGGATAGGAGGGAGAGAGATAATTAAGTAATTGCACAGTAGCTTATTGCAGCGTGTGATGTGAGCCTCTGGAAGGCACAGCTGCACTACTCAGACACCAGTCACTCTGAGTGCCCTTGCAAATGAAGACCCAAAATCTATAAACCCGAAGGACTGTCTGGAGAATGAAGGAGCTTCGGATTGCTTCTGGCAGAGCATCATACAGTGCTAACTATTTCTTTCAGTGCGTGTTCACATCATCTCAGGTCAAGCGTTGCTTAAATTGATGAATATATTAGAAGTTGAATGAGTTGTTTTTGTTTTTTTTTTTTTCCCCAAGTATTGTGGAAATGGTCTTTGACCCATGATTTGTTGCAGTGAGGAGAAATGAACTGTTCCCTATTTTATGAGCACATTGGCTGGAGTAGAACTTTAGATGGAGACAACATTCTTTAATAGAAATTAGAGGGAAGAATTGGTCTAGTTTCAGTTAATGAATTCTGATGTTGTGAGATTATTATATTACAAGCTTCTTGACAGATGGGAGATCTGCCGTTTCAGTGGTGTGTGGGACATCTAGAGATGTGAGATGGGAGAAGGTGAGCTCTCCACAGAACACTGATGTTGGGCTTTCTTCTGTCAGGAAGAGGAGAACTATTTTGATTGAGCTTTATGATTTATAGAGTTGTATGTAGGAAGATCCTACAGTCCCATAGGGAATTCAGGCAGCTTTTACGTGTAGGAAAGCAGAGCCAGAGCAATGTTTGAATGGCTTTGTGCATTCTGTGCTTTCCACCACAGCGATGGCCCTGAGCTGCTGGGAGGCCCAGTTCTGTGCACTCAGCTGTGATTAAATTGAAGGTAAGCATGGATGTGAGGTAATGCTTCATTCTGTGTGTGCTGTGTGCTCCTACAGGGCATGTGCACAATGCAATTCCTTCTGTGCAGTTCTCCCAGCAGTCCCGTGTCTGAATTAGCACGTGTCCCAGAGTAACTCCTCCCCTGTTGGATTTATGCTTTTACTATTTTCTTTTTTCCCCAGACAGTGACAAACTGCAGAAATCTCCTGTTTTGCACATAAACAATTGTTCTTCTATGTAAATATTATGTTCAGTTTTACAGATAAGGAAACATTTTCTGGCTTTAAAAAAAAAAATCTAATTTTCCCTTGACAGTGTTCTGCCTTTGGAGACCAGCTTTCAGGGTTGAAAAAAAAAAAAAGAAAATTCATGCATGTTTTGTTGTAGGGAAATGCCATTTGTGAAGTTATTGGCAAGCTGACCTTGTGAGGGCTATTATTGCATTATCCCTCCACGAGGGCCACCACAACGGAACGGCCAGGAACAAAAATGCAGAAAGAAAAAAGCAATTTCAGGAAATGTAGCAAAATCAAATCAAAATACCTTTTATCCTCCTCCTCTAAAGTGGGAGATGTTTATTAAGATAGCATTTGTTGGAGCGTGGTGCTGGGGGGGAAAAACTGCTTGTGATCCGCTCCAGGTTGTTGTTGAAAAACAAGAACACGGCATGAGGGAGTTTTTGACCTTTAGCATGAAGTGAGCAGGAGCAGTGCTGGCCTCCCCTGCAGCCTGCCCACCTTCCCCATGCGTTCCCTGCCCTCTGTCAGCAGGGCACTGGGGAACCTCTGGCCCTGCATGCTCAGGGGGTTTCTCTGCCTCCAGTTCATTCAGTGAGTAAATCTCAACTTGAATATTTCCTACAAGGATGCAGCAACCAGCTCATCTCAGGGTGAGATTTTTTGCTCTTCCCCCAACCCCTTCCATTCCTGATTTAGAGCCCTTTCTTTCCCCTCACAGAGGCTTTTGTTACAGTGGCACCTCCCACAGCAGCCACAGTTTCCCTGAGCTTTGCTCTACCCCATCCCTCGCAGCCCCAGCCACCTTCTGCAGGAGAGCTGCCTGCTTTCACTGCTCTCAGCAATCCCCTCTGCTCCTGAGCAGAAACATTCACTGAATTCAGTGGCCATCCCTTCTTTGAAGGTGTGAGCTGTGACAGGAGACAGCGAGCAGCTGGTTCCGCTCAGCACTGTGCTCTCTGCTATGGCACAGTTGTCAAGGAGCTGCAGGTCGCAGGTAGCTCAGTGAACTGTTCATCACAGAACACGTTCATCACACTTTAAAGGCTTTAAATGAAATCTTCTCTGCCAAGGAAATGATTTAAAAAAAAGCCACAAAGGCTGATGAACCCACCCCGTCCTTTCATGCCAACCAAGATGTTTCTTACGTAACATCTGTGCACATGAATTATCACGTGTGGAGCTAGCCTCAGGCCGTGTCTGTAGCCCTTGAATTCCAATATTGGCTTTTTACTTGCAAGAGAAGAAAGAAAACTGCTAAAGCTACTGAAAATATCCTGAGTTGGATGCTGAAGAGCAGTAACTAATAGTCAGGTCCCTCGTTTAACTCTCCGGAGGCATTTGCAAGCTGATGCACTTCAAACATACGTTCTAAATGTGATGCTTCCCCGTGGGTAACGTGAGTAAACCAGGAGTGCAGGCAGAAGCAAGGCAGTGTGCATGCCTTCCTGCAGCACTTTCCTTCTTGCCCTAAGTTGGTGAGTTCTGAGCTTCTCAGGGCCCTTCTTCTGCACTGTTGGCCCATCCTCTGCAGCTGAGTCTGTTTTGGTGTTTGTTCCCTATCTTCATCCCTCTAAGGGGCCAGTTAAAGTTGCTTTCTCTTGAATGTGTCTCCTGCCAGAAACATCCTGTCTTTCTGAGAAAGTCTTCTTAAGCTTCTCTTGGCTAGGATGGGTTTGGGGCTTTCTGTGGTAGTGTTTATTCAGTCCCTGCTTTTCTCTCTGCAGAGGCAGTTGGGCTTTTTGGTCTGCTTAGTTTTTCTTCAAGGAGGTGGAGCAGGGAGGTGGAATTGTTCCTCCTTGGCAGCCAGCAGCTGCACAGGTTAGTGTAATGTCACACTGCTCTGCTGCAGGAACCGGGCTGCAGCCGAAACATTGAATTACCTATTTCCAATTGAATAAGCAGTAGCAGAGGATAAAGCACTTATTGCTGACCCCAGCCTGGTAGGCGTGGGTCTTACCTTGTTTGCTCAGCAGAGGATTTGCTGTATGCAGGACGCTCCTCAGCTTACAGAAGCTGCAGGCTGTTCCTCAGCTGCAGTTCTGCACAGGGATGCACCTCTGTGCAAGGGAACGGATATCCAGAGATCTGCTTCCCAGCTTTTGGTTTGTAATTAGCTTTTAATATAGTTAAAAGAAAACTAATCAAATTAAACATAGATTAGAGAGCTCACATCTTTCATACCAGTACAAATTAAGAAAAGTGTTCTAATCTAGTTACGCTGCTGCATTGGGAAAGGCAGATTGCTTCTCTCCTTGGGAAGAGCTGTTGGGATTACAAGATGTTCTCACCCAGACCAACAGGCTTTTTTGCTTGCACACCTCTTTGTTCATGAGAGTAACTCTGGAAGAGTTACATCTGATAAGAAACTGCAGCAGAGGTGGGGTGGGGAATCTTACATTGTCCTTTCCCTTCTGTATCTTAGAACTTAGTCTGGAGTTCAGTGTGTTATAAATATCTCAGCATCAATCCTTGGTAGGCTTCTGAGAGCTGTTAACAACTAATGAAGGTTAAACACTCTCTATTTCGGGAGTCTGAATGACATTGTCACTCACAGTGTTTTAGCAGCACTCAATGTTTGGTGCTGTACTTTTCCTCCTCTTATCCCTTCTCTCAGTTATGCCAGGGAAGGGGAACTGCCACACTTGCATGGAAAGGCTGCAAACCTGAGTCCACATCAGACAGCTCTGTGGGAGAGCTTTTGGTCTTAATTCACTGCATCTCTCCCTCAGAATATTTGGTCCCTCTGTACCCAGAGGACACAGTACAGGTGCACTTTTGTCTTAGATGTGTGAAAATGACCTTCCTCCTACAGCGAGTGCCCTGCTGCAGCACGGCTGTGTTCCTGTCCCACAGCATTAGCATCAGCTTTGCACTGGTTCCCTACATCTGCTGACTCTCGCCATATCCTGGGAGCATCTCTTATGATTTTGGTGAACCTGTGCTAGTGTAAGGATCTGATTTTCTCCTATAGCAATGCTGCTCGAGTAGTTTTGCTGTGGAGGCTGTGGGTTGTTGTACAGGCACAGGATGGAGTCTTTCCTTCTCCTACAGACCACGGCTGGCCAGCGTGTCCCCAAGGATGTCACATCCCTGAGGGATCCAAGTCACACATCTGGGAGATGATTGTCTGAAAGCTGCTTGCTTGGACACTGCGTGAAATCCAGTATTTCTCCTTCCACTTTGCATTTAATTACATTTGTGTGTGTTCATTCTGCTTATCTGCGTTTGCTTTTTCCCTCATTATTAATTTTTTTTTTTTTTTTTAGCTCTGAAATGCCTCACTCTTGTCTGTCGACTCTGCTAACATTAATATTTTATGTTGTCAGCACACATCTTGCTATTTGCCCCTGTTTTTTGCACTAATCAGTATTACAGTTCTGTCTCTGATCCCTGGCTCAGCCTGCACTAATTGCTTTCTGTGGTCGGACGGAGTCGGCTGCTCCTGCCCGCTTTTACCCTGATGGCTATTTGACTCTCACACAATGAATAAAACTGAGGGTTCTGGGTCATTTATATAGACTTTCAAGCCCTATATTCCCTACTTTGCTCTTTTGTGAGTTCTCTAGATGAATTGTTAACTAGTTAGGCTTAAATTACTTGAACGAAAGCTTACGCTTATCTGTCTCTATTTCATCCTCTTACACTCCACTAAAGAAGATGCTTTGTAATTCTGAACCTTCTCAACTAATTTTCTTAATGCTCAGGTGAAACTTCCCTGACAATGACTCCAATTTCCCAGAGCAACCTTATCTCCTTTCTCAAAGCAGATAGGAGGAAGTCTGCTAATGCCTCCCATACTACAGCCGTTTTTAATGATGAATCATTTTATTCCTTTTGTCTGTTACCACTTCAGTTACGTTGGTCTTGAGTGAGCATCTGGCTTTGGGATTATTCTTATTGTGCCTCCTCCTCCTGCATCGTGGGGTCCTGATGTGCTGAGTTGCCTCTGTAGAGGCTGCTAGGGCTCTTTGGAACTGCCCACCTCAGCTTGGTTTTCTTGCTCTGTGTTTCCATTATAATGAAACTCATCCACCTTTGAGTATAAATTATTATTGTTGCTGTGGCTTTCATTTGCTGGAAGTTCTCCATTATGTTTTATATCGATGTGACCTTTCTTCACTTGACACAAACACCAAGGCTTTCCGTGTTTTGATGCTTGACTTCATTTTCATCTTTATGAAACTGGTAATGGTTTAAAAAAAAAAAAAAAAGAATAAAAAATCTGTGGGAGATTGGTAGGTTTATTTTCCTTCTAATTTTGATTTCAGATGCTCAAAGTCCCTGTATTGCATCTACTCATTTCTGAACTCACCGTGGTTATGGTTTCTATTCCCTGTGTGCCTTTTATCTCATGGGCTGGATCAACACCATTGCAGTGGGTGAGCAAAGTGTTCTATTTGCAGGCAAAGACCAATACCTGCACCACAGTCACTGCTGCCCATCCTGTAGGATGCTGCTCTGTAGGATCTTACATTGTGCACCATGAGGGGAATTACCTGGTGGATTGTTTTGCCCCCTTAGTGTTTTCAAAATAAGCCAGTTGATGGTGGCATACTTGAGATGAGCAGATGGCAGATAAAGTGAGGCTGTAGTTTGGCCATCAGGTAAGAATACCGAGCTCTGAAAATGTCTTAAGTCCAACCTTGGATATGGTTAGCGTGTTTTTATAAACTTATTTCACTTTCAGCTTTTGTTTGTCCTCGTAGCTGTTAAGTGCACTTTTTATTGTGTTTCTTTCTACTAGAAAATCAGATTAGATTTCAGCATAACTCCTCAAAGCTGCATGAACTAATGCACGGTTTAAAGTGGATTAGCAATCAGCGTGTATAAGGACTATTCTGTGTAAGGTGAATCCTGGAAGGAACACCTGCATCTTTAGTAATTCATGTGGCAGTAGAGATTTGCTTCTTCAGCTAGAACCTGTTATGTTAAAGGTCATTTTATTGAAATTCGTGCTTACATATTCATAAGAGCAGGCTTTGTTCTGAGCATTAGCAGTCGCCGTGTTTTTGAAGTTGCCAAGCTGGATATTTTCTATATCTTCTAGCTATGAAATCTGGGTTGATGAATAAAGTGAAATGTCTGCTCTTGATAAGAGATGTTAAAAAAAAAAAAAAGTCAGAGGGGATAACAGAGCGATGTGGTTTTTGTACTCAGTGTGCTTCAGCTGATGGGAGAACATGAAATGATAGGAGTGGGACAGCTGGTTGATGGGCGTGGGTGACAGTTGTAGACTGATGGTGTAAATCAGGTTTCTTTGTTTAATGATATGCCTATGATCTGACACGCCAAGTTTTCTAGGTCACTTTTTTGCTTATTTCTGTGGCTTTATTCTTTGAATCCTTGGAGAACAGCAGACTTAGCGAGATTTGTGTTTGTATTTGTCTTTTGCACTGTTTCAGTTTGTGTTTGTTAAAACAGCACCATACCTGCAAGTCTGGGCAGAAAAGGGTGAGGATGACCCTGAGCGTGGCAGGTGGGAATTCCTCCCTCTCACCCTAACAGTGGGGGTTTGGTCTCTGTCCTCAGTGGATATTATAAAAGCTGGTGATTGCCTCAAAGAAGCATCCCATCTATGATTCTATTCCTCCTCTTACAGCTCTGTGTGCCTTTTGTATCATTTCACTGGGTAGATTTTCACGGTTCTCATCTTTGCATTATTTCCTATTTTTCTTGCATTTGCTGTGCAGTCTTAGCAAAAAGGCAGCTGCAAACAGCCCTGAGCTCTCCAGCTTGTTATGTGATGCCCTGTGCTGTAGCCAGGCCTTCCCCCAGTTCACCTGCTGGACCTCGGTGCTCCAAGTTCTCCTGGTCCTTCTTTCAGCTCTGAGAAAACACGGGCACTAAGAGCTCTCTCCTTGGCTTTCTGCCCTTAAGATGCTCCCGGCTGCCCTGCAGGAAAGCATTTCTTTCAGTGATGTCAGAAATGGCCATCTCTGTGCTGCTGGGTGCCTCAAAAGCAGTTGCTTCCTTGATGTGATGGCTGTACCAAGTCCCATCAAGCAGCACGATGCCGCTTTGCAGCTGGGTCCAACTCAGCCAGTAACACTGCAGTGGTTTTCTCTAGCCAAAGACTGAGGCACTGCATCTCCTTCCATTTACCCTGAGATTTTTCAGCCACCGAAATTTGTTTGAAATTTCATGTAATTGAGGGCCATGCATAAAACTTGTCACTTCCATTTGGAAAAAGGAAGTCGTGGAGCAATGATGACATCTTACCGTCCATCACCCGTTTTGCTGTTTGAGATCTGAAGGACTGCGTGCCGCTCTATGGCTGTTTCATCAGGTTTTCTAACAGCGAAATTGCTTTGCTCTTCAACCTTGAGAGTTCTGCGCTTTCTGCAGGCTGTGGGAATACAGGGCAGAGAGCAAACGTGGGCAGCACGTGCAGCACTGAGAGGCAGAGGAGGCTGCCCTGTACGTGTGTGAGGTCTGCGTGCTGAGCCCGGAGCTGGCCCCTGGCTGTCACACGGATGTGAAGCATGCTGTCCTTTTGCTTACAGCATCTTTCTGTTCCCCATCCCGAGTGGGACTAATGACGGCCGTGGTGATGCCAGATGGCAGTCACCATCATCACTGAACAGCAAAAATATGTCTAAATATTGTTTCCACGATTGGTTTTTTTCATTCTTTTTCCCCAGTTTAGCCTGGCAGTGATCTGCAGGCAGCATTTAGGGACCTCCTAAGAAGATCCCGTGTAGGAAACTGTCAGAACAGATTGCTGTATGGATTTTCAGAGGATTAAAGTTAATTAAAGAGCTCTTCCTCGCTTTCATTTCCTCCTATCTGCCAGCTATTTACATGCTAATGTGGGGTCTGCCAGGAGAATAGGAGAAGTGTCAGCACAGGGCATGTTATCACACATGGAAACAGTAGAAAATAATGAGCTGAGCAATATATATATATGTGTGTGTGTGTGTGTGTGTAGCTTGACAACTCAAAGCCCGTAGCACTGCTTTTTGCATATTTTCAGTAGTGTGTGATCTTACTGAATATAATTCACTCTATTACATCTTGCACTGCATAATTTAATACTTCATTCACAATAGTAGCTTTACATAAGCAATTTTATAAATAGAGAGCTTTAAGCACTTTTATTTTAATCTGTCTTGTTCGAAAGAGGGAATCTCTGCAGAAGGAAGGAGCACTTCTGTGGGTAGCTGGGAGCTGGGAGCACAGCCTTGGGTGTGGAATGGCATCTCCTGTTGCCTCCTTGCAGCAGCATTAAGCAGAGCAGGTGCTCAGTGTGTGAGCAAACTGAGAGTGAATGTAATCGTTTTCTGCTCCAGTTGCGTTATTGCTTGCCCATTCCATTTTCACATTGTTTCAGAGGATTATATTTTCAGGTAGTTTTTCAATATCTTCCGTTTTAACACTTGATTAAAATTGCTACACAACAGCTGAAATAGAATTGATCCCAGGTTGCATTTCAAGAGGGAGTTTAATGCTTCAGCAAAATGAGAAGCCTCGCTGTCTGCCACTTCTGAAGGAAAAGATGCAAAACATCCACTTTGTTGAGCATGGGCACGGAGGTCTTCCAGCTGCTGAGGGTGTCTGAGGTGTTTGGAGGGCACTGAGGGTAATTAAGTTTCCAGGCACCAAAGGCAGCTGGAGGCACGTTTGTTTCCTGCAGTGCCATTTGAGATATGAAGTGGCTGCCCAAGTGAGGCGGCTCCACGGACTCAGATCTGCATCCCTTGGCTTGGTGTGACTGCTGTAAAGCATCTGCTCAGCATCCTTCTTTTTCTCTACTGCAGCCTCTTGTTGTTTTCCCGGTGTGAAACACGGTGCTTGAACATGTCAAGTGGCTGTCACTTGGCCTTGGGAGTCAGTGGGACATCCTGAGAAAGAGTTAAAGAGAAGGGAGAGGGAAATCCTTTTGCTGGGGGTGGGAGGGGGAAGCTTCATCCTTGCTGAGCAGTCACAAGTCATCTCCTGCATGCTTCCAAACTCATAACTTTCTGGGCAGGTGCCGAGAGATGCCCTGGGATTTTGGTGTCTGAGTTCTCATAGTTGATATTCCACCGCCGCTCCTGAGCCAGCTCAGCAGTGCTGAGCAGATGAAATGCTCCATGTGAGAGCCCTTGGCTGGGATTTGTTCCCGGTGTGCTTCTATAGCATCATCCAAGAGCTCCCGGAGCAGCTGGGTGCTGCTCAAGGTTTGCTCCCTGAGCTGGGGTCAGCTGAATAATTCCGAGCCGTGCGTTGTGCCTGTTCCTGATGGTGGAGAAAGCCAATGTAATTTCAGTATCGCTGCCTAAATCCCATTGTGAAGTGCAGTGGGGAGTGTGACAGAGCTGCCAGCAGGAAGGCAGGGAGCCCTCCGAATTCATCAGGGATGGGAAATACATCTGTGGTAGTAAAAGAGAAGGGGGGCAACGTGTGGAGCAGACTGTGTACTGTGGGGGGCTGATGGAGCTCTGACAAGTGGAGGAGAGAAGCTCTGCTGAGGAAAAAAAAAAAGAAAGAAAAAAAATACAGTGATTTGTAAAGCTTATCTCTTACGCAAGCTGTTCAACTTGTGGGTTTTGTGCATACAGTATTGGTTTGGGGCAAACATGAAAGCATTTAACAAAAGCAGAGAACTACTTTCAAGCTTTTCTTAGCACTGGTCTAAGTGTGTGTGTGTGTGCATGTAGATGATATATGTACCTTTTTTCTTTTATTTGTGTTGCATTACAAAAGCGTTCTCCAAGCACTTGAGAGATGAAGCTTGAAAAAATGGGGAAAAAATTGGGAAGTTTCTTGGCTGGTTTCAAAGAGAAGGGAGTGGAGGGGAAAGATGTAAAGGGAACTTTGGCCTTTGGCTGTGGCTTTGGTTACCACTAGCGTTATTAAGCTAAGAAATGTAAAAGGAGCTGCTTTTCAAAAAAGCAGTGGACTTGCAGCCTTTGGGACACGTCCCCTTTAGGTACCTCCTGGTGAGCACTGACATGTCTGTGTGGTGCCTTTCCCAGCCAGTGGGGCTGGTGCAGGATGGGTGCTATGCAGGATGGGTGCAGTGGAGGATGCAGCTGCACTCCTCTGACACATGGCAGAAGATGGGAGGTTTTCAAATCTCACACAAATCCAGTTTGCACCATAAAATACAAATGTGTTTTGTTCATAAGCATTAGTGCTTCCCACCTTCCTGGGGTCTGAGCTCATACAAAGGCTCTGACTTCAGTCACGTCTTGGGGAGATTTAATGTTTTTTTGGGTGAAGTTCAGTCTTCCATCAGACTACTGACATTTTTATAACGCAACTGAGAGATTTCACTGCAATTAAGAAACAAAATTATTCAGAAAGTGAGAAAAATTAGAAACTCAATAAGACTACTGCAGCCAAAAAGGACGATTGTATCGTTTGTTATATGTGTTTGAGAAGACATCTATTTTCAACAGTTAAGGCTGAATGTTTTTCTGTAGACAATGCAATTTACTGGTGAAAAATTGGAGGATTTTGTTTTCAGGTATTACCTGCATATTTTGCAAGTTTTTGCAATAGACCTTTTCTGGGACCTACAAATATATGGGCCTCTGTGAGATATTTGGTTGTGGTGCCTCTGTTGTTTTGCTGCTGGGAGGAGAGCATAAATCTTTTCTGAGAATTAAAACTCTTCAGTGCCGGTGTTTGTCTGATTTGTGGGTCACAAGTCCTTGGTTCTGCATCCTTTCCTTCCAACCTTCTGGTTGTGGTTGATGTAGGTGGATATTAGGAGCAGAAAGTGATGTATCGGATACAGATGAAAGGAAAAGTTTCAAATAATGCTTTTTTTTTTTTTTTTTCTGTCGCTTCATTAGCTTTTTCTTTTTTTTAAATTAAAATTTTATGTTAGTTTGATTTCTGGAACTTAAGTAGAGCAAGTCAGGAGGCATGGCAGGACTCCTAAAACTGAAATTAGATTCTTGTCTTTAATTTTCGCCCGTCCCTGAAGATAGGCAGCGAAGGAGCAACCAGGAGCAGTAAACAACATGAATATTTCAGAAGAATCATTTTTCCTATATGCAGACCTCTG
This sequence comes from Phasianus colchicus, assembly GCF_987193195.1. NCBI lineage: Eukaryota > Metazoa > Chordata > Aves > Galliformes > Phasianidae > Phasianus > Phasianus colchicus. The sequence continues at coordinate 13,527,782 of NC_143451.1, forward strand.
CTGAAGACCTCTGTACAGAAAAGGATGGTTTTCCAGGCTGAAAGGTTCGTCTCCCTGTGTTGCATTTTAAGAAAGCCATAAAGCACCAGGATGATCTTTGGTGCTTGAGAGATCTCTCCAGACTTGTGTTGGCCCATGATGGAAAGCTCTGTATCCTGGCTGAATACAGTTGCTGACAGTCACAGTATTGTGGGGGGAAAAGTGATGTTGAGCACTTGCAGAAAATAGCAAATTAAAGCACTGGAGAGAGGTCTGGTTCATTGGATGGTTTCTGCACGTTAGCTTTGTGAATGGCTCTGATAGAAAGGAGAGGTCATGAATTCTGTGCTTGCATTTGAGAATGTTGCTAAGAAAACTCAGATGCTGACAACACCTTTCTCGTTAATGTGTTTTCCCATCTCCAGCACAGATGACCCCTCGATATATGATAGCTCTTAATACATTTGGAAACTGCCTCTCCTGTAATTAACTTCTGATGGAATAAAGCACGAGGCCACGGGGTTACAGATTCAAAGAGACTTCAACAGGTTTGAAAACGATACGTAGCAGACTTTTTCCCATTCATGCAATTAAGCTTCATTATTTTGAATTGGTTGTGAGGTCTGGAGCACAGATATGTAACAAGCTCTGTGTTGTGTGCAGCAGCAGCAACTTTTAGTTGGGTCATGGCCAGGCTCAGCATTCCTCTGGCTGCAGGACCTTCGTTAGTTTAGCATCATCCAAAGCACAAAATAATATTGAATTGCTTTCCACTGGTCCAGGCTAGGAAAGCTTTTAGCACCTTCCAGCTCTTGATGGAAGTAGGCGGCATCAATAGCAGGCAGCACAGTGTTCTGCTCTTCAGGGTGGAAAGTTGCACAGTGGCTCTGCTTGTTGGACATAAAGCTGTGGAATAGCTGCTCCAGCAGCTGAAGGTATTTTGGAGTGTCAGTGCAGGCATTTACAGTTAGATGGGGCTTTGCTTTAAGGAAGCTTGTGCTGGACCAAGGCAGCCCCAGGGCTGGTTTGAGCTGATGTAGCCTGGCTGAGGACAGCCCCAGTGATAGCAATTCTCTTTTGCAGCCATACAGAACTTACAGAATGTAGACTAGCAATAAAGATGCTCAAATACATCTGAGATGAGAAAGATTGGTTGCACAATCCCTAGAGAAAGCATCAATTTTCATACAGATCTAGGACAGATGGGGAACACATCCTTGCCTATATTCTGCTTTTTGTTGGGGATGCAAATTGTTCGCCAGTACCTTACAGCATTTAATCTGTGGTGATTGTCTTAAATGTCTGTCTCTCCATCATATTCACCTTCCCTTGGGCTGCAAGTCACCCGCATGTGTGTCTTTGTGTTAATTTGTCCCAGTTCACAGGCACAGCATCATTAGTGGAACAACGCCGCTGCTGTAATTACTGTGGGATTTGTGCACAGCAGTATGCTGTTTCATTGTGGTGCACCTACTCTTTAATCTGCATGGGCCATCTGCTTTATTTCTTAACTAAAAGTTGTTTTGTTTCTGCTTTGCAAGAGCGAATCTGTTGCTCCTAATCTCCTCTGTTTAGAAAAGCATGGCGGCTAGGATAAATTAAATCTTACTTTGATAGATCGTGCTCATTTTTGTCAGTTTTTTTTTCCAGGTCACGCCTCGTAGTTTTGCAGTGTCCAAGTTTTGTTTTCCTCTGAGGTTGCAGGGACGTTTGGGCCAGAATTCTGGTAGCATAACTCTGTAGTATATTGTCAATTCATGCTTGCTGCAAGTCTGACAAGTTGAAACCATGTAAAATTCTGCTGTTGGCCGTAGATAAAATATTCCAATGCACCTGGAAGAAGTTGGGAGGTTACTGCATCAACTCTGCAGTTAATAACTCTTAAAAGCCCCGTTTTAGGTTGTGTGACAAAGCACTGCCCCATGTCCTTCAGCACTGCTTGTCCAGTAAAACCATTGAACTGTTGGAGTGATCGGGCCGAAGACATGAATTTCTCTGAATTTCTTGGGATTTGTGTGTGTGTCTCTTCTCCATTTTGCCTCTCTCTGTCCAGAGCTCCAGGGCTGAATGGAGCGGTTCTGTGCCACGAGCCCATTCCCTAAGCTTGGGCAGTCCTCAGGCACAAAAGCAGATTGTTTAAGTGGGATGTAGCACTGACATTTCTGTTAGAGAAAGCTTTTATTTCCCAGAAAAATTGGTCCATTAGGTGGCGGTTTTGAGAGGTATTATTTGGTGTGGTCAAACCGGATGATTTGGGATGTTTCAGAGGCATTAAAATAAGGTTGTGAAATCAGAGCAGTGGGGATCTTGCAGCGTGTGTCATTTTTGTGGTGGCCTGAAGGAATTTACAGCCTGGTGTTACAATGACACGGCTTTGTTGTCATCTTAAAAATACTTTAAAAAATGTCCCTGTTCTCAATAAATGAGAACTACAGTGATTCGTGCCTTAAAGAATATGAAATGAGAAAAATACACATTCTTAGGTCTGTTGGCAATTTATTTTTCTTATAACAGGAACATTATTTCTGCCTAGGCCTGTCTTTCCGTACCATTAAAAGTTGGTGCATTCGGTGCTGAGGTGATGAAATAGCAGCATCAAATCAGGCAGTTTGCATCTTGTTTTTGTTTAAAAAAAAACCAACAACAAAATGAAACACAAAACCACAACAAAACCCAAACATTATTTCTCATAAGATGTTTTGGAGTGGAGCAATCATTCAGAAAATGAAAAGATCCTTTGTCTCAGAGGCTCTTCTGTTTGGTTCTTTAATCTGAGCAGCTGCCTTTCTCCTTCCCCGTGGGAAGTTGTGGAGGGTAAATAACACGGAAATTCATTTGAGGATGGAGACGTTAAGGGTTGGCATGGACAATTAATTTGTCATTAGACAGAATTAATTTCATTTGATCCTTACATGGCTTTGTTGCTGCATGTAAATTGAGCAGCTTGACGAGTTAGCCTGCACCTACAGCTCTGCTCAGCCTGCTGCACTGTGGGCCTGTTTGGCTGTGAGCGATGTCCTTCCTCACCTCTGTGCTAAGTGCAGGTTATGGGGAGCTGTCTGGGATTTTGTTACCAGAGGTCCTTTCTGGGTTTGTGAGACCTAAAAGCTGTGCTCAGCGCAGCTGGGATGTTGAGGTTTTGGGGTACATGTAACAGGAACGCTTCAGAAATGTCCACACTTCTTAACATCTCTGCCTTCTTTCTCTGTTTCTTTTTGTAGCAGAAGTAGTTGCACAAAAGCAGTGATCCCTTCCTACACAGGGCTGGCACATAGCTGATAAAACACAGATTTTATTGGTTTTGATAAGAATGAATTAACTGGAAGACCCCTGACCAAAGGTTTGACAGAGACGTGTTCATCCCATTCTGCTGAGATGCTGAATGGCCACAGCCCCTTCATCTTGCTGGGCATCAGTCTTAGCTTCCATAAAGCAGAGGTGCTGATGCTGAACTTCCCTAATGTGCTGCTTCTAACACTGACTGATAACAAGTGCAGCATGAATGCCTAGAGGTAGTGCTACATATCTGTCCTGTTAAGGGGAAGATTTCCAGGAACCAAGTTAGTTGAAACACTGTCCTCATAAGACACCTGCTTTTGCATATATTCTCTTGGCATTTTTCAACTCCTTGCCTGTCTTAATTGTGTCTGCTCCAGTTTTGCCCAGAAGGGAGAGTCTCTTGCTTGTGCTAGATTGGTGAACTAAAGTTAAAAGTTTTACAAGATGAGACCAAGGATGAAAGCAAAGAGTGCATTCAATTCAGAACTATAAAGGAATATGTGAACAATTGTTTTTTATTTTTTATTTTTTTTTTCTTAAAGGCAGTGAATTTCATTATTTCTGGTAACCAATGAGATCTGAAGAGGAATTGATGATACCACGCAGACTTCTTTGTGAGCTCATGGTGACACTTCAGTTGCATTTACTGTGTAGGGTTGATATGTCAGGAAAAAACACTATTCCAGTAGGAGCAAACAAGGAAGAGGCTGACCTGTAAGCGGTGGGGAAATGTGAGATTTGCCCTTCTTGGCAGTTCTTTTCAATTTAAAAAGCAAACTGGAAAAATGTAGTTTAACTATTCCCCCAAAGAATGAAAAACAGAGGAAGCTAAGGGATGAAATCAGAAATCAGAGGCTGGGCATCCATTATCAGAGATGATCCAGAAGTAACTAAATGGGTTCTAAATGGAGAGGGAAAGATGGTAGATGCGAAGAAAGAGAGGAAAAAATCCTGAATACCCATTAGCATGCCAGACTGTCAGCAAGCTGAGTAGGAGAGCAATGTGAAAGCAAGCATTAGTGATGGATAGCTGTCCTCCCCTTCCAGCTTGCTGCAAGTCCACGCCAGCCAGTGCTTTGTGCATGTTTTAATCATCCAGCAAACAGGCCCTCCTGTCTTGGTCAGCAGCCTTGCTCCTGTTTAAAGCATTCTGGTAGCAGACAAAATAGAGACTGTGTGAATCATCTTAACATTGAACAGTGCAATCAGCCAAGCTGAGTTTTGCTTCCCATCTCCTGCCAGCCCTGCGCTCTTCGTGCAGTCTTGCATTTGCTGCATGCCATGATGTATGTGCAATGGCACTGCACATCCCTCTGGTTCCTGCCAACCCCCAAGCATGGAGATCACCCATATGCCCAGCGTGGTGCAGAGCTTCCCCTGCAGTCTGTCTGATGTGTGCCCCTGGGTGCGCTCTGCTGTGTGTTCAGCACAGTGCCGTCAGCACTGCTGGGCTGTGAGTAACACTCCTGTGGTGGTACCAATAACAGCCGTATCAATCACCTTCCATTCCTTCAAACATTAGGATTTAAAACCACTTCAGAGACCCCCTGTTTCTTTGTGTGGATAGCAGGAAAGGAATTGCTGTTTAGAGCATAGGGGGAGTTGCTTTTCTTTTCTCTTTGCTGTTTGTATCAGAGGGTCAAATTGCCTAATGACTTTAATTCTAAGCTTTTTGAAGCATTTTTATTTTAAAAAGTATTCTTTAAGTATGAAATATATGTTTGAAGTGCAAGAATGTTGAATTTAGAGAATAATGATCACATTCAACTCGATTTGGTGGCTGATATTAAAGAGGCAATTACGTATGATTTGTGAAAGAGAGCAACCCGTGCAGTGTGCAGTACCTGCGGGGCACAGCGGCACGCTCTGTGATCTCAGCTAATAAGGGTGGTATCTAATATTAGAGTTTGCCTTGTCAGGCAGCCTGTGAGCAGGACGGGGTGAGCGTGTGATGCACAAAGTGAGCGGCTGTTTGCCTTTGTTGCTGAGGGAGGAGGTAGGGAGAAGCTCTGTCCAAAAAGTTCATTTTTCTTTTTAATGCTGCCGTTTCTTTGTTTATAGTCCTGAACTGTTGATAAAGGGGGAAACAAGAAGTCTGAATAGCTAAATCCTTTTAGAGGCGTGTGGTTAGCATGGCTGTCATTCCCATAGGCATGGAAACTTCAGTGAAACTACAGTTCAGCAAATGGCAGAAAGCAAGAGTGAGAGTGAAAACTTATTTTGTGGAAGTCTGGAGGGGACATATCTTCACACGTGCAAAAAACTGCAGTAGGGGAACAGATAACAAATTTTTGCTGAGGGTTGTACCTTGAGACTTAGGCTTCTAGCAGGTAATGCTGTGGCAGCTCGGGGTGCAGGCAGGGCTGCTGTGCCACGTCCTGCTGTAAAGCTCCTACTGCTGCTCGCTGGACTCGAGGCAGATGTTTTGCACAAGGAGTCTTCTGCATAGCATTGATTTTTGACTTTGTGCGTTTAGCATCCTTGGTGTGCACAGGCAGAGGCAGGGACAAGCAGCTCACTGCTTTTTGGGCACTTCTATTCTCACCTTCTATTCTCACTGCCTCTCAATGTGATATATCTCATGTGTGTTGTTACTAGAAGTGAAGAGGCAGGGACGAGCCTGAGAAATAAGAGCTGTGAGTGGAGTAAGAACAGCTTTTCGGGGAAAGTTGAGGAGAGGGATTGTGATCATGAGCTCTTGCTGAATGATTGGCTCTTGTTACCTTTTATCTGCCCATCTTCTGGCATCAAGCACTGGGTACAGTTCATCCTGTCCTTCTGGTATGTGGAATATAGGAGAGGCCAAATTTCAGCTGAAGTCTTTCTGAGTTATCCAGAGTGTTCTGCATCATGGATCTGTTGTGGTATGGAGGTAGGAGTTTGTGTTCATTGTTAACTGCTGCTTTCCAGCTCCCCCCACCACGTCAGGTGCCAGGGAGAGACCTCAGCCCTCTGCTCCTGCATCTTTCTTCCTGACAGTCAGTTCTACTCGCTGTGAAGGAGTTATGCCCAGAAGTAGAAATGCTGATAGTCCATTTTCTCCAATAACACACAGCAGATGTTTAGTATGGAAACAAAACCGTGATTTTAGTCTGTAACAAAGCAGATCTGGTGAATGCTGGGCCTGTGGTCTTTATTGCTGTGTGGTTTGGCTGAAAATAAAACATAAACAAATATGAGCGTGCATAATGTTGTGATCAAATATTAATTAAAAGATTGCTGAATGTTTTGGTTTTAAACATTTAATCATCATTCTTTTTCAGATGTATATAATGAATATATTTCCTAAATAATGTTTTTCTTCTGGTAAACTGATTTTTCCACTTGTTTTTAATGAAGCTTGACTTCAGTACTTTGCATTTTGTCTAATGGTTTGAGCATAACATTCTTGATGTCAGTGCAGTTCTGAGGATAGATTTTGTTGACTTAATATTGCAGAGCCAGTGGAGGGAGAACAAAGAGAGGAACGTTTTTGTCTGCATGAATTAAGCAGTGCTCCAGCAACTCTCTGCAAGGGAGGCATTTGCTGAGTGGCAGCTAATATTAACATTAGCCCAACTAACTTGTAGGTTATTTAGAGGTAATATTTTCTTTTGGAAACGTTTGAAATTTGAAGAAACCCACGTATGTGGGCAGTTGTCACGGGGGCTGAAGGGTCTTTCTTCAGTATAGGAGTGCCCCTACTCTTCTTGAGCAGGGGGTGGCCTGCAGTGCATCCATCTGCTCACAGCTGGACCTTGGCATCCTCTAGCTGGGCAGCTTTTGTGAGAGCACCTGCAGCTCTGGAGCTGGGCTGAAAAAAAGAAGTGAAGATGGGATTGTTTACCTTAAAAAGTAGTTGAAGAAGAGGTGACAAGTTGATAGCTCGCAGTCTAATGAATGGTTTAGAGAAGTTGTTTGGGAGCTGTTGTTTTCCTTGTCTGTGCAGCACAAGAACAAAGGTGTTCAATGAAGCTGAAAGGTGGCAAATTAAAAACTGATAAAAGAAAATACATTTTCAAGGAGTGGAAAAAGCTGTGGGATTCATTTCCACCGTATAATTGGCAAGGTCATGAATTCATCAGGGTTCAGAAAGAGGCTGGATATTTACGTGAGCAATGAAAATATCCAGAGAAGTTATCAGTGAGAGACTGTTTTTCACTGCATTTACTAAATACTGATTTTTTGGGTTTGGAAATCCAAGGTGAAGTTGGGACTGGAATGGAGGCAGAGGACCACAATCCCATACCTGCATGGTGCAGGCCTTGTACATCAGAGCCTCTGTGCCTTTTGGGCACCTGATGTCATTCTTCAGCACTCCTGGGCCTGGGAGGAAGGAAGTCCAGGACAGCTCGTGATCTCTGCCAGCCAGCACCAATGCTGACACGGAGTTCCAGTGCCAATGTGCTACAAATCTGGGCTCAGGAATCCAGAAGTGAGAGGTGGCAGACCTCAAAGTGCAGCTTGATGGACATTAATGATCAGATGCTGTGTGGCTGAACCTCTTGGGAGAACTCAGCTTGGTGCCTTCCCTCCCATCAGCAGTGCCCCTTCTTATCTCTTTTGCTTCACCAACTTTGGCTGCAAGTTGTGTTCAGAGTGTTTTCAGGGAGCAGAAAGCTCTTTTACAGCCACTAAACAAGCCTCCTACTCTGATGCAAGGGAGAGAAAGTGAAGGAAATGGCTGAAGAGGAGCTGAGCTTTGGGTATTTTGCTTCACTGTCTGAGGCAACCCCTGCATATGGGCTGTTGGTTGTGCTATGAGGTGTGTTCTGTGCATATTGTCTGAGCTGAGAGAAGAAACTGATCTAACAAGGCCAAGGAAGTGCTGCTTGGTGCAGCTTGTGCTTCTAACCTTTTCTTTCCTTTTTCTTTTCAGTAGCTAAAGTTGGCTTATATGCTTGAAGCATTGAATTTGTTATTCATTCGTGTTTTCCAGTGATGCAAGTTAAAACATGTAACCCACACAGTTTTTGTAATGTGAAATCCTTATTTTGGCCACACTGCAGTAAACTGTAGAACTTCAGTTCAGAGTAATGACTTATTATCACCTTGTCTCAGATCAATCACTGGATGTGATGAAATAAGCTCTCTTAAGCTAGCCCAGACTCACTGGGGGTGACCTATGGGATGATCTGACCTATGATTTCTGAAACTTATTGCAGTTCTTGATGTTTTATATCCTGAAGTTATGAAGGAAAGGGAATATTTGGTGAATTAAGTAAAATCTAGAAAAGGAACATTTTCTAATAACGCAGCTGGGTGAAGCATTAGCTGGAAGCCCTGCTTTGTTTGCTTGTCTCAAAAAACCACAGTTGCTGTATTTCTAGAACAGAAATGTCTATAGGAAGACCAAGAAATTACTAAGTTCAATTAAATGTATTGAACTGATTGCATGAACTTGGTTCTCTGATTTATTTTATTTGTTTATTTTTGCAGAGATAACTGCGGTGGTTTAGAGCATGGTTCAGTCTTTTCTCAACTTAATGATATTTAAGAGGTTAAACCTGCAGGAAATTGGCTTTTAAGAGATTTAGAGGCCAGAATGTGGGTTACTGACTGGGCAGAAGGAGAAAGAAATCAGAGGGTAAGGAGTAAGTATATGTGCTGTAGACACTGTCAGAATAGAAGAATCTGATGCCCAGCCATGAAAACTTTATTTTCAGGTTTGAATAACACTTTTTTTTTTCCTTTTTCTTTTTGAATGGATGAATAAAATATCAGTTACTTATTGGTGTTAAGTAGGGATGAATACATTTTCTGTCAGTTGCATGCCTTCCTTCTGCCAATGGAGTGGCTAGGAGGAAGGGAGGGTTTGGTGTTTCCTTTCTTTTTTTTCTAAATGATCATTTTTTTAATGTGATCTGATCTCGTGGTGCCATGTAGCTGTCAGAGCAGCGTGGCTCTGTTCTGAGCCAAGTGGATACGGCAGCTTCACACTCGTGTGGGATTGCTGCTGTCTGAGCAGCGGGGCTGAGAGGAGCAGCAGAAAGAGGATTTTGGATGAATAGATGAGACAGATAGAAAACAGAGCTTGTGTTCAAGACGGGCGGTGGTAAACATCCCAGTGGAAGGGAGTTAAACGGGGAAAAAAACCCCACCAGAACAGCCATAAAATTATTTCACAGCAGGAGGCTAAGAAACATAACTAAACATGTTAAGCTCACTGTGAAGCAAGAGGACCCCGGGGGTGTTTTAGTCAGATAATATTTAGTTTGCTGCAGTGTCAGTTGTATGATTGCTTGTCATCTGGCATATGTATGTGCTTTAAGCAGGATGAGGCTTTTAGAGACCATGAACAATTTTCCAGAAGATGGTAAGCAGGGGATTTATCAGAGACAGATTAGAAGAGTTACAGTGGATTTATTTGCACTGGTCCATTGCCAGGACGTAAGGCAAAGCCAAGCCCTCTCTGTTGAAGTGCTGAAGCTGACGGACAATGGCTAGAAAGGAAGAGCTGTAAATCTGAAGAAGTTGCAGAGTAAGAGCCTATCAGGTATACATACAATTGGAGTTGCACATTTAAAATTACCTGCAGGACGTTTGCCAGTAGAGCTGTTGTGCTGCAGAGTTGTGCTGGGGTGCAGAAGTTCAGAGGTGATGGTTGGGCTTACTGGGGAATCCCAAAGCAGCCACCATTTGTCGTTCCCTCTGTCTCGGCCTCTTTGCTCAGTTGTGGTCTCAGTGAAATCTGCTGGATGCTTTATGGAGTCAACTGCCTTTTTTGTAAACGCTGCTTTAATTGGGGCCTTGAGTAGAAACTCAATGGTGTATTATGTATACATATGTGTCTGCAGTCAGTACTAATTTGCAAAGCAGTGTGGAAGTGGGGTCAGCCAGAGTGTTGAGAAATAGCTATTTCTGAGAAGGACACTGTTGGGACATTTGAGAAAAGAAAATGTAGGTTTATATGTGATTAGTGCCAAACATAAGAATGCTGAGACAAATGGGAAGGGTTTGCCTTCTGATGACAGTAGATTCTGCTGTTGAGAAGATTTTTGCTAGTTTTGTTTGACATGTTTGTTTTGGAAGGCTCAATTAGCTCTTGTTAGCAATGCTCTGGGAGGGTCAGGAGCTGAGGGAATGCATCTCCTCTTAGTTAGGTTCCCATAGCAGCAAAGTCTGATTGAACTGGCATTTTTAACCAATGTACCTTCAGTCTTCAGGCCTCTGTCTCTTAGGTCTTTCTGTCACCACTTCTTTTATCTTTTCTTCCAGCCATTTTCCATGAGGCAATGGGATGTTTTGTGTAGAGCCTATGAAGACCAACACCTAATTAAGAAGTTGTGCTTAACAATGTAGCTGTGGGTATAATTAACAATTTTTTTGAAAAAAATTTTGCTAGAGAGGACCACTTGTAAAACTGGACTAACTTCCTTTCACCACCTGTAGGCTGATGATGTGGAATAATGACATCTGATGCTGCAACTTATGGAGATCGCCGTGTTGCTACACGAGATGCAGGGCTCAGTGCTTTGCTGTCAGGAATTTCATCGCCTTGATGCAAATTCATTTCTCTCAATTACAGAGATGATGTTGAATTGTAATCCTCCTCTTTGATAAACACATCACTGAAGTTGAGATTTATTTGCCTTTATTCAGCAGACAAGTTACCTGTCAAAGAAGGAAAATAGACTGGTTTGTTATTATTCATATTGAGTGTCAGTTGATTGTTTCTTGTTCCTATTCTTCTCTACCTTCTTACAATTTGTTTGTTGGTATTTTCTTCAGGTATTTTATGAGATACCACAATTACGATGTGATTGATAACTGCCAGAGCCTGTATATCCTGTCTTAGTTCACAAAGGGTGGCTCTGTTCCTCTGCCCTGTTCTCAGAGCCTCCTAACATTGGGGAGTTCCTCACTGATAGTGAGCTCAGGTCCACCAGCATCCACCAGTCTTTCCTGAAGGATCAAAAGGATATATTTCATCAGCAGACCTTTACGCCATTTGACTGTTAAAGTGTTTTTTTGGTTACTTCTGACCACATTTCATTCCCACACTTCATACTGCTCATTTTTATCCTGTTAAGCAGTTGGTCCAGCCTCGGACACTTCGTACATGTATACCTGTATAGCTTAAAGCAAAAAAACCACACGTCTCCGTTCATCTTTCTCTTCTATTTGTGTTTTTAGGAGGAGTAGTTAGCTAAATTATACCTGATTGCAAATAGCATCTGTTTGATGTTGATCTGTATTCTTTCTTCAGTCTCGTTTTGAAGCTCTCTCTTATTGTGACTAATTTGGAGTTAGGAGTCTGGAGAGGAAGAGGAGGGGAAATCTTGCCACTGATTTCCTATAATGAAGCAGTCTATTAGCATTCTCCTAAAATTATCATTAATTAAACAAAAAGCTCATCTAGCACTAGGAGCAGGAATATTTCTGCACCATCAAAAAGGCACTGAGTGGGAAATATCATTATGATTCCACTTTACAAAGTCTCTCTCCTCTGCCACGCTGGAACCCGTGCAGGAGTGAGAAAGCAAGCGAGCTGTGTTTGGGTTTTGGATTAATAGTTGAAGTTCACTCATGTGGAAATAAAGCAGATTTTACTTTGACTAGAATTTGTCATTAAAAAGCCATTATCAGAACCGACCAGTGCAATCCCTGCTCTTTCATTGCTAATGACAAAACAATCTGTTCTTTCAAACACAACAACCTTATATTTTCTTTCAGAGAATGGCGCAGGAGTCTTAACAGAGCAGAAGCTGGGTGAAGAAAGGCAGCCCAAAGATTTATTGATCAATAAAACAGACAATTACAGCTTGTTTATAAAAGGGGAAAAAAAAACACCAACCCAAAACCTTGGGTCTGCAAGCAACACTGAAGCTCTAATAATGACAACTGTGGTATCCAGCTTCAAACGATAAAAGTCAATAGGAAGATATAGGATTTCAATAAAATTATGACACTAGATAAACTTTACCCCAGGAACAGATTTTCCCAGAGTGTGTGACTGACTTCAGTGAGATTTGTAACTTTAATTTCTTTCCTATTGATTTTTCTTTTCTCCAACTAATTAGAAAGTCTGCGGTGAATTCTGTGCGTGTATGTTTGAGGAGGGGCCAACAAGCATCAAGGAGAATAGGGCCTGAGATTTTATTTATACACACCTATATATAATATAAATAAAGGGTCCCGTGGCATTTTTAATTCTTTTACTATATTTTACTTTTTCTCCAGTTGCTTCCAATGTACAGCAGGGAGCTGTGTGTTCTCCTCCCTGCGTGTCGGAGGCCATGGGTTGCCCTGGAGCTGCGTGCAGTGCTGCTTTGCTGATGTGGCTGTGCTGAAAGGATGGTGGCAACTGGTGGGTGCTTATTGGAAGGCTTATCAGCTCTTCCCCTGAAAACAACCCCAAGAGGGGTTCCTAGAAGGACCCTCTTATGTTACTGAGCTGCTCCTGTTGCCCTCTGGTGTGTCAGTGTCAATGAACTTTTCTGTATCTTCGAGTTGCTTATCAAATGGGGCAGATGTTGGCTTTAGGTAAGAGAAGGAATAGAGATGGTGGCAGAAGAACTGGAGAGAAGTTTGATCCTAGGGCTCAAACCAAGCCCTTCAGAACATGGTTAGAGCGAGCTGCATTTCTGCTCTGATGTTGATTAGAATCTGGCCAAAGTGAAGAACACCCAAATGTGTGCTGTGTTCTCCTGCTCCTCCAAGGACTTTACAGGATCTGCTTTAGGTGAACTGCCATTGCAGGGTGTGAGATGTGGGTTAGCAAAATGCTTTGTGCTGGGTACGTTTTGGAAATTCTCCGTGGGACCCCATTTTAGCAATTCTGCTGAATGCTCTCTTGACAGAGCAGAAGTGTTAGAAAAAAGTCAGAGAAGATACACTGAAGTCACTGCAGAGGTTCTTTGATGGGCTTGTGGAGTATCTTGTCCTATGGGATGAGGGGATACTGCGGCAATTACAGAACTGGGATTAAATTGTTGAGAATCTTTTTAAACAGAGAACTTCTTAACAAGAACTTCAGTTTCCTGCCAAACGAACAAGTTCTTTAGGAGGGAGAGAAAAGCTCTCAGTAAGTGCTCTCGGTGGGGGATGAATTAGAAAATGGAGCCGGGGACCACTTGTTGGTGAGAAATGATTTCATTACAGTATTAATATTTAGAAATAATTACGGAGGAGAACTAGACTCCAGGATCAAGTGTTTAATTGTGCCACCCTTTATTCCAGTTTTTCAGCCCCTTTTTTTCAATCCTGCTTGTGCTGTGTTTTTGCTGTGCATGCCTTTTCCTGGCAAGTTGCATCTTTTCAGTGTACAGCTTTGAAGGGCAAGGTCTGTAGCTGGCTGCAGGGGAAACACACCCCATAAGAATGTCCTGCTCCTGTTCTCATCCTACATCACCCTAATGTGGAAGCAGACGGTTGCTGTTGTTGCAGCTGAACAGCTTGGGGAACTGCTGGAATCTTGCTGGGAAGGACTTGACTGACCTCATATTCGGCAGTTAATTGGAAGCCAAGTGTGATGGGAATTGCCACGGGTCCTGTTTGCTGCTGAAAAAATGCTCAGGGGTTTGGAACTGCCCTCCTGTAATGGAGAGAACATTGCCACGTTAAATTATCACATTGATGAAAGATGCTTTGCAGAAAATTAGGATAGTGAGCAGCTTGGAGTACATAGAGAACTAGTGAGATGATGCTGTAATTGCAACAGTGTGCAAGGATAAACCCAGTAACTTCAATAAATGCCATCATTATGTACTCTTCTGTGTCCTAGACAGGGATTCTGGGGTAAATGGAGAATGAAAGTCATTTCCTAAGCAAAGACAGGCTGCCTTCTGGAGAGTACACTTGGCAGACGGGGTGACGTGTGTGTGTGTTGCTGGGGGAGAAGGATGGAGCCATCCTTTACTGCTGGCTTTCTGCTAAACAAGTTCATTACCAGGCAGGTGTGGTGTGACTCCGCCTGGTTTTCTCCTCCTACAGTAACATGGAAGTTTTTCTTTTCATGTGTCTGTTAGATCAGTAATTCTTTGTAAACTTTACTGAAAAACTGTTCTTTCCTTAGAAAAGTATTTCTCTTCATTCAGGCCTGAGCAAGAAGCCAATAATAGCTTCCAACACTCTTTGTGTTAGAACCTGTTTTTCTTTATTAACGCAATTCTTGCAGCCTGAGGCTGGGCTTTGATCTTGAGATCCTTTTACCTGCTGACCAGCCCAACCATCTTGGCTGACCTTTCAGTGCATCATCACATGCTCTGGATAAAAACCATTCTTGTGGCAGTGCCCCCTTCTTATTTTCACACCTTGAATTTGGATGTTCCTTCCCTTCCCCATGCGTACACGTGTTATCCAGTCAGCGTTTGACCTTTAGGTTTGAATGGAAAGGGTTTGGGCTTCAGGTACGGGCTTGCTTGACTGAGCAGTTAGCATCCCTTTCTCTATCTGAAATACATTTGGGATTGAGGGGAAAGGGCTTTCTTATCCCAGTAATTTTTGATTTCCACAGGAGAGCAGCATCCCAGCCAAGTGTTTCAGCATGGCTAAGCAATGTTTGTGAGCTGCTCCAAGTTCTCTGTAGCAGCAGTGGCCTGGGAACGGCACAGCTGTAAAGCTGAGTGATCCTCTAATAACAGTTTGGATGTTTGTGATCGCAGCATTCACAGAGATAATGGATTTGCCCTGAACGTTTGTGCATTGCTGCAGCAGGGTGAAATAGAAATTTCAGCAATAAAAGGGAAGCAACCCTGTAAGATTTCCTAGGAGTTTCTGCTCTTTTGATTTATGCAGTGGGAATGTACTGCTTTGGCTCTGTTCTGCAGCCTTGCAAACATCAAGGCTCTTCAATACAGTCAAAATATGAAACATTTCATCAGCTCTCTAATCCCTGTATGCACACTGCACTGTAACCAGCAATCTCTTTAAAACATACCTGGCTTTCTGGAATATTGTTCAGCCTTTTGTCCCCACCAGTGTCTTGGCCACAAGGTGCTACCTAACACAGTCAGCTTTCAAGCCCAGCTTTGTACTTGGGAGTGTGAAAGCTCTCAGAGCATGGAGGGGGATCCTCCAGTTTATAACCATCAGCAAATAGGAAAGTGAGCCAAGCACATTCTCGGCAGGATATTAACCTCTGAAAAAATACTAATTACGAGCACTGAATATTGCAGCGCTCAACAGGTGATCAGTCACATAGCATTTGGAGGATATTTGCTCTTAGTCACTTTGTTCATCATCAAATCTATTTCATTTCTGTTGCCATATTTCTGTTCATTCACTGCTGGAATTCTCTGGCAGGAAAAATGTCAAGTACTGCACTCAACGTTTTGCTGAAGAAATCTGTTCAGCCCATTGAATTAGAACAGTGTCTCCAGAAAGAAGGAACGCTCTGGTTTCAGTTGTTATTTGCTTGTTGGGGTGAATGAGTGTTGCTGTCCTGCAAGGGACGTGTGCTTTTTTATACCCCAGACAAGCTGATTATTCATTTCTTGTGTTTTTTTCATTGATTTTTATCAGAGCTGCATGCTCACACCTGTGACTCGATGCACATACAAAGACCATGAGAATATATCCATCAGGGCTTCTTTTTTTTTTTTTTTTTGCAATGTGAAAGAAACACATTGTCCTGAGGACCCTCCTGCATATATGGGTTCAGGGCTTTTACCCCTAACGATGATTTCTGTTCTTCCCTGCAGGAGCGGGATGGGATGCGGGCGATCCTGGAGTCGTACGACAGCGAGCTGACCCCTGCAGAGCACTCCCCGCAGCTGAACCGGCGCATGCGGGAGGCCGAGGAGATGGTGCAGAAGCTGCACGCTCATAACGCCGAGCTGGAGGTAATAAAGCAGCATCCTTCTCTAACCCCAGTGTGGGAACAGCTGAGGCTGTTTAAGCCCGAGCTGCCCAGCAATGTGCTCTGCAGAAGGCAGGGTTGCAAAATGCAGACTTCGGAATGCCGACGCATGGTGTCAGTGATTCCCTGCAGAGCAAGGCTCTCCTGCAGGCTGTGTCAGTAAGGGTGTGCTCATTAGGCCCTTACTTGGTGCGTTTGGAAGAGTAAAGTACCTGTCTGCTGTTATTCTTCTCTTTGTGGCATCGGGCCTGAAAGCCCCGGAGCACCAGTAACTATGTTAACTGCTTTTTTTTATACTGGGGTTTTCGCTAAGAAAAACATTTTCTTTTTTCCTGAAGATAGTGTTTCTCAAAGGGATTCTTATATTATTATTCTCTTTATGTAAATTTGCAGGCTGAAACAGGGCTATAATGAGGTAAATTATAACATCCATTTGCCAAATTATTCCCTACCTCCCTGCTGTATTTGGTGGGAGTGGAACGGTCCTGAATAGAAGTATTTGGAAATATCTCTGTGATCTTAAATCTTGGCATTTTTATTCCATAGATTTTACAATAACTGTAAGTATGTGAGTTTTCCTTTCTTCACATCTAATTCTACCAGCATATAGATTTATAGACACTGTAATTCAAATGGAGTAAAACTTGTAGTAATTGCTGCTCCTGGGATTCCTAATGAAGTGAACTGCCCTGCTGTGCATCCATCTCCTTGTCACTCCTGTCATTTTCAGGAAACACTCTTTTCTTCTTTGGTAGGTAGGGGCTTAGGGCAGGGAATACAGGCTCCAGTGACCTCTAGAGCCTTAGCAAGCAGAGCAGTGTGGTGTGAGCTCTGTATTGCATTGTAAGTCCTCTTCCTCCCTGTTTCTCAGTTTTGGGCAAGTTGAGCCAGAACTTAGTGGCAGATGAAAAGGAAACTTGCCTGAATGTTTTCATCTCCACGTGGTTGTTTGATATCTGCATTGTTTAACAGCAGGATTAGATGGCACTGGCACGACATGATAGGTGGCTGATTCATCCTGTGCTCTGAGTTGCTGCCTGCCTGTGGTGGCTATGGGTTGATGGATGGAAATGTCCCGAGTTGTTTTGCTGTGTGGGTCGAATCTGCTCTGGGTGGTAGCAGATTACCTTTTCCTTTTCAGGTGGAAGGCTGGAGGAGTGTTGGAACCAGCTCCTGCATCCTTTTAATTATTTATAGGGAACAAATGATAAGTTTATCTTCATGGATATGGATTAAGGGCTACGTGGAAAATTTCAGAAAGGAGCTGTGTGCTCTGGAGGTTTGTTTTGTGTGATGTCAACCTTTAAGTCTTTCAAAGACTTTGCTAGAAGCAGGATTCAAAGTCCTTATATTCCCCTTGTAAAGTAAAATTTTATGCTTCACTTGCTTGTGTTTGCCTTTCTGACTGCAACGTTGGCTGCCAAATCCAATCAATTTTGAAATTTTGGAGTCTGTTGTTCTAGTAAAAATTCAAAAACTAGAAAGGGAAATGGAGGTCCATGAGGGCCTGCTGCCATCTCGTCATCAGGAGCAGCAGCTGTAAGTCACTGCCTGCAGATCAAAGATCTGGTTGATAGCAGCTATTAATAACTTCTCACATAATGCTCTGCACCTCCCAGCTCTGCACAGTTTAGAACTGTTGACACCTGTGTGACTCATCTCGCAAACAAACAGAGGAGACAGCAGGAATGAGGCACCTTGGAGCTTCGGTTGATTTCTGAAATATGGGTTAAACTATCCCTGATGCTGCAGAGGGAGCAGAAGGGAACTTGGGCACATCTAAATCCTGGTGGCAGAAGGGTCGGGACGTGCCAGGAGCACCTGCTGTAGGTGGGCTGGGAGGGCAGCAGGCAGCTGACTTGCGGGTTGTTTTCATGGTTTGTTTTGTTTTTTGCTATTGAACAGTTCATTTACCCAAATCTCTCCCCATGTACCCTAGCAGAGAAACCTTTGATGCTCGTAGAGCTGACACGTCTGTGTGTGTGTTCCTGCTGGCTGCCCCAGTCTGTTACCAGCAGCCCAACCTCTGAACAACCCATGAAGGGAATAAGTAATGTTTCTAACCAGAATTTCTTGTACTCTGAAAATGAAGATTTTTCCCATTCATTCCATCAGCAGCCCCACGTGAGTGAGGAGGTCTCTGCTGAAGATGGAGCGTAGGAAGAGTTTGTGCTGAGGCAACAGCTTCTCAATTATTAGGGAGATGAGGCCTCTGATAAGCCTTCTGCTTGATGTGGAAGTGAGGTGGGAAGCAGTTTAAAAGAACACAGGGAACAAGAGAGAGGTGTGTAGGCCCCGAGGGCTGCGTGTGAGCAGTTTGTTAGTGCATACTGCAGGGATGGATGGTGTGGTACGGAGCTGTGTTGGCCCCTCTGTGACTGGCAGGACAGCTGCTGGGAACACTGCAGGGTCTGCAGCATCAACCTCGTTGGGAAGAAAGGCACCTTGCCAGGAGCTCAAATGCAGAGTGATGCTTCCATCCCAGCTCACTTTGGAAGCACTGTGTTGGTGTCAGAGAACTGGTCCTGTCTGTGCCTGATGGGGCAGAGAACCATAGGGTGAAGACAGGCTGATGGGGAGCTTTTAAAATCCTCTTCACTGATCTAATGCATGAGCATGCATTAGAGATCCATATCTGTAGTCTGTCCTGGGGCTGAATGTGATTGCCCAGGACTGCCTGCCCCCAGCACAAGCCCTGTTCCACGGTGCAGAGCCAGCTGTTAGGTTTCAAGAAAGCCCTTTATGGAGCACTACGTGTAAAGCAGGGAGGAGACCAAGAAAAATACCACCTGAAATGGAAGCTGGAAAAGCAAGCAGGCTGTGCCAGCCTATTTCGGGTGGTTAATGAAGTGTCACTCAGCATCTTTTTAAAAGCGTGTTTTGGAACTGAAAAGGGAATGAGTTTGTCTCTGGTCAGCATGTAATCAATATGTAAAATTAACAGAATTGCGGCTGTGTTCTTATCGTGACATAAATTTTCAGCTTGCAATCAGCAATATTAGCAGTTTTTGTGCCAATCTTGATTAACTTTTACAACCGTTGCTCCCATTAAATCTAATCTCAAGATAAATGTGACAAAGCAAGAAGCCTCTGAGCGTGTGGCAGCTTGTGACAGAGCTCTGTTGTGGAGTTTAGTGTTTGAAAAGTTAAATCCAGCTGCACAAAAGAGAAATCATCATAAATATAACTCCATTAATAGCTATTTTATTACAACACACTTGGCTCCATATGAAACTTTAATGAAGAGAGATTTGCAAGGAAGACTCACGCTGACACCTTCAATGGTCTCTAGCATTTTTTACATTGAGAGATTTACACTGTCTGTGAGCACCATATGTATTCTAATCAGATAATTATGAGTCTGACAGTTTCAGCACGAGAAATGCCATATGCTCTGTGTTTTTTGTGGTGGTGTTTTTGTTGTGGATTATTTTTTTCATCATGGGTATTACTGGTGTTACTGGTGACTTCAAAACTTGTTGACCAAAAATTATCACCTTATCTGAGCGTGATAACTGCAGCTCATCTGCTGGTGGTACCCGTGGTGATAGCCACAAGTCTGCTCCTTGCTAAGTGAGTTGCTTAGCAGTCACTTAAAGTGCTTAGGATTTATGTGGATGCAATAGAATGTTTATTTGAGCAGTTAACAGTTCCTCCTCGTCTCTCACCTGGCTTCCCTCTCAGTGCTTTTCCACTTTGTTTTACCTCCTTTTTTTCCTCCCTTTGATCCGCACTTTATGCTTGTCGTGCTTTATCCCTCTGCTGAGTTCTCTCTCTCCCTCAAAGGCAAATTGCTTCTTTACATGGCAGAAGGGGTTTCTGTGATGATGGGAGCTTTACAGAGAAATTTCCTTCTATCTGTGCGATGCACAGAGGAGTTTGTTTCCATGTTCACGTTTCTCCTGCCTGCTTGCACTGCCTCTCTGCTGCCTTCCAGCCTTTCTGCACCACTTATCTCAGTGACAAGTGTAAGAAGCAGTGAGAAGATTGCCCTGCTCCCTTTGGATGTCCACAAGGAGCAAATCCGAGCCACTAGAGCATTCCTGCCGTTCCAGCTTGGTGTGTGTTTCACTTGCCCAGACTTCTGCTGTCACTGTAGCATCTTATCTGTAACTCAGGAGGGAGAAAAGAGACTCTCTGGAGATGATGCTCACGTGCTGCACGCACCAGTTAGCACTGATTGCTGAAACACAGTGCAGGCCATCATATTCTGACACAAACTCCCTGTCAGAATAGCATTTGGAACCTGGGCGCTTTGGCATCTCTCAGCAGTTCTGAGCCTTCCTGGCTGCCGCTGCATCCTTCATCTTTCTTTTCTTTTCTAGAGGAGACGTGGCTCAGGCTCTGCGTCCTCCAGCACCGCTGCAAATCGGATGATCTTCAGTTCTCTCTTCCCTCACACGTTTCATCTTCCTCCAGACCCGAGTGCCCTTGTCAAGTCAGGGAGCCATGAGTTCCCTCCCTCCCTTTTACACCTGCTGGCGGCTGTGTTTGGGGAGAGCACCTTGCAAAGAGCCGTCACATAAATGAGGAAGTCGCATCGTGAGGGGTGCAGTGATTTGTTAAAGGTGACAGTCCCTGCTCTGTGGGAATGCCCTTAAAACTGGCTGGTGCCACAGCAGCAGAGCCTGTCTCCTTGGACCCAACACTTTTTAATTGGTTGAACTAGATGTTAAAGCCCACTTATTAATTTTATTTTTTGGAGATGTTTCTTCATTTTGGATCTGTACCGAAAATCAGGTGGTGTGTGGCAATGCCTGCACTGTGGGTATCCTGCACAGGGCAGTGTTGTAAAGGTGGATTTTTACAGCTTGTTTTAGTGTGGATGCTCTGACAGTTTAAGAATGGCTTTAACTCAACAGTTCCTCGGGACCACAGCTAAAGAGGAGCAGGCTGCCATCATTCTTATGAAATGAGAATTCTTGACACCAACTTGTAGAGGGTAAATTGAATCATTAATGAAGTTGTCTGTCCTTTTAGCCTCTAGTACGTATCGGGGGCTGTGGGAAGCAGCCTGGCTGAGGTGAGCTCACAGTGCTGTGTGGGATGCTTGGAGCACAGCAGTCTGCTTTTGTTCTGTGTGTCCGAAGCCTTTGTCACCAGCTGGGGACATCACATTGGCACCTCTGGAGGCACTTATGATAGATGCTAGCAGCCTGTGCTCCCCTAAAAATGCTCTTGGTGTGAGTTGATCCTCCTGTAGACTCTTCTGATGGTGTTTTAAATAACAAAGCACAAACGAGGCTTGACCTGAGGAATTTGTATCACCTTCAAATGCACCTGGCTGTAGGAGATGAGAGAAGCAGGTGAACTGGGTCTAAATTCTCACAGTAGATTTAAAATTACCCAATTTTCTAGTGATGTTTTGGAAAGAGAAGATAACTGATGTGAAGTTATGAGTCATATTCACCACAATAGAACAGGGCAGAGTGTTTCTTATGGCACTGAGAGCTTTAGAATGCTTTAAACCAGAGAGCCTGCTTGCCTGTGCCCAGAGATACAGGCTTTGCATTCAGATGTCCTCAGGTGGAGGAGGAAGCAAAAACACAGTTGTTGGGGTGGGAATGGTGGCTCTGGCAGCAGGCAGAGGTGGCACACAGGGGAGCTGCTTTGAAGCAGTGTGGTTCATTTTGCCTTCTGCTGCCAGTGTGCTGCTGGGGTGAAGCCTGGGTGCAATAGATGCAATGCCTCTTCCCCACCAGGCAGAAGGAAGGAGCCAGATTAAGTATCTTAAGGGAACAGGTAGCTGCTGGCTTCTTGAAGTTAAGGAAGGCTTTGACAGTGTGTTTGCACCACTTCCCCGGGTCACATTCTACAATTACAGACTTTTGACTATTTTAATTTAATAGGAATTACATGAATTGCATTCTGTGTTAGATCCTGATATCTAACTTCTGTGGGTCTGTTCCAGGCTGGAAAGCGTGGTGAATTCATGTAGTGCTGATGTCATCTATGTGGCCCACACAGCTGCACCCATGTTGCTGCCGTGGCAGACCCTGGTGGCTGGGTTTGTGTTCAGGTGTGCTTGAGTGACCTTTGGATGGTCAAAGTTTCCTCAACAGCTTCTGAGGTATGTGAGGACACGGCCTGGCTCCCTGCAGCAGAGTGATGGCATCCTGCTGGAAGCACTGCTCCATGCCATCTCTGAACTGCCTCCCAAATGCATCCAGCCCAGTGATGCCTTAAGTGTCTGGTTCATGTGCATGTAGCTCAGCCCGAAGAGTATTTTGGTGCTTGGCTCATTAGGGGCAGGATAACTGTCCAGGCCAGCATTGTCTCTTTTGGGTGTCCCAGAAGTGCTCTGACCAGTGCATCACACCTCATTGGAACTGTGTTGGTGAATTAATTTCCTTGTCAGAAAGTGCAAAGTAAAGTTAATGTTTAATGTTCTCTAGTTATTAGAACTACTACTTAGTTACATTCTGATGATGAAAGCTGTAGCAGCTCATGGAAATTAAGCAGTTCTGAGAGAAGCAAGGAAGCAGCATCTGGTGAAAAGATTAAAATTGAAAATTGTGCGTCCACAAAACATCACAGAAACTTGATCTATTCCTTGCCTCTGCCTTGCATTAATGACATGAAACAGTGCTTGTCGGGGCATCTTGAGAGATGTTTTGAACTTGTTGAGGTAGGTTGATTTTTATAATGATTGGATTTGAATTCTGTGATTTCTAGTGCTTCATTTCAGGATAACTACACGATCTCTGCATAATTTAGAATTTAAAATATGTATTTATAAGTATTTTCACGTCACCTTTTAATTCACAGCGATGGCCTCTTGTGACAAACAGGGATTAATGTTTTTAACAATGATTTTCTATTTGAAAACATGCCATCAACTTTTATCTATAGCCAAATTCTTGCAATGGCATCTCTGCAGGGCCTGTCTGGGTGCCTCACTCTTCTGTCCCGGAGCTGGCAGTGCCCAAACCTTGCTGCATTGGAGCAGCTTGCAGGGTTCTGCAGAGGATTTTCTGCCTTTGAGCTCCTGGGCTTGGAGCTCTGCTGAACTTCCATTGCCTAATAGTCATAACATGTACCAGGAAAAGTGCTTTGAGAAGACAGCAACAGCACAAACTCGTTCCCATGCGTTCCCCCTGCTCCTGCTCTTTGCAATTTGCCAGAATCTCAAGATCCTTCTTAATGCTCTTAACTTTGTTTATTGTTGCAATTAAAACAACAGTAGTTGCTGTCTTAATTTTCTTTTTGAAGCCCATTGATTATTTCCAGTTATGATCTTAATCAGCAGGAGCGGAAGGGTTGTTTCTTCAGGGAACTAATTAGTCTCAGTGCCTGGTTCAGCACGGTTGGCTGAATGGTGCCTAAATGCAAAGGACGGTTGCAGCTGTTTTCTTCCAGAAGATACATCATGATTCACCTTTCATGCTTTCTTCTCCAGGTTACACACTGTAGTTGCTTCCACATCTTCTCCCTGACTTTCCCTGCAGACTGCTGTGTCCATGCACTGCAGCTTTTGTTTTTCTTCAGTTTGGTTCCATACTGAGGTCATGAATTAGAGTATGGCATCATTGCAGCATTTGGAAGAAGGTGGCTGGAGTGCCTGTCTTCACTTTTCTCCCTTCTGCTTTACTCAACTGTGGCTAGCCAGCTAAGTCTTAGAAAAGACTGGGAACAGAAGTGAAAAAAGCAGCTGATAGTGATATTCACTAAGCTGTGAATAAAAATGGAGCTGTTAATACAGATTTCCCTCTGTTCAGAGGTGTTCCAAGCAAACTGTAAGGAACAATTCTCTATTTTCAGAGGCTTTGCAGTTTACCGATTTGTTTTAATCGGTGCTAACCTCAGGCATGCTTTGGTTCTGCTAAAAGCTGTGCAGCAGGACGAACTGAAAGTTCTGTGGAAAGCAGCATTGCATTCTTCATGCTTTGTGGTGCCAGCAATACTGGTATGAAGTGCACAGCACATTGATTGGGCACACTGTGCTGATTTATATTTTCAATTTGGTTAAATGGCCATAATGGCTGTAGTGATGCCTTCATATTTCAGTTCTATTCAAAACCGCATTAAAAGCTGAACCGATGTGTGTTTTAAAGCATTGATTTGTATCTATTCTGTTTTCTTGCTTGTGTTTCAAATGTCAGACTTACAAACGTGAGTTTTTGCAGCATCTCTTCCTTTTGGGAGGTTGTTCCTTTTCCCCTTGGAAACCCAGTTTTCTTGGACGAGTTGCTAATCCTAAATATTTTTAAGTTTTAAAGGATGGCAACAAGAAGCTTGGAAGATGTGTTACACTGCATTATTGCTGTATGAAAAAACAGTGGTGGATTCACTAGCTATGAATGGAGAAAAGAGTAATAATTTTGTAGAGGTTATTTAAAAGTAGAATACGTTGGGTAAGGAGAGATTTTTGTTGCGGCTTATTTGTGTAGAGGCTGTCATCGTACGTTATTTATTTATGCACAGAAGTGATCAATGTCTGTATCTGTTTTAACTCATGGGAGCATCTCTTGAGAGCCCACGAGCTTTGACTGTTTCCCAAAGCCCATGCTGTGCCTTGCAGAGCTGGGACTGGGCTTACTGACAGATGCTCCAAAACCCAAAGGCCTTTGCCATACATGCCTGGAGGTTCCAGGGCTCTGCTGCTGCCATTTCCACTAATTGCTGCTTGGTTTGTTTCTTCTGTTTACTCAGAGATCATCTGAGTGTGCTTAATTGTTCCTCAGCTGCTACGTGGCAGCACGCAGAGCTCTTGCAAAGAGGGAAGCTGTTGTATGTGGGATTTCCTTGAAGGAGCATTGCTCGTCCAGCTTGGTACAGGCTGCTGGGGTCTGTATTGACCTCAGATGCAGGTGCATGTAATTTCTGTGGATGTTTGTTGCATATAAAATACCATTGGTCTTCAGTTCTTTCTATACTTCTTAGGAGCTTGCTTGAAAGCACCAGGCTTTGGTTTATTTTGTGACCAACAAAGCACAGTGTAGCCATAGGTGTCTGTACGTAGATGTTCCTAATGCTTGTTCAGGAAAGCATGTCTAAGGAAATGCAGATGACTTGCTTTATACTCTTAAAATAACATAGCATCCCAAGCTAATTCTAAAGGCATTTTGTTGCTTTGTTGTTTATGTATGTTTTTGAATGCAGTAGATGAAGCTCACAGCTATACAGAGAACTGACATTTATCTGCACAGTGCAGCATGACCTTATCATTCATAAGTGGCATTTCCTCTCAAGATAATGAGCACCTTTTTATTTAGGCCAGACAAAAGCCAAATTCGCTGTAGCTGATTTCTACAGCCTATTAACACTTTACAGATGATGTTATTGTAATTGTTGCTGATACTGGTTTCTGTTGCATTCCACTTGCTCTTTGGATAAAGCTCTTGTTTCTGAGCAGCAGAGGGGAAGTGAGAGTGGAGAGGTCGCTTCATGAGCTCTGTGCAGCTGCTGCATGGCACAAATCTGTGGCTGCTCCTACCACAAATGGATGTTTTGTAGAACCTCTGTAGGCTTCCACAAAGAGCAAGCTGGGAGCAGTTTGTACATGTTGTCCTGCAGTGGATGAACAAGCAGGTGACCCCCTGAGGTCAGCCCTCCTCACATTTAGGCAGAGGGGAAACTTCAGAGCTGTTTATCTGCTCGGGTAAGAAGAAGGAACATTAAAGCATGGGAAAAAGTGTGTTCACATTTACAGATCTGTTGCCTTACCCCAGTGCCACTGCTTGATTTAATTTTGCCTGCGGCATTAGCTGTGCACTCACACTCCCTGCCTAATGCCCAGCCACCATTGAACATGTGCTTTGTGGTGGGAGCACATCTCTGAGATGATCTGAGCATCTGTTCTGACTCCTTGCCTTGCCAAATGCAGGTCTTCAGTGTTTCTGTAGCATGGCTTTGCTGGACGGAGATTCAGGTGTGAGGAAACTCAAGGGTTTCTAATGGGACCGTCACCTTTTGCCTTGTCCATCTGCATCTGCTGGAGTGAGAAGTGATTGTGAGTTGCTGGATTGCTTTCCTGAAATGAGTTGCTGTTTGCTTCGCTCAGAGAAGATAAACAATTGCATCTCAACAATAACCCGTCTGGCATCTTTGTTGGCAGGCTCAGCAGAAGGGCTGAGGGCTGAATGGACTGTGTTCAGGATGAAATTGCAGGGCTCCCTGAGGGGCTAATGCTTTCAGATCAAAACTGAGAAACACTGATGAGGCAACACAAGGAAATAGGCATTTCTGTTCCTTTTGCTCTGTCTATTTTACAGATAAACAAGGGACTTCAGTCTCAGGCTGGTTAATCCTGCAAGACAGTTATTGTGAAAGGAAAGTGCAAGTTTCTGCAACGTAAATTAAACTGATGCTTGGCAAGCACAGAATATACATCACACCTGTGCTGTGCAAGGATGGTCTGTTTGCTCTTTCTGTTCTTGTTATTGCCATTATTTTTTACCCTTTGGTACCCTTTCCAAGCCCTTTTTTTAAGATGATAAAGATCCCTGCAGGACGGGCTGTGCAGGAGGCACAAAGCACCGCGTGCCCACTGGGCTGCCTGGAAAAGAACCCTTGGGTTTGGTGAGAGTCCCCTTCAGGCTCGGCAAGAAGGAGCACAGGATTAAGAGGAGCATTTAAAAAGGGTAATTAAATTGGCTGCTTTTTTGGTGTTGGAAGGCTGCAGCCTGGGAATGTCGTGGGCAGCCAGACGAGGTGGGGGAGAGAAGAGGGGGTAGGAGACAGGTGGCAAGGAGAGCCAGGGAATAGAAATTCCAGTTATTTTGAGGAACAGTTACAGTTTATGAGAAATCTTCCTGCAAATGCTTTTCAGAAACCAGATTCTCTCTGGGAATGGCTTGTGTTGCTCCAGCTTTGCTGTTCACTGCCATGGGTAGTGTTACTTACGATGTGATTTGTAACTTAGCCTTGGTGGCTTTGACTCCACTCCTGTTTCGGATGGCCCTCACCACAGACCAGCAGGAGCTCTTCCAGTCCTGTACTTTAATGAGAGCACTTAACAGCACATTGGTTTCGTTATGCAGAAAAGTTGGTCCAAGATGGCCCACAGGAGCTTGAGTTTTCAGATAAGAATTTAATGATAACACAAAAGCCCTCTTAGGATTGAGAGCACGTAGGGAAAACTGCAGTCACAAACTTGTTTGTGCACTTCATACACTTGAACATCGTTTCTTTTCATCCCTCCTTCCTTCACCACATTTGTCCTGTGTTGTTGGCCTCCACCTTACTAACAAATGATTAAGCAATAACAAGAAAACAACCTCAAAACTTGCTGTAGCCTTCAAGTGTTTGCTTTGAATTTGCTGCCTATTTATAAGTCATTCATTCGAGCCACAGTGGCAGTTAATTAGAAGTGTGGTGAATCCTTTTTTCAGTAGTGTGCCAAGAGAGGATACTTTTAGTTCATTTGCTTTTTTTTTTTAATGTTTTTTTTTTTTGCTGCAGCTTTTACACTGTGCTTAAATTCCTTTGGGATTTGTTTACTTAGAATATATTCTCAAATGAAAGTGGAAAGGTTTTGCTCCTCTTTAAGGAAGTCAGAGGAGCATGACCGCATTCTGCAGGGATGCTGATGTTATCTGAGGGTGGTAAGAATGTATTTTACACATTTTTTTGCCTTCCAGTTTTTTATCTTGTAAGATTTTTTTAACCTTTTTAATGGAAAGGACTGTCTGTTAGTAGTACTGGTATCCCTGTACCACGGTCACACGACTTTAGGTAAATTCTGCTTCTAAGCCCCGTTCAGCTCGTAGCACAAAAATGATTAGATATAATATTATAATTGCAAATTGTGACTGCCTCTGTGGCCTTGCAGAGGACACGGGGTCCTTGGGCTTTGCTTTCTCCTTTTGTTGAACAGTGTTTGCACAGATCTTCTGCACCTCATAGAGAGGTGTAGGAAGTTTGTACCGGCGCATCCCAAGCAGTGATGTGGGGCGGTGGGTGAGACACAAATACATGGCAGGTGAGATGGTGCATGAAACCTACACTAATAAACGCAGCTGGGCTTCTGCTGGCTCCACGAGACGTGCTGAGGTGTGGAGTGTTGCCCGGGCTTTTGAAGTGAAGCCTGTCTGCAAGGAGCCTGGTGGCCATTGGTGATGCAGTGTCCGGGAATGTAAGTGCTGATGCTCTTCTGCAGGGCAGCAGCAGCCTGTTGTGGGTAGATGTGTGTTGGGAATGGAACTTGGATTTTTTTTTGTTTGTTTTAGCAGCCAGTATCAGGGTTAGCTTTTTCCTTTCTCTTTTTGCATGTATTTATTATTTAGCTCCCACCAACTTTCTTTATTTTTGTGCCGTGGGATCCTGGTAAGGCAACCAGAAAGAGCCAGCTTCTTCTGGGGTCTGACC
This sequence comes from Phasianus colchicus, assembly GCF_987193195.1. Lineage (NCBI taxonomy): Eukaryota > Metazoa > Chordata > Aves > Galliformes > Phasianidae > Phasianus > Phasianus colchicus. The sequence continues at coordinate 13,556,130 of NC_143451.1, forward strand.
AGAGAGCAGGTATGAAATCCCAAGGGAAATTCCTGCTTGGCCTCCAAATGCAATGAACTTTCTGCTTTGAAAAGGAGAATCGCTCCAGTAAACTCACCTGTCTCCCTGTCATACAGACAGTGCATGAAAATCAAGGTGCAGGACAAAAGTAGAGAATCATCCCATTCATTTCCTCATCTTCCCCTCATTTGGTGCCTCCCTGAGTCAGTTGCACCCAGAGCAGCCATCGGAGCCCATCAGCTGTGTGGGGCTCACCCTGACATTTGGAAAATCCTGTCTGGAAAGGGAATCAAGCAGCAAGCTTCTGCTAATTATAATAGCTGTGTTTAAATTGTAACGTCTGCTTTATTAAGCAAAATCCAGCCAGGCACTCAGACTAGAAGCTGCAAATATGTATCAGTGGAGACAGGTCCTAAACAAACATTCTGATGGGGAAGCAAGGGCAACGCAAGCATTGCTCTGTCAGAGCAAACATTGCACAATTCTGTCTGGAGGGTGAATGTTGTTTCCTAGCAACTTTCCAGGAGTGTTTCAAATTTGTTGGAGACCCTCTGAGATTTAGGCACTTTACCCACTGTTCTGCTGGATGCCAAAAATACGCTGGTTGTAATTTCACAAGTCTTTCTTTCAAGGGCACTGCTTGCTTAAACCCTTCCCTGACCTTCATTTGAGCTCGCACAACCTGTGCAGCAGTACAGAGAGCCAGGACAAGACATCAAGCTAAATTAAAAGTAACCCAGGAGAAGGAAGTTCTAAGGGTGGGTCTTCGCTTCCCTGGGGGTGGTTGCCAGCTGGCTCGTGGTGGTCACACTGGGATGGGTGTTCTGTGTGTGAGGGTGCTGAGGGCAGGGCATGGGATGGGTCAGTAGGAAGAAGTTGTTGGGAATATGGCACACGTGTCATAAAAGGCATTTTTGGGAAGGGGCTCCACGCATCACCGGCTGCTAAAAAGCCTTGAGCTGCTTAGAGGAAGGTGCTGCTCCTCGGTCTTTAGGGGTGTTAGGGTCAGGGGGAGCTGCTGACTTCCTTTGTTTTAATGGTTAAAAGATTTGGAGAGGCTGTGGTGTAGAAGTGTGAGAACAACTGTGCTCTGTTTCACCCAGATACAGACCTTCAGGCTGGGCTCTAATCTGTGCTCAAAGCCCTCTTCTTCCAATCCATTGCTTCCCCTCCTTGCAGATGCTTTCTGCCCGTACCACTCATACCTGAATTTCTGCTCGGATTCAGATTTCTCTGCAAACCTTATTTCAGCTCCTCTCCAGGTATTGATACTTCTCTCAAACTATATGGGCCATTGCAGCTGCCTTCAGAAGCACCCCGAGGCTCTTGGGGTGTACACACCTCTCCTTGACAAGCAAGAGGATCATCCAGGTGTTCAGTTGTCAGCATGCTGGGAAGAGAAGGCTGCGTTATGTTGATAGGCTGACAATCTCCTTTTATACATTTAAATTAAAAGTGATACAATCGCATAAATCATTGTCACAGTACTGTACGGAAAGCGAGTGCTGTGATACAGAGCAGTTAGGAGATGACAGAGCGAATGCTCTTATTCTTGACTTTGAGAAGTGCACTGACAATGAATCATTCTTAGCGATGAGATACAGCAGTGCTGACTCATCGGCTCAAATTAGAAGGGTTTATTTAGGTAGAGATGTGATTCCACCATTTTTTTCTGATGAATGGATAAGAGTGAACACTTTTGTTGGCTAATTCACACACTTCATCAACTGAATGTCGTTTCTTTTCCCCTGACAATCAAACCTAGCTGGAGGCAACTGACGGAGGGAGGGAGAACCTGGAACCAGGGAGGTGGCACTGGGAAAAGCGTACCATGCAGGATGGGTGGTAGAAGAGTTCATGTTTTGGTAGGGATGTTGGCTGCTTTATGGACAGCCGACCCATTTAGTTTCTGAGGTTTTCTTTTAGTTTAGTGTGTCTTAATGTTTGCTTATTATTCTGTCAGTTGTAAGAAAGACAAATAAATGAAAGTTGCTGAAGTCAGAATTTTGCAAGAAAATGACAAGCAAATGTACAAACGACTGTTATCCCCTTCTCCAACCACCTTTGTCACTGCATCCAACAACAAGGGATTCTGTTCTTAAAGACACTGCTGGCGGAGCAGCAGAAAAAAAAGGGCCTCCCTGCTGGGGTTGCACATTCAGCTGTTTTTCTTGGGTAAGAATAGTTTTGAGCCCACAAAGAGAATCTTAGTGGCAGCATCTTCTCTAATGGATGTTGTAGTGGTGAGCTCTTGGAGCGGGTCTAGAGAACGGCCACTAAGATGATCAGAGGGCTGGAGCAGCTCTCCTGTGAGGAAAGGCTGAGGGAACTGGGCTTGTTTAGCTTGGAGAAGAGAAGGCTCTGGGGAGACCTCATTGTGTATTCCAGTATTTGAAGGGAATGTATAAACAGGAGGGGAACGGCTTTATGAGGGTGGATCGTGATAGGACAAGGGGGAATGGTTTTAAACTGAGACAGGGGAGGTTTAGGTTGGACATTAAGAGGAAGTTTTTCAGCCAGAGGGTGGTGAGGCACTGGAACAGGTTGCCCAAGGAGGCTGTGGATGCCCCATCCCTGCAGGTATTCAAGGCCAGGCTGGATGCGGCTCTGGGCAGCCTGGGCTGCTGGTTGGTGACCCTGCAAATAGCAGGGGGTTGGAACTGGATGAGCATTGAGGTCCTTTTCAATCCAGGCCATTCTGTGATTCTATGGAATAAGTCCACCAGGGTCTGGGAGTCTCCTGCTGGGAGCATTGGCGTGGCAGAGCTCCATCAGTTGGGCTGCCCTGTGCTGCTGAGGAAGCAGTGCAAACTCCTGTATTTGTTTGGCAATGTTCTCTCCCTGAGGGCTGCAGCACCATTTGATTAGGATGGAGGGAGGCAGACCTGTCGCAAGGCTGTATTATTCCCAGCAGAGCTGTGCTAATCTTTTGGTCTCTGTGCTTGGCCTTTGAAAGGCATTTGGTGAAAACATCGAGGAAAGCCAGGAGGAGAAGAGCTGCTCAGCTGTTGCATGCTGGTTTTGCCTCAACCTCTGCTGCGGTTCACAGTGAAACTAGCAAACAGTCGCTCACGTTTTGAGATGTTTGCAGATCTGACACTTCTTGTCACGTGAAAGATCAGGAAACACCTGTGCCCCTTATTTCCCACAACCTGCACCTACCTGCTTTCTTACAAATGTTTCTATCTGGATTGGGATGCTCTGATCTCCACGGACTCATCCTTTCCTGAACAGAAGGCTCTATGTTTTGCCACTTCCCCAGCTTGCCTTGGTACTGAGTCCTTAACCAATGGAAGAGAGCATGAATAGTGCCGATGGATTAGATAGTAAGAAGTTCAGAATGTTTCTCCAAGCTGTGCCTTTTACTGCAGTTGTGAAGGTCACCTTTGCGTTGAGGATCAGGGAGATGAGGGTATGGCCACCTCTGCTCTTAGCCTGCAGCTCAGTCCCTGCACTGCAGGAGTGGTGCAGACCATCCTGTGTGCTGTGTGTCACTAAGGGCAGCTTGTGCTCAGATCTGACCTCCTGGGCAAAGATGTTGGATGGCTTTGCAGAGTGAGTTTATCTTTGTCATCAGGGGGAGGAAAGGAGTTTTCACGGAGTTCAATACTTTGCCTGGGGCCTCCCAGGAATTGTTAGGCAGAGGGAGAGTGAAAGCTGGATCTTTGCTGCAGAACTATGCAGCTCATTTGGAGCTGGGTCAAGTGACTTGCCAGGAATAAAAATGTGGGTATTTTTTTTTGCTCGGAGTTGTATCTCCCTTGTATGAGTTGCTCCGCAGTAGCTTTGCTTGCAGCCCTGTCTTACAGCATAACCAGTGAGAATTCGGTGTCATTTCATTCCAATAAAGCTCCTGTCAAGAATTCTTGTTGTTACTAAGTGACTGACTCTGCTAAAACAGAGCATGGGAAGAGGGATTGGTCTGTCCTTGAGACTTAAGAGCAAGAGAAAGATTTGGTTATTATCTCTTTGCCCAGTAAATCTTGATAGCCTGTTTGACAGGAGCTCGTGTCTTGCAGACGTTTTCCCTGCATTTCAGTAATTATAACCATGACTTCAGCAATTTTTCAATTTGCAGCGTCGCTTTTTGTTTGGCACCCAAGAGCCTTTGCTTTATTCACACTTCATTTTGTTCACCAGCTGCTTTTTGTCTCTCACTGGGGGGCGGCATTTCACTGCTGCACATCCAATCCATCCCTGGGAGCCCACTTCTCACGCAGGTAGCAGCTCCTGCTGTTTGCTGCTTCCTCACCGTGCACAGAGCAGCGACCTTCAGTCCCTGGCTGCTGCAGTGCACTACCAGGTACCCAGGAGCACGAATCCCTGGAGGTGTGGGGGGTCTTGAATGTGTAAAGCAGCGAGGAAGTTACTCAGCAGCGTGTGATACCCCTCAGTCTCACTGACTGCGATCTCAAGTGATGCGATTTTGTGAAAGATCACAACATTTCTACTACAGAGTGCCCAAACGTTGCTTTAAATTGGGAATGACCCACAGAATTTTGGGGTGTGCAAAGACAGTGCTGTGCTGCACCCAGTCTGCAGTCAAGCCGATGGCTTGAAGGCTGGCCTCACCTAAATGGGCGTATGGCTTGGAAGGAAAAAAAAGGCAAACAGCTGAAAGTTGGGTCCTGTGGGTGAGATTTCAGTATGAACACTAATGAAAATTTCATTTCAGCTCTCACAGTATTTTAATATGCAGGATCATAGTATGGAAATAAACCCAAGTCTGACTGCGAGTGGCTGAGTTACGTCTGTCACAGTCTGCCACCCCCACAAGTAAGCTGGCTGTGGCATTTATTGTCAAATCAAAGTTTTCTCCCTGTTTTCACCACAAATCAGAATCATATCTCTGTGTGAGAGAGAACTGGTGATTCCAGACATCTCTTCTAAGTGTTCTCGTGACATTTCTCCATTGTTCCATATAATTCATAAGTGTGGTGCATAGAGCCCTACGTTTCTAAATTTGTGATGGAATTCTGAGCATTATGATCAGTGTTTCCCTGGGATTGCAGCTACTTCCTTCTGCACTTCAGCCACAGCTTTGATGCACGGCGTATTACCTGCATCCCCTGAACTTAAAGGAAAGAGATGGGGATGCTGAGGCCACCAGATAAGATTTTCTGGCTTGGATCACGTGGTTTGGATCACATCACTCTTTAGCTGCACACTAAGGCCATCTGCATCCTGCATCTTCTTTTGTGAGCGGTTAGATACAAAGGTTACTGGGAAATTACTCTGCTAATGAATGGAGGACAGGCAGCACAAGGTGATGGGGCATGATGGAATGCCCAGGATTCCATGTTTCTGTGACTGGGTGGAAATATGTCCTTCTAAATTTGTCTGCTAACTTTGTTGAGGAGGAGAGGTGAGAATTTATGTTTTAATTAATATGAAATCGCTATTAATTAACATTATACTTAAATTTGCCAATCATCACACCTGACTTGAATTTGCAGACAACGGTTGCATATAAAATACCATTAAGGACACCGTGGGCTGTGACACACTGCAAAGGTTTGGAGCAGCTCTGCCAGGCTGAGCCCCCCCAGTGCCCATCCCCATGAGGTTTGGCTGGCTGGCTGTGAGCACACAACCCAGGCACAGGCAGCTCTGTATATTTGCTGGCGTTTCATGGAAAAGAATAAAAATGACGGGGTTTAATTTGAGTTAGTGAAAGTGCTGCTTGTTTTTCTCCTTTGCAAAGCACCCGCATTGTATTAGTGAGACTGTAAAGGCAATCATGTCTTCTGATGAAAGCATAAGGCTAAAATGATGCCTCCTAATGAAGATTGTTTTGATTTATTCCCTGTATGCGGCACAATTTTGCTTCCATAGCTTTTGGAAGCAAACTTTAATTTTGTGTCTCTGGCTGTTGCTGCTGTGCTGTGCCGAACCCACGAGCTATTTAACACGCAGCACAGAGGAGTGCATTAATGCAGGTCCACAAAGCGAGCGCTTCGATTTGCTAATTGCTCACAGAGCGGAGGGTATTGTTGTGCAGAGTGCGACTGCTCATTACAGATTGAGCAGCTCATTTTTCTGACCAGCGAGGCTCACCTTGAGCTGCTCACCCATCACGCAGGACGCACAGCTCGGTCCGGAGCGAAGCAGGAGGCCAGCAGCTGCACTGTCATGGGCAGATTGCTTGGATTTCCTTCCCAAACCCTCCCCTCCTGCTCGGGCTCCTCCTGCATTGCTGGAGCTGGGAGAGCAGGGCCTGACCCCATGCCTCCCTCCTGCACACCTGCTGTTGTGCTGCCTTCCCGTTTGCATTTGAGCTATGAAATACGATGGAAATAATTACAGTGGGAAGGTATAGGAGATTAATTATTGATGAAGGGAAGCAAGCTAAGCAATTCAGAAATGTCTCCTTGGGAGCCAGATCAGTTCCTCGCCTTGGAAACTGCTCCTGCCCCTTGCAGCCCAGCACTGTATCACAGCAGGTGGGAGCACAGGTTATCTGTCCTTCCCCACTGCTCTCCTATGAGGATGACAGGAGTGCTGACAGTAGATTAGACGGCGTTGTCATGTAAGATGAATGTTTGGAGTTGACAAACGCTTTTTTCCGTGGGCTTAAAGTAATTGACTGAATACTTGAGAGGATTTTTTTTCCTGCTTTTGCTACTTATTTGGTTTTCTTTACCTGTTTATGCCGCCTTCAGTGGGCAAATTGGGCTTTACATGTATTTGTATATTTGATTCTTAAACTCAGCATCTGTTTGCTTATCAGATTTCTTAATGCTTGAGCTCAGCGATCTGTGGGAATTTAACATGGGTATTAAGTAATAAAAATTTCCTCAGAGCTTTAAGATAACTTCAGTGCATATTGTGAAAATGCATCACAAGTCTTTCCTACTGAGAGATTCCCAAGGCACCGAGGTGGATATGTTCAAGCTAAAAGCTCTGAGATGGGGCTGGCAAAGTGCTCCAGCACTGCTGTGGGTACCAGCCCCATACCTGCTGGGGAGGGGATGCTCCTGGAGTGGGGGGTTCTCCGTGCCTCCTCCCTTTCCACCCGCTTGCAGCTCCCCACTCACACCTACCCTGGCTACAAGGGAAACAAGAAATCCAACACTTCCTTCCTGAAAATATAAATGATCAGATGCAGTGTAGCAATATTTCTTTCAGGCCCTTCCAAGGCTGCCCAGCAAACATCCGAAGTGACGATGCTGTGTGCCGTGCCAGAGCCCTCTGCAGCTCCTGCCTCCCAGTGCTGCACTGCTGGCAGCTCCACCAAAGCACTCTGATTAAGTGAGATGTGGGGAGAAGTTCAGAGCCTAATTTCTTCTTCATAATTAAAAATGTGTGCATCTGTCATGCTGCTGGTGATTAGGTTGTATTTTCTTGTGGCCTAGTAGGAATATGGCAGTGAATCACTTTGCAAGCAGCTGTCCTCTAACAGCTGAGCTAGGTTCAATATTTGATTTAAGCTAATAAAAAGTCTGGGGTAGGGCTAATGTTTACAAACTGGATGTGATAAAGCATTCAGATCATCTGTTGCACAGCCAGAGGGGAGCAGCACAGGGGCCCCAGTGAGGTGGGGCTGCGCCCTGTGCTCCCAGGAGCAGTTCTGCTGGAAGGACCTCCTCTTTCCCAGCCCTCCATCACGTTGTAATGGCTCACAATCCATAAAATATGTCCCTTTTGCTCTTCTGTGAGAGCTGTAACCAAACCGTACAGTTAAGAATCTTTTAATCTTCATAAATAATTTCTTCTGGCAATCTAGTGAGCTGGCTTGCTGTTCTCTGGATTCCCACTAGTTCGGCTGCTTGCTGCCTTTGAGATGAGCTGCCTAGAAATGAACGCAATGAAGAAAACCTACTCTGATTTAATTCCTATCCGATCGCTCCTCCAAATTGTATTGATCTGCTGTTATAAAGCTGCAGCTTTGAACTTGCTGTCCAGGTTTGCCTGTAGGTCTCTACTGGCATAACAATGTGACAGGCTTGTATTTGGTTATTTTCTCCAAGACGTATACCAAATAAATTATGGAATATTTCCTTCTTGCACTCTTATCTTTTGTATCATTTCTTTCCTGTCCAAAAGTTTTTGCAGCCTTCTCCCAAAGGGACAACTGACTGACCTGCCCTCTTCCACTCTGAATCACCCCACAGTATTACAGACCCCTGTGCTGCCCAGCAGGAGATGGAATGGAGAAATGACCCTCAAACTGAGGGTTATATGAGTGATAAGTACAGGAAGCACATATGTAATTCTTTGTGTTTCTTTGCATCTCATTTAGAGCTGTTTTTTCCATTTAAAGGTCACGTACAACTTCACTTAGATAAAGCTAATGAAAATACAGAAAAGTTCCTTTTTTTCTAAATCAAAAATTCTCTGTCAGTCCCGGGGTGTTGGACAAAGTCTATGCTAACTTCTCTCATAAATAACATCTCTGGGAGGAGGTTTTCTAATTCTTTGCCATGTGATTCTCTCCTGGCTCCAACCTGCTGGTGTAATTCTGCCTGATTAAGTATTAGTGGGAAAAAAAGATCTTTCCCAGGTGTCTGGAAATGTACAGTTTCTTGATGTTTCAGCATCCAACTTGGTGATAATTTCATTTTTCCTTCTTTCTTGCTCATACACGCACTCTGTGTTTGGTTGGGACTGGCATCTCCCGCAGTGTTTAATGAGTGTGTTTCATTTCCCTGTACCAGGTCCCAGGCTTCTATTAAAACCCCTTTCATCCTATTTGAGTGTCTGTTTCTTAAGTAATGTCACATCTTCCCATGCCCCTCACAGCAAGAAAATGTTTTTTTTTTTCCATTTCCATTGAGCTTTGTGGCCAGAGCAGTCTTGAGCTCCTTGGTTGTTTGTTTGCAAAATTAACCTTATGCTGTGCTGAACCCTAAGAATGCAGTGTTTTATTTGCCTGCATTTCAGTGCCGTTAGCCTGCAAAGCTCAGTGTTCTCCTTTTCGTTGTAATAAACTGCGTGCTGTTTGCTTCTGATTTGGATGTAGTACTCAAAAGACCCATTTTGTGTGTGGAGAGAGATTGTTAGAGGGGCTCTGGAGGGTTTTAATGAATATCTGCCTGAAATTACATGAATTAGTTTGCAGGAAAGTTGTTTTTTTCCCCGCACTTGTGTTTGTTTCTCTTGTTTAAATTAGCTTCTCTGTCATTGGTTGTGTCTATTTTTTGGGCTTTCTGCTAAGCAGAGGAATGCAGATTGCAGCGCTGTGAAGGAGAAGACACGGCAAGAATTTGCACTGAAGGAGGAAACGCGGCTCCTCGCAGCCATCTCCAAAATATCTCCTTTCTAAATCCTTCCACATAAACAAAATCTTGGAAAGCTCCTCCTATGAGTCATGGTTCCCATTTCTCTAGAAATAATACGGAGATAATGTAAGATGTTTCCACTCTGGTTTGACATCCTTTGAATTTCGAACTTCCTATTAAAAAAGGGAAAAACAAACCCTTGCACCGGGACGTGTTCTCATGGGTGTTCAGTTGGGTTATGCTGCAGAGAGGCTTTTTCTGGTGTTCTACCACAATTTTAGAGACTGCTAAAATCAACTACTTGACCCAAAAGTCTTCAACAAGGTATTTTGTGTGAAGTTGTCTTTACACTCATCTCTCCTGTCAGTTGTGCAGTGAGCACCTTCTTTCTCTAAAGTTTCTTTGGAAGGAGCAGGAAGGAAGCTCAGTTCTCAGACCAGGCTGTGGTGTGGGAATCTGGGATGGAGAGCCCAGTGGGTTTCCTCTCCACAACGAACCTGTTCTTTTTGGTGTAATGTAGGCTCTTTGGGGCAGTCACCTTTCATAATGGGATACTGAGAGGGTATATCAAGACCCTCTACTTAGAATTCCTTTTTCAATGCAGTGAAAATCATGTTGCTTTTGGTGTTTTTGGTTGGGAGTGGGAAGGAGGATGTCAAATCAAAATGCCCTGAAATGTCCTAAATTTTGTTTTCTTTTTATTTTTTGTCTCGAAGGTTCAGATGTCTCAAGTTCTGGAAGAAGTGGGAAATCAGAAGCAAAGAGCAGAGATGGTAAGTGGTGTTCTTTTTTTTTTATTCATTTATTATTATTGTTTTCTTGATGTTTTACAGAGCAGTAACGTATGCAAAGTTCAGTGCCTTTGAACTGTGGATCAGTTCCAAATATTTGGATCTGGACAGCAATCGAACTCTTAAAGAGTTTGTATTATTGTTAGCAGTTGTGGCACTGCTTGTCCCTTCATTTACCTGCAACAAGCGTTGGATGAGATCTGCTGATTTGCCACCCTTCTTTTGGCAGTTTTTCTTTGGTTACTATTTAAGATCAGAAGGAAGCATTTCACTTCACACTGAATTAACTCCTTTCTTTGGGGACCTCTGATCCAGTCTCAAGTGTGCAAAGGACGAGCAGATGAGATGCAACAATTACCACAGACTAGTTTATTATAACGTGTGTTAATTTTCTGCTGGTTTTGTCTGTTTTATTGGTAGCTCCCTCAAGGACCAAAAGCAGTAGAAGCCACAAGTGGTGTGCCCTTCCATACGAGTAGCAGATTGTCATACATCTCGTAGTTTCTCAGTTATTATTTGGCTGTGGTCCTCCTTGCTGTTTCAACATCACATTTTCTATCATGGGAGCAGTAATTGATTCAGATTCTGAGTTGATCTTTTATTGAGGGCAAACATTTGTATGTTTTTCCATGCTCCATCACTCTCTGTGGTGACATAGCTCAGAACTGATACTTCCAAAGAAGACTGAATTAATCCTATTTACCGTCTGATCTCGTTACATGCTGCCTTGCTGCAGTTCTAAATTCTATGCAGTCAACTTTGTATTGTCCTCACTGGACGTACCAGCGGATAAATGTGCTGTTATGTTTGATGTGCATTTAAAAAAAAAAAAATCAAATATTTCCTTTCTGACTTGCAAAGCCTGGATTTTGAGTTACTTGTTTGCCTTCAGAAGCTTGTAGTATTAAACAAGTTGGTAGAGTTGGAGGGATTGGAACTTACAGTGTTAAGGCATTAATTGGCCTTGTGCATCATCCATCAGCAGAGAAGAAAGAGGCAGGCAGTGTTCAGCACCTATTCCCAAGGGTTGCTTGGTGGAAAACTTCAGGACTTGCGATCTTTCTCGGAAAGCTTACATCAATCTCACATGAATAGGCTGTATTCTGTAGTGCTTTAGGTATGGATTGCAGGTTTTGGGGTGTGGGCTTTGTTCTGCATTTTGATTTTTGTTCAGTAATTGTAAGAAAATTGTCGTGTTTCCTCCTTTTCCCTTTAGAGTTAAAACCTGGCAGTCTTGTTCCTCCTTTTCACTGAGGGTAGACAGTTCTCCTCCATCCCCCACTGAAACCTCCCTGGTAGGGGAAGATGTCACTTCTTATTTCCTGCAGCGTGAGGTGGCAGAGGTCTGTCCCCTTTGGATGGGCCTGTCCTGCTCTCCACCTGCCCACAGGCTCCAGCAATTATCCCTTCAGCTCCGCTCTCCTCCCTGCCACTGAACAAGAAGTTCTTCCCTTGTTTTTTTTTTTTTCCTTTTTTTTTTTTTTTTCCCTCCCTCCAGATCAGCCCCTCACCTGGACAGCCTTATTTGCAGGCTCAGTTAAAGCTGGTGCTTCAGCAATCATTTCCCTAATTTGGTTTCTTATCCTTTCTTTTCACCTCTCCCCCAGGTTTTCACCTGTGATCCATTTCTTGTTAGGTTGATGCTAAGCCTCCTGGCTGGGAGGATGCAGAGAAGTCTGCCTGCTCCAGGTGCTGAATATTGCTTTTCATGAGCCATTCTGCAAACAGGCCTGTGGCTGCTAGGCAAAGAGAAAAAAGCCTGTCAGGTGCTATCGTACAGTCTTTGGGATGCTTTGGGGATAAAGCTCTGTAGAGCTGACATCCCTGCTGCCGCGCTGAAGAGTGCTAATGACTTTCTCACCTCCCCCAAAGCACTGTGAAGGATGCAGTTTGTTCTAGGACCAGTGAACTCTCTGGCTGGATCTCATTGATGAGCGTTCTGGGGTTTCATCATCGATGCCCTGGTAGATCTTTTTTCACATAGCTATATTTAGATGTAAAATGTGTCGTAATCTGTTAGGATTGTGGCCTCGATAAGATGGGATCTGGATGGTCTGTGCCCATGGGACAAAAGGTCCCAGTTTCAGGTCATTGTGTCCATAGGGACGATATAAGGCAGCAGTGTGTGCTGTAGGGGACTCTGTGCTAGGACAGGGCTGTGCCTCAGGAGGGATGGCCTTGCTGTGCTCATTGCCATGGAGTACTCCAGCACACGATTTCATTGCTTAGCTGCTGAATACGAGTTGACTACTAGTAGGAAAAATAAAAAAGGAAGAAAAGAAATTTAAATGTCTTCAGCTAATTGCAGTTGACAAGACAAAGGCAGTTTGACTTTCCAGTATTAATTAGCAAACCCGTACTAATTAGCTTGTATAAGCACAATTCATGCTTCTTTCCCTAAATGCAATTAATATTGCAACTGAAGCCGTCTCTGGGCTGTGCCGCTCTATCATTAACATACCTTACCCTAATTAGACACGGCCAGTAGTGGCTGGAGAAATGAGTTTGTGATTACAACCATAAAAAATCCTCTAATATTTTATATCCTTCAGGGAATCTGAACCTCAAATTCATTTTCCGATTTAAGAAAAATTACCCTTATCATTGTGCTGTGTAATTATAAGAATGAAACTTTGATTTTTCTCTCTTTGCGACCCTTCACTTATTTATTTTTCTTTATGCTCAGTTTGAGTGCCTTCCTGTTAGGAGGGAGCAGTACCTGTGTGTTCTTCTGAGAGCTGGTACATATCAGGGTCACAGCTCACATGATGTAGCTGTCTCTCAGGTTTGAGGATTTTCTCCTTTTCTATTTGGCTGAAATAATGTTTATTTTTTATTTATTGCCGTTGTGAATCTGTTTTGGTTCCTAAGCTCAGTTCTTTATTTTGTGTAAATATGTGCACTTGCTGGCAATGTTGGCAGCACTGGAAGTTTTCTCTCCCAAGGGTAGTGCTCAGATAACTTTCTCTGCAGGATGCACTGGGAGGTTCCATGTGGCATCTGCACCTATGGCTGCCTGCCTGTGGTCACAGGATCTTGGTTCTTATGGTATGCTGGTTTAGTGCTCTGTGGGCGCAGAGCTAGGGGCTAGCTTCACTGGTACTCAAGTATTATTTATGAAAAATGCTTTCCTCTTTCATATTGGTTTTCTTTCTTGCCCTGGAGGAGGGAAGCAGAAGATAGTTGCTTTTTCTAATTTTCATTTGCCTTTTTCATCTCTCCGTATGGCCAGGAGAAAACTGGCTCAAGCTTACCATCTGAGCTACCACTATGATCCCTGGTCTCACACTTTCTTTCAGTCTGGTTCTGTAGCATAGGGCATTAATGTCAAGATTTTTTTCCCGTGATTAATCCCTGAGGGAAGCGAGCCTGGTATTATAGAAGTATCACATGTATTTTCATTGCCCAGAGGTGCTCTGGCTATCGTTGGCTTTCATCTTCAGAAAGCAGCTTGACTCAGGTGGACTCTGAAATCTATAGACTGCTCATTGGACCAAATGATATTTCATCCTCCAGCAGATTAAAAAGGATGGCTATAAGAATGAGAATTGCTTTGCGGGGTGGGAGGGAAAGTCATCACAAAATGAATGGCATAAATTGAGTGTCCTTACAGAAGAAATAAAGACCTCTCAAAATGAAAACAGCGAGTTCCCCTTGCCTTAAGTGGATGTGTTTGCTAACCCTCTGCAAGGAACAGGAGACCTTTATTTAAGGGCAGCAGGTCAGGAATAGTTAAGGAGCCAAATCGTGTGTTCAGTCTGAAATCGTGGTGTTGGGATTAACTTAAATGTCAGTGACTAGCTACATTGATGCTTATCAGAGAAATAATGAAGACTGTAAGGAGGACAGATGGAATAAATCTGCTCAGAGGACACGGTGTGATGTGGCTGGGAACGGGCTGCTAACTGGAGAGCAGCATGGAGAGACTGCAGAAAGAGTCTGGGAACATCACAACTGGCATCGATGCATAAGGCACAAGAAATGCACACAGGTCATAGAACATTTCAGTTGCTATTGAAAGACTTCACTTCCTAGTGGTTGCATCAGACCTCCAGAGCATCAAGAACTGATTTTTTATACTTAAGAGAAATACTAAACGAAGTTCAATTTTTTAATTTTTTTTTTTTTTAATTTACAAACTTTTCAGATGGTAACAGGAAAGAAGTGAACTTCAGTATAGGAGATCTGCCCTGGGTGATTAGGTAATGTAGCTAATATAATTCTTGTTTAACAGCTATTAAACAGAAAGCAAGAAATGGAACAGGCAAGACACAAGAATGACAAAACTGGTGCTCATTGACAGAGATGTTAATTCTCCATATTATCTACAGTAGGTGGAATTAAATGTGGAATTAGAGTACCCAGCCACATTGATCACGAACAGAAATGAGGCTTTGCCAGGATGTATACAGAACCAGCAGGATGGGAGGGAAGGCAGGTGACCGATCGGTGCAGAAATTCTCCATCTATCAAAAATCTCTTTCATGGTTTCCAAATTGATTTAGCAAACTGACAGCAAACCTCCCCAGCACTTGACAGCTGTTATACTAGCACCTTACATGAGAGCAGCAGCCTGGGCCGGATGGACAGTGTGTCATTCAGCTGAGCAGCAGCATGAACACGGCAGCAGTTTTTTAGTGAGGCATTTTTAGGGAAATACCCAGTTTTCAAATCAGATTGGAAAAACGCCAATCTGGTTATAAAGAAGCAGCAAAACACTGATTCAGAATGGAACGATGTAGTAAGAGAAGACTGGAAAAGAACTCTCTAGGTGACAAAATCTGATTCTTTGGCAACTGAGGCAATTGCAGCATACAGTTTAGTTCATAAATTTATCAAGCTTGTCTTGAAAATACTTAGCTTATTTGTCCCATTACTATCACTGAAAGCCTACCCTGACAGCTAGAAATTTTCTCAGTTCTAGCTGAAAATATATGTGCAGTTAATATCCTTTTTTGTATGTGTTAATATTCTTCTTAAACTACAGTGACTGTTTTTCCTCCCTCATATTTATGCTGTGATGTATTTATAGAGAACAGTTGTTCTCTCCCAGCATTTCACTTGCCCAGGTTAAACAAATCAAGCTCTTCCAGTGTTCCCTTAGAACAGGCTCCTCAGCCTGCTCTGGAATCTTACAGCTGTCTTTAAACCTCTTGTCATTTTATTTTACTTCTTTCAAAGACCAGCAGCCAGTGCAGTCGCATCATTCCAGGTGATGTTTCAGCAGTGGGTGCTGCAGAAGCACCAGAGCATCCATTGCACCATGAATCTGCCTGTGCTGAACAGAGAGCTCAGAATAGCTCTTTTCCTACACGAGAGCTCTCAAGTGCTTGTTGTAAACAAGTACATTAACATTAGTCCTCCTTGTTCCCCACGATGCAGGAATACAGTGAGCTTCGAGGAGCAGAGGCAGAATTTCTCCTCCTCTCTTAGTATAGGAGGTGATGAATGGCTGTGGTTGGTTGTGTGCTGCGTGTTCCACTCTGTAAAATTTGTGCCCAACACACAAAGCTGTGGCAATGTCAGCTGCAAAGCAGAGCTGTGGGCGCAGTGGGATGGCAGTAGATGAGTGCTGCCCAACTGCCTACAGACCAGAGAGGTGATAGGCACGCTAACCTTTGCATGTGGATATCTAATTGTGATTATAATTAGGTTGGAAAGAGAGACTCGGTCAATTCTTGAGGTTTATCTCAAGCCTGGCACATGGGATCAAGCAGTCCATTCGCTTCAAATTAAAAAGAAATAAACAGTCTGTTTAAAAGTCCCATTACACAAATGAACCTGCTGTTGGATCCATTAGCGTTCAAGTTTTATGGGACTCGGCAGCACCGGTCAGTTCCAACAGGCCTGCTTTTGTTTTGTTTTGAAGATGGTAACAGCTGTCTTAAGCTTAGAAGTCTTCCACACAGCAGTGGGAGAAGCACAGGAACCTGTAGGGGTGTGTGCCCCTCACCCTGAGCTGCACCAGCACATGCTTTCGGTAAGGAGGGTGATAATTAGTGAGCACTGCTCGGCTCAGAGCTGAGCTAATGCTCTCACCTTTGCATTGTGGGGCTGTAACAGGAATAGGGACTAAGGGTGAAAATAAAGCACCAGGGAATATTTTCTTTTTATCTTCAGTTGTTGGAGCGGAAGAGGAAAACGGATCATTTTCCTGAGCAGGGGGCAGTGCTGTGCTGTGATTAGAGCAGTCCTGTTCGTTGGTGTCACTGCAGAGTGAGTTACACTGAGATACACTGGGTGAAATAAAACCAGTGGGACAGGGATGTTGTCAGAGGCCTTATTATAGCAGGCACAGCCGTAAGATACAAAAGGCATAATTAACGGGCATGTAAATACTGTGCTTTTCCAGGCTTCATTCACCATCACATGAAATTGATGGGCAACCTCAGACTCATGTTGAGCTGGGGGAAAATCAGGTGAGAGCTGCTGGCTGCTCTGAGATTCAGCAGTTTCTGCCCCTTTCTTCTGCCTCACCTCAAAGGCATCTTGGAGGAGCTGTATGAGGAACGTGTGCTGTTTGTGCAGTGCAGGAAAAGAAAGGAAGACTTGGAACAGTCATGTTTGGATGAGACAAAGTAATCCTTAGTCTCCATCTTGCTTGTGGCAAGCAAGGAAACTGCTTTCCTCCTGCTTCCACAGCCCTGGGGTTGTAGCTCCTCCAAAATAAGCCAGACAGAGAGGTCTGAGTGGGGAGAGGCAATTCTGCAGGCACAGCTCATCCACAGCAGTGCCAGCTGCAGGATTTATGGGGCACTGAGTGCATGCTCAGTGGATGTACCCACGGATCAGAGACAGCTGCGTGCTTTTCTTCTTGCCCAGGGCTGGGTTTATGTGTACCAAGAGTGAGGTAGAAGCTTGCAGACTTTGTTTCAAGGCTGCCTTAGTCCTTGCACTGACAGCCTAATCAGCTCGCTGCACTATTTGTTTTGCTTTCGATCTCTGTGCATCCGTGTGTCCTTAGAAGAGTTCCTGGTGGTTTTTGCCGTTGGCTGTTGGAGGTGGGTGGGACTGGTGGGGGGTTCTGTCAGGGCAGCCGAGTCCTCCAGCAGGAGCTGTGAAGCCTAATTTATCCACAGAGACATGGAGATCATAGAGCAGAATTCTTCCTGTGACCTCTTGGTAAATAATGAATGGCACAGCCCTGCCTTTTTGGAATCGCTTAATTGAGGCTGACAACTCTTTGTTGTACTACAGGATCTAGCTTGTCAGGAGAATTTTAACTTATTTATGAATATTTCATTAACCTCTAAAGACTGGCTGTATAAAATCAAGCTCCTGCCAGGTCCTGTCCTGTTGATGGTGTACTCGGTGCTAATGTCATCCCCAGCACATCTATTACACCTTCCCTTCCCTCCGAGCAAAGTGTCGGAGCTTACTGTTGGTGGCAGCAGGAACATGTTCACCAAAGGTTAAAATGCCAGGTTTCTATTCTGGCACCAGAACTGAACATACGTTGTTTGAGAGGGAATTGATTTTTGCTTTTTGTTCTTTGATTGCTCGCTGGCAACTGAAGGAGAACACAGGCATAATCCCAAGAGGCTGAAATGGGCAGAGCAATCTTGGCAGGCACTGTAACCTTTGCTATTTTGCCCAGGGAGAGAGATTTCCCACTTCTTACACATTAAAAGCCTGCTGCGTGTTGTGGCAGGAGGTCCACATCATGGGTCATTTAGCTGGAAACATTTGAATGCTCTTAAATCTGCTCTTCTTAGTCTGTGCTTCAGGAAGAGTTTGGCAACAAGGCTCCTCTAAGCGTCTGCTGCTTTCTGGAAGGCTGCTGAAGGCTCTGTCACTAGATCTCCCCATTTCCCTCAGTGCTGGCTGTGTCCCCATCCTCGTGCTGCCCATCCCTGTGCATTCATTGCAGTGTGAAGCCCCGGGGGTCCCCTCACCCACCCTCTCTCTGCAGAGATATGCCTGCAAACTGCAGCGTGGAGTTGGAGCTGTTCATTAAAGCATTGAAGTACAGGCTGTGGGTTGTTCCATGGGAGCTGGAACAAGAGGATTACGTTCAATTTTGCAGCCTAGCACTCAGTGAAGGCTCCTTTGCTCTCAGCATTCAGCAGAGATTGATTCTGCTGTATTTAGGTTAGGAGACGAAGGAACAAAAATGGATGTTCGATTCCTCTTTCCTTTCCTCTTTGATCTTCTTCCTAGGTGGTTGGTTGAAATGCGTAGGTTCTTCTCTGACTGTTCATTATGTGATGATTTTTCAACAAGGAAACTGATGGGGAGGAGGGAGAGGTGGGATTACAGCTACTGTTTCATGAGCATTTCTTGACTGAATGCTCCAGATACTGCTCAAAGGTATATTTTCAGGAAACAAGCACTATTCAGACTTCGTGTGGAGGAGGTACAATGTCTTTCAGGCTTATGTGTTGCTTTGCCTCTGAGTTATGGCTGCAAGAAGATTTGCTTCTGGCGAAAGTTCCAACTTCTTGTTTGCCCTGAGAACAGCCATCTCCATCGCAGCAGTGCCACTGGATGAGGTTCCAGTATGTTCAGTGTTGAAACCTTGGAAGTTCCCTAAATGTTTTTTACCCTGTGCCTGGTGCTCTAACAGGTAGGAGGTGTCAGCCAGTTCAGGCTAGTTATTCTGGAGTTTCCTGCTCTCAGCGGACACCATCTGTTTTGCTCTCCCTGCTGGGAGGAACTTCTGGTAGTAATTAAAGGAGAGTCGTCTGCAGGGTAGTGGAGGTGGTGGAGTGAGGCTGATAACAGCAGAAAGGCTCTGAGCTGAACAGACATGGAAATGAATGAGTGGAGGGGTCTGAGCTACCATGGATTTTTGGGTGTCGTGTGGCAGTGACTGGTTTGTGGGCCTGGGAACTGCAGCAGTGGGGAGAGGACCTGCGTTCATTCCTTCTTTTGGAGCAGAGAGTTGAAATCTGTAATTGCATCACCATGAGTAAATCCGTGGGTTTAAACCACTGTCCACTTCTTTTTCACTGTGGGTCTTTTGCTCAGGATATTTGCTTCCCTTTCCCTTGGACTGTCGGGCTTTGTTAATCTCTGAACCAGCTCACATCCTCATGAGATGTTCAGTGATGCCTGTTTCCAGCCTTTTCAGATATATGGTCTAACTTTTAGGTAGCTCTGTGTGAGCCAGGACTTCACTTGATGATCCTTGTGGGTCTCCTCCAGGCCAGGTTATCCCATGATTCTATTTCACACCCATCCCAGAGCGCAGAAAAGAAAGAAATACAGCATGAATTGAGGAAGAAAGCTCAAGAAAAGAAAAACATCCAAGCAGTTGTATGGTGGCACTCACACGATGTGTGGTGACATGGGTGATGTGCTGCTGATGTGCTGTGCTGGTGGCCATGGCAGCTGCCTGCAGACTGAGCCCCAGGCAGGGTGCTCCTTCTGCACGCTGGGTAGGCTCCATCCTGACCCACTGTGGTTGTGTCAGTGCCATCTGTGGGCACAGAGGGCCCCCAGCGTTGTGCCACGTGGGATATTCAGAAGCCTTGTGCTCACCCTGCTGTGCCTGGGATCCCATGTCTCGAGTCTTGGGGTGTTGCAGCAGGAGATGAAAAAGCAAGAGAGAAAATAAATATTTTCCTGATTCTTTTAAGTATTCCAGACAGAAGTCTTTGAACAAGATCATCTGAGTGATGGGTTAAGCACCTCCAATTAGACAATATTGCTCATCAAGAATAATGTGCTGCTGTGCGGAGCACCTGCGGGTGTGGAGCTGTGCTGGGGCACAGAGGGTGAGTGCCAGCTGGGCTGGGAGGTGACAGGGACAGAGCTGGGAGGTGGCAGGACATGGAGGGCTGGCAGCTTGCAGCTCGGGATGCAGCAGGAGTCAGATAGGGGCAGTTTTAGGGCAAAGTTTGAGGAGGGATTTGGGGTGTGAGCACCTCAGCTCCCTGCACGGGCTGTGGGTAGGGGATGCCAAGGCTTGGAGGACACGATGTGAGGATGCTTCCTTAATGCATACAGCTCAGGCTGATGATTTATGCTGGTCTTACGTGGTCATGGAAAGTTTGGGACCTCTGTGTGCTTGGCCTTATTTTACACGGCACAAACCGTTCCCCGTAGCACCCTATAGCTTTGTGACTACATATGGGATCCTTAAGGTAGGCAGCTATGAGCAGTGTGCCTTTGTATTCACTGCTACCAGCAGGGCTGTGCTCCTTTGCAGCAGGACTCGGTTTGGCTCACTGGACCCATTTGGAGTTGCACCAAGTCACGCTGGTGCAGCACAATGTGGAGGGAGGTGTGTGAGGAAGAGCTGCAGGCTGCCTGCAGATTGGGAATCAGAGGGGAGAGAGGTGAAAGCTCGTTAGGGCTCCCTTGGGGTAGATGAATTAGTTAATGACTATGCTGTGCTTTGAAAATGCAAATGCTGTGTCAGAGCTGAGTCTGATTATAATAATCAATCTTCCTTTTGAGAGGGTGCTGGAGTCGGGGAGGGAGGAGAGGGATGAGGCTGAGGCTGAATTTTTAGATGGCAGCTCCAAGTTCCTTTGCCGTCATGAAGGAAACCTGCTGCTGCCAGGGTGGTCGGGGAGAGGCAGAGCTGCACTGGGAGGAGTGATCCCTGCCAGCCTGGTGGCTGCACCGCAGCCTGGCCTTAATTCTGTAATTTTGTTCCCTGCGATTGTCCTGGCTGGTGAGGGAGGGCTGGCGCGGCTCCTGCGTGTCAGCTACCCCTGCTAATGGGAAAGATAGAAACTGCCTCCTAAGCAGGATCCTTGGGGGATGGAAGAAGGGAGGGTGGCTGCTGCCGGCGTCCAGCAGTGACAGCTCCTTCTCCCCTGGCACTTTATTCGTTTGTAGCAAGCGTTCCTAGTAATTACGCCTCTTAATTTAGGAGAGCGTGTGGGAGAAAGGAATATAAATTTGTGAATTAACTTTAGAGATTGGAAATAGGGCAAGTGAACCTTCTCTCTGGGAGATTATATTTGGAAATGAAATAGAATGACATTCAGTATAAACTTGAAAAATTGCTCTCTTTTTACTGCAACAGGAGGAGAAAAACCACAATCCAGACTGTATTGGAGAGAAGCAGAAGTCAGCATATGTCCATTTCCCAGTTTGTGTGTATCTACAATAATGTATATGCATGAGTACGTTTTTGGTACTGTTTACTGCAAGGTTGCTTCTAGCCCTGTCTTCTCAGTGATAAAAGCATGCCAAGTTTGTTACAGACTGGCTAACCCACAGAGAGCAGCAACTCTTGTGTAGCTCGCCTTTGTCTTCAAAGAGGGGAAAAAAAAAGGAAGATATATTATTTTGCTTTAACCAAAAGGGAAATAGGTAGTTCTGAAACACTTTTTATTGAATGTCTGATTTTCTTTGGTTTTATTGCTTTTGTTCTACAATAGCGCCGAGGATTAATTTCCCCCAGAAATGAACCTGGTGTGCTTGGCCTGTTTCTGAAAGACAAGTGATATTTTGTCTTGCAAATATTGTCCTAGTTCTTTGAAGAAGTCAGGTTAAAGACTAGAAATGTGCGTTCCATTAAGAAACCTGGTGGGACTCCGTTCTCCTCCTCTGCAGGCACTGAAAGGGAGCAGCTCTTCAGCCCTGAGTGCTTAGAGGAGCTGATGCTGCTTTTGCTGAGCAGAATGATCGATGGAAATGCTCAGCGTGCTGTTTTGCTGCCTCATAGCATTGCTGGACACCCAAATTAAGCTCACTGGTGTTTATGTATGTTGGATTTCTGTCCTGACACCACGTTTGTGAGTCTGTAGACATCAGGAGGTCACCAAGCGTGTCGTGTTTGTCTGTGGGAAGAGGGGTAAAAAGCATATCCTTAGTGCTTGTGCATCCTTTGGAGAGAAGGAAAGTCACATTGCTACAGTGACTGGTTATGGGCTCCTGGGGAACTGGAGTGTGCCTGCGTTCCAACCACAGCATGTGGGTCACGCTCAGGGCCCTATTTCTCTGCTCTAGTCTGTTTTAGCACCCGCTTCCAAATCTGCTTGGTTTTCATACACTTAAATATTTATGTATTTAAATAGCTTGCTAAATTATGTTGAGACTTGTAGTCAAACAGAACCTCTCAATTCACCTTTCCACGCTGGCTCTGTGCAATTCAGTGCCTATTTATCTCTGCCTTTTAAAATCAGCTCTTTTGCTGAGGAAGGCCTTTCAAAGGATGTTGCATCAGCCCATTGTTAACTAAACCTTTAGACATTTATAATGGATTCAGCATTTCCTGCTTTTTACAGCTCCAAGAATGCTGAATGACGTGCAGACACACTTCATCAGGATAAGATTGCTGTATCAGCCCCTCACTAAAATGCACTCATTATTCAAATAATGGCTATATGTTTCCAGCATGTGTTCTATGAAATACGTGTACACGATGTGAGAAAATGAACTGGCCCTTTTTTCAGCGTGCAAATCCTGTCTTTAGCAGTGAGCTGAAGTACTTTGGACTGAGCCCTGTATGAATTTCACTGCTTAGAACATGGCACCTGCACAGGGATTTGGTCGTTATTTTGGACAGCATGTTCTAATATTCAGAAGTCCATAAACACGGTTTACGAGGGTGACTGACTTAATTTAGAAGCTTAAATCTGTAATAAATCCCATTGGAAGAAGAGTGTGGGCAGTGGGTGAGTGGGATGCTTTGGAAATGCTCATCTTTATCAGCACCGAGGCCTGCTGGAGTCAAGTGGGAGGAACGGTGGGTCTGTAGTGTCACAGAGACTCAGAGAACATGCTGGGGAGGGGACAAATATGGGTCAGCAATGACAAATGCCATAAATACACCAAGTAAATCTGATCTCTAAAATAAAATTCTGTTTCTTCTAGCTGTCAGGGGATGAATTTGTAGTTTTATATTCCTCCTGTCACCTCAAGGATCTTGAAATAGTTTGTACAGAAGAGAAGACTGGAGAGGAGCACATTTGTTGCAGTGCTGTGGGTGTTTGCTATGTCATTAGCACTTGGAGGAGAGCCGCCATCTTGAAGTCCTGTCCAGGCAGGTTGGAAAGTAGGGCTGAGAGAAGAAAGAGACTCCATTTAATTAAGCACTAGATGAAAATCCGTGTTCTTCTTTCCTCTCCTTCTCAGATGGTAAACAGCCATGACAGTGTTTATTTTGGGAAAAATATTTGCATTTGACCTTTTGGGCTATTTGCGTATGTGGTCATTCTGAAATTATTCTATATACTAGATGTGCCCGGATCGTTCTCAACTGACAGTAATGAAGCTAGGCTGAAATTCACACTTGTGAAGTAAGAGAGGAGAAAAGGTTCTGGATAAATGCTATCAATTTAGGATGAGAGCAAGAGGCTCCAGTGTGTTCTGAAAAGAGAACATTGCATAGTCAAAATGTTAAGTACCTGTTTACATGTTTTATTCACGAGTTGTGGACTCTGACACCACTCATTATTCTGCCCTTTCCAGTGTCATAAAAACCTTGGATAACTCGGATTTTTTTTATTATTATTATTATTTTTTTTTTTTTAAAGAAAAAAACAACAAGTTTGGCTTCTTTTCAGATTGCTGATAGATTCTGTGTAATGGGGCAGTGACTGGGGCTGATGATGGGGGTTGTTAACCCCGAGGCTCTGAAGGGCTGCAGGTCCCTCTTGTGCAGTTTCCAGCCTAAGAGATGCAATGCAGTGGTATGGGACAGCCTGTTCTCCCTTTGCTCTCAATGCTGCTTAAAGGAGCTAAAGTGCTGGAGCTGATCTGGGTTATTTGGTAATAAATGGGGAAATACAGCGATGAGCAGGAATTTAAGCAACCTTTCTCCCTCTTTACTGGAAAATGTTTCTACTAACTTAAGATATTTGTAATAAATTTAGCTCAGCCAGTTACAAAAAATTATTGATAAAAACTGGAGTTTAGACAGCAAGACTCAATTAGTCCAGAAAGTGGGAAAAGCCTGCAGAAGGCATGGATGGGAAACGAGAGAGAGAGCAGGACTGGAAGCTGATAGAGCACAACAAGAGGCTGTTCCATACTGGATCCATTCTTGGGACTGTTCTTTGCCACCCGTAGCAAGAGGACAAGTGAAGAGACAGAGCTGAAAATCACAGAGTATGGCTTTGTGCTTGTACTGCCTCCATGCTGTTTATTTCCTCCTTCAATTCTGCTGCTTTTTTGCTTTCTTTTTCTCTACTTTCTGTCTCAGCTGCAGACCATCAGACCTGTGTGCCCGGGGATGCAGTGGCTGTGCAATGCCAGGCTGGTGCCAGCACTGCCCATGGGCTGCACAGCGTGTGCTGCTTCGTGTCAGGCAGGTGCAGCTGCACACAAGGAAGGCTCAATCAACACATTCCTCATTCTTTGCTCTCTTTGCTGTTCTCTTCATCCTTATTCTGTGAGGACCTCTTTGCTTGTGCTGTGCTGCCTTCAGAAAAGCAGAATTGGATGCCATCAAGAAGCTGCTTTGGCTTATCTCAACTTTCTTTTTGCCCTGAAAGAGACATAAATAACATTTTTAATATTCTATGTGAGATTGGCAGGCAGGGACATTTTCCTTGCTGAAACCCCAATAACTGAAAGAAACAAGCAACAGGGTGTTTGTTTTGTTTTTTAAATGAAATATTTAATACCTTAGCTGTTTTACGCCTTTCTTTCTTTTTTTTTGTAAAAGATGAGATTTTAATGTCAATGAGATTTTAATGTCAATAATTCGTAATGGCACAAAGTTGTGCCTTGATCTGAACCTGAGACTCTCCAGCAGCTCCAATCAGTGCCGTGCAGCACTGCCCCACTGGGGCTGGTTGGTGCCACGATGCTCGCGCTGTGCCCACCTCTCCCAGGGGCATCAGATTTACAGCCCACTAGTGTTGGTGCATGAGAATTTGGAGGGCACAGAAATGGCTTCAAACACCATTACAGGCCCTGTGCCCTTCCCTCCTTGCTCTGACAAACCCAGCAGAATCTCACTGTGCCGCTACAGAGCGTTACCTGGCACGGATTTGTCACTGCTCTATCTCAAGCAAGATGTGCACTGATGATTTCACTGCAGCACTCACTTCAGCATGTGTGCATTCGCTCTCCCTTCTCCCTTTTCCATTTGCACTCCATTTCTCCTCTCTGTGCAGCAAACACAGGTGACCCCTTCTCACAGCAGCAGCATCTTGTTGGCCCTTCCCCTCCACCCCCCTTCTACCCGCAAGCCAGCAGTGATTTATCTGCTTGTGTTGGTGAGCAGGTGGCTCTTGGACTCAAGGCTGAGCCTGCTTAGAATGTGATAAATAACATATTTACCAGCCCTTCCATCTTCAAATGCAGTCCGAAAGCAGCAGAAAATTCGAATAGCAGACACATCCAGCCTTCAGCAGAT
The DNA here is from genome assembly GCF_987193195.1 of Phasianus colchicus. Taxonomy (NCBI): domain Eukaryota; kingdom Metazoa; phylum Chordata; class Aves; order Galliformes; family Phasianidae; genus Phasianus; species Phasianus colchicus. Next base: position 13,581,410 of record NC_143451.1, read on the forward strand.
GTGGGAACCAAGAGATATGATGAGTTCTTCCCTGCTAGAAGCAGGGTGGAATTGAGGGCTGCTCCTCATGCTGGTACCTTTTATTCACATTCCTGAACTATCTGGAGCGCTTGCTTTATCCGCAGCCATCTGTGATGGGCTGAGCTGGGAGAGATAAGCTCAGTAATCAGAAAATTGAAGGAAGCATTTCTGGCTGTGATAATCTTATCAGGCAGCTAATATACATTAACATTTGTACAGCTTGATGATGCAGGTGGGCCTTGCTTTATTTTTTCTTTTTCAGGATGCCTTTTGACAGGGAAGGGAGAATGCAGGGATTTGGGGTGCCAGAGAGAAATTTAGCCAAAAACTCAGCTCTACCTGCTCCAGTGCTCCAATGCTATGCCCTTGGAAATGGGAGGGAGAGTAATGCAGCCATCCCCTTTCTGCCCTTTCTTGCTAACAGTGCTGCCATGTTCTGTCTGCCTTTCCTGGCAAATATGGAAGGGCAAAGAGGCAATGTGTCAGGATTTCAGTTCTGGCTGAGTAGTAGTTGTGAAACTGGGGAATTTCTATTAACTTGCTTCTGTTGCACAAAGTTCATCTTTCCAATGTGATTTTTCTCTACCAGTCCAATCAGTGCCGTTCAAGGGAATTATTTCTCTGATATTGAGCTGTCTGTGGTCATAAGTTCTGCATCGCTAATTAGGGCTGAACTGCTATTGTTTTTCTTCTGTGTGGCAAAAATACAGTGTTTGTCCATGGATTTATGAGAGGAATTAGTTATCAGCTGCAAAAGACAGAGGACAAGGAGGTCCAAACTCTGCATGAGGAGATCTAAGCTGGGAGAGGGTGCTGGAATAGAAGCTGCGTGTCCTCTAAGTACTTTTTCTACTTACAGTTTGTGGTAAGTTGCTTTCTGAGAGGTCTAGGAACAAGTAATGTAATCATCTGTGCCTTGTCTTGATAGGTGGGTTAGGGGTACAGTCAGAGAACATGGGGATGGTTGAGTCTGGGTAAGAAGTTTTCATGTTTGTGAATTTTGAAGTATTTTCTTGCCGGTTCTTCCCAAACAAGTGCAAAGGCAGAAAGTCTCTTAATTGCTTCTTTGTTCCACCAGACCTACCTGAGCAGCTTGAGCTAGAAATGTATATTGGAAAGTGCTGGTAATATTCCCCTGTGTCTTCCATTCAGTGTGTGTGTGTCAGCCTTGTCCTGGATGAGACAGCATAATCCTGTGGTTTGTTTCTTTATGGGAGGAATTGATGCTAAATGAGGTTGAACTGTCAATACTTAATCTTGGGTGCCAGATAGCTCCTAATAGCACACTAATAATTTTCTGCATCCAATTATGCATTAGGGATGGGTTGGGGGAAGTCTCTAAAAAAGAAACAGGAGCTCAATGTAGAAAACAATCAACTTTTTGTGCCTCATCTGCCTCAGAGAAAACGTTGGGAAAAGGCAAAAGGGAGCGTGGAGTGGAGAAGGATTAACTGAGGTTGTGGCATTCAACGCATGAGTTGTCAGTATCCTGAGAGGGGTCTGACCTGTGCAAGATGTTATGGTTCCTTCCTCCTTCCTTTGCTCTCCTCACGTCTCCATTTCCCCATTAGCACTGAGGAACTCATACCTCTTCTCTTTTGCAGCTGGAGGTGGAGATGAAGGTCCTGAAGTCTCGAGAGAGCACCGCAGAGCAGAGTACCTTCATCACCAAGGAGGAGGTTGATGCACTCAGGTGAGCAAAGCAAGGGGAAAGCTGGAAGGTTCAGCAGCTTTCAGAGGGACTAAGGAGAAGGAAAAGCCCAGGCTAGTTTCACTGTCTGCTAATGTTACTGCTGTCCTATGGTGGAGCACCAGATAAGAGACCTCATCATGCTACGCTGCCATGCTATGTATGCAGGCACTCTTACTCAGGGAGGAGCCAACTAACCTTGATTAGAACGTGTTTTCCTTGTATTTCTGAAGTGGTATTTCTTTTCCTGAGCATACTTTTTTACTTCCCTGCCTGTTCTTATGGACATAAGAAAGCTGTGAAGCATTAGCAGAAAGCCTCAGCCCCTGATTTTTCCTGCATTTACATCTTTACAAGCTTTATTTTTTTAATCTTTTGAGAGTCTGCTGGCTCTTCTCTTTTAATATATTTGGGGTCTCTTGCACTCATAAGACTGGCTTCATAAGACTGGCTCCTGCATTGCTATTCCCTTTATTCCTTCCCTGTGGAAAGAGCACTGCTGTTTTTTTCTTATTTTGACCAAATCTGGACTGTAAACATAGGGTCTGTTGGCATGTATGTAAAGAGGTTTAGAATTGAGCTTTTGTAATACTGATGTGCATGTAGCACTGGAGATAAAAGAGGGATGTTTCCCCTGGTGCATTGCTGCAGATGGCTGAGGGGTACCTGTTGTTATTCAGTGAAAGAGAAGTTACAAAACAGCATTTCAGCAGAGGATACACAAGCATTAACAAAAGCTACAGGGAAGCTAGACAACCTTTCCATGTATTTATTAAAGCATTTACAGCTTCCATTCCAAACCAGGTGACACAATAAATACTGAGCATAGAAAAGTTCATCTGTTTCTGAATGTTTAATAAAGTTCCTTTTATTTAAGCTGAGCAAATCAGATCTTGACAGGAGGAGTTTTTTATTCTCAGCTGATGTAAGACTTTGGCTGGAGTTTCACTTCTTAATTCTTTTATATTTTCAGCTCCATCACTATAAAGTGTTACTGCCTCTTAGGACTGAAAGTGGGTTTTTGCAGCAAGCAGAATCTTGCAGAAAGCAGAAATTACTGTCCTGCGTGTTATGACTTTGCTCTTGTGCCTTGCCTCTGGAGCTTGTTTTACGGCTTTGAAAGCCCAGTTCCATAGCAGAGGGAAGGTATTGGAAAATAACACATGTTCGGCTAAGCTCTTCCAATACGTTTTAAGGCTATAAACCTAATCACAGGACTCACTCCTGGAGTATAGTTCCCTCAAGGTGGTGTAATAGTTCTGAAGACCCAAGGCATACATCTCCCTTTTTTAATTTCATCATGCATGTGAGTTCTGGTAGAAGATAATATGCTCTAACTTGCCTTTTTCAACAGAGTAAACCTGTCTCCATCTACTTTTGCTTACTGCGGATGTTTATTTGACCTGAGCTCATTCAACTTTTCCCTTTGAGGTGCAGCAGACCCTCTGAAACCTGATGTTTATGCTGTTGCAGAAGTATTCAGCACCTCTGCAGCAACATTAAACCCATAGTTCCTGATTAATTTTATGCCTCTCTATCAGTGAAGCCAGCATCCTGTTTGCTGTCTTCTGGGAGCTGAAGGTTTTCAGAATGTTTCTAAAGCAACTCCTCGGTCTCTCCCTCCCTGGGCTGGTATGGGCTGCAGCACCTTTCATGGAGGGAGACGTTCAGTCTCTTTGTTTCCCCCTCCAAGACTCATTACTCAGTGTTTATCTTCACTGAACAGCATTTTTTGCCATCTATTAATGGAGCAGCTTCAGGGACAGCGTGCGTAGGGGGGAGCAGCCGGATTGCCACGTGGTCTGGGACCGCTCCGTACTGCTGGAGGCTCTTGGCACAGAGAATGGAGATGTCTGGCTTTGTTCTGAATTAAAATCTATTTCCCGAGCAGGCACAAGTGGAACTCACAATTACCCACTCATTATGGCGTTGTGGTGTTAGAGTGTGCTCATGGGTAGCCCTCAAGCCCTCTAGGTCATGTTTTTCACTCTCTCCTTTTGTTTTAAAAGAATTTCTTTGATGCTAATCTCATCTCTCTTCTCCTTTCATGAAATTGTGTCAAAGCCTCCTCACAAAGTATGACAGAAAGACAAGCCTATTCCCAGTAAAGCCATTAATGATGTGGAGCTATTTTCCAGTCCTGAGCCGTACACTGAAGGCTGTTTAATCAAAGCAGCTGAGCTTCTGGACTGGTTTCGCAGTGATATTTTGTCTTGCCTTTCCCAGTTCAGTGCCGTGTGCTCCTGGGGCTACGGGTGCACAGAGACCACAGTCCCTGGATCTCATTCCGTGCTGTTTTTTGCTTTTGCTTTTTACTGAATTGCATTTAGTTGTTACAGTAGACGAGCTGATTTAAATACTTGTCCCCGGCCTTGATGCTAGTCATTTAGCTACAAAGCTGTTCTAAAAAGCAGGCATTTGTTTGTTTTTAATCACTCTTTTCACTGCTCAGCTCTTGGTTTCTAACAGTAAATGACTGAAAAAATGTTCTCTTTTAGCTGGAGCAGTCCTTGCTCACAAGCTGGTAAGCCATTGCTTGCTCTTTTTTCCATGTTTTGGCTACCATTGCAGCTTTGCTCTTTTCACACTCAGACGCTCCATCCAGCAGCACACATGCTTCTCTGCACTGTAGGACAAACTCTGAATAAAACCTTTTTGCTTATGGTCCCAGACTTGAGCAGTCAAAGGTTCAGCATTATTTTGTGCATTTTCTGTGCACTGGACGTGAACCTGGGCCAAGCTTGCTCTTCACAGAAGAGGCTCCTTGTCAAAGCAGCACACGGTAACTCGCTGTCTTCCCCCCACGTTGGGGTTCAGGAATGATTCTCGGTGATCCATGGCAGAGCCCTTCATGTGACACAGGATGAGCCCCCTGTGTGCAGTGGAGACCGACTGAGTAGCTGTGATGGAAGAACAGAAACACTTCAGAGGAGAAGATCGCTATGCACAAGGATTGGGTCTGCTGTGCATGCCCACCTGCTGTGCCATCGGGCCACAAGTGTTTACTCAGTTTTATGTAGCTGCTAAGTTGGAGCTGGCAACATGAGCTCCACTGCTTCTTGTTTCATCTACAGACTGTTGCCAGAAATTAGTTCTGGCAGAAAATGGGGAAGAAGAGTACAAACTTTGCAAATTGGTTGGTGGGGAAAGAAATCCCATAGCTTATGACAGAGCTATTTCCATTTCTGTAGTTTACTGTGTTCTTTGAAAGCTCATTAACCTACAGTACGATGTGTCTGCTCTTCTGGACTGGGCCCAGCCACTTCAGTTAGCTGCTGTCATGAAGGAACGTGAAAAATAGAGGAAAACCAGGAGAAGCCAGCAAGAAGAGTCTGCAGAGCAGGGCTGTGAGCTTCAGGCGTTTCCATATACACCCTGTGGTTGGGAGCTAACTTCTGAAAACAAAAGGAGAGGCATAAAGGGGAAAAAAAAAATCCATATTAATTCTTTGAATCTGTATTCACCTCTTGTGAGTGAATGAGAGCTTTTAAAAATATACTTTTGTTTCATTTTTTCTTTAGTATGGAAAGTAAATTTTCAGCAAGAGGCTTGAAAGACTTCATCAGTTTTTCCTCCTGCTCTGGAGAACAAAGTGCTCTTTCGTCAGACCTTTTATAACTTTAAATGTGAAACTCTCTCCCAGCATCATTGTTTCTGAAGAGACCATAAAAGCCAGTGCTAATGCTGTCATTCTTCACACTTCTTGCTGCTCCCTCTGAAATTCCATTTGTTTATATTCTGCAGATCTTACGAAAGGAAAAAGTGGTCAAATTGTTGAGTTCGTGTACTGTGGGGTATAGCAAAGCACAGAGCATTTAGGCATTAACACCTTTTAGGGAGAAGATGATAGCTGTGCGGGAACTAATATTTCAGAACTTATAAATAAAAGAAATCTATTAAAAAAAAAAAAAAAACCAAAAAACTTCACCGAAGACTTAAGCAGCAACAGCTGAAGGACCTTTTCAGCTGGAACAAATCTGAACTTTTTCACTCTGCTGTCAAACTACAGCCCCAGTAAATCCTAAATGTTTTCTGTGGATATAGTGACTGGGTAGAGTTACAGTAATTCAAAAGAAATTCGTGTTCTTGCCAATGCCTATTAGTCACACTTGCTGGAATTCTGTCTGCTCTGCTCCTAACACCATCTCAATGCCATCTGGATCCCTTAATAGCGCCTTCCCAACACATACATTTTCTGCTCCATTCAGTAGTTTCTTGTTCAGCAATAGCATTTCCACATGGCCATGGCCTCTTCACAGATGGGGCCTCTGTGAGACATGTCCTCATTGGTGATACCCATGCTACTTTACAGGCAATCGTGTACCACATCTATGAACATTAAAAGCAAATAAAGATGATGGAGGAGTGACAGTGGTGAGTAGGCAGTGGTCAGCACCTGGGCTGAATGGGATGTTTGGAAGTGCGTGGATGCTGTTGAGAAATTCTGAAGCTTACCTTCTTTTTCTTTCCATTTTTTTTTTAATTTTTTGCTTCTTCCTAAAATGAACAGCCTGGCCTTTCTCTCCAGCAGCTATTGCTCAACACCTGAGCGCACTGCAGGCAGACTGAACACACAGGATGTGGTATCTCCTGATTCTCTCACAAGTGTCGTTTCAGTAGACGTGAAGCTGCAGCATGTTTTTTTGTGTTCAATCTTCTAATCTGGGACAGAGAAACGTGCAGTGGAGGCAATATAAAGCACAATTTTGGGGAAGGGGGAAAATCTACAAGTCTGAGCAAATGCCAGCTTATCAGTATTCTCACACTAAATTTGATCTTGCAAAAGGCTGAGGAGATGGCTGCCTTTGGAACCTTTGCTTCTAGGTTATCTGCATTTCATGCAGGAAAAGTCTTCCAGAAATATGATGAGATCTTTCTCACAATTTAGATATTTTCAAGAGAATAAGTTGGTAAATTTTACAAATATTGATCTGGATGATTTTCCCCGTATCCCTAAAGTTGAGAACGGTGTCAGTATTTTGGAAAGTAACTGATGTTTCTTCCTCCCTTATGCCACAAGGCTGCTTTTAAAACGAGCACTGGCATTCATTCTTGGACGGACATTCAGTTGATAGATGGTTATGCTGTACCCCGGTGTTTCTGTACTCCACATTGTGCTCTTCTCACATGGATGTATCTTGGATTGTTCTGCCTACCTGGAAGTAACTCCCAGGTGTAACAAGTGGAGGCATGCAAATTGGTGATAAAATAGCATCACTGATCTTCCTGCAGACGTCCCTGGACAAGAGAGCATGTGAGGTGCATGCAGACTAAGGCTGCCTGCACTGATGCTGGAGCATCCAGAAGCAGTGTGTGGTTGGCCCTGTACCTGAATGCACTTAAAAGAAAAACTCTGGTGCCGAGCATGTAAATATTTTTCAATATTTAACTGCTGTATCTTAACCACCAGCTGCAAATGCTTCGCTGTGTTTATATATAGATAGGATCTCCCTTGCTTCTCTCTCTTTGCCACTGGGGAGTGTTCCCCAGGGCTTGTAAAGCAAAGCTAGAACAGCACAAACTGTTTCCTAACGGCTCTTAATGCTTTCCCACTGCAGATCCAGGACACTTAACAGCGTTAAAAATAGGTTAGAAGAGGGCTAAGTTGCGAAAGCACTGGTGAGTCCTGAAAACCTCCCCAGCACAAAGAGGTTCCAGCAGTGTTCCCAGCCCTCCTGGAGCTTTGGCTCCTCAGGTGAGCAGGGCTGAGCTGTGCTGTGAGGCAGCCCGATGCCTGCCTGGGCGGATGCAAAGGGCAGGAAGGAATGAACCCATCTTAAAATTGCAGGGGAAATATTTAGAAATGTAACTGCTCGAAGCCTTCCCTTGTCACACCTTGCTTGTCCCGCAGGTCCTTCGCAAATGTTTTCTGGTGATGGCTGTGAATGGTTTTTAGATAAGGGCCTGAGCTCTGTGCAGAGTGATGTGCAGGCAGGCAGCAGCAGCACCACAGCTTGTCTGGGGGCTGGATGGGGAAAATTTGTTCTAAATAAAACGTCAGCCTGTGCAGTATGGAGAAGGCACTGATGGGAGTCCTGTGCCTGCCTCTCACCTTTCAGGAGCTGCTTTGCTGTTCTTCCTCACAGAAGGGTGTTGCAGTTCTCGTGCTCTGCTCAGCAATCCATTTAGATGCACACCATTAACAGCATTAATTCCATTTTTTAATTTCCATTTTTTCCGACCTTTTCAGTCTCCCGCTCCTTCAGCATCTTCCAGCCCTGCGAGCTTAGCATCTCTTCTGGAAATTATTGATGATCTTTTTGAATGGCCTCGATGATGCTAAAAGCTGTTCATCTGTGTCTTAGAAGCGTCCAAGAGAGAAAACGATGATCCTTTATAATATCTGAAAATTACCAGCAGGGGTCAGGCTTACAAATAATTTAAGCAATTGAAGCTGCATATTTATAACGGAGACATTTCTGTGCTGAACGTGTAGATCAGCTGGCTTCTGAGGAAGGGTTTGTAGCGTTTCCCTCTCCTGCCCTGTTTCTAGGGGAGATGATTCCTCACTTGTACCTGAAATTTCTGTTGCACAGCTTCTGGGTGATGGCAGATGGACATATTGTTTATTGTCACGGTGCAAAGATTTTCAGCTTAATTTAGATAATTTAAAAGTGCGTGTTATCAAGCAAGATAATTAATTTAAAAAAATTACTCTGGAAAAACATTCTCTGAAAATTGGACTCAGGGATCAATGTTAATATGTATTAAATGCACGTTTAATCACTAGAAGTTGAAATGAGGAAGCTGGATTCTCACAGTGTTGAAGTTCACGTACTCTGTGCTGAAATGCAAACAAAAATGTTATATTGAACGTTTTATAATAATTTCTCCTGCATAACAAGTTTAATAGAGCTTTCTGAAGAACTGAACAACCATTTGGCTAAAGCTGATATTGTTGATACAACATATTTGACCTTTCAAAAAGCTCTGAGACAAAGGTCTCAAAGAAACTTGAGTGGAATAAGAAAGAAGGTTTTCTGTTGGATTAATAAGAATTAAGCCCCGCAGAGGGTTGGCCGTCCCACTCTACTGTCTGCACTGGTGGCCATTTCTGGATGCCCCTGCACGTGTGGCAAAGCTACTGGGGAACCTTGTCAGAAGGCTCTCCTAACTTCTAATGTAATGTCTCTAGGATTTTCTGGCTCAGAAATAATATCTTTATGATTTGTAAAGCTTGATACGTTTTTCTTCCATTAATTCGTGTCGTGCAAAGTTAAAAGATGGAAAATCAAAGAATAAATGTTCACTGGGTTTTCCATGAGATCCTAGAATGCTTTGTGTTGAGAATTTTCCAGCACAAAGAAGCTTGTGAGTAGTGAGGAGACAGTTTGAGGTAATATGAAATGATGCCACTTCTCAGGCTGCTGATAGTTCAGAAGGATCTTATACTTCTCGATAAAATGGGACATGAAGTTGAATGTCAATAAATGTAAAACCCATGCACATAAGAAAAAACACCTTTACTTTTACTTGTGGAATAGAGGGCCCCAAACGAGCTGTTATTGCTCAAGAAAGTGATACTACATTACTGTGAACAGTGTTCTGAAAATGTTAAGTAAGTTCAGAAGACAAATAGAATGCTAGGATTTAGAAGCTGGGAAGAAAACAGCCTCACAGTACTGAACACATCAGAGTGCTGTTTGTAGCTCTAGCTCTTCTCATAGCAAGAAGTCCGTGTAAAACTGGGGAACAGCAAGGATGGGCAATAACAATGGGCAGAAATATGGAAAGCCTTTAATGTGGGGAAAGAGTAAAGTGAGATTCTTCAGGAAGTGATGGGGGAGATCTGTAAAGTAGTTCAGAGAGGGGGGGATGGGACAATTATTCACAACTTCTCATAGCAGAACTAACAGGCGCTCAGTGAAATAATCACATGTGAAATATAAAACAAAATGAACTAATTTTTCATACAGCACATAATTAAATTTTGGAACTTACTGCCAAGGAGCGTTGCAAAGGCCAAAAGTATAAATCAGATCAAAAAGAGATGTGACACATGCGTGGAGATTTCAGCTGTTGGTGGTTATTGAACATGATCATCTTGACTCATTCTCTGGTTCAGGAAGTAGCTAGGTTGAATTTGCCTTCTGTTCAAGTTGTGTGTTTTGACAAAATACTTCTGGAATTTAATTTTAATCATGCAAACTTGGATCTTTTAATTGTAAGTCTGAACTATCCCAGTAGTGTAGCTTTGTGATACTGAATACAGGAATCATCTGCCACTGTATGTGATTTCATTTTGTAACGTGACCATTTGTGGATGGACTGGGCAAGGACACAGTGTTGACTGTCTTTCCTCTCCCCTCCAGGCTGAAGATTGAGGAGCTGGAAGCTGAACGCAGCAAGCTGGAAGAGCAGAACAGATCTCTGGAAATGAAACTGGAGAAGCTAACTATGCAGGTAGGAAAATTGGAAGTTCAGTGTGGCTGGAAAGCATGCTACCTTCCATTCATTGTAGCTGTTCTAACAACTGTGCCAGATTGAACCGTTCAAGTTTATTTCCCTCAGTTTGTGCAGTGTGTTTTTAGGAAGACTGTGCAAACTGCACCAATGTACCTTTACCTGTGTGTCTTGGAATCCTGTTGGTGTTGGATCTAGTCACACAAGTGCAGTTGTCTTTTTCAATATGTCTAGAACCTCTTCTTTTTCTTCACAAAAGCCTTAAAAGCTGCTCCATGTTAAATACCACCATTGCCTTAAGTCATCAGCTCACAGCTTCAAGCAGCAGCTTATACACAGGGCTAAATAGTAGGGAGTTGTGCAAATTGGAAATCCATGCGTGCTGAAGATTCCACTGCTGTTCCCAGGGATGGAAATGGAGACCACCAGTTTGTGACCTCATTAGGTATCAGTTTTTCAAGCCCATAAGTATGAGTGCTGTTGAAAAGGTGAGATAACGATATCACCAGAGCACAGTCAGTGAAAGGCAGGAGGTATGGAGTCTGAAGGATGAAAAGAAGTGTTTGTTTTGCTGTGCTACTGTGGGTGTTTTGCCTTTTGATGAAGTAGGTGCTGTTCTGTATGGCAGAAGGTGTTCAGGTTTTCATTCTGGCTAGGCCAGTGAAGTCTCACCTTCCCCGAAGGGAGGGCAAGGGAGCCTGCAGCAGTCGAGTGACTGCCTGTCCAGACTGCTCTCATGCTGGTAACAGCTTTCCTGTGCAGGGAAAGGGGAATGGGAGTCACTTCCAGCTTTTATAGCATTTTCTGTCAAAAGGTGCTGGAAAGAACAAGAACCTGAGTGTGTTTGTTTAATCAAAGCCCATCCTGCTATAAACAGTGTTATCTCTCCCTGCTGTTCTCTCTGATATGCTGAATAACTCAGCATTGTAGCATTTCATTCTCTTAATTTTTCTTTCTTTCTCTCTTTTTTTCCCCTGTTTTTGTGTAAATTGGTTCATGGTAAAAAACTTGTAGTTTTGAAATTACTCACATTTCAGACAGATCATTGATTTTATCCTGACACCCATTAGAGGCGAATCAAATTTTTTTTATTACCAATTTTTAGAGACAGGGGAAGTGACAGCTTTGATAAAGCAGGGAGCTAAGAGCTGCTGAGCATCTCTACTGAGCCATGTTTAGTGTGAAACCTGTCACTTGGTTCTCCTTTAATTGGGTTTCAGTCATCAGGAGATGAAAGCTTTGGGCTGGTGTTTGGATGCTCAGGTCTCCAAAATACATAGCAGCAGCTTTGGTTTTGGTGTAGGTTACAATGCACTCAAGTCACATGTAATCTACCACTGTTGTCTTACAGTAGCTGTTGGCTTTCCAGGGAGGCCTGACCAGAGGAATTCCCCTTTTTCTTCTTGATGTCAGGAGATGTTCTGCTTTATTTGCTGAAGCTGCTTGTAAGATACTGCAGGGGAACAGTTAGCAAACAGCTCGAACTGGTGATTGAGCACCTGGCGAGGGATCGTGGGTCAATTGTTTGCAGCTGTGCTCTCCAGGTGGCCAGAAGGGCTGCAGCCCCCCTGGGCTCATAAAAAGGCCAGCCATAGGAGGGGGAGCATCTCTTGGACCTGCGCTGCTTTTTGGGAAGGGGTGCTGTGTGTCTGGAGAGACCCTTTCCCAGTTGGGTGAGTTTGATTCTTCTTTCTTCATATGGCTATTAATCCATCTACTAATGCTTTGTTTGGTGTCACCAAGTACGTCTGTTAGAAGCACTTCTGCTTCTTTGTGAAGAGAATCTTCTGCTTCTTTGTGAAGAGAATGGATGCCAAAGCATCAAGTTTTTAAGGCTTCCTTTCAAAGTGGAAGGATCTGAAGCCTTCAGCATGGTTTTGCTAATTGTCTGCTTTCTGGTCGGTCATTAGTGGACATTAACATCAACTGCCATTTCAATAGCTGGGCTTTTATGGTATAAAAATGAAGTGATTGTGGTTATAGACTGAGAACAAGATGCTCTTCTTTTTCTTGGCTTCCCACTTGTATCTGAGAGGTGGTTGCCAAAAGCAGCAGCTTCAGAGGAGTGGAGAAGAGAACAGGAATATGTAAACCAAATGCTCAAGTGTCAGCAGTGATCAGTATGTGCCTACCTGAATGGTGAAGATCTCAGAACTCCTTAGAGAAGAAAGCATCAGTGTTCCCATTTATTTTTTTCAGTTACTTGGAGCATAAAATATGTTGGTAAGCCAAGCTTAGAGAGATCCCCAAGTCTTTTTTGGGAGGCTGTGCTCGATCCTTTCTTCTATCAGTGCTGAGAAAATACACTGAAAAATATTATCATACACTCAGATAAGGTCACTGAGATTTTCTAAGTTTGATATGTTTTTTTATTCTCATCTCTGTAAGAAATGTAGTGGAAATGCTAAGTCATGGCCTGAACCACTGATTGAACACCTGGTGGGAAGGCAGGGCCAGCCCAGGGGGCTCAGGTGCATGCAATGCAATGCAGCTGTGTGACCAGCAGGGAGGAGCCAGGATCCAGCCCTCATGTAAGGGTTTGCAGTGGAGGTGAGGGGATCTTACTGGAGATCCCTGCCAACATGAGGCCTTTTGAAGGTAAGCAGCTTCTTTTCTTTATTTTGTGCCCATGGCTGTTGCATTTGAGCAAACCCTCACTTGCTGCAGCCTGGGACCTTGCTGCTCTGCTCTCCTTGCTGTGCTTTCTGTTGCATTATGCCACCAAACTAAATAAAGGTGTAAGAGCTGGGGGTGACATTAAGCAAAGTAGAAAGAAGATGATTCCTGACAAATCTTTGTAGTTCCTTTTTAAAAAAAATAAAACCTCCAACTTCTTGGAACTGTATCTGCTGAATGAAAGATGCATGAGAGGGATGTATTGAGGTTGTGAATTTGGAAGAGATGGGATTTAGAACCAGGGCTTTGAATGCATTACACTGGGCTGAAGTCTGAGCTCACAAAGCCACGTGTGGTGAATGAAATCTGAGGATACACCTAATGTTTTTCTAGACAGAAACATCAGGGCTTGACTCTATTGATGTGTGGGGATGAAAGGCGGCTGCAGAAATATTTGCTGCCTTGTTACATCCCTCTGTGTCTCAGGGCAAAAAGCACGTGGCTTTTGCTCATCTCCACTTTGGCTGCTGGTAGCTGTAGGCTGTTCTGTGACCTGCAGGGCTGGACACACCACCCAGAGGGCATGTGGAAATACACTTCTGCATCAGATAGGTGTATGATTCACACTTCTGGAGCCCAGTGTTAGCAAATAAAGAAACCGAACTACTGATAGCTGTCTGCAGCTGCGTATATAACATCCGGCATCTCTTTGTATTCTTTGCTTGTGTGGGGACAACTTGAATTATGGCTGAAGGCACTCTCCACCTCCACACACCCCCTCTTCCGAAACCCTTGGCTCTTGACACCGGACTGCGGGCTGCATTGATTTTCCTTCACTGGTATAAAGACTTTAGCATGGATATTACTCACTGCTCAGGTCTTTACTGCTAATAAAAACCTCAGATTACAAAAGCACAAGAAAGGTTGGGGCTGTAGGGAAACGACACCCTGCTGAGGTGCCTCCCCTGTCACCCAGGATGTTATCTGAGCACAAACATCTGAGTGGTTGCTCAGCAGAAGGGTTCAAACAACATGTGAAAAGAGCAGGTTTAACTCAGTGTTATCTCCTCTCCCCCACTGTCTTGCTTTTGATGAAGCAAAATAGGCTGAGTCTTTAATCTGGGGAAACAAACCTGCTTTGACTGCTTGGCCCACGTTGGGTGGATTTGCTGAGGTCTCAAGTGAGAGGTTTGGTTTGTTAGTCGTAGGAAATGGTCTGGATGGTCTGCCCAAGTTGCTGGTGGAAACGTGTAACTTGGCCAGGAACAAAAGGGACAGATCAAATCAGTGCTTTTCGAATGAAGTGGGAGGAAAGACTTTGTGAAGTGTTCAATTAGCATTTCTGACTGCTTGGAGCCTCGTGTTTACGGGCAACCCGGCGGATGTGAAGTGTTCCTTATGCAAATACTACTCTCCTGCTTTTCCTGCTCTCCTCTATTCTTCGAGCTGAAGGAGAAGAGATTCTTCAACTTTGACTGCTTTAAGGAAGATTGATTAAAATCAGCTGCAGTTTGACTTAATTGGAACCATATGCTTGGTATGGGAGCAGGACTAGTTAGAAGTCCTTGTAATTAGTTCACAGCTGGTTGGTGGAAAAATGAAACTCCAGTTAGAGTCTGATAAGTGGATCTGTATAAATTAAAACAAAAAGCAAAAACAAGGAGGTTTTTTTTACACTGGGATGTATTTGGGCCTGAAAATTTTCTTTAGTCTGATAACCAAGCTAGCAGCCTCCTCCTTTTTTGTGTATGGAATCTTTCTTTCTTTTTTTTTGCTGATTTCGGAGTAAGTGGTATCACCTATTGATGCTGGAAGTGAAAGAAATCTGAACAGTCACTGGAAGGGGATGCTGGAGACTTGATGAGACTCAAGGAGGGCGTCCTGGTTGTGTGAAAGGCTCAGGGTTTGGCATGGGCTCTGCACTGATCAACTTTGAAAACAATGCCTATAGTCGTGGTAATTGGTGTCTTTAGCCTTTCTGCTGGTCAATAATGTAATATCAGTAGTTATAAAAATGCAATGTTATTAATACATATTGGAACAACTTACTTTGAGGTAATGGGCAAAATGCTTTGAAAGGAGTTGACTAGTTATGAGTAGGAGTTTGTCTGAAAACCACCCCACACGACAGGAGGGGAACATGGTTTTTACATGTTTTTTAATATAGAAGAGGAACAAAAGAGAAATGCTTTTGTGTGACACACAGCAGTGTAATTTTAGGCTGCTTTATTTAACCTGAGCACTGCTGTGCTGGCTCTGCTCTCTGGGTTCGCCTCAACCCTTCTGTTCTGGGGGTTTGGCACACAGGGCAGCTTTGGGTGCAGTGTCAGGATGGATCAGGGTGGTCTGCACTGTGACCTAAAGCTCTCCAAAGCCAGTCTCAGCTAAAGCTGCTTATGGAAATGAGATCTTAGGTTTATACTGTATGGAAACGCACATCAGACATGTTTTCCCCTGTCAGAAGCTGTTGTTTAGACTAAATTTTGCTGTTGGAATAGAAGAGACTAAATTGTCCATTAGTGTCCACAAAGGAGTTGCCAAGAAAAACATATTTCACAAGAGGTACTTGGGGAGTATTTTTTTTCATGCTAATGTGACTTTATTAATTCCTTTGCTATTGTTATTGACCATTTTACGATTTAAGATCTTAATCTGGTTAAATTAAATCTTAGTTTCTTCCAGGCTTTGAATTGATTATTTTTGCACAAATTCAAGAATAAACCACTTCTCTGCTTCAGTGCTGTTTGTGTTTGTAGCTATAATGGCTTAAAGATAAGAAATAAGCAAACTTTGCAGGCTGGCGTTTTTTTTAGTAAGAGAATAGAATACAGTTGTTAAAATTGTTTGAAGGAAATAGAGGTGTGTGTCTGCAGAATCTGCTCTGTTGGTCTTCTTAAGGTCATTTAGATAGGCTTGCCTAAGCTAGCATGGAACCATAGTGTTGGTACCCTCAGTGCCTGTGTGCAGGCAGAGCGAGTGGCTGCTCTCTGCTGTATTAAACTTTCCTCCAGGAGTCAAATGTCCATGGATAATGAAGGTGTTGGGGAATCCAGAGTGATCTCGTGGTCCTGTTTTGAGGGAACAGCAAAACAGAGCTGTGCTCTGAACAGGTTCCTCAGGGTGATCTCCTTTGAACAGAGAGCATTTCTCCTCTTTAAGCGTTAATGGCTAATTTAATAGTTAGGAATTTGGCGGTCTGGCAGTAACTAGCTTGGAGTTAAGAGCCCAAGGCAAAGTTGAGGTCATTTAGCAGTCTAACTGTTCATTATGTGACCGGTGAAGAATGATGAATGAATCATTTACACTGTTATAAAACTTCAAGGCACATAGTCTCTCAAGGTTTCCTAATTGACCTCTCAAATGCTCGTGGAACTTCTTGGGTTATCTTGGTACTTTCTGTATTAGCCTCTGAGGCAGAGCTTGTCTGCATTGAAAACCTCAGATGGTCAAGCTCAGCACCACTGCTGCAGCTCTTCCTTCAAATACTGCTTTTGGCAAAGCATAGGAACAGATCTGTGTGTGCTTCAGCAGGATTTAATGATTAAATACCTGAGAACATACAGCAGGAGGCACAGTGGGATGAAGGCCAGCTAAGCTGAGCAGGTTCAGGTCTGCGTTCCATCGTGGTGTAAAGGTACTGTCCTACTCAGCCAGAACATTGAGTTCCATGGGACCGTATGGAAGTGGCTGGGGGTGCTGAGCAGGCTGTGACCTTATCCACAAATTCCTGCTGGATTTTATCAGCACTAACCTCATCTTTTACAGTTTATCTTCTGAACTTCACAGACTGCACTGATGTAAGAAGGCGTGCATCTGCCTGGAGTGCATTGACGGGCTACTCTGGGGTCAGTACAGCTTTGCTCAAGACACTGGCAGTAAAAATACCTGTAGGAAACATTTGTTGCCTTGGTGGTAGTTTTTGACCCAGGGGTTTACATTCCTAATTACTTGCCTCATAGCTAATAGATTTTCAGGCATTTGTGGCTACCTTTACACTTTCAGGAGTCTCCCTGTGACTTAAATGTCCCACTGTAAGCTTATAGCTTGGACATCATGAGCATCCATTTGTGACAAATGAGAGGTCTGGGATGCCTGCATGGAACACTTGAGGTATTTGGGAATAGGCATAGAGCCAGGTGGCTGAATGCAGCCCAGACTGGTGCCATGGGTAGAAAGAGAAACAGCATGTGAGGCATTGATGTGCCTGTGGTTAGAGCAGCACTGCAGTGCCACTGTGTACTCTGCTGGCTAATGGATGCACGACTCTCTTTGCTGTACCATCGCTATGTTTGTTGCTTGAGCTTGTTAGGCTAAGCTGTGGTTAATCTGCTTTACTGCATGGACTGCTAGAGGTCTGTGCTAAAGCCAAATAGATCCTAGGAAAAGAACAACCCCTACAGCGTGCCTGCAGTTTGTGCTGCTGTTTGGGAGAAAACATCTTGGTTCTTGTGCATGTGGATAGGCTATGGGAGGTCATCGTAGAAGCAGTGTGAAACAGTAGGAGTGCAATGCCAGTTATGCTCCAAGCCTTGAGGTCTGCGTGGCACTGAATTAGCTGAGGCTATGCAAATATTTGTGAGTGCTAATTTTGAATTCGTTGTAGTTATTAGAATTAATAGGAATTAGAAGTGTTCCTTGGGATCAGAGAAGCATAAACATGTCAGCAAGTTGCAGTGGTTCAAGGAGGAGCTGTTTGTTGGCCTCAGTGGCCCTGATAAATGTGATGTGTAAAGTGGATGTCTAATCAAACAAGGACGTGCACAGTACAGACTTGCTAATGTCTGTTAGCATCAGGGACCAGGAGCACACAGGTTCACGGTTGTGCAGGGAAATTTTACCAACGTACCCTTTAAAATGTTTGTCAGTGATTCTCACATTGAATATTGAACAACTGGAACTCTGAATTTTACTGCCTGAGCTAACACCGTATTGTTTATTTCATGCAGCACCTTTCTTGAAGTTCTGCAGAAACTGATTAACATTTGCATAATACATTTAACACAAAAATCTATAATAAATTCATTAATGTACTACTTCTACGCTGTCCCTGAAAATACCAGCAGTTGTGTGGCATTGCATGGCTCATTAGGTGAGCAGAGGGGAGGAAGAGCAAGCACTGGTCTTTTTGAACAGCTCTGAAATGGGGAAAGGTCCCTGCACTGAGCATTGCTACCTGAACAGCAGCACAGGGAGAGAGCTGGGGAAGGGGAAATGGCCTTCTGGAAGAGGCTGCTGCACCAGTGGTTGTGCAGCACAAGCTTTGCAAGAGAGCATCCATGTTGGAGTGGGACAACTGGCGATGAGCACAAATGCAGATGAGGGTGCTACCATACATAAGGAGGAGGTTGCTGCTGGATTGCATGGGTTGTGCAGGAGGCAGATGCCAGGGTGCTATGTCCTGCTGCAGGGGGAGAAATCTGATTTAAAATGAGCCTTGTATTCTGAGCAGTTACTGCAGCATAAGCTGAGGCTTTCAAACTTATATAAAGCTTGGTTGTGTGATGGGGGTCAGTAAAGCAAGAATTCTGGGGGTGATCTGTGTGTGTATGGCTGTCATGGACAAAGCATGATGATAGAGACACTGCTCTGTTAGTGTTGTATAGTAAGAAGAGTAAGAGTAATTTCAGCTACAAATAAAGGTGCAGGTATATTTTTATTTATAAAATGCTTCCTCAAGAATACACAATGATAGATGATAATGTTAGTAAGCAGCAATTACACATGACTCTTCAGCAAGCACAGCATTGCAATGGTTCCCCAGAATCAGGATGTGAGGGAAAACCCAGACTGGATAGACAGACACAACTGTTTTAATCAGAAACTTCACATTCTTAGCTCCTCCAGTCTTATCATGCAGCAAAGTAAAAGCAAAGTTTCAGGAAACAAGACTGACTGTCCCCTTGTGTTTCTAGTTTTACTGTGTAATCATTGGATGGCACAAATTAGATTTCAGTTGTTCTTCATTTTCTATAGCTCTTCTGCTGCTTTGAATTCTGCTGTGATGTCACAGAAACAAAACAATGTCATTTTGAACCAGATAGGGAAAATAATGCATGGGAAGGTTTGTTTACTGAGTGCTTGTCCTTGGATTTCTATGACTAAACACCATATTCTTAAGTTAAAGCTTTCTCTGTATTTGGTTTTCAGCTTTTCATTACTTATCATTTCAGCCTTTTGTTTGATGACCCAATTACTTCCGAATTTGTGATGAAAACAAAACAATAGGTTACATTTTCATGCTGTCCTTGCTTTTGCCACTTCTGTTGCAGTCTGGCACTTTGCCACCGGTCTGTGCAAAGTCCAAGCTTTCAGTGATATTGTTCAACAGTTTCCTTCGTCTGATAAGGAGACCCTGGTTACAGCATGGGATTTTTTTCCTCTGCTACTTGGTATGCAGAAAACTCAACGCTGTCTCCAAGAGACAGAGGCCAGGATGTCTTACCTAGATTATGGAAAAGAAATGAAGTCAGAGTTCAGCCAATTTTTTTTTTTTGCAGTGGGGAGAAGAAAGTCTGCCTGTTTCCTGCCACAGTGAAGAGTGGGAAGCAATAGTAATGGTGTTAAGATAAACAAAAGAAAATGGGGAGATGCTTTATGATGGAAAGGGCATTGTGATTTGGAGAGATGCATTCTCCTTATGTGCCTCTGCCAGGGGGATTTGGGATGTGAGATGTTGATATCTTAGATATCCCACATCCCTTTCCTTTGAGCAGGATGACCTACTGCCTGTCCAGAGCCTGGAGGCAGAGAACTGCATGAAGAAAAGGAGTTTCCCCTAAAGGATTTTATCAGATAGTAGAATGGAAATTTGACAACAGTCTGCTGTAAAGGAGTGGTGCTGTCCATAAAGCCCTGTTGTGCTGGATACCAGTGGGAGGATTCCCAGGTGATCTGTCACATTTCTATGTTTACCCAAGCATGGAGCTTGGCACACCAGGAAGGCTGCTGCTTCCTCTGATCAATGCTTAAGCCTCAGATACTTTAAATAATACAGAAGCTGTGCCTGTTCTTCGCGTTTTTGGCTGGGCATTCAAAACGAAATAAAAATTCCCTGAAATGTAGTGTGCGTGTTGAACACAACAGAAGATGTTTGGTCGAGGTTGTGACCTTTTGGAACAAAGACACTGCTTTTGAAAAAGGACTTCATTGTGATTCTGGCTCTGGTAAGATGAAAAACTTGAAAAATCAGCAATGTGAAGGCTGCTCAGCAAGGGTAGTCTCCACAGAGATCCTCTCGTATATTTTTGGTCTTCATCCAGTGGATATATTCTTTCTTTCTGTGCGATGCTACCAGGCTTGCAATCAGTAGTAATTACAGAAATTTTCTCATCTTTATGAGGAAGGGGATGTGAAGGGCTTTTGGCAGGGCGGTCTCAGTGGGGGAGCTCAGCTGTGGAACTGCTTTCCCTCTAGATCCAGCACTGCTAGAGTTTCTGGCCTCATGGTGATTTCCGTAGGAGTGAGGGATCACTTATGGGCTGGTATGATCAGCGTGCAAGAAAAAGAATGAGTAGACATCCGTGAGGTATGATTGATAGAACTGTGGTGAGTGGATCAGTGGATTTAGTTATATATAGGTATATATGTTTGCATACAAGTATTAAAATGCAATCAGAAAGGATAAAGATGGTTAAACAGATAGGAAGGGAATTGCTCAGGATGAGAAGAGGGGTAGGCTGGGCTGGTTCCTGGGCCTGCTGCAGCCATAGCAGTTGTCAGACTCTTCCCATAAGGCTCAGAGAAGTTCAGGTGAGGGGGGTGACAATATCCCTTTCATTGTGGTCCTTTTCAGATGGATGGTGGGAAGGATCAGGGGTTGTATAATGTGGAGAGCAGTTTCCCTGCTGTGTAGTGGCCATGCTGAGGTGGCACGTAGAAACTGATTTCTAGGGCCAAGTAATTCAAGGATTGAAATTGCAATGTCTTCTGGTTTATCTGCTTTCCCAGAATCTCTGACATCTGGGTATGATGCTCCTGCTGGCACTCAAAAAATAGGCCTGTGTGTGCACCTGGAGATTTTGCATGGACTGTTCTCAGGTATCTCAGGGGAAAAAATACTGAATGTTCAACAGAACAGAGCTGTTGGCCAATTCACCAGCGCCTTCCTGGTGAGCCTCCCCTTTCATCCCCTGCTCCCTCAGCTCCTTGGCTGTTCGGTTCACCTTAATGCTCCTTGCACACTTCCAGGGGATCAGAAAAAGGCTGAGCCCTTTAGATGTGTGTGAATGTTGGAGGTGATGCCCTTCTACCAATTTATGCACTGATAACCTGAAAACTTGTTACTGGGCAAGGCTGCTTCTGAAGTATTTATTTCTTGATGCAGTCAGATGAAGATAACGTTGAATTTGCTGCTTGGAGCAGTTAACTCAAAGCCCTCAGAATCCAGTAGATTGACCCATGGCCTTTCCTCATATTGTTTCGGTTTATCCATGAGCTTCTCTTGCTTGTGTAAATTCTACATAAGGACATGACTCTCCCCATCTGAAAAGATTTCAGTGCTGCATGGAGTCTCCTTGTGCTGGCAGGAAAAAGAAAACGATTGAGCTTTGAGCTTGAACTGAGAGGCAGATAAGATCACCAGAAGATTTCCACAGCAAATGCAGAATATATTCTTCTCTAATGGATTTTTAGTGCTGTCTGGCAAGTAATTGAATTGCTTGGGTAAAAGGGAAGATAGGACTGGATTCCTACTCTTCTCTTCTTTTCCTTTGTTCTTTTCTTTGCTCCCAAATTTTGTGAGGGTAGGAAGTAAGCAGTGGTTTCTGTGCGACCCAGAATGCCTGTCAGAGATAGGGGAAGCTAATTAAAACGTTGCTGTATGTACATGGTGTCGATGAGGCAGAAAGAACTGATTGCTTCCTTGGTTCAAGGAGCTCGTCTGTGTCTTGGCTTCTCTCTCCTCACTGTGAAATGTGCTGCAGTAAGTACATCGCACTTTGGGGTAGGAATGAAGCCACTGGGTAAATCTTGCCTCTGTTTCTCTCTGGTGTGAAGAAGAAAAAAAATAAATACATTCTTGCTCTACTGCAGTTACTAGGGCAGTGTTGCTCAAACTGGGCCATGGTGAGGATGCTGTTCCCTGCTGTTGCGTCGTGGTCAATGCTGCTATGCTCTGTTGCCTGTCTAGTGTAGGAGGGGTTAGCACTGACATCTGGGAGGGTTCCACAGCCTCTCCATTTCAGTGCACAGCCATGGGAGGGAGGTGACAGAAGCAGAGCAGTGTCCTCCTCTTTGCATCCTTTTGTTTAGAAGTACTCAGAACATCTTGGTAAGCCAAGGGAATGATGGAGAGGGATAATAACCCAGCCTTTGGTATGTTCTTTGGAAAGACTCAGATGGTGAAGAGGTGATCCAAGCCATGCAGCCTGCATCATTGAAAAACACTGAACAACAGCAAAAGGGGGGGAAAAAAATGATGATCATCAGGGAAATTGCTATAATGGTAAGATAATTAGAATGCAGGATGATTAACATCAGTGTTCTGCATTGGCAAGGACTATGCAAGTTGACATAATAGGCCTATTCCATATCAAATGTGTGGCTTTTTCAGCATTCAGTTTAACACTTTCGTGTGACTTCAGCAGAGTTCACAGCTGACACAGACATGCTGTTCTCTGGTGCTGCTGTTTGGTACTTCTCTCCTGTGACTGGGCATCTGAAGGACCATCTTGTTTCCCTTGAGCTGATTACTGAAGGACAAAAGCCACTCTCACTGTGGAGTCCTTCCAGATGTGAACTGTTAAGATGTTCTCTGTCTGTTGTGCCTGGTGAAAATGGATTTTCATAAAAAAAAAAATACAACTGAAATAGTCCTCTGTCTTTCAGAAAATTTGTCATCTTCTCAAAGAGAAAATGTGTTTAAAAGACCTGATACTGACATTTTCTTTTAAAAAAGGACTACTATGTCTACAGCAGAAGGAGGCCCCAGTTGTGTGCCAACTTTAATGCTTGGAGAGCCTCCCAGGCAGCCCTCCTGTGTGGACCTTTAGGAAGTTCCTGTGGTCTGTCTGATTAAACTGATGCAAGGAGCTAGATCTAGGACTGCATTTAATCACTGTTATTGTAGTTCGAGTTTAGAGGAAAACCTGAAATTGGATCTCTGTGGTCTGCCATCTGTGCCAGCTGTTGCAGGCTGGTGTACGTTTGTTCTTGACTAGCAGCAACCCCATTTTCTCACAGACCAGGTCACTTTGATATTGACTTCATTTTCACTGGCTGCTTCTGACTTGACCTATGTATTTTTCCAGGACCAGCAGCAGCTTTCCACTCACTGTGCTTAGTGGCTCTTGTCTGCTGGCTCTGCTGGGGCATCTGCCTGGCACGTCCTTCCTTACGGCCAGCAGAACCCAGCAGTGCCCTGTGGCTGAAACCTCCCTAACCTCAGTAGTGCTTTTTCTGAGTAAATAACAAAAGCTTTTTCTTCAAAGAATGAGAAAATGCACTGCCAATTCCCCCTTTTGCCCTGGGTGTTCTCTTTCCTGCAAGAAAGGGACATTGGGAAAGAATTGCAGTTGTGCAGCTGTGTAGTGAAGTAAAAAGTGTTTTGCATGGTTGTATTTTGTGGATTATTTTCTCTCTCCTTCTGACCCCTCAGATGAAATTTCTTCACTTCATCTTTTCCTTTGGGTTGGGCAATCAGCAGATTCAACTGAGGGCTGTTAGGATGCAGTGGGTTGGCATACAAAGCAGTTGTGTTGGGATCAAGGAGCTGGGCTGGTAACAGAAGACAAAAATAAGGAAGAATAACATTAATTAGGGATCAAATTCAATAACTGTAAAATGATGAGAAGTTTATGATCAAAGTCTTACTTCAAGCATTTTAATGACACAGTCATTTAATCCATTTAAAGCAGATAGATAAGGAGTTAAGTGAAATCTACAGCAGTCGTCTTTTGGAGCTGTTTATGAACCTGTAACAGACTACACGTTGCTGCAAAAGGCAGAGGATGAATGTAATAAACGAATAATATATAATGGACTACCAGTCTGCACGTGCTGATTTATACGTGAGGTTGCTAAAACTTAATACAGACTGGTTTGTCTTAATGTTTGTGGTTCCTCAGCTTTTTTTATACATATGTGAGTAGCAAGATTATAGATGAGGAATAGGGCAGAATTATGTAATAACTGTTCTGTGCCAGGAGACTAAATTCCCAGTGGGTGGATCTAATCCAGAAGCAGCAGCAGTATGGGGTCTTGTAGTGACAAAATTCAAATGGGCTTTGGCACTTCAACCCGTGTCATCTACTACAGGCATCTAGAAAAACTCACAGGGTCAAGAGAGCACAGGAGCTGCTCCTCATCTTTCCCTTCTGTGGTTGGACTTGAGCTGCCTTCCATCCCTTGCTTTGTGACTCTCTGTGGTGAGTTAACTTCCTTCCTGGCTTTCCTTGCCGAACTGTCTGGAGGGTTGGATAGCAGTGTGTGAGCTCGTGGAGCCTGGCTCTCTCTTTCAGCTTTCTTTTAGCCCCCCGATAACTGTGTTACGTGATGCTGATCACTGCTGGAGCTGTGTGTGCACCTGGAGACTGCGCCTTCCTCTGTTTCTCAAGTAGGCACTCTGCTCTTTAATAATACTTTCTTGACAAACATACTCCTGAGTTTATAATGTTGCTAACAGACCCCCACGTACTCCTTTGGCAAAGGAGTGCTTTCCTTTCATTAAGCACTTAGGCTCTGTACAAGTGCTTTTCCCGACTGTGGAGATGCAAGCAGAGGGGGCTCTTTCTCTACTCACAGCTCAAGGCTCGTGGAACTGCTGGAAGCAAAAGAGCTGCTGCTGCTGCACTGTTCAGGGCAGTGCTACAGCACTGCTGTGTGTGATGCAGACAGTGGCAGAGTTGGTATCGAGCTGGTAAGGAACAGGGAGAATTTCCAAGGGCTTCAGGCCATCTTGTTTTCTACTTGCACAGAGTTGCCATCCTGCAGTGGTATTGATTCGTTTTAAAGTAGGGAGGTGATAAATGGATATTTCGAGTGGTTTTGGTAGATGTGACTGCAATGGATGGAGCTGTTTAAATGGAGCCTGGAATATCTTCCTTTACCTCACGCTGTTTCTCTTGCTCACCTTGGGAGGGGATCTGCTGATGTCCTGCAGCAGAGCAGTCCCACAGAGAGGCTTTCTCAGTTCTCTTCACTCACGCTTTGAACTGAAGCAACCTCCATCCTTTTCCTCTGCTTTCTATCCCTCCTGCTCGCTTCCTGCTGCAGTTCTTGGGGTGCCTGTCACAGCTGTTGAAGGGCTGTGCACGTTTGGGAGAGAGCTGCTTGGGCTGAATTTCGCAGATCCCTGCAGCGTGCCACAGCAGTCGGACCAACAATCAGTTCTTAAGCAGCCTCGGTTCACTGTCTTGTTGGCATTTTTTCTTCCAGGTATTGTTCTTTCCCAAGAGTTTAGGAACTCAGCAGCTGAGACCTTGCTTGTAGGGAGTAATGTTCAAAACACAGGATTTAAAATCAGCATTCACAAGCTCAGTGTGGATGTGCTTGTTACCAGTGCAGGGTAAGCAGGTATGTTCTGTGGTAATAGACAAGTTAGGCTTTTTTCTTTTTCACAGAGAGAAGCAACCATGTTATGGTCTCCTGTAAGTTATTTTTAATGTCAGTTGGAATTATTGGCACTGGCTAGGAAGCAGCTGGGGGAAGAGTAGAGATTAGTGGACTGGGTTTGTCTATTACTAAGGACCACTTTGCAGCTGGCTGCCAAAGTTGGCTTTCTCAGTGTGTGAACTCACGCTGTTCAGAGTGCTTCTTGAGGGCAGAAACATTATTTATCCATTTAATCTCTGCTTGATAGACATGAAGAGCCACAATCATATTATTGTTACCGTGACACATGCATGCAGCAAAAATAATCTGAGACTACAGGAGTAAATTCTGTTTGAGCTGTCTGCTTGCCAGTTCTGCTCCTGCTCTAGGTGCCTCTTCAGGTGCCTCACTGTCTCCAAAGATGCACAGTGCAACAAAACTAGATGATGGATGATGTTTTCAGAGAACAGCTGTGAAAGATAGGTGACTGGCAGCAGGATGGGAGGTGGAAGCATGAGAAATAGTATACTAAAGCTCTGTCAGCAGAAGAGGAACATGTGTACGTATTCCTTGTAAGATAAACATTTTATGCATGTGGTTGGGAGAGACATAAGTGGTTAAAAGATGTATATGGAGATGTTTGTGTTTAATTCTTGAGCCTTCTCATCTCAGTCCACTTACATTTCTCTCTTCTCTATCTTCCAAAGTAGAAGTGCTTTAACTTTACTCCCATGTTTAACAGTACATGTGTAAATTGGGACACATGGAGAGTCTTTGACAGGCCAAGTCACAGACAGTTGTCAGGCAGAAGTAGGACTTTGTCACAGCAAAATTGAGCACCATTAACCCATTGCTAACATTGCCTTTTTGTTAAGAACAGTGAGACAGACCACAAGACTGCCTGCTGGAAGGGTTGGGAGGGCAGAAATTTGTTTTATGTGACCAATTCAAGACTGCGTTAAGAGGAAATAAGTAGATGTGCTGATTTAAGGCAAGGTGGCGTGTGACAAACCTGTTTCCATTCCCAGATTATTTTGCACTGTAGTGGCCAAGTTACCCTTTTCTGAAACTGTACTGTTTCAGAAAGCTGGATTACACCTTTATGGATCAGCATGCATCTGTTCAAGTTGTCTTTTCCATAGTCATAATGACCTTTCCTTTAGGGGAAAAAAGCACAATTTCAGTGGCTGAATCTTAAGTGTCATTCTTCCTCTCCATCACCTGAAAGCCTGAGTGGCTCTGCTATGCTGAAATATTAAAATGAACATAGACTTGGAAGTATTTTTATATTTAGAGGCACCGATTCTAATATAATTTCTCTACAAATTAAAACTCTCCTTGAAAAAAGATTAAACTGTCAGTGATAACATCTAAGTTCTTGTTATGTCTAAGAGGAATAAATGCTGAAGTTACAGAATTGTCTGGAGGCTTAAAAAGTAAGCGGGGGAATTAATAATATGAGAGAATGGATGAAAGCAATGGATAACTTTTTTTTGAACTGGAGAAAGTGGAATGAGTTGAATTAAGAGGTTTATGGCTGAAAAGTACTCATTCTGATTCTCTGTATAATGTGGAAAATACTTGCAGAAGTTTATCCAGTAACTGGTGGTTGTTCAACAGTCTGTTTTCAATAAGGTTCCAAATACTGGTTTAAAGATATTAAGTAACAGACAATGTATTGGTTTACCTGATTAGCCACCTCTATTAAAAATTGCATTATTTCCCCTTCACTGATTTCAGTATGAGCTGTTGGGTTCTTGCTTTGCTTCTCTTTGCTAGATTGAAGAACCATCTAGTGTTAGATATCCAACAGAGACCTGATCAAATTGCTTCAGCCTTCTCTGTAGTAAATAGTTTGATTTCTATTCATTTTTCATATAATGTCTTATTCATGGGAATTTCCTTAATTTCTAACACACCTCTTGTTGCATGCACACCTCTCCCGTGCACATGATCATCTAGTGGGCTCATCAGTGCTGTATTCATAGACGGTGTTGTGTCTCTGGTCCTACTCAGTTTTCTTCATTGCTACCTAAAGATTCTTGCTAGCCCCACAGCCTTAAGTTGGATGTAGCCACTGGTTATTGAGCAAGGCCAAGAACCCTTCTCAAAGCACTGCATTTCAAAAAGTGCCCTCTGTGTTGTGTGTCTGAGGCCGTATCCTGTGCTTTGGGATGCCTCATGATGCATAGAATGCTGTATTGGGAACAGTCAGTTCTCTAAGCTGTTTGTGGTTTTGTTGTTTTCTATGATTCTGTCTCTGTTATCTACTTATTTTGCCAAGAATTCATTTTCTTATATATCCTAGAGAATGTGCACTGCATACTGCTGGTGAAAAGCAATTCTTATTGGAAATAACTTGAAAATGTCATTGTTAGTTCATCAGCTCACGGTCCATTTGGAAACTGCTGTAGTCGTATTTTGCCTCGTACCAGTTTTAAAAGAAAATGTGATTTTGATACTGAGGCAAATATTTTATAGAATTCCCATTCTGTTATGTCAACACCGTTATCTTAATTACTTAGACTTGAAATCTCTTCAAGTGTATTTGACAAGACCTGTTTTCCATGAAATTGTGTTACCTGCTCTTTCTGATCTTTTAATGGAGTTATGTATCAGTCCTGTCTTAGGAGTTAAGGGGATTCAGTTTGTTGCATTCTGGAAGCTTCACAAAAAGTGAATGAGGCAGCAGATAACTGGATCTCTATGAGGCAAGCTGCTTAATGGCATTTTTCAGTCTTCAGTCTATACATCAGCCAGTGCCGTCTCATTCTGACTGTAGGAAGTGTGAAGTGCATGGATCAATGCTGCCAATGGGTGATCAGTAATTCGCAAACATCAGTAAGAGAATTCATCTGATGGAAAGTTCTGAGTTGGAGAAGGAAGTAGTGAAGAAGTGATTGAGTGGACTGAAATAATGGAAACAGATATTTCCGCTCAAGTGAAATGTAAACGTTTTTGAGCTCTGTTAAGCAAGGAGATGGCAGAGATCTGTACTCCTTTCACAGCTATTAGAGAAGACAATATTTTTTTTCTTCAGAAATCACCAGCGTCAAACACGCTTTTCCTTTATCTCTCGATCTTTTTTTGTTGTTGGCTGTTGACCTGCTGGAGGCTAGAAATGTATCAATTCATGCTATTTGTGTTATGACTTTTCTTGAGGCCACTTATTAATGGCTTGGGTAGATAAATTCTGAGGTGTTCATTATCTATTTTGGGAGGAGTCCCTTGGTTGGTTTCTGTTGATAAATCCCACACGCATCAAAGGCCATCTGTGGGTATGTACAACTTAATGGGCTAGAAATAACTAGCTGTGCCAGAGCATGTTGTGGTGGCTGCTGTGTGGGGCTGAACTGCACTCTCTGCCTTGGTCACTTTTTACCCAAAGGCTGAAGAACTGGTTTTCCAGTGGGAAGCACCAGAAAGCTGTAATTTCCTCAAGTCACAATTTTCTTTCATAAAAATGTTATGATTCATATTGATGGTGGGAAAGTGATGACAGAATCCAAGCCTGAATTCTGTATGGCAGGAAGTACGATGTTTTGAATGAGGTTTTTGTAGGGTCTTAACAGTTTATAGGTTGACCTAGCAGTCATAACTCTGAGAAGACTTGGCAGTATAACTTGAAATCGTTGCCCTGCACGTCTCAATGCACAATGTGCTTGCTGTTTGTCAGTCCATTAGTATGGTGAGGTAAAACTGGTGGAATAAAACCAAATGAGGGACTACACTGATGTATTTCAGACCCTTAAGGCATGTACTGATGTCTGCATGGTTTTGTGTTTACCAGATTTACTTCAAGATGGAGTTAAATTTTGTTTTGGCTTTATAGCTGTCTGAGTTTGAATAAGGAAGCTGTATTGGAGATGAATTGATGCAAGTCAGGTTTAGCAAGTTGACAGTCATTTTGCTAATGGACCAGTGAGTCCAGTGTTACATTCCTGAACTTTTTACCATATCTTTGGTTCAAACTGCATTTAGGAAGAAATGGATGAATAGCATTTGAAGCCTTGCTGGCAGCTAGGAATCTCTTTTCCCCCAGTGGAAGCCAAGGCAGTGTATTGGAGCATATGGTTGTACTGATGTATGTCCCCCATGTGGACAGATGCACAATGTTTGGGATGTAATGCCAGGGGATGTAGCTAATAGTACTCATAGAGGTGCAGCATAAATCAAAACACCTTTCCTGTGTCAGGAAAGGTTCCCTCTCTGTTATGGGAGCAGAAGGTTGCAAACTTGTTTTACTCTCAGGCATTGCTCTAAGCTGGGTCCCTTGTGCTCTCTGCACCATGTGGACACTGCATCTCCTCTCTGCTCCTCCTCACCCTCTGCACTGAAATTCCTCCCTGCAATGAAGTCTAGTTTGAAATTCCCCTCATAGGCCCATGAATTTATTCACCTTTGAGGACTTTCCAGGCCTCATCAGTACAAAGGGTAAAACAAAAACAAGTTAACAGCTCTTCCTTTCTCAGGCCATATGTAACTAGTGTGGAGTATTGATTTAGTTTTGATGTGATGTAGTCTATAAATATGCATGAGGATTTAGGGTTATTTAACTGTGCTTTTTAATTCTCCTTGCATTGCTGACTCTTCCAGTCGAGGCTTTCTTTGTATGCACAGCAAGCTGCTCTGCAACCACACTGTTCTCTCTGGCTGGGACCTCTCTAATGTTTGTTAATCCCAATCCTGTAAAACTTCTAATATTCAAGGAACAGAAGGACACGAAGCAGTTCCTTTTTACATGAGGACCAAGATCCTTCTGGGGGCTGGGTAGGGGACCACCAGGCAGTTGCTACCATAGGGTTAGGAGGATGGAGGGAGAGACATGTCCCATGTTCCTGGAGAAGAGCTCTGCTTATCAGCTTACTTAAATAAGGTATTCTTACAGCTTATTTAAATAAGGTAACCTGACCAGATGGTGAGAAGAGTTAGAAAAGCTAAGATTTGTCCTGAGAAGCGGCAGTGAATGTACCCTCTAAATTGATATCTGGGCTTTTTAGAAACTCCTGTCTCTTAGTTGAGAGAGAGCAAAGCAAGCAAATGAAGGTTCTACATATTCAACACCTTTAACTGAAACTGTAGTGACTCTTTCTGGTGAATAATGTAGGTAGTGGCATGGATAACTGAGAGGTGTACTTACATGTATATACATTTTTTGAGACAATGGAAGCTCCCTACTTGCTCTCTCACTTCTCCTTCTACAGAACTTGCTCTCTCACTTCTCCTTCTACAGAACTTGCTCTCTCACTTCTCCTTCTACAGAACTTGCTCTCTCACTTCTCCTTCTACAGAACTTGCTCTCTCACTTCTCCTTCTACAGAACTTGCTCTCTCACTTCTCCTTCTACAGAACTTGCTCTCTCACTTCTCCTTCTACAGAACTTGCTCTCTCACTTCTCCTTCTACAGAACTTGCTCTCTCACTTCTCCTTCTACAGAACTTGCTCTCTCACTTCTCCTTCTACAGAACTTGCTCTCTCACTTCTCCTTCTACAGAATTGTCCATTACTGGAGAGGTGTTCTTGTGGTATCTGGTTAGATGTTGTGGTATCTGGTTAGATGTTGTGGTATCTGGTTAGATGTTGTGGTATCTGGTTAGATGTTGTGGTATCTGGTTAGATGTTGTGGTATCTGGTTAGATGTTGTGTTGGGGCAGGGGAAGGTCAGCTTTTCCTCTGCAGAAGCTTTGTCAAGACAAACAGAAGAGGCTGTGGCTATGGGGGGGGGGGGGGGAGAAGGAGGAAGAAGAAATAGAAATGCCAATTTTTCTCTAGCTTTTCTTCCCCTTGATGTGTTGCAGGGACACATTTTATTTGTTTTCCTCATTTTTATCTCCTACTTGGCCAAAGCAGAAGGAGGCTGGGAGGCAATAGCATCTCACAGTGAGAGGCTGCAGTGGAGCTTGTTTAACCTGGAGCACGTTTGCTGTAAAACCCACTCAGGCACTGACTGGCTGCTCAGAGACTGTCAGAAACGAATCCTCCAACCCGCTTGTGTCTGTCAGAGCTGCTGTATGATGTGAGAGGGAACTTGGCTTGCTCTTGAAGCAGAGCAGCTCCCAGCTCGAGGCAGGGAAGCTGCTAATGAAAGTGCTGGCTGCCCTGTGCCCACCGCCAAAAGGCACCGAAGTGCCTCGTACCCTGTCAGGTCTGAGAATGCATGCAAGGACGTACAGCAGTACTTGTATATGCACTAAATTACAGGATCAAATGGTGCTGGAGTGCTTGAGGCCTTTGGGCAGTTGTGGTGTTGCTGTTAATGCTATCGCTTCAGCAGCTAACCTGATGGACAAACAAGCAATGTGAGTGGCAGCTCTGCCTGTCACTTATTTCTTAGGCTTGTGTATGCCTAGCTGAACTCTTGATGTGTCCCACGTCAGATCGTGAAGGTGATTGCTTCTTACGTTGCTATTTTCATTTTCTCTTTATGTAAGATAGCATCTGAAAAATACTCTTGGGGTTTTGCTTTTTCATAGTTAGGTATACTAACTAGAAAATATTATTTTGCAGTTTTCCTTTCTTTTCAAAAGCCTCAAGTCTTCATAGAGGAGCCTCTATGAAACCATATTTCACTCTGACTCTTCCCTCCTATCTGAGGAGTGAGGATCCCACCCTAGCACAGGGATTTGCGATGCTTTTCTCCTCTGCAATCTTCCCTTGCAATCCCATCTCAATTTATTCCAAAGTAGAGCTTTACGAAGAAACAGAGAATTACTGAGATATTAAATTGCCATCTACAGAGCATTGTTGGGAGGAGCAGCTTTGGTTGGATATCTGGATTGGAGTCAATGCTACAAAAACCCCTCGATTCCAATATCTTCCATCTTCCTGGTCTATTTGTACAGTATCTGTATGTGCACATTGCATGCACAATAAGAAAACAGAGCAAAGTAGTCAACTGCCTTTTAACTTTATGCTTCTGTGGAAAAATGGGTTTTGGTCTAGCATTTCTCAGCAGTATTCTTAACTGGAGGTGACTTTATTTATATGGGAAAGTTGACGAAATGTTTTTTTTTTTTGAAAGTCAGATCTATGAGAACCAGCATTTCTCATTGTAAAGTTAATTCTTATCTCTGGAAAAAGGAATTTTAAAGTGGAAGCTATCATCTCTTTGGGACTGTTTTCTAAATCAATGTTGATTCTTTTTCCTTTACCTTTATCAGAGATTTTGAACCATCACAGGTCTCTGCACGCTACTGGAGTGTAACTAACAGCCACTTCTTATGAACTTTGTTCTCTGGAAAGACAGAGATCTTTGGTTTGAAAAAGCAGAGTAGAAATCCTGAAATTCAGAGCTTTAGGTGGTAACAAGCTGTCCTTCAGCAGACTGTGATTTTCTTCAATTTCAATAAAGGGAAGAGCTGCTATGCTGCAATTGAAAGGGACAGTGAATGCTTGAATGTATTTATCTTCTCCATTATTCCAACTCTGTTTTGTTCCTTGTCTTGCTGTCCCAACGCTTAACCTTCCCATTGCATTTATTTGTGTCCCAGACCTCATCTGAATGCCCTTACTGAATGCAAATTACAGGCTTGCATCCTCCAGGGGATATTGCATTTGGAAGTGGGTATAGAAAAAAAATCTCCTTAAAACTGTACATGAAAGGCTTTAGCAGCATGGGTGAGACAATTTATTTCGCTACTTGTGTTGCAGCAGAGCCCGAGATGTTGCATGATGTAGCAAAAGATATGACCTAGTGTTAGAGCAGTGTGATTAGGGTGATTAGAGCTTTTTGTCTGCAATATATCTTAACTCCAACTTCCTCTCTGTCTCATTGCTAATTTTCTGTAGTTGCTGCAGTAAAAGAGGGCCATAGGGAGGAATATCAATGAGTACGTGTGTGGCAAATCAGATGTTGAAGGAGAAGAAAATAGTAGAGAAATATCTCTGGGGAAGGAGCAGCTCATCCAGGTGTTGGAGGTGGTGGTATTGATGGAGTGAGGAAGGGGTTGGAAAAAGAGCAGGATAGTTATCCATGGCATGGCATGTGGGAGTAGGGATCTGAAAGCTGATCTGCTGGTGGGAACTACAGCAGTTATTGGGGATAGAGAGACCTAACAGTGTCACAGAGACCATCGTTACCTCTGCTGTTCTGGAAATGGCTAATGTGGGTGCACAGGAGGCACAGCAGAAGGGCTGCCTGACCCACAGTGTGCAGACCAGAGGTCATGTAGTTGGAGCAGAAGATAGAACTTCATGTTTGAAGGGAAAAAAAGGAGCAGGAGTGGAGCTGCAGAGGCTGCCCATATTAATTTCTGCTGCCTGAGTGTCAGGGATGGGTGTGCTGCTGATATATACACAAAGATGATAGGGAAAAACGCGGGGAAGAAGGCATAGGGTACCAGCATGTGATCTGGTGGGAACTGGTGAGTCCTGCCTCAACATCCAGCACCTTCTGCTTGTTTTCAGCTGTTTGATTTCAAGTGCATGCATTCTGGCAGAGGAATGAGGAGCAGGTGGTGGTGGTTGCTTATTTGTGTGGTTGCTTATTTGTAAGCTTGCTCTGTCTCATCTTCGCAATCCACTTTTGCTAACACAGCTCCTGTTCCATGCTCTGTAGAGGTCCCTTGCTGTATTTACCTTCTGTGGCAGAGGGATGCGGGGCTGGGCTGTGTGCTGTGCTGGGCACACAGGGACTGCCTTGGGATGAGGTTTGTTTTGGGTTTTGCTCTAATCACTTCAACAAGCCTGAGCAAAGAAACTGGAAGAGCAAAGCCAAGAAACAATTTCCATTAAAATGGCATTTCCCGAGGAAGGATTAAGCTTTCTGAGACTGCC
Source organism: Phasianus colchicus (assembly GCF_987193195.1). Classification (NCBI taxonomy): domain Eukaryota; kingdom Metazoa; phylum Chordata; class Aves; order Galliformes; family Phasianidae; genus Phasianus; species Phasianus colchicus. The sequence goes on from NC_143451.1 coordinate 13,615,443, forward strand.
TTGTGCCGTGTGGAGCAGTGCCTCCTGTATTTGTTCAAGGGAGCTGAGCTCCGAAACGAATCTTATTTCCAAAATTTCCCTTTAAAAAAGAGGCTGGTAAAAGTAAAGTAAAGGTAGGCAGGTGAAGGTCCTCACTTGTGTAGCCAGGCTGACTCTCCTTAATGCTCAACTGCAACAAGAGCTGTGAGTGCTGGGGGATTTGCATGTGTCTGTCAGGTGATAAATCCCAATTCTGCTTTCCTGCTGTTTTATTTTCTGGTTTGTTTTGTTTTTATTCTCCATGTTAGAGTAGGATTTCTGAGGGGTATTGATGCAGGACTAATGACAAATGATTCTGGGTATAAATGACCGATACTCATCAGCTACAAGATAAATATGTTGAATAAAGACTTGTAATGATTTGTGACTTCTCTACCTTGATAATTCAGTATTTATTACCTGTTTGCAGAGCCCGTGTGTACATGTGTAGTTGCCACGTGTTTTCTGAAGAGCAGTTCTGCTAAACAGAGACCTGAAGCCTTGGGGAAGGCTTCCATGCCTGTATCCCATTATCTGCCTTGGAGAGGCTGCAGACAGAAGCAGGTGCCTTCCTATTTGGCAGCTTTTCAAGCACACCCTACCTAACACCCCTCCAATTCTTTATTTACACCTTGTATTTGTGTTTAAGAAACTTTCTCATCTATCTCCTGCAGATAGATACAGTCATTATTTGGGATGTTCTTCCACGGTAACTATTGACCCATCATTCCTTTAAAGCTGATACAATCTACTGATCTCCTTAAATTGTTTCTATTTAAGTTCCATGGTATAGAATAATGCCTCCCAGTCCAGCAATATAGAAAACTTTCTTCAAGGAAATGGCATGGAAAGAAATGCCTGAGCTGAGAAAGCAGCAGTGTGCATTGCTGGTATTTGGGTGGCACTTGTTCTGTGTGAGAGTTGTGCAAAGGAAGAAATGGTCCTTCCCTGGAAGAGCTTCCAACCGACAGCCTTTTCTCAGCAGGGGCAAGCACAATCTGTTGCATTGCAAGCACGCAGCGATTAAACTCAGCTGTCCATATGCTGCAACAGAACTTATTGTGCTGCTCAGAAAGCCCAATCTTTGAAGGTTGATAGACATCAGAGCTATGAAAAAATAAGGCACTTAGCTGCACATCGGCCTCGTCGATGGGTTTTTGCTTGCTAGTGCAATAAACAGGAGGAGCCTTTGAGAGTGGGAGGGCAGTCGATAATCCTTGATAGTGCTTGCTGTCAGTGACAGTCATTGCCTGCTTGGGATGTATGAACTTCTTTAATCTCATTAGCGATGTTAGATGAACATACTCTCGGTGATGGAGGCTGTTCCTTTGGCCAGCAGTTCCTCCTTCTGATGAGGAAAATCTGCAGTAGATGAATAGATCCTAAACGAAATTGTTAAGCACTGAATGTTTCATCAAATGAAAAGCAGTCAGTGTGGTTTTAAGTACTTCGTTCTTACCTGTGGGCCTGTGAAAGCGAAAGCTTTTGTAGCTCCTTGAGAAAGACATCCCTGAATCAGGATTCTCAAGCAGTCACAAGGAGAGATGCCAGATGAAGCTCAGCCCTTTTCAAGATGCTGTCACTGGCAGCTCTCATTGTTCTTCTGAACATCTACTCTTCTAAGGAAAAGTTTCTGTTTTTCAGAGATTAAAGCAATCCTGTCTTCATTCATCGTTTTGTCACTTGACTGACTCTTCCCTAATGGGAAGATTACCAGGGAAGTTTTTGTGCTATAATTCTAGCAGGTACACCAACATACTGACTGTTTGCTGATAATATAAGTTTAAAAAACACAACACACGGCATCTGCATCATTATCTTTTCAAGGTATTGTTTGTTTCTGAACTGGGAGAAGGAAGCAGGAGGAAGAGCAGTACCATCTGACTCGGCTTTGTATGTCTGTTCTAGATGGCAAATCGACCCTGGTGCAAGCCTTTTTTTCCGTAGTTTTTTGTCAGAAAGCTTATTGGTAGCCCTGATCTTAGAGAATTTTTGTTCCATGTCCTAGGGTGTGCCTGGAACATGCTGCATTAAGGCAGTGCTTTTATGGTGTATCTGCTTTTGTCTGTCTCACATGATGTCTGATCAGAAGTGGTGGGATGGTGTTTCTCAGTGTTGGGAGTGTGAGATTTTTTTTGTGTGTGTCCTAGGGCACGTCTTGGGTGCAAAGCAATGTGATTTCACAAAATGTAGAACATTAACATGTGGAGTCAACAAATCTTCTTTGTGAGATGTCCAGTGCTCTTCTGAGAGCACGGAAATGCTTTTGCTGTCTTAAGCACCAAATCAGCTAGTTAGCATCTTACTTTCCAGGAATGAATAATTCACTGTACTGCCAAGCGTCAACCAGGCTTGGTTGCAATCAATCAAGATATTTATTGCTTCCTTCTAAATGGAAACTCTGTGTACATTTTTCTGACAAATCTGAATTACTGGCTCGCTGTTATTCCTTGAAAGAAGAATCAATGAATGCCAGCAGTTCTCTCTAGTTGGAGTTATTTACTCTTCAGCATCTCTACATCTATTGCCAAATTTTTAAATATTGGGCAAAAGAGGGGTAAAGGGTGGGCTGTGCTGGGAATCCAGTAGTAGTTATTTTTGCTCTCTGAAAACTGGCCACAATGTGCGATGAGCAGAACAGCCTACTGAGGTATTTCTGAATGAGCCAGGGAAAGGGCAGTGCTTTACTGTTATATCCCCCCAAGGAGTTTGCCTACGGCTCATATTAGGTTCCATCCCTAAAATGTTTTGTGCTTCTATATGTAGCCACCTCGATCATAAGTGGATTTGGATGGTTCTGATGTTCAGGCCACACTTGGAGCATGCATTTCACACCTCTTGGAAAAACTCAGTGTGTATTACAGTGCATTGTGAGATGCTTTTTTTTTTTTTTTTTTTTTTTACCTTACTCCTTGTCTGTGCTGGTTTAGCATGGCAGCAGCAGCTGGAGCTGCTCTTGAGCAGTTGCTTTGGGATTTCCAGCTCCTGCTCAAAGAGCCTTGTGCTTGGCAGAGTCCCTTCTTCATGATGCCTTTCAAATGCCACTGTTTGTTCTGCCTCCTAGACTAGAAACAATATTCTAAGCAGAAAAATGTTTTAGTTCTCCCAGTGCCTGCAACACCATTTTCCAGGCTTCCATTGCGGAGCTGAAGGGATGAAATTCCCGTCAGTAAGACTTAATGTATTATGGATGGAAAGACATTTGATGAAGAAAACCAGCTATCTACATTTTGTTTTTTCCAGAGCTAAAAGGATCCGAGGAGGAGAAGGATGTTTGCTTTCTTCATTCTCAGGTTTCTTACCAGTACTAGGGTTTCATTTCCTTCAAATGCTTGTGTGATTGTAATGCTGCTTTGCTGCCTGCTCTGTTGAGCATTTTCCAGCTGTGACTCTTCCCAGAACAAACCTGAGTCACTCCCAACCTTCAGAAGTTTGGAAGAACACTCTAAACATTAGGAGTTGTAATGCCACTTCTGTTGTCTGGCATTATGTACATGTGCATCTGATCCCTTCCATCTGAAGCTCTACTGTACACCATTTCTATGGAAAGCTTCCTGCACTTGTTTGAAACTCTGTGATGTCAGTAATTTTTGCAGAGGCTTAAGGAGCACTGTGCTTGGTGCAGCTGTGTAGGGCAGCAGGATGGTCTCGAGGGTCATCTGTGAGTTTGTGTTCTCCATTCATTGCTGCCACGGTGATGCCAGGGGGCCTTGAACAGGAGGCTGCTCCTGTACCCCCTCCTCCCCTCGGGTATTGCATCTTCGTGCTCTGTTGTTGGGCTTTCAATGGCAATCTCTCCTGGGGTTTGCACGGTACCTAGCTCGCTGGGATCCCTGTCTCACTTGGTTTCTTTAGGCATTACTATAATATAAACCAGCAGCACTAATATTTTAGCTGTAGGGAGAAATGTGCTAGTTTGATCTGTGCTGTGTGGAATAAAGAGAAAGCTACTGCCCCTAGCCCAGAAGTGTGAGTAGCATAGCAAATGTATTAGTGATCTCCCAGAAATGTTAAATGAGATGCATTGTACCATAGCCCTCAAATACAGCCTTCATATCACAGAGGGTTTTTAAGAGATTTGCCTGTCTCAGTGTAGCTTCAGATGGACACGCTCAGAAGGGCTGGAGAGCACTGGAAACGAGGGTGAGCTTTAGAACTGAGTTTCTGAGCATGATTTTCCAAGAGTGCATGTTTTAAAGGGAGAGGATAAATAGACTGAAGAAGCTCAGAAAGACAAAGCAGTGCAGCTTCTTGGCAGCACTTTGTAGAAAGGCCAGAGAGATATTTTAAGAGTAAATAACCAGCAAAACAAATAGGCTGGTGCTGCACATGTTAAAGCAGTCTCAGCAGGGAAGGGAACAGCAGTCTGAGTTTGTAGGGTTTTCCTTCCCTCCTGGATCCTGCTGCTCTGTGTCTCTTTGATACATGCGGGTTTCTGCAGTGCTGGTGCAGTGTGAGATCGCCGTGCTCCCTGCTTGAGCCAAGGAAAGATCTCTGCCTGACACTGTGGTGGTGCAGCCTTGCTCTGCAGCTCTGAGTGTCGTTTTTCAAACCACTGTAAACAGCACCACAAACTTTGGGTTTGAACCTGTTCTCTTGAAAGGAGTGCCCTGGCCCTGCTGTGACAGTGTGAGGGGGGAGAGCCCTGAAAGGCAAATAGCACCAGGTGTTAGGCTGCCTGCAGTGGGAACTGCTTTGTAAATGCCAGTGTCTTGCTGGGAAGAGTGGGTCTGATAGAATTTGCGTTCCCTCTGTTAAATATTTTGGGGCTGCTGCTTGAGGTCCATCTCCTTCAGTTCCCATCTCAGTATCTTCAGGCTGAAGCTGTCAGTGGGGTGATGTGCTCTCTTGGTCCTGCTGGCTTATTTGTCTCTTCCTCTCCATGGAAATGAGGTCATGGAAATGAGGTCACAAAGCCCCGTTTCTGTGGGCCTGCAGGTCCAGCGCTGCCCCCCCGCCATGTCCTGAGCACCACAGGGCCTGAGGTGGTGCGAGAGGTGTCACCACCAGGTGTGCGATAGGGCACGAACAGCACTGCAGTGGTGGTGGGAACACCCAGCTGGAAGGAGGCCTTGGCTCTCTGTGCCTTGTTTTCCCAGCTCTGTAGTGAGTTAGCCCAAAGTTCCCGAGTCCTCTTGTGTTAGCAGTGCTTCACACCCACTCTTTGCTGGGATGAACAGATACCATCTCCTCGTTTTGGTGAGAGCACGAGCTTGTCTGTGCTGCCCTTCTGGTACGTTTTAAATGGTTGCAGAAGGTGTTTGTTAGCAGAGCAGTGTGGGATCTGCCACCAGCAGCATTTAGAGTGAAGTTGCTCAGTCTCTGCTTTGGTTTGCCCCCCAAAAAACACGAATCTTTCTAGCGCATTATTTATGAAAATTAAATGATGGAATTGGGATAATACCTGCCTCGTGCTGCTCTTGATGGTTAATTAATGTTTACAAAATCACTTCAGGTCCTGAGATTTAATTGAAGGAAATATATTACCATATAAAATACCTTTTTATACAGGCAGTGCAATAGGATTTCAGAGTGCTGGGGAAGCCAAGATTAGCATATGTTTTACTACTTTTATGGTTGTGAGGCTTCCCATAGTTTCTGTGAAAATTGTCTCTCTGAAATCACAAATATAACATCAGTGTTTTCCTCTCACTTGGAAGAAATATTAATCTGCTGTCTTAGAACTTGACTGTTTAAACTGCTATAAATGCAACTAACCTCTGAGAAAAGAGAAGTGTAAAATGAAATATCTTTTGACTTGCTTGGGGTGAGCTGATACAACTTGCTAATGACTCCACCACTGCAGTCATATGGATGTTGCTGGCTCGTACTGGTAATAAATTAGGCTGGCACTGGGTGTCCTGCTGTAGTTTAAGTATGCATTTGCATGTTCATTATAATCTCCTATCAAGAGATTTAAAATACAGCTATAAAACTTCATTTCTGGAGTTAAATTTAACAATGGAGGTGTCAGCCAAGGAGCAAGCTCTGTGGAAGGTTGTGGGTTTTTCTTCCCAGAGTAGTGAGAGGAAGAGAGGCAATCCTCTCAGCTGGTCTGGGCTGTTGGAATAACACATTATTACTGCACAAGTGTCACGCGTTATGCTGTAATTTTTTTCATCTTCATACGAAGAGCAGTGTAGTTGGGTGGTCTTGGAGTTGGGATCTGTTACTCAGTTTATTTCTGTTGTTTTTAACACGCAGGGTGACTATGACCCCAGCAAAACCAAAGTGCTTCATTTCAGCATGAACCCCGCAAGCCTGGCCAAGCAGCAGCGCAAGGAGGAGCAGCAGCAGCTGCAGGAGGAGTGTGAGAGGCTGAGGGAGCTGGTGAGGGTGCTTGAAGCCGGCGGCTCCATCCATGGGAATCTGGAAGGAGTTGGGAGCTTTCAGTCGCCACAGGAAGTTGCAGGTAGGCTGTTGGCTTCTAGGCATGAAGATCTTATTCATCCGTATTGCCAGAGGAACTGACTGCCAAAGCAGATGGAGATGTTGCAGACTGTGTGCTTGCTGGGGTGGTTATGAGGAAAATGAAGAGAAGTGGGGCTGGTGCAGGAGGTGTGTGGTAGCAATCCAATGGCAGGTTGATACAGGGGATGAACAATAATAATCCATATCATTTGCTGATGAGAAATGAAATACCGGCATAGCAGCTTTCTCATGCTGGTGCTGCCAATAGAGTAAAAGGAAATATTTCCTTCCTTTCAGGGCTGCTCTAGCCTTTGAGGTAGTACAAACAGCAGGAAATAACTTTCATAGCTGCAGGGGAGCAAGTGGTTGAAATCTTTTCAGACCTGGCTTAAAACAAATTAATATTGTTTATCAGTGTATATGTGGCCCATTAATCACAGTTACATTCGATACTCCATGAAAATAGAATACATCTTTCACTGAGCTAAATACACTTCACAAAAATGTGTGGCTCTCCTCCAGTACAGTCTGTCTTCCCTTCACAAGTGTGTGTGAGCCTTTTTAGTACAGTAACCCCAAAGTCAACGCCTCCAGACGTGCTCTCAGACTCTGTAAATCAAGGTAAGGATATCAAAAAAAATGTAACCCATCACCTACAAGACTGTGAGGTGGCTGAGCTGAGTCAAGTTGTGCTGCAGAGCCCAAGAGACCTTACTGCTGTAATTCTCTCACATATGCTCTGCCCTCAAAACGTTTTGTTAGAGAAGAGAAATGTAAGAGCTGTGAGGAGCTGACCTGATGTGCTCCAGCAGCATGTACATGGGATGTATCTGGAGGTCAGAGTGCTCCCTCAGATGTGGTGAAGAGGGCAGAGCTTTCCTCTTGAGCCACGTGTGTCAGAGACTTGAAACCCCCATAGAGGCAGAACCCTGGCTGAAAAAAAAAACCTCACAACAAAACATCTTTCACTGCTATGACACAAAAATGCTCTGAAAGCAGCTTGCTTGTCTTTCCACTGCTGAAACAAAAGTACTTTATTCCTGTTAAGACTGTTTCAGTCTCATAGTAGAATATGCTAGCATATAGTCTTAGAAAGTATGGTGGTGAGAAGTACAGATGGGGTGTTTTTAAAATGGAGAGCTGAAGATGTGCTAGAGGTACAGTGATGGTTTGTCACTTCTTCGTGGATGCTCTGACAGATGCATAAGCATCCACTTTCCAAATGCTTAAGGAAGGCCATCTTTGCCTGTAAGAGCTTCCAGTCTAAGGTCCCAGTGGGAGATGAGCACTTCTCAGGGATAGTGTTTACCTTACAATCTGCATTTGAAATTTCACTGGTGTTTAAATTACAGTGGATGTGGCTGCTCGGTGCCCTTGCCTGTCACTGTGGCTGGCACAGCTGATACTGCAGAGCCCACAGCTGGCACTGCCCCTGAGCCCTGCATGGAGAGTGATGGTCAGGGGCAGAGACTGCAGAGGTGAGGTCAGCTCTGTGTCTCTGCAGCTGATGAATGAGCCTCTGGGGTATCATCTGCAGTAATTAGACCATTTCTTCTCGGGGAGTGTGTTGCTCACGTATGCCTTCTGTGATTTGTTATTCATAATTATTCTGCTGCCTTTCATGCAGTTGCTTTTAGCTGTTCACGAGGCATTTCTATGCTGGGATGTTACCAGGTTTGTCTTTAGCTCATAAGGGATTCATTTTTAAAGCTGCTTTCTCTTTTTGCCTTTGATTCTGACAGGAAAACAAACAGCTCCCTGGGTGTCAGTGTATTTCCAGCTTCTCCTATATATGGTGTGGTTTTTTTTTCCCTGTTGCCCCAGTCCTGTGCTATGTCATTCTGACTCCAGTTAAGCTGGGGAAGAGCATTGGTTGCAGAACCTAGCAGGGTCAGAAATACTTAGGTGACAGTCTCTTGCCATCACTTACCATGGGCACAGGAGGGCCCTCTGTATTCTCTAAGTGCCTCTAAGTGCTTATGGAAGTGTTTCATGAAGGGAAAAAAAGCTGTAGGTGAAGGATGGAGGAGCCCTGTGGATGACTGTTTTAGACATCTGGTTATATAGAAGGATCTTGATTGTTTTTCTTATGTGCTTGTGTTCGTCACTGTGGTTGCTATAAACAATCCTAAACCATCCTTTCCCGTGCAAGGAGCATTCAGCAGTATGGTCTGATGTTAAGATCCCATGTGTGTTAGTGAGGATGTTCAAGGGAATGGGGATGTTATGGCACTGTGATTACAAGTCTGCATGGCATATCTGAGCTGCCTTTAAGTTGGAATGCTAGCTTTGGCTGCCTTGCTGGGGCAGGGCAGAGCTCCTCAAGCATGCTGTGCAAGCTGCATCTATCTCTGCATTGATTCTGTCCTGCTTAGTAGCTCTTGCTGCGATTGCGGTGTGGACGTGACAGCTGGTTTAATAACAGCATGGATCCTCATGGCTAGAAAGCTTAGATTGTCTTCCTTAGGAAAAGAAGTGCAAGATGTAGCTTTCACTGTTGTCTTAGGATCTCAGCAGCTCTGCCCACAGGAATGGTAGCAGCGGAGAACTGCCATGTGCCTTCTATTTCAGTGTATTTTTAAGGTGTGAAATGAGGAGCTGGTGGCAGAAGCTCCTCTGCTCTGTTTGTCATTGTGCAGTTGGCTGCCTTTGGGAGTGAGCTTTATTGCGCATAACAGGGGAGCGGTTTTCAAGGAGGTTTGGGGAATTGTTTCTGGACAAAATGAGGAGAAATCAGTATTTTTTTTTTTGCATCCTGTTTCATCAACTGCAATACCTGTATAGCTGTGTATGCATCTGACTCATTTGGTGCATGCAAGAGGCAAACACCCAGCTCTGAACTCGTGAAGGAGGAGACATCTCAGTGCTGCACGGAGTGCAGGGAGACCAAGGGCTGAACTCATGAGTAGGAAGAGTGGATAAAAGGAGGAAGACAGCAAAGGTCATCTCTAAGTTTGCATTTTTGCCTCCTGACAGTTAGAGGTAAATGTAAGATTTTATCGTCCTGTTCTGCTGCACACCCTGAATAGCTTGTTGGCACAAATGAGGAATTTGGGTGGCCTGCAGCCAGTCAGGTTTGCTCTGTTCAGCATGCTTATGTGAACTGCAACAATTGCACTTCAGGTACAAAGGATTATAATTACACCAACCAAAAAAGGCATTAAGGACTGTGATGCTGATGGTTTTGATAATAATGTATTGGCCATTATTAAATTCATTCATTGGACCGGAGTGCAGCACGTTTTTTTTCTGATTGTGGTTCCAACTCCTGGATAGGTAATAAGGAAATTATTATTGTGGACGTTAAAGCTCATTAAATGTGACTCTATTAAAAATCAAGGTTATGCTGGACTTTAAATCTTTTTGAGCATAACCACTGGAGGCTGCAGCACAAGCTGGCAACTTGCCACGTAGTTCAGTGGTCCTTTTCTCATTTATGCAGTAATAGTCTCTATTAAAATGGGTACCAGTGCTATTGCAAAGGAGAGGTTTGGACAACGTGAGCTATAACAACTTTCTGTCCTTTTTCAAAGTATAAAAACTGCACGCGGGCTTGTGCAGTATTAATGGGGCAGATCTGTGGCAGCCCCATTAAGGGAATGGGCTGTAACTTTACGGGTGTTTTGTTTCTCTCCCAGTGCCTCCGCAGGTCTGGGTTGTGTAACAGCAGTGTGCACCAAGGTCAGGCTGCCATCTGGGAGCGTTTCTCAGTCCTCCTGCCTCAAACAGGGATGCAGATTGCAACAGCTTTAGGAAGGTGGTGCAGAGAATCACTGCCCAGATTTGGAATCTGTTCCAGTATTACATTTCTTTCTTGTGCTCGTATTGCTTTTTTTCCCTTATACCTCTCTGTATTTCAGGCTGCATCTCTGCTTTTTTTTCCCCTTCTGATCCATATCTTTATTTCCTGCTTTGCTCCAGGGCAGTTCTGTTTAGATGTTCCTTTTTTTTTGTCTTGTTTGGTGCTCTGGGTTGGGCCTCTGGGTTGGTTTTTTTTGGCATTGCTAAAGATGGAGTTTGGTCTGCAAGCAAATAGGTAGGTGGCAGTAGCAGCTGGTGGGGAGCTGATGGATGCAATACTTGTCTCTTGGAGTGGAGCATGGGTAGAATAGTGCTGATTGTTTCCATTTGTGATCTTATCTCAGAGGTGACGTGCTCAGAGATAGGAATATGAATAGCCTGTTCCTGACTGCAAAATGCAGTAATGCAGATTTTCCACTTGCTTTCATGATTTATTGCTATCCCATAGGTATGGTGGTGCACTCCTTTCCTTCACCCAGCCTCTCCCCATAAGAGGAAAAGTGCTTTCAGTATTCTTTCTACTGAGAGAGAGACTGACACCCCTGCCAGAAAGGAAGGTGGGGAAATCGACTGACTTCCTCTGTCTGTGGAGAATTTTGGAAGTGAGCTATTTTCCTTAAGCTATAATTCCATGAAAAACGAAAGCTAGTCATCAGTCTGAACAGCTTGTGTTTTTTTCTGTTGGTAAAGTAGGGAAAAGGGCTCCTTGATGGGTACAGGGGAATCTCACTGCATGGCTGATATTTGACCTGACTAGAGATGCTACATTGTGTGCTAAGCAATGGCTGTCTCCAGCATCACAGCTATGTCAGTGTCTTGTAAAAATGTTACTAATTGGAATTAAATTGGGTAATGAATTAATACTAAAATAATCTAATCCTGTTAAAGTGACAAGCCAGAGATGGTAAAATTTGTCACTGTCCCAGCATGCTTGTGCTTCTGATGAATGTGTTTCTGAGTACAGAAGGTGACAAAAAGGAGCAGATGGAATTGAAAAGTTGCTGTTCTCCATCCGCAGTTGTCTGAGCTGATGGTGCTTGGGAGCCTTGATGCTTCCTACCATCTGCCTGTAGGACGTCCGTGTGTGATGGGGCTGCACCTGTGAATGAGGCATGAGCTCACCTGGCAGTTCTTCTTAATGGGTGGTGGGTGAGTGCAGCCCCTGCATTCACTTTGCTCTGGTAGCTCCCAGCACCTTGCTGGTCCAGCAAGGCTAGGCAGGGCAGTCCTTTTTGAATCCCAAAAGACCTCTGAAATGCCTGTTCCTGGTTCAGAGGGAGTTCGCTAGGTGGCATTTGTCTTTGCAGTTGTAACAGGTCAAGTCCCCTCCAGCTTTGTACTGAAGGAACTGCCTTCTTTGTAAAGAGACATAAAATGAAGGTCTGGGGTGTTTGCTGTCTCCAAATGTTAAGGAACTTCTAGTAAGAGCAAGATGTTAGCCTTTGTGCCTTGTTCTTCAAGTAATTGCTTTCTGTGTATCCCAATCTTCTCTGAAGCTCATAAAGAGCTTGTCTTTGCCTCCAGTGTTTTGCTGTGTGCTGATGAAGTTCTGTCCTTTCAGTCCGTGATCTTGTTGGGGAGAAAAGTCATTCCCTTCTGCTGCCTACATCACAAACACTGCATGGCTTTAATACAGAAAGCACAGGACAAATGTTATTAGCAGCAGACCTTGGGAGCTGCTCAGAGCTTGCCCACCTCCTGTGCTGAGCAGTGGTGCTCTCGGGGGTAATCCCCTCACCTCGTAGCTGGTTATTATCATTATTGCATTTATGGGGCTGGTTTCTCTACTGTGAGACATTTTGACCGATCTGAGACCCAAGTAGTATATTAAAACTGGGAATAAGCTGATTGTTTAAATAGATCTTAGTTTGATTTCCTTCCATATCATTCACATCCCTTTGTCCCTACCTAGCAATACAGATGATGAGGTGGGGGTGCTAAATAAACCTGTTTTCCCAAAAGGCTGTAACCAAGCTGAGCCCTCCTGCGCTTCATTATTGACTGATGTCATAGTTGGTGGGCAGAGTCTATAAAACCCTTTTACCTTACAACTGTGTCAATGGATTTGGGCAGCCCACCCTCAAGGGATGGGCACCTTGAAGGCTCTGTGTCCTCATTCAGCAGTAGATGATGAAGGCTGTGTGCTGCTCAAGTCAGCACAGGGGCCTATAAAGAACCAGCTTTCCTGGCTTGAATGAGAGTATAGTATCTCAAGAGGGCTGAAAGAAATGTTCTCAGGTTTAAAAGAAAAAAAAATTGCTTTTATCATACATGGCATTTATCATCTAATAGATTCCCAGCTTTTTAGAGATAACACAGATAGGAAGTCGTACAGCACTGGATATATTGAGAGCAGTGTGCCCTGCTGATGGCAGCATGCCATGAGCCTGTTAGGTATGTGCCCCTGGGTGCTGCAAAGCCATGAGCCCTGCAGTGTGCCTGAGTGCTGCAGTTGGGTGGAATATTGTGACAAGAGGTGCTGAGGGACATTGCTGGGGCTCAAGGCTCCACCTGCAGTCCAGGGATGAGAGGTTTATGGTCAGTCCTTGGTTCTGGTGTAGCTGCTGAGTGGGAGATGTTTGCTGTGAGTCAAGGGTTACAGCAGAGCCTGTACTGAGCCCTCACAAAGAGCAGCAGAGCTGCCAGTTTTCTTCCTTGCCCCTCTTTTCCATGCAGTTTGTATGGAGGTCATGAGGCCATATGTTCTCTGCTCTTGTAAGAGGCAGCTTGTGGACCTGCAGAGTACCTCCATGCAGCTCCACTATTCCTTGAGTTGTTTTTATTTTAAAGCATCTCCTACCCTCTGGCTAGGCACTGTGTCAAAGCTGATTCTAAATATTTACTAGAACCAGACCCCTTGCTCCAGAGGGGGGAAAAAAAAGCTGCTTTACCAAGAAAGAAAAGCTGCTTTACCAAGTTAGTTGGGAGGAGAAGATGGAAAAGAAAACAACTGAGTATATGTGATGAGAGGACCAGAGTGAATTGCTGAACTATGAGAATATCTTCCGGGATTTATTTGGCAAGATGAGGGGAGATGCTCCCAAGGGATGTTTCTCTGGACTTAGAGATCCAGCCCAGAATCTGGTGGTGGTGGAAATGAATGGTACTGAAAGAAAATGATTCTGGGCAGAGGGGGAGGGCTGCTTGTTTCCTCAGTGGATGTGTTTTTTTCCTTAATTCAATACCAGTGTAGTGAAGTCATGATGTTACATCTGAAAAAAGAAGAGGTCACCTTTGCTGAGGCAGAGAGGGAAGGTAGAGGTAGCTAATGTCTAGTTACAGATAGGCAGGAGGCAAGGCTAGAGGGCTTCGTGGGACCACTGCGTCAAGAGTGTGTGTGGGCATACCTGGAGAATCCTGGGCTTGACAGGCAATGCTCTTTCTCCTCCTGGTGTTACCATATGTGGCTTTAGAGGAGAATCAGCAATCAAACCAATACTTTTAGGCCTGCTGATTTAAAAGGTCGGGTTCCCTGTCCACCAGTGGCTGAATGAACCATAAAGCAGCAGCAAGGATGAGTTGTTCCTGCTGCTGAGCATGTCCTTTCACATCCCTATGTAACCCTGTTCCTCTGCTGTAACCTGGGGAAGTCCAGAGCATTGGTAAGCAGAGAAGTCAGCGAGCAGCACAAAGACCTTTCCCTCCTGTGTTTTAACCCCTTCCCTCTTAACAAATTGCTATAGAAGCACCATTAAACTTGTCCCATGAGGATGCTGGCACACTGCATATAATGCCCTTTCTTGCCTTGGTTCTTGTGAATCCTGCTGTACTGACAGTGTCTTCATCTTCCAGAGACATGGCAACAGGCCGTTCAGCTTGTGGGTCTTGGTAAAGTTTGGTGCTTGAATTTTCCTGCCTGGCTGCTGGAGTCAGGCTCTCCTCACACAGCCCAGCAGGTGAGAGCCAGGGAGCTCCTGCTCCATGCCTCCAGCCCAGCAGTTCTCCCAGGAGGAAGGAAACACAGTATTATCTGCAACTGCCCTTTGGATCCTGTGGGGTTGTGATATGAGCTGCCTCTTAAAGCACTTTGCATCAGAGCAGCTTTTGATTAAGAATGATGTGCCATAAGGCCTTTGGATGTTCACAATTGAAAATGCTCTTTCATTCATCAGCAAGATTGAGAAGAAAGGCTTGTGCTGATGTCTCAAATTCAGGCTGACACGATTTCCCTGACTTTAGAAAAACCAGCCTGCCGGAGCGCTCCGAGTGGAGAGCTCAGATCTTTGCATCTTGGCAATAGGTTGTTACTCCTGGAAATTAAAGCTTGATGCCTTTGTGAGCAGTAGAGTGTATTGGAAATCTGGCTGAGAAACTTTGTGATGAGTGTTGAGAAACTACCCGAAAAGGTTTGTGCTGGCAAGGTGAATGTCCCCTTGGTTGGGATGCTTGTTGGGTTTGGGAAAGGGAAAGTACTGAGCATATTTGTATGCATTCTCTCAGTGTTATCTAAGATGGTGGTGATCTTGTTATGGCAGATTCATAATGGAAAAAAAAAAAGTATTGAATTTGCTTTTTTTTTTCCTCTGGAGTCCACATTTCAATTTCCAGTTAGATATACTTGGCTGGGAACTGATGCTTTACTGTCTTTGCAGGATAAATAGGGACTCCTTAAAACTAAATCCCAGATGATGTGGGGTGGATGCATAGAGGCTGACAAATAAAGCATCTCTACTTGTTCCACTGTGAAGGGACGTCATGTGCAGCTAATGTTCAGATGCTAGAGAAGAGCTGTATATATGATGCGGATTACCTGCTTGTGACTCTGTGGGAAGCCATTTTCCCCAGGCAATGCTGTTCTTCAGTCATGTTCTTGATTTTTTGTTTTCACTTACCCTGATTATTTAGTGGCTGCAAATGAAGTAAAAATAAGGCAGTTCCAATATTCTAGAGCAATGGCTGTATTTAAGCAGTTTATATTTGATGAGTAAGTTGATGACATTGCATTATGTGAATTTCATGTGCAAACTTGTCACCAAAGTGTAAACATAGTGACAGCAGGACCAGCAATTCTCAGCCTAATCAAGTAAGCCAAGTAACACATTCTTTGAGCTATAGAGTAATAGAGACTGATTTGCATATTAAAATGAGCGAAGCTACACAGATCCAACAATTAAGTTGATATTCTAATTGCGTAAAAGTCAGGAGATTCAAAGTTATGCTTTCTGCATCAGTTCATTTGTCACCCACATGTGTATGTAGTATTTTCAATGACTTCATTTGGTATGAAACTAATATGCCTTAAGATACGTGAAACGTTGGCTGTTGAAGAGAGGAGAGCTTTGGATTTGCTGTGTTGGAAACAGACTCAGAGCCTGAGGCCTGGCCTGCTTAAAAATAGCACAAACAAACTCCAGGTAATTTCTAATATTCTAGTAGATGCGATGGGAGGGAGAGTGCTATATTCAAATGCAATAGGAAAAAAACCCCATTGATCTCAGCAGACCTTGGAATTATATCCTTAACTTCTTGTTTTCTTTTTAAGGAATAAGCTTTATTTAATTGCAGATCCGCACAAGTGCGCTGGTACTGCTAAGAATTACATCAATATATGGATTCTGTCCTTGGTGTTTATGCTGGTTTCTCAGTACTGATCTTGCATTCAGATAAGCACGCACATATACAGCTACCCTTATCTACACGTGCTGATGTGCTGATAGATGAATGCTTGTTCCCTAAGCTCACAAAAAGCTATTCACATGCCAAGTCGAATGACTTTTTTTTTTTCCATAATCCTCTTTGAATTAGACGACAAAAAGAAAGTGTTTGAAAAGGTTAACTAATGGATGTGCTTTTCTTCCTGATGAGGAGGAGAAAAATGAAGTGCTGGAAAATGGTCAAGCAGAGTTTTGATCCAGCTCCTCTAATCAGATACATTCTAGGCAGTGGGCGACCGGGGGAAACATTAATCCACAGTGGGTTTATGTGCAATGGAGAACATTCATTTGGAAAGCAATCAGCGTATAAAAGCAGACACTTACAATTAGTTTTCCATCTTAATTGCGGTGCTGACATTGGTATATGGTGCTACGTAACAGTGTAAATAGGAAGGAAGGCACGCTCCTCTCTTGGGGTCTTTGCATACCCACCTGGATTACTGATGCCAGGCAGTGTTGCAGTGGTTGCTAATAGAGGTGTCTGGAGGATGAGCTAGAGGAGAAATGGGTCCAAAGCATCACCCCTTCCTGGGGACTCTTTTACAGGGTCGCGCGCTTTAACTCAAGTTTGTCTGTTGTTAACAGACAACAGAAAGCTGTGCCTGTTCTATGCTGCAACATTCACAGGATCTAAAATAGAAAGGCTTCAGTTCCTTTTCATAATTTGCCTGTGTGGTCCTCTTGGGATTCCACAGTACAGAGACCTGAGCACTGCTGTAATGAGCTCTTGGGGTGGCATAGCTTGGTAGGTAGATGGCATTCTGCGTGGCTTTGGTGTGGCTGTGTGCTGAGGAAGCAGAAGCATGGGTTTAAATCATAGCAAGACTTAAGTCTCAGGGGAAGGACATGCCTGTCCACCAGGGATTTCTTAGCAGCTGTCAGCAATCCATTATTTAGACTAAACTAAAGCTACCCACTATGGTTTATGTAGACCTAGCAGCTGATGCAGTCTTTGCTTGTTATTTCAGTGTTTCTACATCATCTCTGTTGCAGTGCCAGGTGATCTGACTTGAGCCGTGCTCAGAGAGCAGTAAATCAATCCAACTTAAGGAACAGCATATTCATTCTTATGCATGAGACTTTAGCCTGATGGATGAAAGTGAGGTGGATGGGAAGCTGGTTGGAACCCTGCTCTGGCTTGCCTTTTCCCTCACTGCCTGGCTAAGTAGGTCTCTGTCTTCGTTGAATAGAAGAGTCTTGATGTATCCTGATGGAGTATCATAGCATAGTGGATTATTGGGTAGGTACGTCGCTCTGTGAAGTTACCGTCTGCGATGATCAGATACCGTTATAGATGTGCAACAGAAGTATTTAAGTTAAATAGAACAGAGACTTCTGCAAGGAAGGGCCAGAGGCAGCAGCAGCAGCATCCTCCTTCACTAGAGACCGCAGATGTGTCATCAAAACTCACCGCTAGTGGCATCAAAGGCAGCGTGCAGATCTGAGAGATTCAGCAAGAGTTTTCTGAATAGGCTGATAACGATGGCTGTGTGATTCCCCTTTCAGACTGCCATATTGCCACGGCCTCTCTGAAATGAGGCAGAACTTAGGGCAACTTTCTGTCTTGTTAGGCAGAAGTGGGAAGAAGAAACGTTAAGTTAGAACTAGTGAGGTTCCATCTGCCTACCAGGCACTGAAGGTGCTGAAGATGTTTTCATAAGCAGCCATAATTTGAATTAAATCCTGGCCAGGTTGTTTCCATAATAATGTGCCTGTGCTGTCCTCAGTATATGGAAGTGTGCCAGTGCATTTGTAAGCTCCCTGCGGAATGTATTTGGACTCCCATGGTGTCACAAGGGGTAGTGGAAATTACTCTTCAAAGCACTTTTCTGCTGTAGGATCCTTCATATTTTACAACTTGGGGAGGGGGGTGGAAACAAAGCAAAAAAGAAAGCAGCAGAGAAGGGGAGCATTACCCTGTGCTGCTTGGGTTGTGGGGAAGTTTTAGGTGAGAAGAATTCTAAGCACGGTGTTCCTATGGAAGGGAAGTTTTCTTCAAGGTGATGTCCTAGGCCAAATGGGGAGGATGCTTTTACAGGGCCTGGGAACGGGTTCAAAACGGATGGCATCCTAGTGACATCTCAGGTAGCTCACAGTCCCAGGCTGCTCACCCTGTGGGCAGAAATAAATAAGGATAAAAATTAGCACTGCTCATATCCCACTTATTGCAGTGTGTTAAACACTGCTGTTCTCTTCTGACAAAGGCGATGTGAGCCAGGCAGCTCCATCAAATCAGGGCAAATGAGCAATTAGCCAGAGGTACAGAAATAGTGTTTAGAAAGGTATAAAGTTGCTCTGAGAGCTATAAAACGTCTCTCCTTGTTTTGTGCATGGTTTAGAGTGGGAATGTTTGACACTTAACAAAAGCTGACTAATTCTTTGTTGTTTCCCTCTAACGATCAGAATTCAGGGGAGGGCTGGCTGTGACAGGCTGGAGGAGCATTGCAGTGAAAGCAAAGCTCTTTTTAATTAGAAAGTCCCTTGGATGATTTACTTTCTTAGCGATTGGAGCGCTGGCTGGTTTAAATGTGTCAAGCAATGCTGACCAGTACAATGCAGACTTGTCAGTGCAGCTTCTGTTTTGCTCTTCAGAAATCAAGAGGTGAAGTCTGTTCCAACGAGGAGAGTCTGTGATGAGAGGAATTATAGCTGCAGCCAGCCGTGTTAGCAGCTCCACCATCTGCTGTGAAGTCTCTGGCTTGAATTCCAGCACTTGTGGTAGCAGGCATAATGATGATAATATTTTCCACTTCTGTAGCACCCTCTGTCCGAAGGTCTCTGAGTATGCTAGAGATGCTAATTAAGACTCGCGGCACCCATGGGAGGTGGGCATGAGCCTCCACGCTGGCTTTTCTTGCTTGCAGAGTCTAAAGATACTGTCGGTAATCTTTGCGCAGCAATTCCTTCTGCTAGGAAGCCCTGAAAGAGCAAAACCTCACACTTTTGTTAGCACGGGTGAGTTTAAGTCAGGGCTGTGTTCAGAGAGGCAGCCTGACTGCTGGTAGCTGCTGGAGCAGGAGGTTGGAAGCAATTCCCCGTGCTCCACAGTGGGCTCAGGATGGTAGCAGCAGCAGCTGTGTCTGCATCAGCTGTTGCAGAGTTCTTAGCTTCTTTGTGCAAGTTTTGCTTAGGTCTTACAGCTCCAGTCCGGCCCTTCATCCATAGCCTTCTGAGGAAGCTGTGCTGCTGCTTATGGTGACTGCAAACTGTCTGTGCAGTGCTCTACAGATAGAGAAATAGTCAGGAGTTCTGTCTAGAGGGCTTTTCTCTTGCAGCTTTATTTTACTTACTGTAACCCAGTCTTGTAAAAGGCTAACAAGAAAGTATTCCCATAAGCTGCAAGCAGAGAGGAGAGGAAATGAATGATTAACATTGCGTGGATCATCAGGAAGGAGCAGTTCCATGACATTTGGACAGAAGCCTCTAGTGCATGATCCCAGCTTTTGCACTCATGGATTCACGAGTTTGTCCCTGCAAAGGTCCAGTTAATGTACTCTGCAGTGGAATGGGGACAGTGATGCTCTCCCATGGAGTGCACAGTGTAAATAAGACCAACTGGTTAAGATCAAAGTGCCGCCCACAATCCACCATTTCTAAGAGAAAAGACACTGTTGTCAAGCATCATATGGTGCAAGGGTATTTTTGTCTATTAAAGACAGTTGTCCTTGGAGATTTATGCATAACATTAAAATGAGGAAGGTAGGGGAGCAAACCCTTTCTGTGCCTAATTATTGTTTGGTGCTGCGTGCACTTTTCTCTATTATTTACTTAATCTTAAATGCCAGATGCTAAAGGGCACCAGCATCAATTAACTGCCTAATTAGACTTGCAAAGAAATCATGCAGCCTGGTTATAGGCAAATTAAGCAAAACCACTACCAACACAGAAAACAAACACAGAAGCTCAGGGCTGTCGTTGCAATCATTTTTTACAGCTCTCCATGTACACCACTTGTTCCTTGCCCAAAACTCTTTGGAGCACACAATCTTGGCATGGCTGGTTGCAGCATCACTTGTTGCCATACTCAGTGGATTCAGTGATGTCTATTTTAGTTTGTCTCTAAATCCTTTCAACTGAGTTTGGATCAGGTGCTCTTTGCAAGAATTTGTGTGGGACCTCATCCTGACTGACAGAGAGGAGCTTGCCTTCTGCTCAGTGCCCACACTGCTCACCTGCAATCATTAGTTGGGAAAGACTGCTGAGATCAAGTCCAGCTGTCAGCCTAGCCTGTTGAAGACTGCACACTGTCCTCTGCTTCTGCTGAGATGGCTCTTGTGGTAAGCACATCTTTCTGTTCTGCAATGCTTAGCAGCCAGAAGAGCCCTGCTTCCTTTTCTACCTAATAACAGGGAGCAATATGCTTCTATTCCATCAGTTCCCACTCCTATCCGTGAGAGTTTTCACAGGAGTGAAATGCGTTTATTTTTGTTTCATCCAGGCCTCTAACTCAGTCTGAATCTTTATCTTGCAAATTACTTTAACAAAGAAATAATCAATACCTTGAGTTCATACATACGAAGTTCTTCCTTGCAGGTTCCACCGCCTCTCTGATGCTATCACTGCTGCTCTGACTTGGTGTCGTTATGCCAATGTGATGACACTAAAGTGCCTTTGCAGCCTCCCATGTTTTACAACTTCTGCTTTGTTTTTAGTGCCTGAATGCATTAAGATGTCCCAAAACTTTCTGGAAGCAAGGTGTGCTCAGCTCCTCAGGGCTTCGCTCTCACTCTGTGCCCATGCTGCCTCAACACTGCTCGCTCTCTTTCTGAAAACAAGCCTTCGCCCTTGGATAGTACTTTATTTCTTCAAAGCTCTGTATAAACATTAGCTAATTAAGTATATATAACATGCCCTAAAGTATGCTGGAGGAAAACTGCAGCATGGCATTGAAGTTTCCAGTCACTTGATCCAGTGTAAAATCTGATTGAATCGCTAATTATTTCTTAAAATTCTGAGCCTAATGACATGTCTTGAGACAGGAAGATGAGCTGCAGCCAAGGGCATAAGAAGCTGCAGCCAAAGGGAAGTGGTCAGGTAAACTGTGTGTTATTTCGAGAGTTGGTTTGACTTTATGTACTGAGATAATAAAACAACAACAAAAAACAAGAGTTGCAGCTTTTTTGGATCTTTCCTGTTTTGATATATATAATCAGCTCTATGTTTCCTGTTGAAATGTTCATTAAAATTGCAGCCCCTGTGATTATGCAGCTGCCTAATTCAAATCAATAGGGCTCCTGAAACAATTTCAGATATTTTTAAATACTGCTGCAGAACTTCCTTGTTTATGATGTTATGATTAAGTGACTTTTTCCTGAGCAGTCTAAAGAACTTAGAGAGAAGCTGAAGAGATTTTTATTAATTATTATTTGCTTACCCTGAGCGGCTGTGAATGATGCAGACCCTGATTTATTGCTTTATCTTGGTACAGCCCACGTATTCCAGTTGACAACCCAATCAGAAGTCCAGTGACACAGGTAATTCCTGGTGAACCATAATTGCCTTTTGTTTTGCAAACAAATTACACAGAGCATCAGATGAGTAGTTCTTGGAGCACAGCAGCCACTCTGCTAACAGCTTGCAAACTTCTTCATGCAACGGTAGTGGCTCATAGGCATCATCAACCCTTGGGTGTTTCAGCTGGCTTGTGGCTGTCTGGGAGGAAGATTGCAGTGTCCAAAGGAACAAGATATTTCAGTGGCTCTTGTGCTGACAGAGGTCCTTTTAGTCGTACTGGAAAAATGCTTTCCAAGTGTTTTCGGCTGTTCTGTTTTGGGATGTTTTAGAGTGATGTGAGGGTTCTTGAGTGCTCGTTTTAATGAGTTTAGGTTATTAACTCACTGTTTTTTGTAGTAACCGTAGTCTGTTTCACTGTTTTAGAAGGCTTGGCGCAGTTCTGCTGTTTTAGTTGCAAACATCACAGGAAAATATCTACAACAAAACATTGTGGGAGAGAGATTGGGTGAATGAACAGATGTTTGCTTTTTTTAAACCACAGAAGTTGGAGACGGTAAACATGTTTCTATAAAAACCCAATGTGGTGAATGCATTTAGTTGTCTGTAGTTATGTACTTCACCTTTCTGTGAAGGTGTTTCTTTGCTTTCTTCTGTTTTTTATTGGCTCCCTTGCATCCTACCCAGAGCAGGTAAGGAGATCTGTGCAGATCAGTGCTGGCTTTCTGGGCTGCCCGCACTGCTCTGAGCACTTCTGTTGAGCAGTTCTGCTCTGTTAGGTGCTGGGATGGCCAGCTCTGAGCAGGTAGTTGGGTTAGCAGTGCTGTGTGGTGGTGCTGAGCTGCCCTGCCATCATTGTGGAAATCCACCTGTGCTGTGTGACCACTGTACCTAGCAACATCCCTGTCTTAAAAGGGGGCACGAGATGGTGTGCAGGTTCGAACCAGGAAATGCAGACTGTCATTGCTAATTGTATTATTACTGGCTTTGAAGTAGAGTAGGATTTTAGCTGTACCCTTGTTCTTCCAAATGTATTTGGAATAACACACAGAAGTGTGTTAATTGGGGTATCTTCCTAGGCATCCTTTCAGTATTCAGGACTTGTGTGCCTGATGAAAAGGAAAGCTTAAATGCTTTGGACATGGATAGGGGAAGTGGGCAGAGGAGGACAGAGCAAACCAAAGCTGTTTCCTATTTTAACAGAAAATAGATTGAATGTGACTTGGCTGCTGTACCTTAATGGGTAATCCTTACTCAGAGCTTCAGAGGAAAAGAGAAAATCTATAAGACTATGGATGATGCACAAGGATTCTTGCAGACTTTTCTCAAATGTAGAGTGTGCTACTGAATAGCACAGCCTCTAATGGTAACATTTTCTTCAAGCACAGCACTAATTCATTGATTTAGCCTGGTTGGGTAAATCTATTTTTTTTGTTGCTTGCACATCCTATGTACAGAACTTCTAATCATGACCTTTTTTCCTTGCTCGTCCCTTGACCTGTGTGTTTTTCCTACACACATTGCTGCAGTGCCCTTCCTGCCAGCAGCATGGTCTGCTTTGACACTGTGTCACCATCCCCACTGGGAAGAGTTTATGGCACAGGGGAGTGGAACCTTCTCTAAGCCTGAAGCTGCTCTGAACCGTTCTCTTGGAAGACTGCAGTGGAAGGGAGCAGATCTGTGTGCTTACTCCCTGGATGTGGTGTGTGGAACTCTGGGTACTGAGGATCAAGGCTACTTATTTAGTATGCTCTGTTCCTGTACCAAAATATTCTCTTTGACGGCTAACCAGCATGGATCGTGGTTTCTTGACAGATCTTATTTCCAAGAGGCTGGGTGCTGCACCATGGCTTCTGTTCGATTCAGAGCTCTCAGGAGTTAGAGATGAAAGAGTTTGAGCAGTGCTGAGAAGACAGGAGGATCTCCTGGGCAGACAGGCCAGGAAAATGGGATCAGGAGTCGTACAGAGGGGATGCAGATTGCAGCTGAAAAAGAGGAATTGTGGCTATCCTTTGAGCCTGCTCCAGCAGTCGCTGTTTCTGCAATAAGCATGTCAGACTCTCAAGGGATTCCCAGAGTGCTCTGTAAACTTCACAGCTATACAAAATGTATACAAGGATTGTTTCATCCATCGCTAAAATGCACCCACAGCTAGCGTGAAATAGAGAAGAACTGTTTAGTGCCACGTAGGAGCTTTCTTTGTGGTAGAAAGTGAGAAGTGTGTCTTTAACCTGACAGTGCAGGAAGGTGAGAAGTGGGCAGAACAGAATGCAGGACCCAGAGCACCCTTTGTACAGGATGGGAGGGCTGATACCACAGTGCCAGCTCTTGACCCTGTTCCTGAGTCAAAATGCACTGCCAGGCAAAGGCTTGCCTCTAATGTATTGGCCCAGGCCTATGTTTCTTATCTCCTCCAACAAATGGTTTATCCACTGCAGAGCCTGCTCCCTGCTGTGACCTGTGCTTCCTTACTGATTCAGAGAGTCAGTGCCAGCTATTGGATCAGAGGGTTGGGACCGAGCTAGGGGTCAGGATTGGTCTGCATACATCAAAGCAAGTGTAACCGCTTCATTTTGAAGAGGTGTGGAGCTGTGTAAGTTCGTATCTATGACTTCTGTGGCTCCTGATGTCAGGGCTGTGAAGCAAACAGGGAGGAAAAAGCAGTTTCCCCATTGGGGAGAATTGCATTGAGGAATTGGTAGAGTTTAGGAGACTGTGGGGACAGACATTCTGATGCTGTTATTCTCAGTGGTGGAAAAAATAGTTCTTCCAAGGGCAGGCAATTGTTGGGAGCAGTCTGAAAAGCCAGCTGGCCTCCCAGGTAACACCTTTACCTGTGCTTTGTATTCTGCTGAAAAAAATTTCCTTCTGCTGCTTTTCCAGCTCGTACTTACCTTCCGTTCTCCCTGTTCCTCCAGCAACTTTTGAGCTAACTTTGTACTTCTTTAAACTTTTTTTCCTTTTTGTGGTTTGATTTGTGTGATGGAGGTCGGAATGCATAGGGAAAGACAGTTTCTCCTTGAAGACGTGGACTTGGATGCCTCTGCTGCATTTTAAGCTGAAGAATTCTGCTTCTATTTGGGATTTCTCAATGTTTCAGTACCTTTCATTAGTGAAGGGCCATTAGACTGACAGCCCCAGTTCCTCAGTCTCCTGTATTTACTCACCTGCATCGGTTATGCTGAGCATAATTTCAATCAGAATCCACTGGGTCACCTGTGCTTCATCTGTCTGTTTTTCTCATTTCATCCCTAAGGTTTTGTTTCCTTAGAACTTTGCTGTAGAGCTTAGCTTTTTAAAACCGTCACATCTGAGGCTGAGCTATGAATTGCACTGCTAACAGGACAGGTCTGCGCTGTGATTCAGCAGATTCTGCCTTCTCAGCCCGGGCTGTCACCACATCAGCACTGTCAAATTAAGGAACATCCTCGACTCTCTTTTTCCTTAGCTTCTCTATCTGTAAAACGGAGACAGCGCTAATCTCTCATTTGTGTAACTGTGAAATGTTTGTCCAGCGCTTCAAAGATGCCAAATACAATGAAACTGCCAAGCATTTCGCTTACAGGATTTACGATTTACACCGAAATGCTCATTTCTGTGTTAAAACAAGATCACCTGAAAGATATTGCGGTTGGAACCAAACCAAGGAGGGGGAGGAGGAAACCATCTGTTACACAACAGCAGAAATGTTTCAGGGCATTCGCCTGGGAAGCTTTGGGTGACGAGTTTGGAATATGAAGGCTTATTTATATGGATGGAGCTAATTTCCTCTAACTTATTCATTTTTCACTTAGGGAATTACCTAATCTTACAAGAGAGTCTAGGAGGAAAGATTCATTTATTCTTTGTCTCGTTCAGCCCCAGGCATGCCTGAAGATGTTCTGCCTCTTCCAGTTCTGCTTTTTTAACCGATTCTATTAATGGGGCTTAAAGATTTTCTTCTTCTGGATAAAAAGGGTTAATCTTTCTCTTTCTTTCTCACCCTTCTCCTCCTCTTTTTCTGGAGAGTTCTTTTTTTGGCGTCTCTGGCTGTTTCTATCATCTTCTCCCCCTAATCTGCCACTATCTGAAGAATTCATTACATTTCAAATCAGAGGCCTTGCTGCATACATTAGCAGGTTTTAATAGACTTGCCACGACTCAAAAAGGAGGAGAAAAAGAGAGAAGATTTAAAACTCTTGTCTTGCCGAAAGCAGACAGATTGACTCAAAAATGACTCAGTCAATAAAAGATGAGTTTTGAAAAGGCTTCCCTCCGCTCAAAGGGAGCTCGTATTCCAGCGAATTAGGTTTTTCTAAGCCCACTGTCAGAAATTAATAATACATACAGCATGTAAAATGGATTTAGCCCTCTACAGCCTTATACAAACATATCTTTGACTTGCTAAATGTGACACGACTACCAGGATTTTCCAGCCTTTATCCCAGGAGTTTGTCATCTCTCCAGAATTGGTGACTTCAGTAGAATTTATAAGCAACTCAGGGAAAAAAAAAAAAAACCTTCTAAATGAGGTTTTCATTAAGAATGTTTCTACTTCCCTCGCCCCTTTTCTCCACCCCAAACCCTTCCATCAGAGCATTTTATTATTCTTACATTCAGTCAAAATTGTGCCAAAAGCTCTAATTTAAACTCTCAGGCTATGGAGTCCCTCTTCAGTGCTCTTGCTTTGAAGGAAGAGATGCTGAGCCTTCTGCATTGTGGCAGAAAGCTGTCATTTTTCGTTTGTTTTTTTTTCCCTGCTGCTGCAAGAGAGCTATAGGCTATTAAAATACCTCTTTCTGAGAAAAAGTAAAGGCTTCTGTCTCATTGGATCTGTCCACAAAGTGTTTTGTTGCGAGTTGAAGTCTTCCCAGGTGGCCTTGCCCACCTTGCTGCTGATCCGAAGAGCCAGGTGTGCAATCAGTCCCCACTCCTGTTTGTTCTTCTGCTCAAATCCCTCAGTTCAATAAGAACCAAAGGCTGCTTAGTGGTTTGGTTGGCTGCTGTATTCAGTCTGTCCTCTCCTCTGCATTTGGACAGGGCTCTAAGAGTGCACAGAACGTGTTGTAGGGCCATACGATCTCATGGGTGGCTGTGGGCTGGCAGCATGTTTCCATCTCTTCCCATTCCTTGGTTTATGTTTGAGTGCTCTGCTCAGTCCCCGAATCTTTACTTTTTCTCTCTAAATATCCTCCTGCTCTTTTATATTATAAAGGACCCTTTGGATTAACTGCAGTGTCATTGCATGTCCTTGCCTCCTCTTGGATGGGTTTTGTCCCCTGGCTGGGATTCTGCTACATATTAGCTTTGTTGCCCTGTGCTTGCAGAAGGCATTGTGTGAATGGATGGCAGCACCGTGGGGTCTGACTCTGGGCTACGCCTTCTAGATGATGTGGGGAAGCTTACTGAAAATGTGAAGAAGAAACAAACATGAAAGGGCTCTGTTTTGAATCATTACGTGCTGTGCAGATGTTTCTCAGACTTAAAATGGGCAGAGCTCATCATTTTTTTGAAAGCGTTTGTAGGCTGCAAGAAGGGACCAAACTTGATGATGTGTATCTAAAAAGTGCAGCAATAATTCTTTCTTTCCCATCAATACAAACAGGAAACTTACCCAGTTGTGCTGGGTAACTGTATCCAGTCTGGTTCTGAAGAGCGGAGACCTGAAAAGGACTGTTGAGGTTCAGAAGATGCTTGCATCAGACTGACAAAAAGCACCTTTTTTGCAGAGGTGAAGATAATGAGCTGGGTCAGTACTAGCAAAAGGATTTCACTTAGTAAGGATTTTTTCCTTTGCTTTTATCTCTGGGGGCAGACTGATAAATTTTTGTGTTTTAGCTTTTGATGCGTAGCTAGAAATGAGCTGTCCTGAAATAGCTCTCAGTGTTTATTAGTTGGTTACTTGAAGTTAGGTTGAGCTTCTGCTCCTTGCCCCACTTCACTCGTGAGCATTAGCCAAACAGTGCTGGTTCTTGGGTCCTGTGATAAGGTATTGCACAGCAATCTCAGGAAGAGAGAACTTGTCTGTTTTGCAGATGTTCAGTCCTCCGCTGTTCAGTGTAGGAACACCCAAATACGCAAGACGAAGACATCAGCTGGATTTTTGCAGTTGCAATTGGTGCTTGAGTCATTTTTCCTCAGGGTCTTTTTTTAATGAGCTCCTTCCCAAGATAAGTCTCCAAAGTTAATGTCCTGTCATTTCACGTCACAATCAGGAGCTTGTAGTTTTCTTCTAGAGGTGTGCTCGTAATGTTGATACGCAGGGATGAGGAAAAAGGAAGGGAGTGAGATCGGCTCTTGCTATAGTTTTGTTTGTTCCCCATTTTGTTCATTTTTGAATGTTTCCTGTTCTCTTGACTTGAAAAAGGAGTTTTCCCAGTGAATATTATGTCACCTTATCCTCCAGCTGCTGTGTTGGGACAAAGCCACCCGATAATCTCCTTGAAAATAATTGCTTTTCAGATCATTTTTGGGAAAGGCGATGAACTGCTTGCTAGAGAGAGATGTTTACTGACACAGAGTTGCCCTTTGTTTGAAAGCTGGTGCAGAAATTACCCCATGCAATTGTTGGAAAGTCAGAGCTGTCATGGTAAGAAGGGAGGAACAGAGCTGTTCGTTTGCGTGTAATTCCAGGGCTTTTGTGTTGTCTTTAGTGTAAACCATACAATTCCCAGCATGGTGGGGAACGTGCACTTGTAATACAGAGGCCAGGAATGTGGGGTCTTGCTCAGCATGGATCAGGGTTAAAGAGATGTCATCTCCTACTGAGGAGGAGGTAGGAGCGAGGGAAAAATGATCTTCAGGAGCTGCACACAGAGGAGCAGGCATGGATATTTAATGAATCTGAGTTGTCAGACCAGCTCAGGGAAGCTGTACGTCCCATCAGTCCCTCTCAGTAGTTGTCAGAAAAAGGGAGGAATCTGCCTCAATTCAGGTCGATTCTTTGCTGGGTTTTCCCTACATCTGCCCTGAGTCATAAGAGCTGGTTGTTTTTCTCATTGCTGTTATGGACAAGCTGTTCAGCTGTCCCTCTTCTGGTCAGATACACTAAACTCAAGCAGACATCTTTCTCTTTGATACCTGAGCAAAACTCTTAAGACTCTGTAGCTGAAGACTTTCTAGCATGCAGTGTATGTTTCTCAGCTGCTGCTTAAAGAGATGTTTTCTTACAGAAGGCAAATAGCACAGATAACTGTGTTGTCTTGTGATTTAGAGTTGGAAAGGTCTATAAATACTCATTTTGCCTTTTGTCTTCCTCCTCCTCTCTCCAGGAAGCTAGAAGGGCTCTCTGAAAAGCTGGTCAGTCTCAATGATGAACTTAACAATTACAGTCCTGGTGCCCATCTTCCAAAATTTCTAATAAAATTGCATGAATATTTAATACCCAATTATTAAATACTTAAAAATTTAAAACTGAACTGGTTTGGAAGTTAGCACGTGATGAATAATTCAGAATTGGGAAGCAAGACTCAGTGCTGAGATGATGTTGCTTTTCCTTTCTTCTTGCTGGGAGATTACTTTGGTGGTCCTGCTAGTCTTGGGACAGTTTGTTGGGGATTGCTTGGAGACTTCAAGTCTTCATCTCTTGCTCGAGAGCATCAGTACAGGCTTAAGGGAAATAACCATCCCTATCTATAATAACATTGAAAGCTTTTGCCATGGAAATGTGAGCTCCAGAGGCTGGAGGAATGTGATTGAAAGCCTGGTTATCCAGGAGATGGCTCTGTTTCCAAACATCTTTCATGCTCCAGGGAAAAAAAGATTGCTTGTCCTTATGTCTGTGTCACATTCCAGCAGCTTTGATATTTGAAAGCCCCTTTTTCCTGTTGCTTCTCTATGCTGAACCAGCGTTTTGTGTGAGATCATCTTTAAAAGATTGTTTTCATAAAGTAGACATCAGAAAATGAAGTAGAACAAGAAAAATATACCAATAAAGGCAGGGCAAAACCTGCTGCCCTTTGAGAGGAGGTCCAGGGTATATCTGGTGTGAGTTTGAAGCAGAGTAAGAGCCTTTGGGGCCTGCTGCAGGAGCACAAAGGCCAGAAAGAAGGGTCTGGGGAAAGTTTGAATAGTTGGCATCAAGAGTGCTTTCAGGCCAAGAGCAATATGTTTGCAATGCTAACATTTCCAAACACTATTAAGGGGATAAACGGGGGGAAAAGAAGGATTGAATAGGAGTGAGTGGAGGCTTTTTTAAAGCTTAGTTTTCTTTGGAACAAAGGACATAAAGCTAACTCCGCGGTCTTTTCCCATTAAAAACACAAATAAGGGGGCATGCTGCAGAGCCTTGCCTTTATCTGTTGCGGTGCAATTGTGTTTGCATCCCTGCTGGCCAGGTAAAATGGTGTGCGTTTTTCCTTGCAGCCCTCCAGCCTGCCTGCGTGCTGCTCACAGCAGAAGTGTTTCCATTAGCCCAGGCCGTGCAAACAGATGAAATGGCAGTCTGACCTTTCAGCAAAGCCTCCTCACCTAGGGGCTGGAGGCACTGGGCTTTGTCTCCAACCTTTGTGAGGTTTTGGAGCTGTGATGGTGTATAATGTCTGTCAAGAGGAAAGGCAACTCATGGGTAGGAAGGGACTTAGTCCAACACAGCTGAGTGTGGTTATTTACAGCCACTCTCCAAACAATCAGGGAATCTACAGGGTTTACAGCTCAATCTGTGCATCTGAAATCAGAACTAGAGAATGCCTGGATTGTGCCTGTCCCATTTTAGGACTGTCTTACACCACACACTGTTGAAAAGCTACTTTAGAAATTGTAAGAATCTCTTTCAATGTTTATTCATTCCATCTTTAGATCCATCTGCCTGTAAAGCTGGGATATTTGTGTTGCGAGTGCAAGCTTAGTAACTCAAGGGATGGGGGAGAACAAGATACAGTCAGTAACCGCCTTGGGCACTGTCACTGAATTGAGAGAGCACTTCCATAGGTTTCAGCATCAGAATTTAGACATGGGAAACTCCAGCATGGCGATGCTGCTGGGGAAGCTTGAAATTGCCTCTTGCTGGTGGTGCAAAGCTCCTGTCTGTAGCCTTGGTGAGCATCAGTGGATGATAAAGTGCAAAGTGCTCTCTCAATGCCATGTGTGATTGAATATTGTCCACACTGCATTTTGGAAGAGTGCAATTCCTGCAAAATGTCTTCTTTGAGAAGGAAGAAACAAACATTTCTGGAACGGTTTTCCCGTGTTTGTTTTAATAACAGATGCTTGATGCTGTTCAGATTTTTAAATAGCATCCAGTGGTTTGGGGTAGTGGTAACAATTGTGCAGTGGAAACAAGATAATGGGCAGCATGCAGGGGAGGTGATCCAGGCAGGGATAAATTTATCTATTAGATAGTCCTGCAGACCACCCTGTGTAATTAAGTGTGTATTATATTTGTTAATTATAGAGTTCCAAGGATTAATTCTTACATTAGGCACTTGAGCAGTTTCAAAGCCGCTCTTTTTCTTGGAAACAGCCAAGTGATGTGATTCTTGTTCCTCTAGCAAGCAACACAAGTTAAGCCCTTGTTCTTGCTGCCAGCCATCCCTGAACTACAGCCTGCAAAAAGTTCCTGTGACTTTTCCAGGTAATCTGTTTTGGAAGCAATGAAGAAAAACAGGCCTGCTCCCTGCTGGCTTGCTCCAGGAGCAGAGGATAGCTGTTCTCCTACAAACTTAAGTGGTGTTATGTATTTGTATTTTTAAGGCGAGGCAATTTTTTGCATCTGAAGTTAATGACTGACTCCAGCTGACATTGCTTTGTTCTGGGAAGTGCTGTTGGGCTTTAATTGCCATATGGAAGGGAAATGTGGCTGGAAGACTTTATCATCATTTGGGGAGGGGTGGGGGGAGATGTCTTCTTGGTTGGTTCACAATTTATGCCCGGTGTGATGATTCTGACTCCCAAGATGTTTGTGCCATATCATCCTAATTGGTGAAATTCACCTTGGGTACTAAATAGCTCTCCTGAGGTTAATTTAGCTGCGTCGGGGGTGAATGTTGCCATCCCCAAATAATTCTGTATTGCAGCGTGCATGCTGTTCGCATTATTTAAGCCAGCAATTTTAAAGCTACCCAGGGTCTCTTTATACTACATTGCACTATCTTCACCAAGTGCAGCATGGACATCTGCAGGGGTGACTGATGAGCTGAGCTGGGTGTCCAGAACCAGCTTGCTTCTTGCCCTCCCAACTCCAAAACATCTCCCCCAAAAAGGGGGAAATAGAAGGGTAGGGGAGCTTGGAGCAGAGCCTGTGCTAGGATTTTCTCTAGCCAGCTTTCTGCTCTATATGGTTCCTCTGCTCGGGCTGAATCCCTTCAGGTAGGTCAACTTCAAGTGTGCTCATCAGTCATGCGACCTTATGTAGTAATTGTTGTAATCTCAGCTTTACGAGGAGAAGAAAAGGAAAAAACATGAAGCAACAAACCTCTTACTCAAGGCTAATGTGTGTTATATGTATGTACAGGTACTATAAAATGAAGTTCCTCCTCTTACGTAGCTTCTTGTCCCTACTTTCTGTGCCCTGCTTCTTTCAGCCTAACCCAATTCCTGATGCCCTCTGC
Source organism: Phasianus colchicus (assembly GCF_987193195.1). Classification (NCBI taxonomy): domain Eukaryota; kingdom Metazoa; phylum Chordata; class Aves; order Galliformes; family Phasianidae; genus Phasianus; species Phasianus colchicus. Next base: position 13,647,304 of record NC_143451.1, read on the forward strand.
CACTTTGTGTGAATTGTCTGGGAATAAATGTTAACCATGGACTTCTTTCCAAGAAGCGTGCATTGCATAGAGAGATGAGATATGTCTGAAGTGGGATCTTCAGAAATCCATCTTCGCTGAAGGATAAATGGGGAATTTTTCTCCGTGAAGGATTCTTGATCAGTACAAGGATTATGGTGTGTATACCAACACAGACGTGTGTTGGTACCTTTGTAAGCTCTTCCCCACAACTCCAAACTGGAGAAGCTGGTGGCTGGAGGAGGGGGCAGAGAGATGCCTAGAGCCATATGGTACATACACAGTGTAAAAATAAACCCGTGTTCACTGATCAAATAAATACCACTTAAATGTAAAATTGAACAGCCCCTGCAGTCTGTTGAATAGAAAACTAGTTTTTACCTTAAAGAAAAGTTATAATTTGTGGTTGTAATGTCACAAATTGTGAGTTTTACGGAGTGCAGCTTGAGCCTGCTGGACTGCAGCAGCGTGGTGTCTCAGCCCGGCGTGTGAAGCACTCCTATAAAATCCTGCAGTGAGGTTTATTTCTAGAGAGCGATGATCATAAACCTGCTTCTGTCAGAGAATGCTCAGCCCCTCTTCTATTAGCCTTTATTGAATACAGGACAATTTATTTTTTATATTGCGTCCTTCACGGAGCATCACAGAACTCTTTTCAGGTGATGTTTGTCATAAAGTAAAGCTGGAGGACGTTTCAGCTCAGGGCTGGATTGGGGAATGGCTCAATGGGTTTCATGTGCAGAAGGGCAGTGCTTGAGCTGCAGCAAGGTGGGTGGGAAGCACAGACCTGCCATAGAATAATGAAGGAACTGGAGGGGTGCAGTGGGGTTGGTGATGGGTGGGCCATATAGCAGTGCTGGCTACTGTCTGAATGAGGCACTCTGGTTGGGACAGGATGGATAGGAATCAGTGTGGCACAGAGTATTTTATCCCATACATTATGAGTGAGTGGCTGAACCTCAGTTGCCTTTCTAATGGAACGTAAGGTAACCTGTAACAGGGCCCCAAATGGGCTTTTCTGGGACTGAAAAATATTAGCTGGGATCACAAGCGAATTAATGCAGCTGCATGGCTTGGGGTGTCTTGGAGGATTTGCAGAACCAATTTTATGTTTTCCTGACAAAGTCGAGTGGTACATCTAATTCCATGGCACTTGTGGTGTGCTGAGAGCCGCAGTGTTTTACCTCTTTCCTCAGGGAAAAGGTTAAGTGTGGATTTGGTTTTCTTTGGTGTGGAGACTGCTGTTGCTATTGATTGACCCAGCTGAACTGAGAGCAGGAGCCAAAGCTGTGGTATTTCCAGGCAGCTGTGAGCATTGTCAGATGTAAGGAGTGTAAGAGCAGTGGAATAAAAAGCAGTGACATTTCCAATCTGAGAGACCAAAAAAAGCCCAACTCATATTTTATTTATTTATCCAAAATAGTTTGAATTATTCATTAAAGTTGATATAAGCGTGTGAAAATACAAGGTGGTTTTAAGAAGTAGCATCATTAGGAGGAAGCTAATCATTTGGCAATATTAATTTTGTAACAGATTAATGATTTTTTCAGTGGGAATTTTCTTGGCCATCAAACTCTTTATGATAGGCAGCATTTAATAGGGGTGTGTGGCCTGAATACCAAGGAGACCAGGCAGAACAACTTGTAGATATTTTCCTTTTCTCTTTGTTCTCCTCTTTGTGTTTAACACCAGGCAGAGTACAAGGCAGTATCCCTGTCCAAGGCATAACCTAGCAAACCTTAGTGTATTTCCTGAGTCCTCCTTTGCTTCAGATGCCTTTGGGATGGATGCTTTGAGGTATTTGTGGTGCAGCTTTGCCCATCCCTGGTTTCTGCAGAGCACACCTGCACCTCTCACCTGTTCTTTGTGAGCGTAATGATGTCAAACATGGGAACTCCGATGAGTGCTCTAAACACAGCCTTGGAGTTTTCAAACACTGTCTTTTTAAAGATGTAATTGAACCTGATTCTCCAAATGTTGTGAAAGGTCTTAAAGGATCGAGACGTTCAGTTTTCTCTATGTGGGAGATAGAGTGGGTGGAAAGTAACGTTGTCATCAGAAATTGCTGCTAATGCACCTCGACCTGTCCTGGAAGGATCTTCCTCTGCTCAGTCACCTTTACAGCTGTGCATGAGGCATTTCTCTGAAATAAGCTGAATTGCACTCTGTGCAAATTATGACTTTTAAAACAATTTTTCCTGACTGTGCTTAGAACTTTGGCTGGAATTGTTGGTATTAGGTAAGGCTTAAGAATGAGCCCCATCACATCTCTGATTTCAGAAACAGAGCAAACAGCTGTACGTAACTTAACGGCAGGGGAGATGTTAGAGAGTTGGTGTCCTCAGGTCAGTCAGTGCGCTGCTTGTGCAGCTCTGGCTGCTGGCAAACCCTGCATAGAGCCTCAGCACAGAGGCTGTGGGAAGCCTGTGCCTAAAAAGCAGCAGCTGGTGCCATCTCCAACGTCCCCAAAGTGTCTGAGAGGTTTGCCTGGGGCTGGTGGCTGTGATGCAGAGCCTGCAGGAATGCTGTCTCCTGTGGGAGCACAGTGAGAAGCCTTGAAAATTACCCGGGTGTGCCTCAAATGGATTTGTGCAGCTTTGTTTCAGCAGTGGGACCCTGTCCCATGTGTCTCAGGCTGCCTTCCTACCAGTTTGCTGTTCTGAGAGTCCTTGCAGCCCAGCTTTGTGGTGGTGTCAGCAATGTCCAAGAAGGGGAAGCAGGGAGTTATTCTCAGTCCTGAGGGCTGTCCTCTGTTTGGAAGTAGTTGGAAGTAGGCCCTTGCTGATGTATTACCTTAGGAGAAAGAAATGTTGCATGAGGGTGAGCGTCAGCAGTTGCTGTAGCTGAGCTGTTGATGACTCCAGTTTAGCTGGGCATAAAGGAAGAGCCATCTTTTCAGCATCGTGGCTCAGTGGGCCTTTCACCAGGGGCAGCTACAAATCAAAGCATTCCTATCGTCTCCTTGTGCCTGCTTCTTTACTTCTGCCCATTCCCAAGCTGCTTGGCTAAAGAAACACTGCTGGGAATTCTGATGGAGCTACTGGGCAGATGACAGGGCTTCCTCCAGTTCCTGACTGGTGCTGGCACGTTCTGCTACATCTGCATTAGCAATTACAGAGCTAAGCGCCTTGTGCCAGTGGCTGACACGAGGTGTCTCCAGCAGGGAGATAGCATTTCTTCATGCAGATGAATTCCTCCAGCCAGGACAGCTGATGCGGTGAGGCACCAGAACTGCCGCAGGAGCAGGAATGGGAGCCAGGAGGACGTGGGGATGCCAGGGCATGCTGCAGGGAGTGGAGGTGGTGAGCCCTGCAGCTCAATTGGAAAGCTCAGGGCTTCTTGCAGGAAAGACTGATCTTAGAATACATCCTTTTTCACCCTGGGGTGGGTGATAAGGCTGAACCCAGCACGTGGTGAGGGTGCTCCTGATGGCCATTAGAAGTAACCAAACTGGAAACAAAACAGTCGAAGAGGTGCTGACTGTCTGTGAATAATGTAAGCTGTTTGATGAGTTAGGGTACCATCCACCCCCAAAGTTATAAAATCAGGAAAAGCAGCCTGCAGGGTATGGTACAAAAAGGCAGATTTACTTTTCCAAGGCTGGGCTGCATTTATTAGGAAAAAATATCAGTGTTGGACATGAGATATATTAAAAGTAGTGCTATCTCTGATCAGTGGTGAAACATTATTTACCACTGCAGTGTGGCCACTGAATTTTACTTTCATGTATAGGATTTTGTCCTTAACAGTTTCAGTCCTTAACGTCTTCAGAATGCAAAGCTGAATGAAGACTGTGAAAATACTGAGGTCAGAGCCACCAATTAACCTCCTGATTTCAGAGGCTGATTACTCAATTAATCAAGGGACCAGACCCTGCTGAGATGATGGGAAAAAGGTTGTAACAATCCTGGGAAGGGCTGAGTTAATTGCTCACTGATAAATTAGATAGGAATGGGAAGATTGGTCAGGAAAGATGCTTTACATCCCCCAGCAGTTGGTCTTTTCTTGTACAGCAGCGTATTAGTGAGTGGACTGGCCTGTGATGTTTCCCAAGGCTGGTTTGTACCCCTTGATAAAGTAAGGTAGAGTTTTTTGGAGGGATCCCTGAAGTAAAAGAAGTACTTTCCTTGTACATCTTTATGAGCAGCTCTGGAAGGTGGGCCTGAATTAACCAAAGGCAATTGGATGGCCAGCATTATCTCACCCTGTCTGGATGCTCTCACTCAGAAGTAAAGGGACATGGAGTTCTTTAACCATTAAAGAGTTTCTGTCCTTGCCTGGGGATTAAGTTAAATTGGATTAAGGCCAGAGTACTTCTGAGCAGGGCATCCTCAGTGGCATTTAAGGCACTTTAACTTAACACGTTGAATTATCCTTTTGTCCCACCCCAAGAGCCTAAGTAAAGCAGTACAGAAGATCAGAGGAGAGTTGTTACTGCTAGTGCTCCTGCAGCTGCTGGGAGCTGAATCACAGCAGGACTGTGGGCTCACCATTGCCATTCCTGCATTCCTCCTGCGCTGCACTTGGAAGGTCAGTGGAAACACATTTGTGGAAATACTTGAGCAAAAACTTTTCTAGCAAGTTTGGGAAGCAGTAATACTTCAGCATGGACTGTATATGCCCAGCTAAAATCCATGATTCATGCACAAGCAGTGAAATTCCTGCTTTCCAAGTGCTGGAGCACAAACTAGCTGTCCTGTGGCCCAAGTGTGCTGCAGTTATCTCTCTCATTGCAGGACAGACAAAGCTGTAAACCTCAGAATGACAAAGATATCTGAGTAAGAAGTCTGTTTGTTTTCTGTTAGAAAGAGGGTTTTTTCTAGCTCTGGACTGTGGTGTTGATAACACAAGCTGACTTGAGAGGCATCTCTAGCGTATGTTAAGGTAAAGCCAATCTCTGTAATTAATGGGGGGATAAATCGAGGTTTAATTACTCAGAAGGCACCTTGGGTGAAAGATTCATGGTAATTGTTGTGTATCCTCTTGAAGGATTCACAGTGCTGGCAGCTCCCTTTGTAGCAATAAAATGCAGGGTGAGTGGCAGGCAGTCTCCCAGGACCTCTCTGCTGGGGACTAGACCAGGTAAGGCAGCAAATGGAAAGAGACAGTGGTACTCCTCAGGCTCTTTATCACAGGAAAAGCCCCTTCCCGAATCTTAAGGGATTCCTAAGCATCGAGTCAATTTGAGCTCAAAGTGCTTACAGTCAGATCGAGTGTGCGTCTGAAGAGATTTCCCTTATAGCCAGATCCCTCCTCGTGCGACCATACAGAGGCGCATTTGTTGCCATTTTTCCACTTTCTTGCTCCCTGTAACTTAGTGCTCTTCTCTTGGGTTCTGTGTAGAAGATGAGATGCGTGCATGTGGAGAAATGGATGCTGTAGCTCTGAATTTTGTAGATGCTGTTGAAGGGCTGGCCAAGCAAAAGAAAAATCCGTCTTACTAAAACTTGTCTCTTTTCCTCATTCCCCAGTTTACTATCTTTTGGTCTTCTAGGGACAGGAGGAGAGGATTCTAGCTTGCCTGTTTCTTTACTCTGCCTACTTAATTCACTTTTTAAAAAATTAATTAACCTTTTCAATTCACTTAGTTTGGTTAGCACTGTAAATACGGCACAAGGTCTCTATGCCAATGACGTATAACAAAGTGCTCACTTTCTTCCCCTAAATAGAACTGAAGAAGCAAGTGGAAAGTGCAGAACTAAAAAACCAGCGCCTGAAGGAAATTTTTCAGACCAAGATCCAGGAGTTTCGCAAGGTCTGTTACACACTCACTGGGTACCAGATCGACATCACCACTGAGAACCAGTATCGACTCACCTCCATTTACGCCGAGCACCAAGGAGACTGCCTGCTCTTTAAGGTAGGTGCACGCGTCCTGTGGTGCTCCTGCTTCCTTGGGTTCGTGATTTCCAGCATGACATGTTTCTTCTTTTTCGGTGGTTAGACTAGAATATGGTTGCCGTGCTACTATGTGACAGGTTGTTCCTTATGAGGAAAGTAAAGATGCTTTCTTCTTTCAGAAAAAACTTCCGTTGGTTTCGCATCTGGTCTCCCCCTTGTATATCAATGTAAGAGTAAAGAGAAGAGGCTGTATATGCATAATACCTAAGGCATCTGGCCTTGCGCTTCACTTTTTTTTTTATATCATCAGTTATATATTCCTTGGCAATAAAACCTTATGCAACCCTCTAGATTTCATCCTGACTTCACTATATGTCCTTACTGTCTTAGCTACCCTCTAGCTTGTCTGCATGTCATCATCTTGTCTTTATGTAAGTTGGTGTCCCTTTCAAGGAGCAACTCATCCTGTGTGTCTGAAGTGCCGTTTATACAAGCAGCTCAGATGAATTGCGAGAGCAGTGTCTTTTGTGTCTGATACTGTACTGGTTCAGCCAGAGGGCCTGAGTTTGGGTTGGGCTGAATACATTAGAGAGCTGAGGTGTGATGTTGGAGTCATTGAGTGGTTAAGTCGCATCTTTATTGCTTAGGTTTGCATATCAACAGGTCAGTGGGAGAACTTCTTACTTCTCAGCAGCAAACACAATTAGCACTTAAGACCATTCCTGCCTGCCACTGACTCCCCTCCAGTGTATGGTTAGAAGGAGGATGAGGATTTTGGAAGCATTTGTTGCAGAAGTGGAGTGCACAAGCAGGAACTGGAGAAGTTCACTTTCTGCAGACCTACTGCTGTGGATTGCTGCAGGATTGTTTCTTGACATAACAGGACAAATATTTTCCTGCTCTGCAGCTTCAGAGCCTCAGAAACGAAACAAACAAACCACCGAGTGAACCCAGCGAGGATAAATATAAGACAGCACCTTGGATCGTTAGTAAAAGTAGGAAAATATCACTAAAGTGGTTATATTGCTTAGTCTTATCAGGACTGAAACAGATGGCAGCAGGCAAACTCACGGTCTGTGGAGGAGGAGAACTCCCTTGGCTTTCAGGTACTGTCCTTGAATCTTGAGAAGAGCTAGCTGAGGTGATGCTGTGCTGGTAGCTCTAAGGCCTCCCCAGGCCTGTGTTTATGCATGCTTTGTTACGTGTCTAGTGAATGAAACTTCTGCAGATCTCTGGAGGTGTCTGTTGGCATGGCAGGACAGAGCATCCAGCAGCTTTTTTCTGTGATTTAGGAGAGATGGTGCTGTTAAAGAGAGTTGAGAAGATAAGGAAATATAGCCCACTGGAACAAGAACTCATTTCTCAGTAGTACGTCTCCAGTAGGATCAAATTCTTCTTTGTGTTGCTGCGAGAGAAATAACTTATGTACAGGAATGATCAAGTACAGATTCCTCTCTTTAAATGCCGTTTTTGCTTTCTATTGTTCACTTGACTTGATTCCCAAGTCCATTCAGAGGACAGAGGTAAGGATTGCCAGGGAAAGCAGCAGTATTTCTGAATTCCTCACCAGAATCCAGGCAGGTAGTGTTCATGTGTGTACTGAGTCTTGCATTCTGACTGGGTTTCTGGGGATATTGTGTGATTATGCAGCAGAATTGCTAAGCTTACTGTGGGTGTTAGTGTGCATTCATTAACCCAAAGAGGTCAAAAAGCAGAGAAAGCTATTTGTATTTATTCCATTTGAGCAATTTATGGAACTAAGTCTATACAATTAAACTGGAGAAGTCCCCCAGCACTTTACAAGCTTCCATCATTTCTCTGTAAACTTCAGAACATCTTTCAGTAGTGCTGCTGGTGGCGTTTAATTTCAGTGAGGATGTAATGGGAGCTACTATAACGTAACCCCTTCAAAGCTAAATGAAGATGAAAGATGTGCTTGGTTTTCCCAAGCAACAAGGTGTGCTGTTGCTGTAGTAGAAGGTGTGCATCCAGCCAATTTGTTTTAAATGGAATCACAGCTTCATTGAAAGGGTTAATCACTGTGCCACGCGGAGAATACAAATGACTGCATCCTAAATGAGCACTGAATTCCAATGAAAGCGTATCAATATTTATTGGCAATCCCTATGGATACAGCAGATGAGCTCATCAACTTGAAGGATGTTCCAGTGATTTTTCAGACCCTCTGTGTGAGAGTGCGTAGGCAGCAAGGCACATCTCAGATTTCACAGCTCACTCTCACTTGTTTGCTCTTTTTCATTCTTTTAATTAAATGCTGTGAAAAGTGGCATACAGAATCCTCACCAGCAGTTTAGTTTCTGATTATTTTTATGGGAAGCAATGTGTTATAGTTATTGGGTCACTTGACAGCTTCATCTTCAGTTAGTGCTGTTGATACATTAGACGTGTTGGGCCGTAATACAGACCTGGCATTCCACATATTGCTTGGTTTGTGAGTCTAGGCCAGGCCACCCATGAGAGATCCAAGAACTGCATTGCTCACTTGGTAGCAATCTATTGGAGATGTCTTATTAAAACAAACAAGCATTGCTAGGGAACATAAAAATTGTTTTTACCAGCTTGGAATTAAGCAGTGGCAAATCAGGATGTCATTTTTTGGCAGTGTCTGTATCAGGCTGTTTACCATTGCCTCTGGGTACATCCTGAATGAGAGTAAGGAAGTGAGGTCTTTAGAAAAGCAATGACAATTGATTCACACAAAGAAAGTCTTTTGGTAAACAGAAAGACTGGTCAAATTTGAAGAGGAGATGATTTGGAGACACTTGTACAAATGAACAAACAGCACAGAGAAAATAAATCATAGGCCTTTTCTTTTTGTGTGCCCAGAGAACACAGTCTGGACCCAAGCATTTAATGTCAATTTAAAACTAGGAGTGGAAGTCTTGAATTTATAGACCCTGTTGCTTCAAGGTACTGCTGGAAGCAAGAGCTCTGTAGGTTTTCCGTTATGGCGATGTATCTTTATGGACAAATAGTAATGCCTAAGTTTGCATTAAATATTTACATTTACCTTAAGTAGGGTTGGAGAAGTCAAACCAGCCTCTTCCTGTGTGGACGTTAGGAAGAAAATTTCTTCCTGGTTATTTTTGGGGCTGTCTGTACGTGTAGTTCTGCCACTGCTGCGTCTGACAACATTCAGCTTCATCCTCTGGCAGTACTGGGGAGTGAAGGCTTGAATGAAGAGGAGAGAGCAAGAAGAGTCATCAGAGAGAAATCTGCTTTATGTTTCACTTGCTTGATAATTCACTGCACTTCAGGTAAACTGTTTCCACCTTTGTTGCATGAATGTGGAGCTGGTCACTTCTGTTGATAGGATCCTGGACTGAAAAGGCAATTGATCTGGTATGACAGCTCTGAGATCTGGCAGGTTCAAAATCTTTCAAGTTACTCTGTGCTCCCAGAAAGTGCCCAGGTTTCTCCCTGGTTCAGGTATATCTGAGCCTAAATTGTTTGGTGAGGAAGTAAATCAGATTATTTTCAGTATCACAGTGGTGCGTGTCTGAGCTTATTAGTAGTCCTGGCCAAAAAGCTGCATTTAGGCAGCTCAGCAGCTTATGGTTTGTTGTATTTTCTGTATCCTTAAAGCCTAGTCTTCCACAGAACAGATTTGTCTGTTTCCAGCTCTTGCCCATGCTGTTATTTTCTGCCAGTATTATCAAATGGAAACACAAACACCAGCGGTAGCTCATTGAAGAGCATCCCCAAGATGGTAGGCTTCATGCCTTGAAAGAGAATGCCCAAGACATCAGACAGCAAATAAAAACGGAAGCATCATGACAGAGCATGAGAATGTTGCCAGCCTGTGGATTGTCACTTCTGCCAAATAAAACCTTTATTGGTGTCCAGTTGGATTGATAATATGGTAATAAAATGAACAGCTTTTTAGCAGACTGTTAAATTAACAGCCACTGCGCACACAGTCTTTGATGCACACCTGCTTAAGGAGTTCTTCAAGGCAATCTGAAAAGTGAATGTTGTTTTTGATGTGGTTCACAGTGTATTAAAGAGGCAGAACTTAGTGAGCAAAGGGGATAAAGGCTGTGCTGGTTTGGGGATTCTCTGATGGAAGAGGGGTATGTGGAAGGACAGATACAAGCTGTGTGTGAGCAATTAGCATGGAATGTGAAAGACATAAGGCAGTAATGGTGCAATTCATGAGGATATATAGAAGGGTGGTCCCAATGCAGCTTTGAAGGTCTGGGAGTACTTCAGCCACTGATTGCTGGCAGGTGGGAGTTGGTATGTAGTGACAGACTCCCTCAGGCTTGTTTGTCTTTGCTTCATTTCCACACTCCTTTTCCTGAACATCAGTCTTGATGGCTATTTGGAGGCAGGATGGTGGGTGAGATGGCCTTATAGCAGTTCTTATCATTAAGAACAACTGGGGCTGAATAGAAACCTGAGGTAGGTAGATAGGTAAATCATGACAAAATGTGGGAGGGCAATTCCGTGAACAAAAAGGGATGGTTTAATTGTCTGTCCTTAAGGACAGAAATAAGGATGGATAGAATGAGAACCTGGAGGCTATTTTCGAAGTACAAAACAGTGCTGACAAAGTGCTGGCTGAAAGGAGGCAAAACTGAGGTGGTTAAGCATGCAGAGGATGCCCTGTGCCCTGAGGCTGCTGAGATGTTGGTGCAGCCTTAGCATCAGGTTTGCCACAGTGCCCCACTAACAATGTACATCTCAAAATTAGCAGCAAGGTCACTGTAGGGATTGTCTTGACTTGCCTGAGTGATCCTGTTTGGAGCAGAGGCTGACAGCACTGCTGGGAGCTCTGGGTCTGGTCTTCATGCATGGCATCCCTGCGGTTGCCATTAATTCCTCCTTGAGCCCAGCAGAGTATCTTTGAGAAGCATGTTCTAGCTGTTTGTTTCTTTTTGCATCTCTATCTACTCAGATATCCTCTCTTCCTCCTCAGCTCTGATGAGTCTTGAGAGGAGAAAGAAATCACAATTTCGATAGAGTGCTTTTCTTCCAGCAACTGTCTCGCACTCCTGCACACAATCAGAAATAACAATGGGGCTCATTGGTGGAGCAGGCCAGGCAGCGAGAGGTTGATTAGAGATTGCAGGCCTCTGCTAACCCCTCATTCTTGTTAATTGCAAGTTATTTTATTTTTATATTTCATTTCCTGTTTGCCCATGTGGTTGCCGGAGATGCTGGCCGTGCCTGTGTGATGGTGATACCTTGCAGGGATTCCTGCAGGTTCAGCTCTAATCAGCAGCTCTAAAAGCAGAGCTGTCCTGCAATCTGTAGCGTTTCAGGATCAGATCCTGCGTTTAAACTTCCTACATTTCGTTCTCGTCCAGATGTTTTAGCGACCTATTTCATGTTAGGACCTGGCTTCAATTCTTGTTTCTGTCTTCATTTCATTCTGCTCTTTTTCATGCTTTTTTTCCCCTCTTGACATGGTTTCTCTTGTGTGTGTGCTTCCCTAAACAACTGCCTACCTTTTAGGGCAGAGTATTTTTTTTTTATCCTTTTAATGAAACCAGTCACCTCAAGGGTAGTGGAACTGGGGAAGATCTGACAAAGTCATCTTTCTAATGCAGAATTTCTGAGTGCAAAGATGTTGCTTTGAGACTTCTGGAGGCTGTGCTGAAACCTTGATCTAGCTGAGAAAAGTTAATGTTCTTCTTCTGTTTCCCATCAGTGCAATGGGGAGAATGCTTCTGCCAATGTCACCAGACTGTACTCAGGGTAACACACTGTGCTAGTGGGAACCAGAGAGCAGCTTTGAGCTGGGGAATTCACCCCCTATTACCTGCCCATCTGGCACAGGAGCTGCTCTGCATGCTGGCTCCACTCGCTCCCCTTCTCTGCCGTGTCTGCCTGCTGGGGTGGATCCAACCATGCAGGTAATTAATGCTGATGATGCTGGAGCATTATTCCAGTGGCTAAGTCAGTCCCAACTAGCAGGAGGCTGATACATGTGAGCCGCTCAGAAGGCTCACAGATTTGTGGCCTTGGTGGGAGCAGTAGGTAAATGAAACGCTTGGCTTTTCTCCTCTTGAAATGGCCGATATGTTACGTTGTGAGGCAAATGCACAACCCCTTCAAAAAGTAAGGCTTCCTGCCTGAAAATATAAAGTTGCTCACAGGTGCTTCCTGAGAGTCCATCAGTCTGCTGGTAGTTCTGCTGATGGTCTCATCTTGGTGCCAGCTCATGGCAGCGGCTGGCCAGCCCTGCTGAAGGCCCCCAGTTTGTCTCCAGAACTTCTGCAATATGAAATAACCAAACTACCAGAGTGCTGGTGTTTTGTTGTGCTGTTTTTTTTTTTTTTTTAAAGCTTGTGGTTCACCTCTTTCCCATCTCATTTTTCTTCATTAAAGAACATCTTACTTAATGAAACAGGAGAGGCAGCCCATGCTTTCTAGGGCAAGTCGCACACACAGCGAGGAGCACAGGTCAGTGGTGAGAACTGGATTAAACCTCAGCATCTGGGCTGGGGTAGCAGCACAGCCAGCAGGAGGCAGTGGGGCAGGATGAGTGCATGGGGCAGGTCATGCAAAGCTGTGTGCCCCTGTCCAGGCAGCTGCTGTCTGTGCCCTGACAGCACCATCCTTGTGCCCGAGACAGCCCTTCTGTCAGCAGGAAGCAGGGCAGACCCTGGCTGACCCACATGGTATAACAACCATCTCTGTTTCCACTTCCCATCCTTGTTCCCAGTGTCTGGGTGATGTAGTTAGCCTGAAAAGGAGCTGCTCCTGTTGTTGTGCCTGGGGCCCTGCAGGAGGTCTCAGGAGAGGAGGATGCTGCATCCTCCTGCTGCTGTGTTTGAACAGCTTACACAGGCCATGTGAGTTGGCAGTGCTGTGTTTGTGTTGTTAGATAAAGGCAGTGTTAAACAGTGGATAAAAGGGGGGGCTTAGCAAAACCCTCCTGGATTCTTATTCCCATTTCTACCACTGAACAGCCACGTGGCTTTGCTTGTGGTTGCTCAGCGTTCTGCTTTCCTTTGTTACCTGGGCTCAGGGCATTGCTGTCCATCAGCTTCCACATGGCTGTGAGAAGCAATTTAACCTGTTCTGCAGGGAGAAGGCTGCATGTGAACATGGGGGTTGAAAGCCACTGCAGCAGTCTTCTGTTAGCCATGAACAGCAAGATGTCCATTGGGCACATCGCAGCCTGGAGAGGAACAGAACAGCCAACCTATGGGCACCTGCCTCCTCATCCAGGCAGAAATCTCTCCAGTTGAGTTATTTTATTAATTAATTTTTTTGACTCTCCGGTAGTTTCAAAAGATGTTCTTCTTAGAGGCTGTGTGATCAGCACTCTTGAAGGAAAAGGCGCTGCCTTCAAGCCCGGGAGGCTGGGGAATACAAAGGCCTCGCTGCCGACACATGAAATGGGTGTTCTGCAAAGCTGCTTTTGATGGTGCTTGTTGCTTTCCCTGACTGCTCTGTTGTGGATTTGCAGAACACGCAGAGCCGTGTCAGCAAACCATAACCCTGTTGTTTGCTTGCATATGATGATGTTCAAAGCTGCAAATGAAAAGGATCAGAAATTGCTGGAGGTTTGCTGCCTTTTGTGGGGTAGAAAGTCTGAGTTTCCAGGTACCCGACATCTCTGCCATCTTCTCTGGCTGCTCTGCAGTCTACTTGAGCCTTGTTTTCCAGGGATAGGTTTGTGAGACTTGTAAGAAAAGCTGGCAGCTCAGTGGGGGATACAGCTGGCAGCACCCAGCAGAGCACCTGCCTGCCCTGGGTGTCCTCTTGCTTTGGAAGTTACAACTTCAGTCCATGCCTGACCAGGGCAAAAGACTTTCAAATCTGGAGAAAGTATAGTTAAGAGAGGGAAGAGAGTGTTTGTCTGCATAAAAACCTGCTTGTATGATGAACAGCAAAAGATTCCCATGGGTGTTGCGGTCTTGGGACATCTGTTATCTGTAGCTGAAGGCTGGATTGGAGCTCATAAAGGCTATGGGTTCATATGTATATTTAAATGATTGTGCTGTGCCCTCACGCTTAGGATGTTAAAGATAAAAGGCTTCATCCTAAATTTCATTTGAGTTGTGCAACTGTTGGCTGTTTCTCCCAAGGCCTGGCATGTAAGTGGGCAGTAATCTAGTGGGAAAGTGCTGGGGAGCAGAGAATGGGGTGTCATGGTCACAGATCCCCTTTGGTAGCCAAAGGGCCACCATTGGGGTAACGCTGCACCTTTCAGCTCTGTGTTTCTCTGCAGTCCTTGCATTGCTTCTGTGCCTTGGAGTCTAAATGCTCATTTACTGCTTTCAACCATGCAGTTAGTGTAAGCCATTCAGTAACACTTTCTCTCCAACCATCTTGCCAGTTTGAGAACCCACATTTCAGAGCTTGCTCCTGCGGGATCCCTGTCTCTTGTATTTGTATGTTCCCTGAAACCTTTAACTAAGCAGAGGTCTGCTACGTTTTCCTTTTGAGAAACCACTTTTAGGAAAGCAGAAATCACTTCTGTGAGGGTGTCTTCTGCTTTGCTGCAAGGCCTCCCACCTGTATTTGGAACAGTTGCTGCTGGAGAGGGCTGGAGGCACAGCAAGCATTCAGTCGTAGCGTTTCTTCGGATTTGATGCACTTCAGGGCATCCTGTAGTCTCAAGCACAAGATCTGAAGCAGGCTCTCCAGATCATAGCATGTCCTATTGGTGTTGCAGTATGATCTATTAATCCTGGTGTCCTTGCCATGGTGTGTTATCTGTGGAGCAATGACAGAATGCAGAAGTAAACTGAAAATCCTTTTGGGGATTTTGGTTGTTCCAGCAACAAGCTGCTGTGATTCTGATGGAGTCCTCAGCTGTGTTACAGAGCAACGATCTTCACAGCTCACCTACTGTATGCTTAATACTTCACACAGACACAGATTAGTGCCAGCATTTAGTAATGTGCCAACTGCCCTTATTTATGTGTGTGGAAATGGTGAAAAAGTTCATCTGTTCTCATGTTTGTTTCAGACAAACAAGTACGTCGTCATCCTAAATCCATGCCCAGAAAATGTTCATCGTAGCCCATGTGGCTATTAGCCCTGAGATTGGGTAACTGAGTACTATCTTAGGGCTTTGGATTTAACATGTGCTGTTGCATGGGAATATCTTTTGAGGAAGAAATACAGGTATTTTAGGTCAGGTCTGTCTTAGGAGGATTTGCAGCACAATCACATGGCTTCTTCCTCCGTGGGGGAATCTAAGAGCTGAGGATGACCTCCAGCTTTGGTAGCTCCCAGGATTGCCTTTTGATGGCATCTCTGGTACCTGGAAGAAGACAAGCCTGTCTGCCTGTATCTTGGAAGAAATATATCAAACCAAAGCATGCAAATTTTAATTTCCTCCTAATCTGTATTCAGTTTCAGCAAAAGCGGGTGGCTGATAACAGTGGATCTATCCAAACCATGTTCTGGGGAGCTGGCATAAATTTCAGCCTTAAACTGAAGGGTTTGTCTGTCTTAATGGAAGGCTCTGGAGAGCATTTTATGCGATGGCTGTCACTTTGCATTTCAGGATGTATCTGTCTGATGAGGGACTGTCTGTAGATGATTTTTGTATGAGGCAGATAGAAGAGATGCTGGCAGCACGAGGTGTTGGTTATCGTTGTGTCAGTGGTGCAATGGCTGGTTCTCACACTGGGTGCGGTGGAGCTGTGATGGAGCTGCAGCAGTGATGAGCAGTCTGCTGGTGGCTTGCTGGTCCTTGTGTAGAGAGGAAGGGCCCAGCTGGCTGTTGCACTTGTGCCCAGGGGTTCCAGATGTGTATAAGCAGCTGTGCCTCGCTGTGCCTTTCTCTGGGAGGCAAGATCTCACTGCCTTGTCTTGGGAAAGTGCAGGAGATGTCCTTGGCTTTTTTGGCGGAGTCACACTGCAGCCTGAAGTTGTTTCTCTTCATACAATTCCATTAGAGTGATGACAGTTTCAAGTTGGAACAGGAAAAAAAACCTGATGAAAGGACTGGTCTGTAAGTGGGGAAGATAGACAAAGTGAAAGCAGTAACTAGCAAGGTAATAGGCAGTGATGGATCTATAATCTCTGAGTCTGCTGTGAGCACTAAGTTCCTAAATAGTGTCCTTTCAGCCCTAACCTATTTATTTGCAAAGTGCTAAATTTAATTTTCCTTAGTCTGCAGGAAGGCAGCATCCCAGGAATAAACCCTTAGCCCAGCCAAGAAGCTATGCCAAAATGCTTGTCCCAGCATTTCCATTTCCTCCTCCCTTTGCACAGAGCATCAGACCTGTGCACCCCAGCACATCAGCTCTCAGTTGGTGTGGCAGGTCTCCTGCTGAGAGCCTTTTGGAAGGGGAGATTGAATAGCCCCCAGCACCAGGCTCAAGGAGTAGCACCTGGGCTGGATAAGGGTAGGATGAAGTAACTTGGCTGGGGGGGAAGGCTGGCATCGGAAAGTGTGTGAAGGAGATGATATTGCTTGTAGTGATGCTCTGTCTGTCCTGTAGAGAATAATGGTGCTAAGGGCTGTCAGCTTAGAATAGATTCAGTAGTTGAACAACACATAAAAGCTCAGTTATTCTGAAGCCTCCACAAAGCACTTTTTGAGGAAGAAAAGCAGTGAGTTTTCCAAGCAGCCAACATTGTGCACGTTAGCCCTGCAAAGTTTCAGTGAACGTGGAAATAAGTTTGTGTGTTGCTTTGCATCCCTGGCAGCACTGAGCTCCAAATTTCTTCGAATTCGTGATTTAGGAGAGTTTTTAGAAATGGTGCTTTAATAAAAAGTTTTGGGTGCCTGAATGCAGGCCTGTGAGCAAGCACTGGGTGTTCCCATCGTTTTCACAACCCCAGTGCAGCACAGTGCAGGCTCCATTTGTACCATTGCTTCAAAGGAAGCCAGCTCTGTTTCAGACCTTTGCTATTTTCCTGCCTCCAGAGGATTTCAGCAGAGTTCTGCATAGTGCTACTATCTCCTCCTGGTCCCTTTTCATCCCTACAAAGGCAGCACAGTACTGGCTAGCATGGAGAACATCCCACTGGGGCTCCCACTGTTCCCTCCCCGCTGCCGTTGAGATGTACTGCCCAGAGATGGATGGGTTTGCTCTGTTCTGCTTTGAGTCTCAGTTGGATTTTTACTCAGGTTTAACACTTGCGAAGTGCCATGGAAGAGGCAGTCTTGTTTGGTTTTTTTTTTTTTTTGCTGTTTGTTCTATTTTTGCTCTTTTTTTTTTTTTTTTTAGCATCTTAGGAACAAAATCGGTTTCTGCAAGTTTATATTCAGCTCTTCCTCCTCCTCCTCTTATCTAAATGTAGAAAAGTGTTCTGAGCTCCTCAGCTCCCTGCGCTGCTCTCTTCTCTCTCACGTTTGTTTTAAAATAAACAAAAACAGCAGTGCCAAGAGCTGAGGGTAGCGGATTCCACAGGCGTTTGGCTGCTCTGCTGCAGAGCTGCTGGGAAGGGGATGTGCAGCCCAGGCAGGGGACCTTGCTGGCCCATAATAGATGGGCACTATGGGGTCTTGGCTGTTCTGTGTCTGGGAGAAGCGGCTCCTGCAGGGGTCAGTGTGATGTATGGGCGCAATTCTGTGCCAGCTTGCAGGTTCTCTGGTAGGCATGGGAGCAGCTGATTAAACCAAACACTGAGGTGAGAAGCTGCCTTTCTCCGAGTGCTGTCCTCTGCTATTCTTTCATTTGAAAGCTTGGTGCCATAGAAAATTTCGTTAGCCACTCTGCACGGCTCTCGGCCTGCAGTCAGCTTGCTGCTCAGCGAGCGTTTATTAATGTTTGCATTCATTCTGGGATTTTCCCTCACCCAGGGCATAGTGTAAAAAGCCACGAGTCCTTCAGCCCATGAAGAACCTGGGGTTTGTTCTCTGCATTGTATCAAGCGTTGATGGGGGATTAAACTGAAGTGGCTTCTCCATGAAAAGCAGAACTGGATTCACTTAAAAATGCATTTCTCTACCAGATCGTTCCCCTTCGAGCTTGGTCTGCAGGGAGCCCCGTTGTGCAGGGAGGAAGCAGGCAGCATACCAACGGCCCTCCGACTGCACAGGGGCATCTCCAGCTTGCCAGAGCTGCTTCCATCACTCAGGGACTGAAATTTTAATCATTGAATTAATTTTTCAGAAACCGAAGTGCAAATCTGTACCCTCAGTGGCATTAATAATGAATGCAGGGAAGAGAGACATTAGAAGGAGAAAGAAGGGCTAGGAAATTGGGGTTTGGGGAATCAACTTTTTTTTTGATTGTTGTTTTGAAGAGATAATGTATGTGTTGGATGTCCTCCTCCCTTGGCCTTTCTGCTCGTTTCGTCATGTTCCGTCCAACAGAATCCACTGTATTTCTGTCTCAAGTATCTTTTGAATCCCCCTCCCACCAGCACTGCCTCCCATTGTGTGGGTTTTCTTTCCCCTTTCCAGGGCAAATGGCAATGCTGTGCACACAGCCACCCCATCCCTGATCTGTGGGGTTGGTGCAAGCTGTTCTGCTGTCCGTGAGGCCGCAGGATGGGAGAGGACAGGGTCTGAACCACAGCCATTGTGCCAGAGCTTAATGCTCTGCTCTGGGCTCCTTCCTGCCTCTCTCACAAAGCGTACAGTTTTTTTTTTTCTAATTAAAAGTATTATGTAGCAGAAGATTAATTAGAAATGAAAGTGATTTTTTTTTTATCCCTTTGCTTTGTGGCAGTGGAAAAGACCTATGCCAGGCAACTGCCTGAAGGAGCTGAAGCTTCTCCCGTTAATGGATTCCAGGCAGTTTGCCTCTGGACAGCTCTTATAAATAATGGAGGCTTGCACAGATTTCCCCGGATCTGAGGCAGTGCAGGTGGTCTTCATTCCAACCAACCAAAATAAATCCAGAGGCTGTAGGGCGTTCCCATTCCCCCTCCCCTCCTCTGTGCATGGATCAGAGGAGGAGCACCTACAACCGTGGGTTTGTACCACTTTGCATCACACAACACAACCTCCCAGTGCTGACCCTGCTCCATCACTCAGTATGGGCATGGCTGCATCAGCAGGAGCTCTCCTTGGGGTTAGGTGGGCTGCCATTCACGCAGCCTCTGGGATTATTGCCAAGACTCAGGCTCATGTGTGTGCAATCACGGGATGTTTCCATGGTGTTTGTGCTCACCCTGAGTTCTGCAATAAGAGGATGATTCTTGGCATCGTTACATTAATCTGCAGAAATGAGGATTTCGTTCAATGGGTGCTCCGCAGAGACCGTCCTAGAAGAGAAATCCTCTCCCAGAACGAAAGCTATTCTTGACTTAAAAGCACCCAGGAGTGTTTATACAGTGTGGGGACTTAAAAGCAGCCCTGACGCAGGGATGAATTTCAGCCTGGAGGAGGCTGACATAGCCCGAGGGTTTCTCTCCGCGTTGTACTGCTTGCCCCGTTTATTTCCTTCCCATTAAAACTGAAGTGTTGACTGCAGGAAGATGAAGGTGAAGGTCCCCAGCTGCAGAGAGCTCCTGTGGTCATCAGCCACCTGGTCCAGAGAGAGGCTGGGGACTGCTCCAAGAGCCTTTTCTGTGCCTCTAAATACAGCAGCTAATGACACCTTCCGCTCAGCGGGAAGAAAACAGAATCACTAAACTTGCAATTTGGCACAGTGGGAGTGTGAGTTTGTCCTGCCAGTTTCTTGTTGCTATATATTTCCAAGACTTTTTTTTTTTTTTTTTTGCTCTTCCAAGCAGGTAGAATTCAGATCGGGGTTCATTTTAAGGACTCAAATTATGCATATAGGAAGCGTGGCCTGAAATGGAAAAAATTAATGGCTGCTTATAAGGCCTATGGCATAAAGAAGAGAGCGTGCAGGTTCTCTGGGAACTGCCACATGCCTTGGCCTTATGAGTAATGTGTAGCGATGTCCCACTAGGAGCCGTGTTCCCTGTAAAATGTTGAAGGAGATGTATATATTTCCATATAATTTTAATCATTTTGACTTATGGTTTAACTTTGTACTAGGTAGGCTGCATAGAGGCTCCAGGAGAATATTATTTTAAATGGCTTTGGGGGCAAAAGAAAGGAGATGATTGAAGGCAAGGTTAGAAACAGCTGATCACTTCCAGTTGAGCAAGTTTTACGGTCATGTACTACGATAATTGAAGGTTTGCTGTTAAATGCTACAGATCTGTGCTGGAGAAGAAAATAGTCCCCAGCCAGAGATTGCTGCGGTCTTTTACTGCCAGTGTGAGGAAGGAGAACGTCTGTAGGGCAAGAGGTATCATTTGTAAGGAAAGGTGAGAGGCAACAGAGGTGTCTTAAGATCTGGCTGTTCTTGGGATGGGGTGTATTTTCTACATCTGTGCATGCAATGCATCTCCGAGGGTCACGAAGGCCCATCCTGAAGATGCTAAAGAGGTTTGAAGGAGTCAGATGCATTTCTCCAGCGATGCCTGCAAGGGACCTGTTGAGCACTGCTTGTCTAGAGACTGTTAGGGCAATGTGGGGTCAAAACCTGCACAGAAGTATTTTGTGGTGGTCAAACTATCTGCCTTTCCAGTTTTTCTTCTATATCTCTATATTCTGTTGCCCAAAATCTGTGTTCCAGCTCCAATCACCAATTTAAACCAGTGAGATGCATACGAGCCTAACTTCTGCACTCAGTGCCAAAGTGCTCAGAGCAAGTAGATGGATTGTTTCTGGAGCTGTGACTTGCTTTAATGTTCTTATCAACTATTTTCCAGTCAAAAGAGGTCAAAACTCATCCTCCTGGGTTGGGGCTTCTTGAGCACAGTACTTATTATTAGGGCAGCACTGTATCTTGTAATTAGAGATGTAATTTCCATCTCTGTAGAGAGCCAGCCTATTGCCTGGGTACCATTTAAGAGTTCCATGTAATGAATTAAGCAAGGATGGATTGAGCAATACAATGAATTTCCACGGAGATTGTTTGCCTGAAGTCCTGCAGGAGTTTCAGGACAAGATGAAAAGTAAATATTTTTCCTCATCTTCCTTCCTTTTTCCTTCATAGTCAGCAATTAAAATTGCATTGTGTTGGGTGTTGGAGTGGCAGTGTGAGGACTCGAGGTCTGATTGTTTGAGAAGTAACCTCATCCCCTGGTAAAGCAGCTGGGAGAATCTCTCGTTTCTTTTCCTGTCTGACACTGTAGTATGAAGATTTTTTTGCTTGCGAAGGACCTGTCTCAGAAACTGGTTGTTGCAGTACATCTGAAGCATCAGATTTTGGCAAGCTTCAAAGTATGATGTAAGAGATTCTTACTTAATTTAGCACTTCGTTAACTTCACTTCCCCCCTCCCCCTTACCTACATGGATGGTAGTAGTGCTTATGATGTTCCACAGGGAGTTCAGCGCTTTATATGCTTTGTATAAAAACATTTACGTAAGTGGGGTATAAATCAATCAAACTTGGGAGAAAAAAAAAAAGGAAAGCAGTCAACTGTGGACTAGAAAGAAGGAATAGGTGAAAGACCAAAAGAAAAGAAGGACAGAGATGATGAATGGAGAAGAAAAATAGAAACAAAGCTGCCGTGCAAAAAAGGACGGAGAAAAGAGGGAAAGAACAGAAGTAAGAGAGGAAAAGCAAAGGAAGACCAGAGGTTTAACTTCATACAATGCATTCTTCTCTGTAATTATATTCATTTGATGTAAATTCGTGCCAGCCACTTTACAGCAGTGTTAATGAGCTGGAGGAGGCAGGAGCTGATACCCACAGTGGAGCAGAAGACAGGACTCGAATCGAATCACTGCTTCTCTCAGTAGGCATGAGATATATTTAGCATCAGAGCACACTTCTATCGTGTGCCCTTAGTCTTACGCTGAGCCTTTTGAATGAAGATCTCAAAGCACCTCGTTACTTCGGAGGCGATATTTCCCAAATTCTGACAGTCTCAGTTTCTGGGATCAGCAGTTGCCAGGTGTTCTGCATTCATGTTTTCGTAGCCCAGTTGTCACTGGGGGGGCTGGCTCAGGGCTCTGCTGAGCTGAGCAGTCCTGCCATCTTCATGGAATTCCTGGTCTGCAGTTTTCCCTGGAAGGTGTTTTGCTACTACCAGGTGTGAGGCTTGCGCAGTCCATCTCAGCAGAAGGAAACTAATTCATTTGACAAGTGGAGCACATTACCTCTGCAGGTTTGCATTTGCCTTCCTTGTGTCCACACATCACCCTCTAGACAGATGATGGTCTCGTTGCCCTCGTGCCACCTCAGTCCTGTTAATAACGTCGCTCTAATGGTGCACAAAGTGCTGAGGAGCTATGGACTGCACTTGTGATTTCTCATCAGGGCAGGTTCCGTTCCTTCATCCTTAAAAAACACTGTAGGCTTTACTGGAAAAAGAGGAAGGGAAAAATCCCGGTATTCCCAGAGATTACAGAAAATTTATATTCCATGTGTGTGGCTGAAAGAAGTAGAAAAGCTCGTGTGTTCTTGGGCTGCTTTATTATCAATAGATAGGAGGAAACACGCGCTGGGCTGATGCACATCAGCTCCTGGAAGGAGTTTGGAGTCTCGTAGATTATCCACTGACTCAGTGACCAGGTGAATGGTAGAGGTTTAATTTAAAGGATGCTTTCTCTGCCTTCAGCACGTCTGTCCAACTCACTTCTCTGTTCCCTGATTGCAGTCTAATCTCACTCATTACTCTGTGGCTGTAACCTCCTCTTCCTCCTTTCCGTGGTAGAGAACA
The DNA here is from genome assembly GCF_987193195.1 of Phasianus colchicus. Taxonomy (NCBI): domain Eukaryota; kingdom Metazoa; phylum Chordata; class Aves; order Galliformes; family Phasianidae; genus Phasianus; species Phasianus colchicus. The sequence goes on from NC_143451.1 coordinate 13,669,745, forward strand.
GGTGGCCAATTTGTACCTGGAATTAAGGCTGTGACCCCCTCTGCTTCCCTCTGTGCTCAGTAGATGCTGGAGGAGCACACAAAGGCTTTCTCCTAATTGTTAGAGTAGAAAAATTTCTCACCCAAGATTATTTGCTGAGATATTCCATGGTTTATTTTGCTCTGTGCAGCAATGGTTTTCAGAGAGCAGAGGACTGATTGCTCTGGAGCTTATTGGAGCTGCCTGGCTTTAAGGGAGCCTGAGATATTGTGGGTGTCAGGAGATGGCTGGTCACGGTCCCCATTAGGAGACCTGGTTGTCCTCGGTGGCTTTCACCTGCCTTTGGGAAGTGACAGTCATACCTGGGAGCTATAGGACGCTGCTGTTGCCCTCATGGTCTAACTGCTAAGCACTGTTAGGGAAGGCAGAATTGTAGTTTCTTTTCGGCAAGAAGGATGGGAGTATTCTCCCAGCTGAATATAACTGCAGGTTTGGGGCACGATTGACCCATTTGTTCTCACAATTGTACAACAGCTTTGTAGGTGGTAATGACTTCTGTCAGATTCTTTTATTTTATTTGTCGCTTTGAACTATCAGCTTATAGAAGAACCACGGGCTCCTTGTTGGTAGAAAGATGGCTTTAAGTTGCTGAATCATTACAAGCATCATAATGCAGAGGGATCTAATCTTTTTATCCGGGGCTTGCTTTGGGCTCTGCTTTCCCTCAGGACCCAAGTCTTGAAGAAGGAACAAGAAAATTAGCCCTAAAAGGATAATTTGGCTCGATGTGAAGCAATCCTCTGAGCACTCCACCTTTCTGAAGGCTGCTGCTTGCAGTGCTGAAATGTTGCAGGTCGGAAAGCATGAGGAAGATCCGGAGAAACACTCTGGTTGACAACAAGGACACAGAGGGCACCTCCCAGTGTTTAACATTTACAGGAATATGTTGTATGTAGTATTCAAGACTGTGGATAATTATGTTTTGCAATGAAATCTGTGAACATCTGTTCCTCTTCTGTGCCAAGTCCCCAACTCAGGATTCCATGTTGTCTCCACAGCAGTCGGAAAACACATTTGCCCCCTAAAGTAAGTGGAGGTTGCAAGGCAGAACAGCCATTGACTATTGATATTCAGTAATTAACAATTTCACTGGAGCTGTATGTATGCTTGGTGTGGGACTGACAACTGCTGCTGTCCCTTTGCAATCCAAAGAAAAAAAAGGCTTTTAATTGCCCTTAGCAAAAGTTTGAAAGTCCGATGGAGTCCTGTGCTATAAATATTTATCTTTGGGCTCCCTGTTTTTTTTTTCCCACTGAGAGAGCTCTTGGGTGATGGCAAGATCCCATAGCAACTGTAGCTTTTCTTCTTTTAGCAGTGACTGAGAAGTGGTGCTGATGGCTAGCCTGTTGTGGAGAATGTACTCCATTTAGGCTAGGCTTACAAAGCGTGAACTGGAGTGAAGATAGATTAAAACTTTCCATAGTTCAGAGGCAAAAGAAAATCACCCATCACTTGCCTTCCCTTTCCCAGGTGCATTTAAATGTGGGAAATGCTCAGTCTTGAAAACCCTTCATTTCTTGACAGGCTTTATTCACTCCCTTTTCTCTGCTGTTTTTATTAATTTATCCTTTAAGGCAGTTCCTGCAATGCCAGCTCCCTTTGCTGTGTGGTGCAGAGATGTTGTTCCGAGCTCTTAGGCAAGGAGTACAGAGTCCTGATAGATAGGCTTGGTAGATACTTTCCAACTCTTCCTTGCGTTTTCTCTGCCTTTTGCTTTAGTCTTTGAAAGAGAACAGTGGAAACAAAAATTCAACGGTTCCAAGAGGTACCCATCTTTTCTGAGCGTTTTGTCAAATGTTATAGAAGTCCCAACAAGTGCAGATAAAAAGAGAAAAAAAGGAACTATGTCCGAACCTGACTGTATTATGAAAGTCTTGGAGTGCTGATGATTAAAGATATGACAGGATGTTCTCAGTAGCAGGAGTCCCAGCCTCTTTTAGGATGCTCCCTGCTTGGGCTTTAGGGTTAAACAGCTTTAAATGCACCTTATCTGAAGGCCGTGACCTTGTCCTTCTGTTTCCATTTTCAGGCTTCAGGTTTATTGCTCTCCCAAGGAACTCGGAGCATTTGATTAACTCGTAACTCACTAGTTCTTGACACATTAAGCAGCAAATTTGACTCTAATTAACAGCTTTTATTAACCTGAGATCCCCCATTCCCTCCCCCTATTTCACTCTAGAGACTCCTTAAGCCATTACAGGTTTTAACGTTAAATTTGTTTCTGACTCTTTTTTTTTTTTTTGTAATCATAAAAGCTAATGTGTGCAGACACTGGATTGTGCAGCTCAGTAGGAGGATGTGTCTGACAACATTTGGAAAGCAGATGTGCTCATCTGATGGGAAACAAGGGGTTGGCAGACAGAGCCATAGGCCACAGCCGTGGCTTGGCCCAGGAGGGGCACCCGTGGGGGTCAGGCTTTCCTCAGCTGTCCACACGAACAGTTTTCTGACAGAGGACAGGCTCAATCTGATGAAAGAAGTGAAAAGGCACTGCTGGAGCTCCTGGCCAAGTTGCATCTCTGCTCTTGTGCTGTTCCAGGACCTACCCAGTCAATGTGTGCATGTGGATCACAGCCTGTAGGGACTCAAGTGAACTGATAGAATTGGTTGGGGAAAGTTATCCTGTATGTAGTGTGTGTAATTATCCCGTGCAGCGATGGGGTGTCCTATCCTATCCCAAAGGTGCATCCGCTTCCAACAGATGCTGTTGAAGCTGGTCCCACTGCTCAGCGGTTACAGCAGCCTGTTGGCATACACTGCTAGAAATCTGGGGCCTCCCAGGCTGTCATCCAGCACTGCTGTTGATTGTTTCACTCCGTCTTGTTCCCCACCTGTGAAAAGAAAGCAGTAGTTACTGTGTTGTGTGCCCAGGTGTTCCAGTTTTGGCGTGCGAGTTGCTATTAAAGTGTTAATTTTTGTTGCTTGCAGTGCAGAGTGACGCTTGTACAAATATAATAAGATGTTTTAGTATCAATTTTCAAAGCACATTGTGGTGCAGCCTCACCTAAGAAACTCCCGTGGCATCTTTATAAAAGATGTTTTTCATAAGCTTTGGTAAATGAGTTTCATCGCTAGCAGGCTATGAATGCGTCTAATCCAGTTTTGGGCTTTCTGAACTATTGATCTGGGGAGAGAGTCTGTGACAGTGAGTTCCAGAGGTCAATTCAGGCTCTGAGAAACGAGTTTTTTATATCTACTTAAAATTGCCATCCAGTTCCTCTGGGTACCGTTTCCTTCCCGTCTTGCAAGAAAAGAGTAAATATCTTTATTATTCTGTGCTTTTTCCTCGGCTTCTCCCTAACTGCTAAACAGCTGTGTTTTTATATTTTCTGTAACTAAAGCAAGTGAACCTCTCCCAAGATGACACACAGTGAAGATGAGGCATTTTAGCACTCCTTGGAGGCAAAGCAGCCAAGGTCAGCTCCACGCTCCCAAACCAATGATGTTATATGCAGTCTCACCACATCACAGTTTGCTCTCGCATGCGAGGAGCTGAAGAACATATTAGACAAAACTGGTCCTCAAGGAATGCCGGTGTAATCTATTGTGGTTTTGAATACTGATCACGTGTTGCACATCCCTTTCAAATTTTATTCAGCTAATTTCTGTATTTGTTACACCATCCCATCCCTTGCTCTGTTACTCAGGCAGATTTCTGATAGTCTTATTGTGACAGTACTTTGTCACAGAGGCTTTGAAAACCCGGATAATCAAACCTAATCCTTGGGGATTCTTTTTTCCCTGAAGAATTTTAGGGAATTCTACTATATAGGAGTAGAGTGATTTTCTTTATTTATAAGTATCATTCTCACCTGAGGAGTTATCATTTCTTGTCTGGTTTTATTTGATACAGAAGTAAGTTTTACAGGCCTCATATTTTCAGGATCACTCCTGAAAACATTCTGGAGTCAGCCTACAATATTTTTCCTTCCTCACCTACTGGTATACACATCCAATTTTAAGGTTGATTTATTTTTTAACAACTTCAGTACCTTCAGGTCCTCAAATAATATCCTGCCTTGGTGATTCATGATCCTCTGAGGATAAGAGATGTGATATGGGAGCTTTCAGATGATTTTACGAAGTGGGTAAAATTGCCAAGTTACAGGGAGAGCCGTATGGTGAAATGACACCTAGGATGGCTCTGACAGCAGGGAGGTAAATGTGTGTTCCCACTGTGGGGGCCCGGAATCCATCACGTCCCCCGGGGGGGAGGCTGAACTCCTTCCAGCACATCCCTCAGCCAGCTTCCAATAGGGAAGATAAAGCCAGGCATCATTTTCACGCGTCATTTTTCATGCATCTATTTATTTTATGGGCAGGATTTAGCCTGAGTAGAGACAGAGCACATGTGTTTTGATTAGGGTTGCATGGAAAATAAATCAGGTGTGATCCTTGCATTGTGCAAGATCAAGAGATGGATAGTTTGCTTTGTCACTTTCTGTCTGTGAGCAAGAGTAAGAAAAGTAATTCTTCCTTTCCCTTCTGCAATTCTAACAACTCCATGCACTTAGCAGCAAGAGAGACGATGAACCACGTTCCTCCAGGGGTTCCCTCCAGATCCAGACATAGGTAGGCAGAGACTCATTAGAGATGCCTTGGTGAGTGGGTGTAGTGAGCACACATCTTCCAGGATGTGTTTTTTAAAGGTCTGTCTGAGGTTAATGCTGCATTAGATCTCCTCTTTTGTGCTAAGTTAGGATAATATTTGAACAGCCTTCTTGCTAATTTCTTTGTTAATTCCAGTGTTTGTCATCTACCAGCAGCGTGCCAAATATCCATGTGTTTTACTGACCATATCCATGGTGCAGGATGTGGAATGGCCTGTTCTGTCTCACGTCTGTGCAACCTGTGTGCGTGTTGTTGAACACTACGGGTGAATGTAAGAATTAAGACACACAGATGGAGCTGCAGTGGGTAGGGCAAACAGCTAATGAAAAAGACCTCTGAGATCATCAAGTCCAACCACCAACCTACCTCCAGTATTGTCCACTGAGCCATGTCCCTCAGTGCCACATCCATACAGCTCCTGAAGGCCTCTAGGATGAACCTTCCCTGGTGCAACTTGGGGTCCTTCCCTCTCATCCCATCAAATTTCCCCTTTCTTTTATTCTCAGTTCCTTTTTCAAGCATCTTGCACCAAGATTTCCTTCTGCTGAGAGTTGGATTAATGCTGCTTTGGTTATATTGTGCTTTTGTTTTCTAGACTGTCTCATTTTGTTGTTTCTTCTGAGCTTCCCATCTGTTCAGGCCCATTTTTTTGCTTCCTTGAGGTCACACCTCCCAACAGAATCACAGAAACACCAAGGTCAGAAAAGACCTACAAGCCCATCCAGTCCAGTCATCCACCTATCACCAATAGTTCTCACTAAACCAAATCCCTCAGCGCAAAATCCAAAGGTTAGAAGCAGCTGTATTGCTCCTGCACCTGAAGAGTGTTTTAAATGGAATGGTGCTTAACAGTTGTGCTGCCAGGACACGTTTTGATCCCTGCATCCAGGGACATCTAGTTGTTTTTATAGTATTCCCATCATGAGTCATGACTTAAACTTAAAATAAACGTTTGCAGAGTAGGACTGGGTGCTTTGGTTTGTTTTGTTCAGGTGCCATGTTAGCTTCCAAAGTTAGGTAATTTCTAGCACTGTGTAGTATTTTTTTTATGAACAGCTTTAAGTAGAAGTCATTAGGCACTGTTGTTCAATCTTAATTAACTGTCCTCCTTACTGAATTCTAGCACAGCGAAGAGCGACGGCACTGTGGGAAGAAACATCTAACTAGATTTTAAAAAGAATAACTGGATTTAACACTTAATTAGAACACAGGACCTGTGGCAGCTCAGGTATCACGTTGCCTTCTGGGAGAGCCGGAGCTTTGGGGAGTGATGTCTTACTTCCCAGATCACTGCAGTAAAGCTGTGTACTCCATACGCCGTTGCGGTGCGTGCCCTTGCTTCATTCACAAGGGGCTGCTTCTTGCAGATGGGTCTCCCCAGCAACAGCAAGATGGGAATGCGAGATGTGTGAGCAGGTTTTTGCATGCTTCGTCTAGCGCCTACCTGTTGCACTGCTGAATAAGGAACAGTGGTCAGAGTGGCTGTGCTGACAGCCAGAGTGCACACCTTGCTCGCTGGGGTGCAGTGATGGCTGGGATGCATGGCCGTTGTCCTGTCCTATTGGCACCAGTGAGGATGGCTGCACGTGCTCATGGATGCTCTCAGCCTTGTGGGGAGATATCTTCTTCCCTGCAGGCTGAGTGGAGCATCACAGCCATGTCTGTGCAAGGAGGAGGGATAAAGCTGTGTGCGTTTAATAAGAGAGACGGGAAAGGTTAATGTCCTTCTGGAACATAGTTATGCTGAAGGGAAACAGAGTTACAGCAAAACTGTAATTTGGAAGTCTTGGAGAAAATAACATAATCAGAAAATGGATTTAGAGGGTGTTGACGTACATGATTACCCAGAAGTGGTTTTTAGGCAAAATGAAGTTGCCTGGAAGTCTTGTCAGAATTAGACCAGGAATATGCTATATTTGGCTTTTGATATTTAGGAAAAAAGATCTGGAAGCAACTAAACCACAATGGGAAGACTGGGTGATGTTGTGATGCTTTGGGAGGTCTCACTGATGTGTGGATGAGCAACTCGGGGAGTTGACTGAGCCCTGCTGGGAAATGCTTCTTTTTCGAAGAGCTGCCAGAGCTGCCTGCTGAACATTGGGCAGCTGGGAGCACGGCTGCAGCAGGCTGAGCACCTCCCTCCTCATAGCAAAACAGGGCTCATTGAGTTGCACGGACACAACCCCTGGCTGTCAGCAGTGCCAGCAAATATTTGCTTTTGCTGTACTTTGGATCTGTCGCTCCTTCGTCCCACACCATTGTCTGACCATCACAAAACAATTTGGTTTCTTTAACTTGGCTTTTGAGCCAGAGCAAAAGCTTAATACAGCTCTTTGAAGTAATTTTTACCTCCATTCCTGCCGGCTAGATTAGTCTGCAGATAATGCTGGGAGTGAATAAGAGCCTGAGCTCCGAGGGAGCTGGAACGTAATTACAGTAGATGAAGGGTACTCTCCGCAGCTCCTCCAAGAGTGCTGAGATTAGACTGTAATCATTGTTTGTAAGCAGACAGGAACGAGGGGTAATCAGCCAGGCAGCCCTGACACGTTATTCTAGGCATTAATATTAGCTTCCTGAAGTAGCTCATCAATTCACACTTATCTGAAACTGCAGAAATCAACAGGTCCTGCCTTCCCAAGGCGTGAGCCGTGCAGGGAGCGTGCCTTGGGTCAGTGCCACTGTGCAGCAGGGACCAACCGGGTCCTTCGGCAGGAGCCTCGCAGGGCTCCAAGCTCTGCAGGGAGAGCGGCTGCTGCACTCCCTGCTTGGCTACAAAGAGATTGGTTAATGCAACACCAGGACAAAGCTCTGAAGCTTGCAGCCCTCGCTGATAGGTTTGTGTCCGTGGAGAGCAGCAAGCCGGATGTGCTGGGTCGGGGAGAGGAAAGAGGTTGCTTTCTTCTTCAGCCGTTGTCTTTAGCCTGCAGAGCTGCGGCAGGAGGGAGCGTGGTGCTGGGATGGAGTGGGAAAGATTCCTCTTGGTTTTGAAGAAAATCCTTGTGAGCGTGCTTGGTGCTGCATGAATCCTGTCCCTAATTATAAAGCCTGCGTGTCCCGGTGAGCGCAGCGAGAACATTGAGTACAGACACAAAGCTAACACCGGGCAACGAAAGTCTTGACGTTTCTCTGATGTGAAACAAGAAGAGAAGGAATGAAAGAGCTTGCAAATCCAGACAGAAATCATTAGGATAGCGAGTGAGAGCGTGCTTGTAAAAGCACTGGTTTCTGTGAAAATCTAGAGGAAGAATTTGGGATGAGAGAGGAGAAGCCCTGGCGTGAGCCATGGGTAAGAACGTGGTCAGCGGTATCCCAGTCAAACTCACAGCTGTTTGGGGGGTCATTTGGGTTTCAGAAAACACAAAGCATTTGGTAGAACCGTTGTGGTGTGAGAACACTGCAGCCCTCACTGCTGAGCCCTTTTGCTTCCATCCGTTTGGGAATAAATCACCAACCAACTATCGATCGTGTCTCTTGCGGTGTTTTATGTACATTAGTTATGTGCTTTAATGATGCTGCTGCTCTGACAACTCACTAAATATGACATGGCTTCGTGGGTGGGATTGCTAATTCTTTAGCGGTCAAAGGTTAGCTGCTGTTATTAATGACACGACTGCTGGCCCTCGTGTGAGAAATGAGCGGAGGTGGATGCTGTGCCTGGAGAGCTCACGGTCTTAAAGCCACACCTGGAGGGGCAGCATAAGAGCAGACGGCGCTGGTTGGCACAGCGTTCTGAGTTTCCAGGTGCGGCTGTTGGTTCATTTGGTTTGTAATTGGCAGGAGAGGAAGGCTGAGGGGCACAGTGGGAACCTGGCAGTGAGGACCAGGGACAGCCTGGCCATCACTTCCAGAGTTGTGTCACTTGCTCTGCAGGAGAGCATCTGGAAAGGTGTAGGGGCCTGCGTGGACCACTCCCAAAAGGCTCTTTCAGGTGGAATGTGCAGCCATAAATTCACTGAGATGGATTTTGTCATCAGTCCAAAACCAGGGAGGAGGAGCTCTCTAAACTCTTCTGTGTGTGTGGTATTTCTGATTTTTATTTATATATATATATTTTATCTAAGGGATCTTTGTGCAGCCAAGCTTGGGAATAAGAATGACCCTGTTTGCTTTGGTGGGAGCAGCTAATAGGACACAGAGGGGGGGGTTGGCTGATGAGTATTGGGTTGTAGAAACAAACTGTTTTCCTTGCTCCTGCTGCTGCTTTGCTATCCAGCTTCAGAAGTCTAACTGTGTGCCTGTTGTGTCTCTTAAAGAATGGGAGGTAGGGCAAGTAAATTCTTGGGATGAAGGGAGATTACATCTGTGGGTGACATTTCTCTCCCATCCGGCTGTGCTCATCCCCATCCATGTCACACATATGCTGTGCCTATCTAGAGACTGGTGTCAGCATCGCTTCTGATGGATTATTAATACTTCCCAAAGCTGTAGTAGCCTGTATAATAAAAGTAATAAGCGTCCTGGTACCTGGCTGCATGACTGGAAGATTTATTGCTACAAGCAGCAAAAAAGCAGCTGGGGAAGTAGAGGGCTTGCTCAAAGAAATTTTAATATCACAGGTCCCAATGTTCCAGGTCATTTTTACCAAAGAGTTACCAAATTAGGAGGTCTGGTGGGAGCAGAGAGCCGATGCTATTGTAGTGGAGGCTGTGCCAGCTCTTTTCATATAAACCTTCTGTTTCCAAATGACTATAAATAATAAATCCCCATAAATAGATCCTACCTGGGGGGTAAATACTTGACTTTGGAGGGAGCGAACAGCTGCATCTCACTTTTAACCTACATAAAACGAGGGATGGCGTTATTGCCAAATTCGAGTGTTGAAAATTGCAGATGCAATGTAAAAATAACAATATGCTTTGAGATAATTTTATTTGCCATCTGGTTGTGAGCTGTCGGTTATACTCGCATCATGTTTTCCGTGGCTGTGAAGTTTCTTTGCTTTGAAATGAAAACAAAGGTTCCCATCTCGTACCTTTACTCCGGGATATGGAAATTGAAGAGAAGTTTCTCATCAAATCAAGTCTTGCAAATCTTGTCGGAAAGGAAGGGATGCTCTCAATGCTGGAGAAGTTTCTGCATCTGTTTCAGTGGTGTGTAAAAGCAGATTAGCCGAACAGACATAATGAATGCGTAAGGCATCTCCGCGCAGTCACAATGAACTTTTGCAGCTGGGCACTGGGAAATCAGTGCAAAGTTTAAGTGCAGCTTTTCCCTTTTCAGTTGCACTCCAGAGAAATAGTGGAACATTGCTGTGAAGACTGAAGGGGGATGGAAAAAGGTTGTTTTACATTGTTTTGAATTATCCTCTTCTGATGTGCATTTGAAATTAAACCAGTTGAGGGGAGTTGCTGGGAGAGCTGGTGGCACTTGTCCTGATCTGGTAAAGGGACAGACTGCCTGGGACTTCCTGCTACAGTTCCCAGCTCGCTTGGGGATTTAGGAGGGACTTGCAGACCATGGAGGCTTGATCCTATTGTGTACGAAAGCTGCAGGCCTGGCTGCACCCACAGCCTGGGCTCTGTGGGCTGCAGGTGGGCTGTGCCACAGAACAGGGGTGTCCCTTCACTGTACCCCAGCAGAGGCAGAGCCCATCCCCACACTGCCAGCCTTGGGCACTGCTCTGCACACATCAGCTGCTCCGGGTTACTGAGCTGCTGCAGCAGCTCCTCTGCCTGCTCCCACCCCAAGCTAATCACTTTGCAAAGCTTCCAAGGTACGCCAACTCCGTGTGGCAGCTAACAAGCTTAGCTGAGGAGTTCTGCCATCATCCTTCCCCAGAGCTAATCAGCTTACCCTTGCTCCGGAGTTACTGGGCTGTGGGTTGCAGCAGTGCTAGGAGCCACTCACACAGGTTTGCCACATCCATCCATAATTGCATGCCTAGCATTTGGGATAGCAGATCTTAGCAGCACTCTCTGCTTTTATCGGGGCAGAGGGAAGGGCTGAGTGGTACCAGCTTTGCACAGGAAGGGTTTCACAAAGCTGAAGTTGGATGGCCGTGGCAGGGCTGGGAGCTGCAGCCATGGTTCTGCAACACGGGGTGCCAACGCAGCTTGTAATGCCCTCACCTCCCAGTGCTGAGCTGGGGGCTGCACCTGCATACCTCTGCTAATTGCAGGTGGGGTTACAATCTGCTCACGGGGGAAAAAAAAAAAAAAAGCAATTTATCCTTTTCATTCCCTGCCTGAAAGCGGGTGGAGAAGAGTGATGGGCGAAGAAGTGCTGATGATAGGGATCTAAAAGGCTGACTGTGCACTTGGTGAGCGTCCCAACGATAAATAGAAATTTTTTCCCCTGTGTTTTTCAGCTGGTACAATGGTAGGGGACAGGAGCAGGTCTGCCTGAAAGTTTGTGTTAAGTTGCAGCATGCAGTGGCTTGGCAGCATCCCCATCCTTAGGTGCCGTATGAGGGAAGGCTTTATGAAGTTACCATGGAATGCACTGCTGCGTTTCCCCACTGCGCTCCATCCCTGTGTGCAGCAGCTCACTCTGCATGGCAGGACAGATGCAGGGACTGCACAGCTGCCCGGAGCTCTGAGCAGCAGCACAGCCAGCAGGGCTTTGCCTGGGAGGAGCAGCCGGGCTGTGAGTGTGGCACAGAGCAGCTCTTGGCTTGGGAATGCCTTCTGAAACGTTGATCAGTTCCTGCGTTGTTAACGATGTGATTAAAAGGAGGTTTGTTTTGACCGTACCCCTTTCTCGAAAGCAAAATGGAAGTGACAAAAGTGCCATTTACAAATGGGATGTTGCTGTCTGTTCTAATTTGCATTAAGTTCTGCGCTTCTGCTCCCCTACAGCAGTAGTTGCGCAGGTTAATTAACACAAATGTTGTGTTAAAATTAAAGGACTTTTTTTTTTTTTCAGTTGAGTCTCTCTGTTCTTCTTCTCCTGAACAAATAGCAGTGCCCTTTCTTTACCATACTCTTTGTATTTTTTAGAGCAGCATTTTTTATGAGCCTCTTGTTCTTGTCTCCTTCCACAGGTTTCTCAGAATCTCTAGGTTTTTAATGGAAACTTCTTTCTTTCCTCCCTAGTGCTTTTCAATACTCTTCTGGGCCTATCTTAAATAATGCATACAGTACTTCAGATAGATAAAAGCCACTAATTACAGAAGTTGCCTTATTGTATTTTTCTGTCTGCTCCCTGTTTGATGCTCAGTGCTGTCCGGTGCTCCCTACTTTCCCACTCACCTCACCCATCATTCTGCCTTTCCCAAAGGGCATCCACTGCCATTTCCAACTCCTTTCAGAGTGATTCGAACTATTTAAAACTCCATTAACATATTTAGATAATCAAAACACCCATTATTTCACATTACTTAGGATAAATTTTACTAGCTAATGGAATATCTAATCAGCAAGGTATCATTCATTTCCATTCTACCCCCTTTTATCCTCAGCAGCCCTGGTGCAGGTGCTGTGCTGGGAGGCACTGTGTAGGAGCTCATAGCTCTGTCTGGAGCAGCATTTGCCAACCTGCTGTCCATACATGGGCTGCTCTTCCTGCTCTGGCCTCTGTCACTCACTCCAGTGTAAGGATGGCAGTACTTCGTGTGCTTTTCCTTTCCTAAAGCTGTTTATTTTCTGGCTTTTTTGTGTTTTGTTTTTTGTTTTTTTTTAATGTGGGTTTCTATCAAAAATGTTTGGAAGGTCTACAAAAGCACTTCTGATGGATTTTCTTTACCCTGCTGTTTTGTTAACTCTTGGAAAGAGCACTAACAAATCACAGAGGTGCATTTATCCTTTCCTCTGAGCAATGGCGATCCTTTTCCTTCCCATATTAAACTGCCACAGAAGATTTTTGTTTGTATTTGGTAATTTTCTTTGCTCGTTTTGCTGGCACAGGATGTGCAGCAGGAACAGCTGGTGCACGTCCCCCTAGGACAGCCCTTCCTTAGGGCTCTGGAACCCAGGTGTTCTGCATGGATCCATGTCCTAAGCAGCAGAGGGGAAACCTGGCCACCTTACTGGAGGAGAGAAGTAGGGCTTGCTTTCCTTCGGTCCTACACGTCCGAGCTGTTGTACTCTGTGTTGAGACCCAGGGCGGCCCTTCAGAGCACTTCAGTTTGAAAGCAGGTTGGGCTGCCACCAGCACAGGGATGCCATATGGGGATGCCAGGTTACATGTCTGTGGTGAAGAGTCCTGGTGTTCTGTATGGAGGTACCAAAACTCCTGGTGTTCTGCACAGAGGTACTGAGGAGGTCAGCTGGCACTCAGCCCCGCCGACAGATTGCTCCTGTTTTGCAGACTGGAGCCAGGTCTGAAATAGCAGCAAGCACTCGCTGCCATGCATCCTGCAGAGAGCAGCGAAGGATCTGTCCAGACAAACATTTGGGGCTGGAAATTTCTGGTAATGGGCTGTAGAGATGGATTTAAAGCTTTGTAGCAGGTTGTTCTCCTGCATTAGATCTGTCAGTGTCTGCAGCCTTGCATGAGCATATTATGTGAGCATGGCTATGCAGCCATCACCAAGTGAGCGTGCCTTATTGTTATGTTATCCTTTAATTGCATAGGGTGTTGGAATACTTCTGGAGCACTTGGCCATGTGAAGTGTCAGGTCAGTCCTTAACATCTGCATCAAGTGTTCACAGCTGGTGGGAAGCAGAGCTGGGGTGTGCAGTTTCTGTCCTGGCTTAGATTTCTCTCTCTGCTCTAGCAAAGGCCCCACTCTGGGAGCTGCTGGGGAGCAGGTTGGGCTGGGACTGCTGCTCGTGTGTGCCTGAGCCACCAGCACTGAGCAGCCAGGGCTGGGGTGGCTTTTGTATTGTGTGAGTGTAATTAAAAAGATCAACGATGCCGGTCTTCTGCCTCCCCTCTGCTCGTGTTAGGAACAATAGCGCTAAATGATGATTGTAATTCATTACAAATGCACCCTAATTAAATTACCCATCAGTGGCTGTGAGATTAATGATACCAACCCCGGTTAGAACATGATTAAAGTTGGGCTTGTCACATTTTTCAGTTATTATATGGAAGTTAACGGGGGGAAGAGACAGGGCAGAGCGGGGTGCTGTGGAATGGCACTCAGGGAGGTGTGACTGGGGCCAGCATGGTTGCATTGCTTTGGGCTTTGCAATGGAGGAGCCCCTGCAGGGCTCTGGGGGTCCATAAGGGGGCTGTACCCTTGTTGGGGTGCTGTCACTGTGGTGGTAGGGCAGCAGCAGGGCCACGTGGGAGATGTGGCACAGCAAGGAGCTGAGCCTGAGGCTCCCAAAATAAGGCTTAATCCTGAGCTCTGTTTGTGGAGCTTTGCCTTTCTTCTTCTCTTTTTTTAATCTCTGTATTTCTGCATGCAGAATAGCATCTGATAGTTCCTAAATTTGTAAAAAATAGTAGGGAAACGCAGCGGATGACACAAGAAATAGTACTAAATACTACAGAGAGTCAGCTTCTCTCTTCCTTAGAGAAGTTTTATACTACAAATGGATTTCAGCAGCAAATATTTACAAGGGGAAGACAACTCAACAACGTGTCCTTGCCTCCGGTGAAAGGAAAGTGCAAAATTCAGGATGTTTTTGTATTGAGAAAGAAAAACGAGGCACCAGTGTACCTCATCACACAGCTTTGGGATTTTGTTGCCTCTGAATTGATGGAGAAGCATTGCCTGGAGGTGTTCTGCCCAGGTGAGGGTGGGGACTGGCAGGTGGGATGTGGGTGATAAGAAGAGAAAGGAGTGGACCCTTGGCATAGGGAGCATCTCTTTGAACACCCTTGGACAGATTGGCTGTGCTTGGCATCAGCTCTTCTATCATTATCTGGCAAATAAGCAAGGAGGAGTTTTTTTTTCAAAGCAATTTCATTTTCCAATATTGTACATGCTGTCCTTAAATGCCTTCACTGATTGGATTGCTGAGGCCCATCCAGAAATGGACATTGTTTACCAGTTGGGGATGCACTCTTAATAGATCTTTTCAAACTCTTTTTTGAGAATTAGGTCTTGAATGCTCCACGTAGAAATAAATTGAGCGGTGCTGTTGTTGTGCCCTTTATATCAGTGGAGTGGACCTCATTAAAGCATTGTACACAACAGCTCAGGGCTGGACCAGCAGAAAGAAATGGAGTTCCTGGAAATGAGAATAAACCAAGGGTCAAATAAGACGTGAGGAGGAAGGCATCCATCCGAGGCTCTGTCATTCTGGCTGTGCTGTGTTCCCACTGTCAGATTCCTGCTGGGGTTTGGGTTTGTGTTGTGCAGGAGGAAGCAGTGAGGGTGCTGGCACAGCCAGCACTGAGCTGAGCTGCCCTTCCTCTCCCAGGCTGCGGAGTCTCAGGCAGATGGCACTTATTAGCTGTGCAAACGTAATTAGTTCGCATCAAAGTTACTGGAAGACGTTTCTCTGGGGAATGGATGCTTACCAAGCGGTTTGAACCCTGCTTGGAGAAAGGGAGATATTAATATTGAATGTAGTCATCTCTGGGTTTGGATGACCTTGCTTCTGTTGATAAAATGATGCGTTTTCCAGGTTTTTGCGCATTCTTTTCAGCATTGCTGTTACTCATAACGTTTAAATGATTTCCCTTGGGGAAGATGGGGACAGGTAACCTCAAAGAGCTTTCCCCAGGAAATTGTCTGCCAGCTCCATCTCTTGCTATGCTGGGGCTTGGCTGTGCGTTGTATAGCCAGCCAGGAGGAGCACAGGCTTCCCATGGCCATGTGAACACCTGTACGAAGGAGAGCAGCCAGCTCAGCCATCGGAGTGACCTCACCACCGATTTTGGATAACAGGGGCAGATTCTAGAAGCTGTACTGGAGTTCTGTGGCCTAGTTCTTCTTCTCTGGAGGATTTTCTGACCTGCCTGCGTAGCCTTGAAGCTGAATATTGTTCTGCTTGTTACCGCCTTAAAAAGCTAAATGTGTTTTTTCCTCTTTTTTTTTTTTTTGGCAAGTGGCTATACGTGTTTTTATTTAGGACACGATCTTTCTGTCTTTTTGTTTTTTCCTTTCCCAACCAGCTCCTGCAGAAAAGGTTGTTAGGATTCAGGGGAATAGCTGACTCACACGGGCAGTTGCTGAGATGTTCCTGTATAATTGAGCCTTTGAAAGGGAATTTTCCTGTAGGCATTGCAGGGAGAAATAGCTCTGCTGGTTCTGACACAGTCGCTGGGGATGTCGGTGGGGAGGAGATGTCCTTTAGCTAAGGAGATGAGGGGGGAAACTGGGGAGTTTCCCTGGTGCTGTAGTCAGTGGTGTGAATCCAGCCCGTGCAGATGGAGCTGAGAAGGCGTTGCTTCCTGACCTCTTGGTTAGTGACTCACGTGAAATGAGGTTGGGTTTAGTCCAGCTGTCTGCAGATAAGCTGTTTGCAGAAAGCAATCAGTGTATCTGGCATGGGCACGCACCCTGGGCAGCTGGCTCAGCACAGAATGAGGATGCAGTGATGTCAGCAAGACCAGGCTGCAGTTCCCCAGGTCCTTGCTTTTGGCTCTAATCTACTGCCTTGGTGCATCTTGCAGCTTCTCTGTGGTGCATCTTCACCTTCTCAACTTCCAGCCTTCCAGCTGGTGCCACAAATTGGAGGGGACAAAATCTGGAGGGTGGGGGGGAAGTTTGAGTCTGTGGCATGGCACTGAGCCTGCTTCTGATGCAAACTGAAGTGCACGTTCACAGGGTTCATGTCTCTTTGGGTCATGTCCCATCACCTCCCCAGGGCTGCCTGCTTCCGTGCTGTGGCACCCACTGGAGCAGCTCTGGGACGGAGCTGAGAGGAGGAGGTGAGCTGTGGGTGTCAATACCTGCCCTGGTCCTGCCAGCTCATGGGTGATGCTCCTTGGTTACGCAGCCATCAGCAGATGGGCACTGAGTTCAGCCTGATTAGTTCTGTTCAGTCAGCAAGGCCAAGGCAAAGTTGCTTCGTGTCTCATCCCATATGATGGCTCCTGCTGTCACCGTTCTTGCAGGAAAAGCTTTGTGCAGGCTCCTGGTCTCGAGTTCAGCCCTTGTTCTTCTCAATGAGTAAAAACCAGTGGTGGAAATGTTAGTGCTTCTCAGGTGTGTGTTGCATCCTGTGAGTGACACAGGACATCTCATTCTGCGGGCATGTGGAAGGTGGCATTGCTTTATCCCCATGGCTGCTCCCTTGTCACAGGGCAGGGACAGGATCCCAAGGGAACGAAGTTGTCCAGGAGCCAGGCTGTGCCTCAGGTCTGTGGGCAGAAAGGCAAAAATTAATGAAAATTAATTCAGAACAGATGCCTGAATGGTCACTTGGTAGTTGAGGAAGGAATGGGAGGACTTAACTGAGGCAATTTGGGTGACTCCAACTTGGTCATCATGTCTTCTGTTGGAAGAGATCACTGGGATCAGTCTTGTGTGTGTAATCATTCTCTCCTCAGTGATATAAACTCTTCCATTTTTCTTAACCCCAGCAACAGGCTGAGGACCTTGCTCAGTAAAATTGTACCACGTACAGCTGTATGCAGCCAGCTCTCAGGGAGGGCCAAAGTGTTTGGGGTTGGTGTATCCCACCCTGCAGGGAGACTGTGGGAGATGTGGCTGATCCCATGTTGTCTTAGGGTGCTGTGGCACATCACAATGGACGAGGCTGTTCTGTGCTGCTTGAGTGCTCTAATTAATCACCTGTGGCACTTTGTGCCTCTGGTTATTTTGGCAAAAGGGAGCCAAGGGCCTGGCACAGCCCCACGAAGCAGAGCACATCCGATCTGCTGAAGAGGAACTGCTGCAGATGGAGCTGCTTGTGTCTTCATGGTTGTTGCCACATGCTTTTCCTGATCAATTGGATGAGATCGACATAGATCCAGTTCGTTTCTTTCCTTCCTCTGTGATTCTGGGCTTATTAGCCCTGACAGTTATTTATTTGTCCTTAGTTGTAGGCTGAAGCAGCTTTATGGAGAATGTGGGAAGCATGTCTTTTCTAATTAGACCACAGTCTGTTGTCTGTCTGCCTTATGGGCAGGACACAGCATGCTGTTTTGCAGTTTATGATAGCAGGAAGCCCTGGATGCAGGAGGTCACGCTGGGATTGTTTCTGAGAGGTTTTACAGCAGCAATGCAGAGCATCGGCATCCCTGAGACTAAGCTGGAAACAAAATCCCACTGTTTTTATTCTCCTCTAATTTCCCCAATTAAAGCACTTAAATTATACAGGGGCACGATGTGGGGCAGTCGGATCTGAGAGCAAGCAGGCGATGGCAATGTGGTGTTGCAGGAACTTCTTCCAACATACTTCCATGTCCCCTGAGCAGGAGGCAGCTCACATGGAGCGTCCTGGCTCTGGCAGGAGCTGTTCTCAGGTGTATTGAAGTAATGAAGAAGCTTGCACCTTTCCTTTTCCCAGCGTGGTTCTAATGCAAAATATGTGTTATTTCGCATCTATGAGACAGGTAGCTTTGTACAATCTGGTAACTTCTCTAACATATGAAAGGTACTGTGGTATCTCTTGCATCTTGCCTGACAGCAACAGGCAGGACCTCGTGCCCAGCAGCCCCTGTTCCTTGCTGGCAATGAAGGAGTGAAGTTTGTTCTTATTCCTCTGGGGAAGCTGGGATGGAGAGGCGTCTGCCAGCAGCATTTCACCGACCTTCCTCTGAGTTTGGCTGAGGACAGAGCACTCAGCTGTGCCTCTTCCATTTGCCCCTGCTTTTAGCAGAGGGGACTGTAACGAGCCGTGTTCGTTATCCTGAATCACAGGGCTTGGTGACTCCTTAAATAGCAGCTTTCCTCTTTCTTCAGTCGCTGGCTCAATGCCCAGGGAAAATAGTGGGTTGAGACTATGAAGCAACAACTTTTCTTTTTTTTCTGCCACAGTGCTTTCAAACTGTATGTCTGTTTAGAAACATTAATCATTGTAACTGCTGGGTGAAAATCTGCTGCCTGTCTTTACTCGTACCTGTGCGAGCAGCCGACAGCAGCGAGCTGTTCTTTCTATGGGTGATTAAGAAGGAGAAGAGCTAAGCTTCCTACAGCTGACTGTATCTTCTTTCTCAATTTGCTTTCCTATCACTTTAAGTTAGAGATACTCTTAGCTATTCTGTTGTGAACTCACCTTGTGCTGTGATCTTTTCAGTGGTTGCAAACTGTGCAAGGTTAGGCCGGGTTAGTGGAAAACTAAAGTAAAAGTCGGTCAGAAGGTTTTGCATTTAAAAGCACCCTTGTCTGTGACAGCCACTGACACAGCAGCTGCCAGGAGGGGCTGCGTTGCCTAAGGGCCTGCCCTGCAGAGGAAGCATGGAACTACTTGCAGCTCTTCGTGTCTTGTGGTGTTTTCGTAAGAGTGAGTGTAATTCTTGACAAATATTAATGTAATTACATAGTAGCTATTGAAAGTCTCTCCCCGAAGATTTGACAAAACGCAGCTGGTATTTGCATCTCCTTTCCAACCTGTCCTGGAATCAGTAAGTGGTGTTAACAGGGGCTGTGTGATTAATAGCGTGATTCTTCAAAGTGTTTTCCAGGCAATAAGTACCTAATCCAGTTTGATTCTTATAGGGAAAAGAGATCCCTCTGTATTACTTGTAGCATTTTAATTTAGTAAATCCCTCAAGAATTTCTGAGAGGCAAAACAAATCCCATGCACACGATAGCTATGTTCTAAAATGGTACCAGGTGCCAGCCAGCCTTCCTGCACATCCCGGATGCCAACCACATGTGCTGCTCCCAGTGTCCCCACGTCCAGGTGTTCCCTGCAGGTGACAAGAGGAGCGTGGCCATGCAGGTGGGATGCTCCTCATGTCAAGTGCAGGGCGTGCAAGGCGGCTCGCTGGCTGTTCCAGCACAGTCTGTGCCCAGATGGTGGGAAGCTGCTGAGTGCGCTGCGTTACCTGGGGCACTACAGAACACCTGGTTGTGACTTCAGAAAGAGGGTTGCATGGGTGATTGGGCTCACACAAACGGTTCTGACTGGTGCAGTGACATGCTCCTGGATGAGCATTCACATAAACCAGGCGCAGGAGAGGAGATCGTAGCTGTGAGTTGTACTTGTGCTGTTCTTTGGTGCAGCTGGGGATGTATTCTCTTTTATCAGCCCAGATTCCTGAAGAGACAACACGTTTGAGCAGTATGTGTCATCTCCTTTGACTGCTCCACATGTCTCTTTTTGTGGCATCTGTTTCCATGCCCTCAGAGTCCTGCATTACCTACTGAGGAGCACTTCTCACAGACAGGAGCAGACAAAGGAGCAGATTTCAGCCCTTTCAATGGCATTTCTTAAGCCACGTGAGTTTTGCAGGAAAGCCTTCTGGGATAAGTGCTTCCTGTGAGCTCCCTACCATTGAGGGGTCCCCCAGCCATGGTGTGTAGGTGCAGCCCCTCTTCTCCTCCAGCTCATGGCCTCTCTGTGCCATGCTATCCTCTGGCAGCCCAGAGGTGACCTCCTTTGGCTTTTCTTTCCTGCCTTGTTGTTAGCAAAGGAATTAAAAGCAGCAGGGTTTTGTCCTTTATTACTGGCTCTCTTTAAACACTCGGCAGGTGCTGTGCAAGAGCGCTGCTGTCCCTCTCTCCATCTCCTCTGAGTGGTTTTAGCTGTCGATAAGCTCTGTGTTAAAAACAACCCTGATGGTAAGGGACAGCCACCAAGTCAGTGGCAAGTCAGAGATTGGAAAGACAACTCACTGACTAGAGAAAGCAGGTCTGAGAGAGCGGAGGGGGGCGCAGAGTGAGCGTGAAGAGGAGGAAAAGAAAAAACGATGGCAGGAGCTGGGCAAAACAACCAGGATGAGTAACCAGCCAGACAGTGCACTTCATGAGCATATCTGATTTGTTCCTCTCTTCTGAATGGTTTAACTGAGGCCCTCGATTTGAAAATAAACTTTCCTTTTGTTTTTAAACAGTTCAGCGCTCAGGAGAGCATCAAATAGCTTCGCTTTCAAATCAAAGTGAGATTGCAGTGGTTGTGTTGTCATTGTCCCCGTTCCGCCGCTGTGGTCTTTGCGAGGAGGAGGCGTCTTTGGGGAGCGGGTCCAGCCAGGCTCGTTGCTATGGCAAAGTCTCTGCTGATGCCTGCTCTCTGCCTGCAATTGCTATTCAGCAGCTGTTTCCAGTGGTCGTCTGGAGGAACTCGCACAAGTTATGGACGTGAAAATCCTTCCCTATATGTTGACCTTCGCTGGAGCTGAGCTTTGACAAGAGAGATGCATTAGTTTCTAAAGCCACCAGTAATTAGGTTGGTTTGAGTGTACTTTGCTGAAAGTTTAGGCTCTGGGGCTGGGAAAGGGAAGGTGGAGGGAGAAGGAGCAACTTTAAAATCAATATTGCAAATGCAATGCAAAAGAGTGTAATTAGCATGTTTTGCAGGGCCTATTAATTCCTCTGAAATGCTGTTTATTAGGCAAAAGAACTTGGGAGCCCATCAGTGGATTAAACAGGTTCTGTAATGAAATGTAAATGGTGTAATTGGGCTTGTTCTGAAAGTATTTATTCTTCACCTGTGACCTGCTTGATTGCGGTTTGACAACACGAAGGAGTGTGCATCTCTTCGTTAATGACAGCTAATTCCCTGGAGCTAATGGAGTGGGACGCCCAGGCACATGGCGCTGGGAACGGCAGGTCGTGCCTGGAGCTCCGCAGTGATTGGCACCAATCCGAGCACAATGTAACTTTAATTACAGTAATTCCGAATCCAAAGCAAGCATTTAGCTGCCGCGGAGAGGCTCTTCATTTTGCAAATAGATGCCATATAATAGGCTGACCTTTTATTAGACCAATATTGGGATGGGTGGGAAGGCTGTCCTCCCTGATACAGGTAACGTTATTGGCTGCCATTAGCTCAGTGGAAATCACAGAGGCGTGTTCTCGCTGCCAGGTTTGCCATATGGATTTCTTTCTATGTGCAATGTCGTGGAGGCAGGAGGGAAATGCGGTGCTTTATGTTATTTAAATTCAGTCTTTGCATCAAGGCATGAAATTCATCTGCTGCTCCTCTGCCTTATGTGTGTGCTTCTGTCTGGGTAGGCCACTGGGATTCTTCCCGTTGTTGTTTTTCCCTTTGTACAAATCTTCTTTATCCAAACTGTGTAGTGCTAAAGATCTCCAGGCACACAGGAAAGGTTGCGCTGCTCTCTTGGAGCAAGAAGCTCCAAGAAAAAAAAACATCTGTTTTTTTTCTGGCCTTCTGGTACCCAGCATTGAGTGCTACCATAGGTGCTGGGTGCACTCTGCCTTCCTAGGGTTGAGATGCACACGCGGTTGTGTCTCCCTGCACTCTACTGGAGAGGAGCTGGCAGAGAGGAGCCTGATGTCCTGGGAGGGGTGGGCAGCTCAGCATACACCTGTGTGTGTGTGTCAGTGGGGACCAGCAATCTTCCTGAATCCATTAAGCCTCCAACCTTACTTTCTGTTAGCTCGGTCTCTCTCTTAAGCCGCGGCCTTGTTAGAGTTGAAATGAACCCAAGCAGGGAAGCCTTCATCCGAGTAATGTACAGGTCTGTGTGTTTGGATTTGGAATAAGCCCCTGGGGAATGGCTGTGGGCTGTCATCGTCAGCGTGTGGAGCAGAAACAATACAATTTCTGCGAGTAATGCCTTTCTTTTCTGCTTCATTATTCTTGCTCTGCTCCTTCTTTCCATTCACGAGCTGTGAGGCAGAGAGGTGGGAGTGGAAGCATGGTCACAGTCTCTGTTCCTGGAGCTGGGACATGCTGCACGGAGAGACCGCGCAGAGGACAGCTGTACGCTACGGAGAAAATGGCCTGACTGGTAGGCACTGTGCCACCTGAACAAGTGTTTGGGAGCCATCAAGTGGGGAATACATAAAGGATGTTAGAGAGAATGAGAGACAATGGGGTTTTGTTGCTGCAGTGGAGCACTGGCCAACGCGAGGCAGTTGTCTGAAAGCAGGCCAGCACTGAGATGAGAACAGTGGCAAATGGGAGGGAGCATCGTGGTGAGGCCAGGCATGTTGCTGCTTCCCAGCAGATGGCTTTCCATGTATGTTGCCTAATCCCAGCAGAAATAATGCCTTCTCTGGATGCACTTCTGCTCCTGTTCGTGTACAGCAGTCTTTTTGTGTGCTGTATTTGTGCATCATGGGGACCCGTTGCTTGGCATGTATCTGGAGGAGAGCCTCCTCCTGCACTGAGCAGGATCTCCTGGTGTTCACTGGGTCTCGTTTTCCAACCCCTTTCCCTAAAGCACGGAAGATGGAGCTCCCAAGGGAATCTTGCTGGGAAGCAGTAGATGGAGAGACCATGGTAGCATTGCAAGAGAGATCTTCTTGACAAAGAAAAGTAATTCTGATCATCTTTAGAAAAATCAGAAACCCTCAGGTTTCTCCATGTCTTTTCCTTCATCTTTGTTAATCTACCGATCTGGACCCTGATGATGATTCCTTTGGTCCCAGCCCCTTCTGCTCAGCCTGCTCCCAGCCAGCTGCTGCCAAAGCCTTCAGTGTGCAGAGGATTTGCAGTAACAGTTTTTAGCAGGCAGCCCTGGACCACAGGCAGGAATGAGGCAGATTGCATACGGCCTGTAATGCTGACAATAAACCCAAAATAGAAATATTGTCTATGGCCTCCATAGAAGCCCAATTTTTGGAGTTATTTAATCTTGCAGCTTCCAGCTACGTGCTTCTGGCTGCTGGTAAAGCCCAATCTGGCTTTCTAAATTCAGACACTTTTCTTTTTTAGCACATACAGAGATTGTATTTACCTGAACTATCTGTATAAGTGGTGAAGCATTCAGGCAACTGGTAGAGATGATGGAGTTACCTATGAGACTGTCATAAATATTTATTTTCCTGGTGACAGTGTAACCTGTCTGAGCACTGGTATCAGCCACCCCAAGGCAGAGGGAAGGCAGGGAGCTGCGTTCTGGCTTTGTATGGAGAACCTTGGGTCCAGAGGAATGCAGTGCTGCTGGTGTAGCCAGATGCCTCAGGATGAGGAGGGGAGAGCTCTCTACCAGTTTGTGCAGCTGCTTCATATTTTTGCCCTTCTGTGTTCCATTTCATACTCAAATAACCATTTTTTTTCCATAAATTACATGCACATAGAAAGCTGTAAAGAATAGTGGTGGGGTTGCTGTCCCTGGAGGTGTTCCAGAACCGCAGAGATGTGGCACTGAGGGATTGCTTTGGTGTTGTGGTAGGGATGGGTTGGGGTTGTGCTTGGTGGTCTTTCCCAACCACGAGGATTCCTTTTCTTTCTTCTCCAGTCATTATCCTAAAAGGTTTTTGAGGAAGGGGCTCTGCCTATGTCCTTTCCCCACGAATACCAGCTGTATGTTGGGCACTAAACAAATAAGAAATAAGTGCTGTACCAGAAAGCTGTTGGCTGGGTTAACACTGCTGCTCTGGTGCAGGACTGCTGGTGGTCTGTGCTCAGGGCAAGCAGCAACTCCCATCCAGGAGCACAGAACTTTGATCTCTAAAGGGAGAGATTATTCCTCCTTTGAGATAAAAAAAAACAGCGATGGACTGACAGCAGTAAAACACAGCCATTTGAGAGGCTCCTCCAGCATTTTACTGAGATTACATCTCCGAAAGGAGCTGTTAGAAGGGAAGAAGAGACGGAGTGGCAGGTTATGTGACCACTGTGACTCATTAATAGAAGGAAATTTATGTCTGGAGTACTCGCACAACTGGCGTGCACCAACTCTTAGGAGTGGATTCCTTTCTTCTTCTCGTGCTGCCGTTGCCTGAAGGACTCTGTGGGAAACATGGGTTCCCCCAGCAGCATCCCGTGTTGCTCAGGCTCCAGCCTCAGCCCAGCAGTGCCACTGGGTGGACTCCACACTGTGTGTCTGTGTGGCTTTGGCTGTGACAGCTGGTTACAGAAAGCAATCATTCAGACATAGGCGTCTGGCAGCCTTTAATTTCACTGGGGTAGGGCTTTGGGTTGTTTTTTTTTTGACTTTGTGGAAGTATCAGAGCACCAAGGCATGGTTGCTGAGAGGTGATGAGGGAGATGCTTGTTTTATTGAATTTCGACCTCTGTTCCAATAAATCATAACCCAAACTGATGTGAAAAGTGATCTTTCGCCAGTGTTAGCACTGCCAGAAAACAAGTCAATAGAGACCAAACCTTTCACCCAAAGGTCCTCAGGCCAGGTCTGGGTCCCTGCCAGAAGTGACAGAAAATCACTGACACTGGGCCATATTTTTTCTCTCCAGAAAGGGGTTCTGACCTCTCTCTGGCTGCTGTTTAAGAGCAGGTGTGTGAATGAAACAGAAACCACCATGGCCCTGCGTCCTGCTCAGTGATCTAGAGACCACCGTGCTAATTTTTGCTGTCTGAAAAGGAGAGGACTTGAGCCTGCCCTATCCACAGGCTGAGCTGGCTGCCCTCCTGCCTCGGCATCAGTCCGGGGAAGAAATGCACTAAAAGACGGTAAAGAGACAAATGGTAGAAATTTGTTGGTTTGGTTTGTTTTCATTCATTATCTGGTGTTTGCGGTCAACGTGACCCCAGCCTTTTGTCCCAGCTTTGCCTCATTCCCAGAAATTGGATCAGGAGAGACAGTCTGAGCTCTTCCCAACTCCCTCAGCCTGATTGCTGTCTCCCAACTATTTTCTGCTGTCTACCTAAAACCCACGCAGCAGTGCGTGATGCCATTAAAATACCCAGCACCTCTGGGTTTGTAGCTATAGTTTAGCATTTGCTACTTGGTGGATTCCTCCCAGGTCCCCCCAGATACCTACTGTGGCATCATGCTCACACACAACTGCCATGCCACTGTTCAGCACCGATAGAAGCGTAAAGAAAACTGCTGTTATCGCTCAATTTAAAGCAAATTAAAATGCATCTGCAGCAACACTCCAGTTCACAGAGAGGAGGCAATTAATGATGAATGAAGTCAACTAGTGGTTAGCATAAGTTAGGATGAGGTACTTCGTGAGAAGAAACGTTTCTGTGACTGTGAAGCAGTGCTGACATGGGAGGATCGGTCTCAAGGCAACAGCACAGCTGTTCTCATCTTCTTTTCCCAGCACTGACTCACTGAAAGATGATACTGCTTGGAGATCCCACAGGTAGCAGTGTAGCTTTGCCCTGGAGTTGTGTTGCTTGCTGCGTGTTTGTGCTTGCAGCAATGCTCGGAGGCCAGATCTGTTCCCATCTGAAGCAGGCAGAAGTATGGCAGGGCTGAGCAGTTGAGCAGGAGTGTTGCAAAGGAGAAGATGACGTGCCAAGCCTGGGTTTGGAGATTTCCAGTTAGGAGCTGCGTTCATGTAGCCAAGCAGTGCTGAGAACTGAAGTTTCACTGACAGAGCAGAAAATCAGCTCTTGTTCAGAGCAGGATTTGAGGAACAGAGGGATCTCATGGGTGCGGAGGAGAGTTGCGGCCCTGAAAGTCCTCCCACAGAGAACATACAGCTAAAAGAGGGAGAGGAGAAAGCACTCCTCAAGGCATCTTGGCAAGAAGGAGAGTAAAGAGAAGCACATGTGCGAGAGAAGTGGGAGGAGAGGAGGAAAGCGATCCAGGAACTCCCATCAGCTTTAGGAGAAGAGATGCTTGCAGGTAATGTGCCGTGCAGACAGGAGCAAAGCAGCACTAGGAGGAGACAACATCTTTCTATAGAGAAGAAAACAGATAGTCTAAAAGTGCCTCTTCTGGGGTCTTCCAGCAGCATCACCTGGCATGTCTGTCTTTCCCTTATCCTTTTCTGCCTCCGCTGAGGAAGTGCCACTGATGTTTGAGAAGATGTACAAAGTCTGAAACCACCTTCCAACATCAACTCCTTTGTTACCTGTATCAGAAGAGGAGGAAGGAGTGGTGAGGTAGAGATGTGATGGATAGCATAAGGCATCTCTTTTTCATCACATCATTATTTCAACCTGATTTTTTCACTGTACAATGGAGAAGTTGGAACTTCTCACTGGACAGTCTCTCTTCCTCCTTCCTCACCTCAAGATCTAAACGTCTCAGAGCCTGGAGAATTTCCTTATAATTAACTTAAAAAAAGGGTAGCTTAATAAGAAGCTTGATCACAGACTAAGTTCTTACACAGAAAGATGATTCTGGCTAGTGAAGAGCTCTCTAATCTGTCGGACAAAAGCGTAATAAGATCAAATACTGGAAGTAGAAACCAGGAAAGATTAGAAATAAGGAAATGCTTTTGTTACAACAGGGGTAATTAACCATCAGAACTATTTATCTCAGTACGTGGGGGATTCACTATCACTTTGAAGTGTCTAAATGAAGATGGGATATTCTTGTACAAGAAATGTTCTAAGTCAGCTTGCAATTATGAGCTTGATGCAGAATCTGCTTTGCTTAATTCACTAGCTTGTGCTTCTCATCAGTTTAGATTGGCTGATTCTTACAATTCTTTTGAGCTCTGCAATTTGTGAACCAATGAGAAATCAGAGGTACTGATGAACAGAACACCTGATAGTGCAAATACTGGTAACAGCAAGTAGTGGAAGGCTGCAAAAGGCTCCTTTGAAGTAGGAAAGAGAAACGTATGGCAGCTTTTACCAGCAACTGGATAATTCTGCTGAAAGGAAAATGGCTTTCCTGAGCTTCAGTACTGGTGGGGCTGTAAACACATCTTATGTCAGAGGCAGCTGAAGTTGTTGTGGACTCATCAGACTGGTCACACCGTGCTTGTACTGCCACAGGACTGAAAATGCAATGGTTTCCTTGGTCCCAGCTTGTAGCATTCCTATTTCAAGCTATTCCCAGACATAATTAATCCATTCAACACCATCCCTTCTTGTTACCATCACTCGTTTTATGGGCAAAGACAGTTGGGGTGGCGTGGAGATTGCACTGAAGCAATTAAGGAAAGAAGTTGTCAGAGCTGGGATGAATACCCCGGGCTCCAGAGCACCGTCTCATCTCAGAATTACTAATGGAGAGCTGGGAAAAGTATGCCTTCCATTGGCTTGAATTTGATCTTCCTTTCTTAAATAGTACTAATGGCAGCAGGAGGGGGCTGGCAGCACACAGCAGTGAGCAGGCTCCGCCGGGAGCCCCGCTGGGTTGCGCCCGAGGCTTCAGAGCTCGTTTGTGTCTCCGGCAGCCTGACCCCGTGGTGAGGATAATCAAGTTGAAAATTAAATCAAATTTCAAATGTTAAACCAGCCAATTAAAAAAGCAATCACATCAAAACATGCATTTTTAAAAAGTTTTTGTTTACTCTGCCATAATTAATTTATTGAGCAAGAAAACTTTTCGTTTGTACAAAATACTTGTTAAATTGATGATGAGCAGCAGAAGGGAGCGGAGATGCAACCAAAATGTCACCTGAAGTTCCCCCAAGATCTGGCTGAATTAATGTTCTGGGGAGCATCTTCTTCCCACCGGGAGCAAACTGTGATGCATCTTTTTGCTAGGTGCATGACTGTAGACACTCATTGCTATTTGTGGTCTGTCCATTAACCTGAAAAATGCCTTTCATCAAATAACGTATCATCTCCTTGCTTTGATTTCCCTCGATGCCTTTGTTGAGAAGACTGAGTGGCTGTGGGTTGGGCACTTGACTCTTTGGAATTCATCACTTTGTGTGCCCTCAGCATCCCTTTCTCTGGTTTCCTGCATGTCAGAGTTGTTGCTGTTTGTGTGGCCTGTGGTCTATAGGAGGAGGTTCTGTTCTCTCTTGAAATTCCTCATGGAATTTCATTGTTGAAACCTTTGTGAGTGTTTCTCAGTACATAAGGTTGCAGGTATGCCTTTTCCTTCTTGTTTTACCACATGAAGCAAGGGCTGCAAAGCTTGTCGTGTCGTGAAGCTTCAGAAAGCTTCTTGCTTCCTGCCATCACCTCTGCCTGCCCCTTCCCCTCCTTCTCCCATCACCCCCATTCACCTAAATTAAGTAACTAAAATCTGAAAGAAGCAGCCACCGTCTGTTCTGGAGGTTTAAAATTAACCATAAAAGCCAATTCCCCCGTTCTGCAGTGCAGCAGCAAAACGTGGTGGGGGAGGCTGACATGTGGGTGTCCGTCATTCTGCCGGACTTGAGGCTCTGTCTGAGGAATGACGTGTAATTTTTAAATGAAGATTCCGTGATTCCAGCCCAAGGCCAGGAATAGGGGAGCAGATGGTTTGGTTGGCTCTGCTTTGTGGATGGTCTGAACAGATGTAGCAAGGGGACAGCTCTTCTCTGTGGGGCTGGGGATGCAATGGGGATGCTTACCAAAGCAAACCCTGGATAGCTGCTTGCTCACAACTTGTGATTACTGGAGTAACTGGGTGCAACCTAAGAAGAAATGGGTTGGAAAGTGCTATGGCAAATGTCTTAGGACTTAGAGTTTGCTCTCCATCATTCAGCAGCAATTCATTTGTGGCATTTGGTGACTGGAATTCCTTATGTTTCCTCCCAACCCGTTGTTGTTCAGGGCCTGGAAGCAACCACCACAAGTTTGCAGTTGCCTGAACTTTTCGTTACTAATTAATCCCGTCTTTATTCACACAGCACTCCATTTGCCTCAGACAGTGGATAATAAACACCGATCAAGCAGGCAGCGATGATAAATTATCTATTTAATAATTAACAAATTAGTCCTAACAGATGGAACCAAAACAAATTTGTCTGTATGTGCACACAGCACACGGCTCGCCTCCCTCTGTTTGTCACATGGGGATATCACCAGAGATTTGGGCACGTCTCTGCTGATGTTGGGCTGGTTGCCCTCACCTGCCATGAGCTTATCTCTGGCTCTGCTGTGGTTCCTTCTAAATCTGATATGCTCTGAGTGCTGGCAGTGAATGAGTGTCACGGAGGAAGAGTGACAGAGGAGAGCAGAGGGGAATCCCTGCTTTTTTGGTGTTAGGGCACAGCAGCCTCCCTGCAGAAGGATCAGCTGCCTGTTGTGATCTGTTATGTTGAATTAATAGAGATTACAGTCCCTCTAATTCTTTCTGCTATTATCTGGCGAAGAATAAAAAGTCAATGCACCGCTGAGTTAAATAAACATGAGGCACTACAGCATAGTATCCTGTGAGCTGTGTATATATTATTCATTTCCAGTTATTATTCATGACCTTTCCCTCACACCGTCATGGCTCCATCACTTGTGAATTTATAAGTTCATTAATAATGAGTGAAAATTAATAATGCATTTTCATTATATCCATCGGGGATATTTACAGCATTCATAATGCATTCAAATAACTGGTTTGAGGTGTAAAAATAAAACTGTGGCTCTTCCGTGGGCCCTCACCTTTTTGATTTTGGAGAGTTACTATTTCTGTTAATAACCCTTCCTGCTTCCATTGCAGTATGGCCTTGCTGCGTAATAGCCTGCCATCTGCCACCAGCGTGCTTAAAAAGGCTCGAATCAAAGCAGGAAATGTCATTATTGCGTGAGATTAGGAGAAGATGATCCACAAATTAATCATTATTGGAAGCGACGCCAAAAATAAAGGGAGTGTGGGAAAGGTTTGAAGTTCAGCTGCTTCCTTCTCCTCTCCTCCACCGGTTGCGTTTGTTGGGTATTGAAGAGCACAGCGATGTGGAAATGGGAACATCTGATCCTCCCAGGCTCCGGGAGCACCATTACTTGCTGTTAAGGTGCACAGAGATTTATTCCGGTGGTTGCTTCGATGTACACCTTGGACAGACACGCCGTAGCAGGTCACAGTGTTGTGCTTTATTTTAATTGGAAGACGCCCACTTGGTTCCCTTTCTCATCTGGCGCCGTTTAATCCTGTAGTTCTTTAGAACTTGAACTTTTGCAAGCTTTCCTTTTCTGTTCTTTTTTTTTTTTTTTTTTTTTTCCTTTTCACTCGAGAGAAAAGCTGTGAGCGCTTCGTTTTGCTGAAGGCAGCTTTCCCCTGGCTCTAGGAAACTGGTGGGAACTGGGAGGCACTGGTGGTCAGCTGCCGTGGGGCCATGACTGGGCACAGGCTCTCACACCTCTATGGGAGTGAAGGAGAGGGAGCTGTGCTGGGCATGGCGCAGCCAGAAGGCGGTCAGAGCTTCGTTTTTGACTTCGTATATTGCAAGATGATGATGGGATGTGGGAGAGGGTCTGTGGGTAGAGACACCAGAGCCCAGATGTTGGAGGCACACCAATAGAGATGAGTAGTTAACGTAACTAATCCAGTTCCAATTCCGCTCCTTTCATTCTCAAGTGTTCTGGTTATTCTTACTTTACTTTGTCAGAAGTACTTTGAGTTGCATTTCTCCGGTTTGATTTCCGTGTTCACAGCCCCGTGCTAACACTCAACTGTAAATAAAATTCACCTTTTATCTGCTCCCCGTTGTAAGCTCAGGCTGCCTGCTTTTAAACAGCTGCAAGAATATTGAGTGTAATGAAGGTTCCGCCTTCAAAGCACGTATTTGATATTCACACAGGACAGGAAAGGCTGCCTCCAGCCCCGTGGAATTGGAAACACTTAATATATGAGTCAGTTGGATATCAGTAAGAATGTGTATTATTTTCTCTTCCAACTAATAGGATTTTTAAATAAAGCTGGAGCTGCTACATCTGGCTGAGCCACTGCCCTTTGTGAGAGTTGCAGCTTCCCCAAATGGCAAAGGACTGAACAATGCAATTTGTGGGTCTCCTACGTGCCTGCTGGGAAATGGCTGCAAAAGAGATGTAAAAGAGGGGAAGGAGGGAGAAGGAGAAAGCCACAAGCAAGGGACAGCAAGTGAGCTCTTTGTGTTGACTTTAATCAAAACGTAATGAGGAGAGTTAAAGCATAAAGCAGAGGAGGGATTTTGCTTGTGTCAGGCTGGAGGAGGGAGCCGTTCGTTTCGTTTTGAATCACTTTCTAGAGAATTTACTCATCCATCTTCTCCAGCCAACACTTCTTCCCGTCAGATTTAAATTATGAGTCCGTATTAAATTAAACATGTCTCTTTGCTTCTTGTTTGCACAGAATGGTTTTGCACCATGCTTAAGTGGCCTAAGTTAGCCAGGAGTCTGTGCAGACACTTTTTCCTTTGGACAGCGTTGTCAGAACAAGCCTACCAGTGACTGATGTGATCTGGAGTCAGCGAGTGTGTACAGTGGATAAATGTGCCTGACGCTTTGTGATAGAGCTGGTAATTACATTTCACAGTGAGTGGTATTAATAGTGAAAGGAGGCTCCAGCATGCTGCATGAGAATTGGTAATAGGAGAGGCTGTAGGGAGAAGAGGAGAGTCATTT
Source organism: Phasianus colchicus (assembly GCF_987193195.1). Lineage (NCBI taxonomy): Eukaryota > Metazoa > Chordata > Aves > Galliformes > Phasianidae > Phasianus > Phasianus colchicus. The sequence goes on from NC_143451.1 coordinate 13,701,388, forward strand.
ATTAACCTGACAAATTATGGAAAATTGGACTTTTCCTTCACACGCAGAGGAGCTCTTCTCAATGCGATGCCCTTTGAGATACCTCGGGGTCTTGGTGAGTGCTGGTGATACTGAAACCTCCTTCCTTTCCTTTTCGCCGCCCCGAGCTCCTATGGCTTCTCTCTCTATGCTTTTGCTCAACACCACGTGTTTTTACGTGGCTTTCTAAGCCATGCTGAATAGAGATGATGCTCAGCTAAGGGCTCGCAAACCTTGAGATCTGAAGACTCAAAGTTGTAGATTTTTGAACCTATAGAAGAAAAGGTGGTGAATGCCTGAAGAGTGCATGCAATTGGGCTGGTGTCAGGTGGTTGGCAGGGATGTGGGACAACAGTGCTGTGCTGTGCCTCTGGGCTGCTCTCATTCCAGCCAAGCAGCACCATGGAAGGGATGGGACCATTCCAGCTGGTCCATTAGTGCTCAGAAGGGATCGAATGTGCCTTCAAGCAAAGGTGTTGCTGTTGCCCGGGCTGAAGCACAAAGCCTCCAGGCTGCTGCATGCGCTGCCTGGTTGCACGGTTCTCTCCTGGGTTTCCTAAAAGGAAAAACCTGCCAGCTCTGTGAAGGAGGGCAACAGAACGATGGAAATGAGCCTGAGCTGGTGAGAATTGCCAAGGTTTGAAGTTATTAGAAGTGCTCCAGAACCAAGAGTGATTTAACAATGTGATTACTTCTTAATGTAATACTCACCAGATTTTTTATTAGATTTTTTTCCCCCCTATTCTATCGTTCTAAACGCTGTAGAACCTTGAAATAAACACCTGGAGCTGTTGGAGCATATCACTCAGTTTAATTAACTCTTAAATCGTATGATGTCACCTGGATCCCTTTCTGCTGCATTCTGCGCTGAGCTGAGGAGGCAGCAGAAGCTGCAACTCTGTTCAGTTGCTGCCTTGGATAAAATCACTTTCTGGAGACTGCTGCGTCTCCTCCTGCTTCCTCCTCCCCATCAGAATGGCTCTCATTCAAAGAGAGCAGGCTGGAGCAAGCAAGCCGGGGCCAAAGGGCTCAAAAATGTTGGTCTCATAGGGTGGATATCAGGTTGGGATCCTTCTGCCCTCAGGTCAGTGATGCAGCTCCCTGGCATCCAGGGCAGCTTCGTGCTGGTGGCTCCGTAGGCTCTGTACCATAAGGCAGTGTTATGCTCTTGGTTATGGGATGGTTGTGCCCAGCAGGTGAGAGAGGGGCCGTGCATTAGGAAGGGAGGAAATGCGTCCTGCGGTGGTTAAAGCTGCTTGGCAGGGAAGCCCCTAATATTAATTTGTGCTGTTTTCTGATACGAGTTGTCTGTAAACTAGTGTTCCTCCTCCTCTGACAAAGCACCAGCTGTGCATTTTCCTCATGTTTGGGGGCTTCCTGAGATAGTAAATACATGTTGTAGCATCCATCTGTATTGCTTTTTTTTTTTTTTTTTTTTTTGGCACTTAAAGCAGAATAATGGGGAAAAGGGCTAGAACACAGGATTGTCATCCCTTCCCCTGCCCCAAGGAAGGGAGCAGCCCAAATGGTGTCTCACAGCTGAACTGTTTGCATTCAGCTGAGCCTGTCTTATGCATGCAATGCTGAATCTTACGTGGAGCTAAAAATTAACTGTTAGGGCTAATCCTTTAGAATATTCAATATTCAGAAGAAGGAGAAAAAGAGTGCAGTTGTCAATACTGATGGAGAAGAGGAGCAGAGGATTAGGAGGTGAAAAGATAAAGGTGGTGGGATTTGCTGAGTGCTTCTGAGGCCAAATTCAAGGACGTGGTTCAAAGATGCCTTTGAGATGTCTGAGCAGAGAGCCAAGAGAAAACACGGAGGAGATGGGACCTAGATCTGGAAATATTGGCACAGGGAAATGGTGGGGTGTGGGATGGGAGCTGCTCCAGCATGGCTGTGCCAAGGGCTGTGCATGGGGAAGGAAACAGAGAGGTCATCACGAGGCTTGAGCAATGTATGGGCATAACCACTGGGAGGAGGGAAGTGGGAAGCTTTAAGTGTTAATAGTCCAGATACTCAGGAGTGAACAGATCTGCTGGTGACAAGTGGAGGGGTTGGGAAAGGCCACGGAAAAGGTCTTGTGTCTGATAACCTCTGAGGTGAAGATTAAATTCATTGGCCAAGCAACAATGTGGCTACGTCCGCTTCATCTTTATTTAAAGTCCTTCCTTTTGTGCAGGAGCCCTTCCCACAGCACAGCACTGTGAGTGAGAGGGGCTGACAGCTCTGTGCCACCCGCCGTGCTGCCAGCCCTCCTTTGATGGTACACTTTGCTCAGTCCGGGATGTTCCCTCCAACTCGGCTGATTCGCAGTAATTCTTGTGCTTTTTCTTTTTTTTAATCTTTTTCCCTTTCTGCGCTCTGCTCTGAATGTATGTAGTCACTGTGCCTCAGAAACAGGATGAAAGTCAACCCAAAATATTCCTGAGACCATTAGTGTGTACTGCTGTGCCATCCTTGCATGAGCACATGGGATGGTCTCCACAGGGCCCCTGGCAGTGTGAGGGAAGGTGAATTTGATGTCATTAATGCTCTCAGGATTTCTCTGTGCCAGTCAAAGTGCAAGTTAAAAAGTGACAATATTTCCAGAAAATGGAGAAGGAAGTGGGCTGGGACTTGGCAAGCACTTGGCATGAGCTGCATACCTGTGATGCAGGGGCATGCAGTCAACTCTAAGCAGTCAACTCTAAGCAATCAACTCTAAGCAAGGCAGAAGCCAATAAGTTGGCTTGCTGTTTTGATCGCTTTCCTTTGCAGCTTCTCTGACCAAGTTTTGCAACTTTTTCCCTTTCTGTGAGAGATGGGAGTGAGCTGCAGTCACTGTTCTGCAGTGCTGAGCCTCCTCCAACGTCGGTGCTCTGTTTTGCAGGGGGAAGATGAGGTACAGTGTGGGTCAAGCAGCAGCAGGAGCTCCCGGTGTGTAATCAGTGGGGGGCACAGGGAATGAGAGCACAGCACAAAGAGAGCATCGGGCCCATGTTTAATGGGAAGGGCAGGGAGGAAGGTAGTGAGAAAGCCAAGGCCTGGCAAGAAACTGCAGGATAATGAGACATAGGTGAGAGCAAAACGATAAGTCAGCAGAGCTGGACGACGTGGTAATGTCCGGCTTTTCAATTCCAGGCAGGTACTGCTGCGTTTGCAGCTGTGACTTCTCGGGAGCAGGAGGCATGCGCCTGTGAATGTGAAAACAGCGAGGGGACGGGGAGAGGAAGAGGAGGGGGAGCTGGGGAAGGACGTGTGCTCACTGCCCCGGCTTCTAGCACAGAAGATGCACGTGGGAACAGGATGCGTGCAGCCAGAGCCAGGCAGCAGTAAAGGAAAAATGTGCTGCTTCATCTCTTCTTGCTTTGCAGCCTGGGGCTGCTGGAGGGGTGTTCTGCCCCTCTCCGGGCCGTGTTGTGTTGGTGTGAAGCAAACCTGGAGAACCTGGTGCAATTCCCCACTGTTTCCAAGCGTGCTGCTTGGCAGTGTTACGGGCTCTCTGGGTGGGTTATGGATGGGCCTGTAATAGACCTGTACATACAGAGCCAAAAATTAATAGCCTCCTGAGAAAGAGCTGAGTCAGATAAGTGCACCCTACTGCAAGGCTGCCGGAGCAAGAGCGGAATGGAAAGGCCGTATATTTTCATTTCAGGTTCAGAAGTCACCTGCCCCTGAAGCTTCAATCTGCTGATAAAGTCCTTGTTAGGTTCAGGCAAATACAGATGGCACAAAATGTTTTCACTGGGATCCGTAGGGTTTTGTTAACCCTGCTGGTGCTGCAAGCAGCGACTGAACCAGCAGGGAGCTGGCTGCAGGCTGGGTTGTCTCCATGCACCCTGTATACCTGCATGCTGCAATCATACAGGTCTGAGGTTCAAGAATACCTGCTTGTGCTAAAGCCAGCGCTGCAGGGATGTATAAATGTGAAACTTCTGTCCATTGAGTGATGCCTGGCTCCCCGCAGTAATCCCTCCCCAGCACTCTTGCTCCTGTTCCAAACGCTCCAGCCTTGGCACACAAATGCCACTGTAAAAGGAAAAGTTGCTTTGCTTAACATATTTTGCTTCATCTATCCCTCCGGCCTCCCTCCCCCTAAAATAATGTTGACTGCTCAGGTCTCAGAATAGGCAAGCTTGCTGTTTCAGGCAGATTTAAAATCTTCCCCTTAGTGCCATGCGGTCGGAAGCAGAAATCCTTTCTGTTGGGAAAGGAAGATTCATTGCTTTCCCGCAGCCCCCGAACTTACATCTAGCCAGGGAAGTCCTAAATTCAAAGCAGTGCCATTCAGTGGCATGTTTATCTACAGAAACCTGACTTGCTGTTGTTTTTAAAGGTCTCTATTTGGACTTAAACTGGCAAAGGGAACTTGGTGTGGCAGGCATAGAGTTTATGTGTCTATATTGGCAAGCATAGAGTTTATATATATATATATATATATATATATATATATATATATATATATAAATTGTCGAGTCCTAAAAGCATTTATAAGCTCAAGTTTGGAATACCCAGTCTCCTAAGACTCTCATCTCCCCTCTTCTATCAAGGCTGCAGTCATGTTTCCGTCCAGGCTGGGAGGGAACCTGCTTGCTGTGCAGCAGCTTTGCATGCAGTTTGTGCCATGGGCACCCACAGCTGTGTGCCCGTGGGTCTCCCCTCCCATCCCTGCCTTGTAAATCTTCTCCAGGCACATCTGCACATCTCAGTGCACATCTGCAGGGCACGGGGATGGGGGGAGCTGGTGTGACCCTGGTTCAATACTTTATTATCACGGTCAGCACAGCTAGATCTGTGAATTCAGGAAGGAGCAAAATGCACCATTTTTTAGTCTGAGATTTCCTGACTGTCTCTTGATGCTGGAAGGCAGAATCTCTTGAATTGTCTTTTTTTTTTTTTTTTTTTTAACAAGCTGTTTAATATTAACGCTGATTACCCAATTGCTCATTTCAAGAAGAGCAATGGCAACTTTCAGAGCTTTGGGGACTAAATTTCCTTCTGGATTTATGGGCAGCAGCCCAGATCTCTCCAGCACGGTTTCTTTCCATCATCTGTATTTTTCCAGAGAAAGCTTTAAAGACACACAAGTCTATTCACGCTGCTTGTTGGCGTTTCCCATCCTTGCTATCTCTGTATTAAATATAACACTGCGTTATGATGTTTTTAAGGTTTCTATAGCAAATGGAATCAGCCAGGAAAAAGTTCCTAAGGCACAAGAGAGGAGGCAGACGTGTTTGGTGCCACTGCCTGTGAACCTGCAGCATCTAGGGGGTGATAGTGGATAAGGTAAGGGAGAGTTTTCTGGAGAGCATTCAGGGAAAGAAAAAGAGAGGAAGCTCTGCTTTTCCAAGGTGTTTCCTGAGGAGGATCTACTGCAAATTGCCAAGAGTCAATATTTTACTGGTTCTGAGCTCTAAATGAGTTTTATTTAACTTTGAGTCCATGCACGGAGCCCACGCTGCTCAAGTCACTCCTCCATGTACTACAGGCATCCCCGGGTGCAGCAAGCTCCATGCATGAGTTGACTCTGCATTTTGAGAAGCTATCATAGTGTCTCATTAAAGCCTTAATGCATGGAGAAATTGCTAAACCCTGATGGATTTTCAACAGACAGCCCCTTGGGAAGAAAGAGAAGTGTCACAAAGTGCTTTGTCAACAGGGGCCGCGTGGCTGGCAGTTCCCATGCTGTACATCATTTCCTACCAGTGCATACCCACTCTCCTCCTGATAGGATGAGAGATGTATGAATCAATCATGCTGTCTGCTCCATGTCCTATAAATTAGAGAAAGATGCAGCTGGTTTGCCTTTTGGGTTTCTGTGGTCTTTAATTGCCTCTCCATTATATCATCTAGTGTCCCCTTCTCCAGCCTCTTTTCATATCCATCTCTGAGGAGTGATGAGCAGTCGAGTGTGATATGCCCCGAAGGTGACTGTCAAAACACGCTGAATTATGCAGAGGTCCAGTATCCCTTCCTTCTCTTTCGAGTATTGCTGGAAAAATAGCTGTGTTGTGGGACTGGGAGCTCAGGGTTGCCACTGTGGTTAGGTGGGAGACTTTGGATTTTGCAAAAACTGAAGTGTAAACCTTGGCTGGTCTTTCTATACAGTGAGGCCTTACGTACTGCTGATGTAATCCTGGGACTCCGTGGATTGCTGCACTCGTCCCACTGTGAGCTCTGCCTCGTTCTCTCCACTATACTCCCAGGGTTTTTTTTAGTTCCAAATGAGGGACTTAATTGGCCTCTTGACTGCCAGATATTTTTGTGTAATGACATTTTCCGAGGGATTAATCTGATTTTTTCCTCCTTAAATTAAGGTCCCTGGAAGTAGCGTTGTGGCGGCTGATGCAGTTCCCATCTCTCCCTGTCTATCACTCCCGTAACACTGTGGTTACAGAAACCCTCTCTCCCCGAAGGCAAAACATGAAGAGATGCACATAGGCTGCTCCGACATTATCTTTGATAGCTGTGCTCGGTTTGGCAGCAGCTTACAGAGCCAGGTGGCTCCATCTCCAGCATGGGCAGCACTTGGCCAAGCCAAGCTCCCTTCTGTCTGAGCCCCCTGCCAGGGCAGTGCTTGGTGTGCTGGGAGCTGCCCACCTGCTGGGGGACAACCAGCCCACAGCAGCAGGGGTTGGGACTTGCTGGGCTTTAAGGTCCCTTCCAGCCCCTGCCATTGTGTGCTCCTATGATTCTTTACAGAGAGAGTGGTGAGGTGCTGGAACAGCTGCCCACAGAGGCTGTGGATGCCCCGTCCCTGGAGGTTCAAGGCCAGGTTGGATGGGGCCCTGGGCAGCCTGGTCTAGAATTAAATGGGGAGGTTGGTGGCCCTGCATGTGGTGGTGGGGTTGGAGATTCGTGATCCTTGAGGTCCCTTCCAACCCTGGCCATTCTGTGATTCTGTGATCCTGGCCCAGGTATTATTAAAGCACGGTGCAGCTGCAGCATTTAATTGATGTGTTTTACAGTCTTAAACCTCAAGTACAGCCTGGGGGACTTGGAATGCTTTTTAGGCTTCTTGAAGTAATCCAGGATTTTATATACCAAGAATAATAGTAATACTACTTATTATTTCTTATCGAGGACCTACATGTAATCATTGATGTTTGCCTTTGCCACCCGCCTAATGTGCATTTTGCTGATGCACAACTTCTGGTTGGTACTGTTGCATAAATAAAATAAGCCCTTTTAATTTCAAACTCCTTGAGAAACATATACGTGCAAAAATGTAAAGCTTACTCACAGAAAAAAGGGCAAAATCAGCAGGAAAAGAGGGAGATTATTTTCAACAGTGTCCCTTTAATTAGAGCGATAATTAATTTTTTTCCCTGACACGCACATACAGATTACTCTTAAAATATTCCTACTTGAAATAAAATGACTTAAAGCTACATGCCAGAGGGGCAGATCATAAATCTAAGGGGAAAAAAATTGAGGACTGAGTATATTTTGAGCACTCCTTTTGAATCAGAAGTGGCCACTGGAAAGCACGCCATAAAATGTAACTGCAAGGTGAACAGAACACTCCCAATGCATGCCAAGATCTGTGCAACAGTGCTGAGAGCAGACAGAGGCTCTGTGCAGGCACAGGGGGCTGGTGGAGTGGAAAATGGAGATGATACATTTTGCAGGGGAGGATCTTGGTTGGGAAATGGATGTGGAAGCAAGAGTTCAGCTGCAGAGCTGGTGGGACAGGTGGGCCAAGTGCCTGTCTATGGGTGAGGGCTGACCAGGTGGGGAGCAGAGGCAGGCAGTGTTGTGGGGAAAGGAGCCCTGCTGTGGGGTTCACAGCTTCAGTTGTGATGGAGAAACAGTGGGAAATGGTGGAGAAAAAAAGATGGCAAGACATAAAGGGCTGGATAAGGGCTGAAGATGAAGAGAGGAGAAAAAGGGGTTGGCTTTGGAGGAATCCCAACATCGATTACTTGTACTAAATTATCACACAATTCTCCTTATACCTCACAGAGCAGGAAGCCCTGTGTATTGCTGCATGCCAAGCCCCATCACTGCTTGCTCCCCACTGGCATCGCAACAAGCCTGCACCAGCTCTCTCCTTTCCATCTCTCAGGGCCGTGGGAGGCAGGTGAGATGCATTCAGCACAGCAGGGAGGCATCCCACAGCTTCCCTTAATTACATTTGTGAAATTGCTGCTGTGGAGAAGACAAACCTGAAGGGCTTGGAGCTTCCCCAAGGGGCTGATCTTGCTCGCAGGTAGGGCTGGTCCTGTGGGAGCGACTGCAGGAGGAATCGCCTCGCTGAGTTGTGTTGCCCAAGTGGGGTTTGACTTCTTATGGCAGTGATTAAATCTACTCATTTAGGGACATAAAAGGAGTTGGCTCTCTAATTGCACATACAGGTGTTTCCAGACATAAAGCAAAATGATGCAGGGAGGTTGTCGCATCCTGCACGCCGTTCTGTATGAGGAGGCCAGTGCCAAAGGAGGAACTAAAAGGACAGAAGAAAAAAAAGAAAAGAAATCTATGGAGCTTTTCTTTACCTTGAAAGGAAATAATACTGGAATGGTCAAACGGTTACGAAAGCAAAGGTGGAGAGAAAACAGAAAATGTGGTTGTGGGTGGATAGAGTTCATGTTGCTGCATTATTTTGCTGCTCCCTAGCAGGCTTCTGGCCACACAACCGCAGTCAGCAATTCTGCCATGAGGGCCTCGTCAGCCCAATCTCCAGTGGTATTAATTAAGAGAACAGAGTTGCCTCCTTTTCCTTTTTGACGAAGGGATTGGCACGCACCACTTTATTCAGTTACTTTTCTCCAGAGATGAGCAAGCCAGGGAAGTACTATTTCCTTCTTCAGTGCTAATTAAGGTGGGTCCGAAGCACCTTTCTGAACTCCGTGTGCCTTTCAATTTGCAGAGGGCTTTATAGCACTGAGATGAGCTTCAGGCTGGAAATGCACTGCACCACGAGCCAGGGACCCACAAAACCTTTGATTAGAGAAGAAAAATCTGGTTCAGCCAAGCTCTGTCTAGAGCTACAAAGAAGAATGTTTCTGCCCACTAGAATGGTCTAAACATGACTTTTTTTGGCCTTGAAAGGATCCTGACTCTTGTTGGGGTGAGGGCGAAGAGCCCATAGTGTTGTAGTGGGCTGCAGTGATGCTTCCTAAGAGCACCACACCAGATCTGCTGCTTATTCTCTTTCCTCATCTCTCATTGCCCCGCTTGGTTCCAGTGGGGTCCCACATAGCAGTGGATCCATCAGAGGTGTAACCCTTCTGGCTGCTCCCTGAGCCAGAGGGTCTCATCTCCTTTTAAGAAGGAAAATGGACGGCTTGATCCCCTCCTCTGTTCTTCTGTGACCTCACTCAGCTGAAAGTTCTGTGGGTCAAAAGCAGCATTTTCTTTGCCTGATGGATATCTCTGCATGCAGGACTTTTGAGCTGAATGGGAGGTACTGGGGGCCATGTGGCACGTTTCCAGGCTCGTTGGGATTTGGCCTTCACCTCCATCCAGCCAAGTGTGTCCCATCCTCCTTCAGTGCCACGTTTCTATTGTAAGCTGCCACATTTCTCACGTAGGGCTGCATGTTATGCCATGGCACTCCATAACTATCTCACTTCTTTTGCTTAATGCTTTCCAGTTCCTTGCCTTTTTTGAGCACTTGGAGCTGAATCTGGTCTGGAGACGTTGTGTCTGTAAAGGGAACCACAGCCCATGTTGTGCTGGGGAGGGAAATGGTTAAATGTCTCCATTTCAGCTTGAAGCAATGATTTTTTGGGTCTTCTTTGTTGTTGTTTCAGGGCACATCCAAGTTTCCAGGACAGCTGAAGGTGATGGAGATGGCACCTTAATTGAAAGGGGTCAGAGTGTTGCGTGGTTTTCCTGCATTAATATTCTGTGCATATTCTTTTTTAAACCCGAAGGCTCTGTCCAGTGTTCCTTGTTGGCCTTCAGACAGTGAACTCCTGGTAAAGGGCTTAAAAGGCAATATTAAAAGGGGAGAGAAAGAACTGAAAAGGGGATTACAAATCCAATAAAAATTGCTCTCAAGAGCAGACAGTATCTGCCGGACAGGAAATATATTTGAGTTTGTGACTAGCTGCAAAATACCTCAGCCACAGAAAGTCCTGAGCTGAGGGTAAAGCCTTTGGCTCCTTTAATCATCAAAGACAAGCAGAGGACACTCAGCTTGCAGAGGGATCAAGCCCAAAGGCACTTCATGCATACCGCAGTGCTCTGGCTGTGTGGGTGTTGGGGTGCTGATGGAGCAGCAGCCGCCAAGGAGGAATTTGTTGGTGCTTCCTAGTGGCTGACCTGTGCTGCTGGAAATGGACTGGAGCACCTCCCCTATGAGGACAGGCTGAGGGAGCTGGGCTTGTTCAGCCTGGAGAAAAGAAGGCTGCGGGGTGACCTCATTGCAGTCTTTGAATACCTAAAGGGAGCCTACAGACAGCAGGGGAATCAAATCTTTGAAAGGGCTGACAACTGCAGGACAAGGGGAAATGGTTTTAAGTTGAGGGAGGGGAGATTTAGGTTGGATGTCAGGGGGAAATTCTTTACTATGAGAGTGGTGAGGTGCTGGAACAGCTGCCCAGAGAGGCTGTGGATGCCCCCTCCCTGGAGGTGTTCAAGGCCAGACTGGATGGGCAGCCTGGTCTAGCATTAAATGTGGAGGTTGGTGGCCCTGCATGTGGCGGTGGGGTTGGAGATTCATGATCCTTGAGGTCCCTTCCAACCCTGGCCATTCTGCGATTCTGTGAAATGGATAGCTTGCTTTTGGAAGGTGAAGCCAGCCTGTTGCTTGGGGGGATGTGGTGTTCACATGGAGGTCTCTGTGAGCTGGGGTTTAAAAAGCTCTGAAAATGGGTCATACTGGGCTTTTCATCAGTGCTTGGGTGTAGCATTGGTCTCAGCGGTCCTCTGGAGCAAGGACAAGTCCAGAAGGTGTCAACAGCAAACGCTGCTTTTAACATCCATTGGTTTGTGTGAAATCAAACGTTTTCTGTCTCATTCATCCCATGCAGATTATCACACAGATAACTGAAGATTTATCATCAGCATTTGCTTATTATGGATCTGACCGTGTTACCTGGAGGGAAAACTGCACTTAATCCCATCACCAGGCAGTGGCTGTGACATCACAGTTCTGCCCACGCCTCATTCCCCGAGTGCTTTGTGTTCCAGGCTGAAAATGTTTAGTTTGGACCCACTCTTCCTATAGATGCTCTTTGTGCTGATGTCTTTCATCCGAGTAGCAGAGCGAGCGGGGCTGGGAAAGGCAGGATGCTGCTGCATCCCCCTCTCTGTGCACGGCGCATGAAGTGGAGTGTGTAGACTTTGTTGGAGTCTTTCTAAGAGCATCTGCCTCCAGTTGGGGTAATTACCACTCTCAAGTCGTAGTAGTGAGTATCTCATTGATAGAATATGAAAGTGAGCAAAATGTCAGTTCAGCACTGTGCGGAGGCCTCACTGACACACAGCCTGCTTCTGAAATCGCTGGCGTTTTTTTTTTTTTTTTTCCCAGTTAATTGCCTTTTTAATCATGGTGAAATTGCTTCTATTTGCATGAATATTCCAACAGCGGGATCGGTTTGCTCTTGTCACAAATACTCACTACATATCGCATTCAGTTTTGCTTAATGTGCCTCATTTTAGACGATCAAACTTCTTTTTTTCCTCCTGGTTTCCTCTCTGAGCGCGAGAAGAGCGAATGTTCCTTTATCTCTTTCAGGAAATATTCTCCCCATGCCCCTTACCTGCTGCCAACCGCACTGCGGGCTCCTCCAAAATTAGAAAACAAAATTATCTCCAAACAAAAGCCCAGACGAGCTGTCCTAATAATGAAAGAGGCCACGAACCCATGCACAACTGCCTGGGCTCAGCCTTGGGCACCTGCAGGGGAACCCATGGGCTGTGCCCATCATAGCATGCCTGACTCAGAGCAAGGGCCAGTGTGATGGCCATGGCTCGTTAGCAAAAGGAGGACCTGCATTCCCTGGGAGGTGCTGGAAGGAGCATCCCATGAGCCAGGCCCATGCACTGGTGTGTTGATACGGCTCGGTGCTCGGTGTTCGTAGCTCTCACCCGTCCGCTTCCAAGGTGTTCAAGCAGTTGGGAACAGGCCAGACAATCAGTCATCTCCAACTGTCAAGTTTTAAGCAGAAAACATTGATTTTAATGGTAGTTTCTACATAAAAATTAATGGCACCATAAAATCTTAATTTGGAGTTTGAGAACAAATAATGCAACAGTAAAAGGCAACATCCCGGAGTAATCTGGAAATAAATTAGGCTTGCGGAATCCAGCTCTGCCCACTGAGATGCCTTTAATGGATCTTCCCCACAGCAGCTGGTTTACATCACACCCTCAGAGCTGCACTGCTGCCTTCCTGGCATGGTGGTACAGTAGTGGTATGATAGTGGTACATCCCCTGCTGCTTCCCAGCCCCAGAGAGGGGCAGTGAACAGCAAATACATCAAGTATGGCCCTGGGGTTGGTTCAAAGGAAGGCTTTGAGGTCTGAGCACGCAAACAGGAAAAACAGTCCTGCGAGAAGCAGGGATGGAGAGTCTAAAATTAGCCCTTCAGATTGGCAATTGGCAAATGGCGAATCCCCGTGGATGCTCTGTGCTGGCAGCTGGGTGCTGGGGTGGGGGTGGGGGGAACCTGGGGTGTGTTCCTGATATCTGGTCTCATGTGTCAGAATAGAACTGGGGGCTGGGATGTGGGGCTGGGATGCTGGAGACTTCTGAAATGTAAAAAAATGTGCTGGTTCTTACTTAATTACAGTCATGGCAGTTGCTATGTTGAAATGCGGCTTTAAAAGCCTTTGTGAGTAATTAGTGTCAAAAATATAAGATCTACAAAGCCATAAACTCACAGCTTGGTAATATTACCAAGTACTAATTAAAAAAAGAAAAAAGAAAAATCTCTCTTTCATGATAAGATTTCCAGCATAGCGGAAGATAAAAACGATGCAATTTGCAGATGATGGGGGGGAAAGAGGAAACCTGAGGGAAGGATTGAGGAGAGAAGAAAGTCGATATCAACGAGGCTGCAGATCCCTGGCTGATTTGGTAATGGTAAGGGCAAAGGAAGTGAAATATTGGAGACTGAAGACAGAAATATAGCCTGGGAGCATCGTGTGCTGCAAAACAGAGATCAGGTTGAAGGTAGGCATTATGGGCAAAAGGGATAAAAGCACTGCTGTGTTTGGACTAACTAGGCTGGCACAGCTCTCGGGAGCAGCTAAGTGTTTCTGACTGTCAGAAATGGAGATGTTGCATGCAGATCTGCAGGTGTGCTGTGGCATCTCACAATACCTCTGCTGTATTCCTCCTGTCTGCTGCAGACCCCTCCCTGGACCAGAGGTACAGAGCAGACCCAGCCCAGCAGAGGGAAGCGGGGCTCACGCAGCAGCTCAGAGCATTTGGTTATGCTGAGATGAGGTGTTTATCCTTTGGAAAAGAGATTAAGAAGAGACCTCATTAAGGTATAAAGAAAGCCCTGCTGGGAATAAAAGATCAAGGCTATTTGGGTTATTGTCAAATACATGTGTCAAGGGCATAAAGCTCCTCTGAAGAAGGACCTGGATTCTACAAAGCATAAACTGAGGTGCTTTTTTAACAGCGCTTAATAATGCAATTATAATAACAGCTTGTGCTTTCTCATGCCTTCCAATTTAAGATCTGAAAACACTTCACAAACATGAATTAAGCTTTCCAGGATGGTTGTGAGGTACAGAAACTATTACTCTATTTTACAAACTGAAAAATGGCAGAGCAGCGTGCTCACAAAGCAGTGCAGCTCGGGTGGGAGGAATATGTCTTTATTTTAATCAAGTTGAGCATCGCCTCTGGGCTTTGCCTGTTAACTGGGTGCAGAAGCTGTCTGCTGATTTACTCTGCATAGTTCTTCATGCCATACCTCTCTGCTTTCTGATACCTTTACCTGTGTGGAAACGGTGAGGCATTTAGTGGCTAATGGAGAGAAGTACAGAGACGTGGATGGCAAAAACAGAGCGATGGAAGGTCTGCACAGCTGTGCTGCCCTATGAGCAGAAGCTCTGTAGCGTGGCTGGCTCACAATGCTGAGCCCCTCTGCCCCTCATCACTGGTGGCTTTACTGTCCTCAGAGTCACCAGCATTGCAGTGTGTGCCAGCAGCATCACAGTTTGGGGGGCAGAGAGGGTTTTAGGCTGTTGCCCAAGGAGGTTGTGGGTGCCACGTCCCTGGATGCATCCAAGGCCAGGCTGGATGTGGCTCTGGGCAGCCTGGTCTGGTGGTTGGCGAACATGCACATAGCACAGGGGTTGAAACTAGATTATTATTGTGGTCCTTTTCAACCCAGGCCATTCTATGATTTGTGCCCAACGTGGCTTGGTAATAACAAGTGCCATTCAGCTGTTGAGGGAGGTGCCTTCATCGCTGTGGCTGAAGAGCAGGGCAACCACAATCCTGTCTTTTAAAGTGTTTCTCTAAGTTCCTACTCTCATTTCTAACTTACCAGAAGTGTCTGCAGCTGGGTGGCTGTTTGGGACCCAGAGCTGTTCTGCTGTGACTGTGGCAGCACTGCAGGTTGAGCTGCAGATGGTTGCACATCACAGAGTGCTTAGAGTCGGGAGCTGAGTGCTGCTCTTTTCACCTTGACTGTGCTCTTGTCAAGGGACCATTAGTATGGACAGCACGGGAAATGAAGCTGTCCTGCCCTTAACAAGCTGCCCGCAGCTGACCCCAAAGTCATTATTTTGTTTCCTGAATCTTTTAAACTAAGTGGTATTTTGACTAAGGTGGTTCCATACAAATGCGTTAGGATCATGCCTGAGCTGAGCACATCCAACCAGTGCTGGCTAACTCACTTGGGTTTCTTTCAGATGCTGCATTTTCTTGTTTCTCTTCTCACTCTACTTCTCTCTGCGGGACAAGAATACAGGCCAGCTTACTTCAGCAGGCATTCCATGCACAAAGCTTAGGTTGAGTCTATTTTGACTTCATGAAGATGAGCAGGATCCAGGCAGAAGTCTGCAGAAGAAAGCTGTGCTTAGGAGATGTTTGCATCCATGGGACGTGTTGCCTGCTGTATCTGCTTCTGTAGCTTGAGTTCATCCTCCAGCAGCAGCTCTGAGACCACATACAGGAGTGTTTCCACAGGCTGCAGAAAGAAATAATTTGTGGTTTCTTCTTCATCATCCAGCGGAGCGAATGCCCCTGGGGTGTTAATGGCATCATTCTGCAGGCTGCTTTGCAGGAATTCCTCTGTAGAAAAATTATCATCTTCCTCATTGTTAGTCATGCCAAAATGTTGGGGCAGCCTTTGGCTGTGCAGTTGGTCACAGTGTGGGGCTGTGCCTGCAGCACCAGCAGCTTACAAAGATTAAAAAATAACCATTGGCAGTCGTGAAATCGGTGCGGCCATGAAATCAAAGCCTCAAATGCCATCAGGGCTTTGTATGTCTGGTGGAGGGAAAAGCTGCATGAACAACAGAGTGGTTGTGCTCCCAGTGCTGCTCCGGTCCCATCGGTGACACTGATGGGAGAAATCAGATTGCCACCTTCCTCTGGTGTGTACACAGAGGGGTACTGAGCATGTCAATATGCCATGGAAAGCAGGGAGGGTGTGAAGTGCTTCAGGCTTTGGGCTAAGTATTTCTAGAGAGTTTGCTAGGAACAAAAATTTAATTGAAATCAATGGTGGTGTATCTGCTGCTTAATGGCAAAGCAATACGGCGTGGCAGTTGTGTACAGCCTGTTCTCACCTGCTGGTGCTAAGCAGACGAGCTGCTGTGAGCTGACCCTGCTGAGAGGTGTGTGTGTGCATTACATCCTCCAGCACGGAGGCGGATCCCACAGCTGAGCCTACAGTCCATCAGAACAGCCATAGGAGCGGTGCATGCAGAAGGAAATAAGGGATATTCATCTCCCAGGCAGAGAATGCACTTTGGTGGAAGATGGGGTTGAATTTTGTGGCAGATCCTTGCACTGCCGGCAGCACCTCTGCGGTGTCTGGGCTGAGCAGGAGCCAGCTGCTTGTCAGCCACACACTTATCTCACTCAGGATCTTGGCTGTTTGAGTGATGGCTCTGCTCATCTTTAACGTAGATGTAGTGCTGGTTGTCAACATGCTGTTGAGAGTGAGTTGTGGGCATCTCACAGACTCCCTCAGTTTGATATTACTGCTGTATTAGAAGCAAAAAAAAAAAAAAAAAAAAAAAGAGGATAAAAATTTATAGCAACCCTAGCAAGCAAATCCTTGTGAGAAGGAACAGTTGTCCACTGCAGTCTGGTTGTTATCAGTGTGAGCTTAATGCTGTTGGGTTTCTCCTGGGGCCAGCCAGCAGTGGAGGCAATGGATGGTGGCCAGTTGGGTTAGATGAGTCCTGGTGTCAGAGCCTGTGCCATCCTAGTGCTGTCTCTGCATGATGCCATGAGTTATAGGGGAGGTGAAGAGTGACAGCAGAGGTGAAGTGACACAACAGTGCTTTGAAGAATGCTTCTGTGTGAAGAGATGATAGAACTAGGCTGGTAGTCAGACGGTGTGCTGAGTGCTTCTGCACAGCAAGTCTGTGCTTGGCTGAGTGCAGTTGGTCAGCGTTTGGCCCTGCGGATGTATGGAAAATGTTAGAGCGTCTGAGTTAGCTTCCAGTGCAACTGATGCTTTCAGGACATCTGTTCATTCAGCTGAGCCAAATTCTGGTAAGATGGACATCACAGTTGCCACCAGTTTGGGCAGCTCTTGAAAAATTGTCCACAGTTTGGTTTTTCCCTTCTGTAATGCATGCTGGCAAGCCGTGACGGAGGAGGTGCGTGAGACCAGGCTGAACTAAATTCTCAATTAATTGATGAGTTGATTTGCTCTCCCGTCTCATTCCAGCCATTGAGATTTTGCAGATCCCGCAGCCGAATGAGGGGTCGTTGCAGTGATGGTGAGGGATAAGCCAGGACACTGTGCTGCCGTTGTTAGTATTCAACCAGAGTCGTGCAAGATCAGAACTCTAATCTCTTGTTCGCACAATTCAACTGTCGTAGGGTATCAGCAGAGCAAGGTGACCTCGAAAGCAGAGTCCACCTAGGAAGCTCAGCAGCTCTGAAAACAGAGACCAGTGGTGTTGCTTGGCAGGGCTGGTTGTCAGCACGCTTGTCCTGCAGCGGGGCATCCATGTGTGGGAGGTCCAGTGAGTCCATGAGTCTTTAGGAAGGAAGGAGGGGGGAAGCTCTGACTTTTTGCAATAGAAGTAGAATCCGCCTGCACCCTCTGATGGAGCAGCAGCTCTTTCCTTATGACTGGGAGCAACTTTTTAGCATCTCCCCTCGCAGCATGGTTGCCGTTGTTCTTAGTCTTCTCCCTCTGAAATGCCCTCACTGCTGTGTTCCTGGCTTTCCCAGGGAGAAATTGCCCATATTTCTCCCCACTCCTAACAGGAGTGTCAGCATCCACATGATTTCTCACGACTCCCAGACTGCCTTCTGCAGGGAACCTGCCTGCACCAAAGTCCCTGGCACAGTTTGAGCTGCAGCTTTGTCTGATCCTTTTAAGAGTTGGGAATGGCTGTTTTGATGTCTGATATCTATGAACATAAAAGGCTCCTTTACCTCTAACTGTGCATTGGGCAGGGCAATGCCTGTCTCTCCTAATCAAAAATGTAATCAAAGATCTCACTTCTCGTAAAAAATGTATTAAAAAGAAGAAACGATGCAGCGGATTTCTATTGGCATCACTGCTGGCTTGCTCTGGTTTCTACTTCTGTGCCGTTCCCTCCTGCCTCCCACAAAAGAACCCCTGCCTTCACTTTCCCCACGTCTTGAGGGATTTAATTGCAAAATGTCAAGCTTTGAAAACAACAGAAAAAAAAAATCATTGTGTTTGAGTCAAGCGAAATATTGATTGTCCTTGAGTTCCTGCACCGCGGCTATCGGCGGTGTTTTGTCAGTGCAAGGAGTGAGCAGAGAGATCGCAGCAAGGAAATATTCCAAGTGGAAGGAAAAGGAGCTGAGCTGGGAAAAGAGCTGTGCCCCATCCCTCCTGCTCCCACAGCTGCTTCTCAGTAAGTGGCCTGTTGACCCGATGTTAACGTTTCCAGTTTACAGTAAGCAGCATTTCCCTTAAACAAGATACTGATAAAGTGAAGCGAGGGAATAGAGGGGGCGGAGAGCAGATTTGCAAAACATGCTGGAGTAAGAAAGTCGAAACATACCGTGTGTGTCTCGGGAGTGGGAACATGCCTCAGTGTGTGAATAAATATATAATGTACAGACATATGCTCTCTCTTCTCAAAAACGGAGGTTTTTGAGTAGTCCCAGACTGTGCTGCTCTCAGCAGCGCGAGAGGAAGCGTGCTGGCATGGAGGCTGTTGGAGGTGGTTGGTGGAGGGCTGGGGGAGCAGTGGTTCAGACGGAGCATCCTCACAGCCCCACTGTGTGAGTGGTTGCAGATGGGGTCGAGCGTTGCTTGGGCCGATGAGTGGAGAGCAAAAAGTCTGGAGAGACACAGCGCGGTTGGGTTTGTTCATCTCACAGGCAAGGGCTGATACGTAGCTAATGGAGATCAGATTTTGGTGCAAATTCAGATGAGAAGAAAGGCCAAGGGGAGAGGAATCAGACAAATGTTAGCACAAAGTTATTTGTTAAATGGATTTTGTATTGTTTTCCATGAAGCCTGCACAGAGCTGTTGTCCTCTTTTTAATTCCTCTCCTAGCATTTGTTCCCTTTTTCACTGCCTCCACAATTCTCCCATTCAAGCTGAAAAAGCCACCTCCAAAAGACCGGTGTAACATTGGCAGGAATTATTAGCAGCAGTGATTTCAATATTCAAATGGACATAATATTTAGCAATATACTGGGAGTTGTATAAATAGAGTATGAATGCCTGGTAATGAATCATATCAATAATTTTCACATACAGACTGTGCCTTACATTTCTCAAAGGGCTTTACAAATACCAATTGATTCTCACAGCATGCCTGCTTGGTGGAGGAGCTGTTATTAGTTCTAGCAGATATTGAGATGCAGAGAAATTATGCTACGTGTGTAGTTCATGCAGGGTCCCCAGGTGGGGATAAAGTGGGAAGCTCCAAACTCCCAGCCTTAGCGCTGGGCTGGCAGCTCTGTATGATTTCTCTGGTGAAGTTGGAAGCAGTGCTCCTTACGGATGTGGCGTGGGGAAGATGGTCTTTGGCAAAGTGTGTGGCTGAAGAGAGGTGGGTAAAGGAAGGAGAAACACAGCGAATGGCAGAACTGGTCTTGGATGAGCTTAAAGCACAGGACTGTGATCAGCAGTAGCACCTACGTCCCATTCAGGTGAGAGCTTTTTTGCTTTCCATGCAGGAAAGCAGCAGCTAATGCAGGCTCACTCCTGATAGTGAAGCGTGTCTGGGATCAGCTGGCTTTTAACTTTCATGCACCTCAGTCAAGGATGGGAATATCTGAAGAGTGCCTGAAATAGTGGAACAGTCCCTTTTCTACCATAGCCTCTTACTCAGCATTCACCACATTACCCATCTCTGTTTTACTATTGCCCTTCTTAATTCTGCAGTAAATTGTTCCAGCCTTTAACGTCTCTCCCTGTGACCCAGGGATGCAGTCAGTGATGGAGATCTTCTTAGAGCAAAGAGGCAGGTTGCACGGCACATGCCTCAAACAAAGGAAGCCTAATTTATCTTTCACCTTCGTTTTGTACTGAATTCACTAAGGCTGACTCACTGCTCAGAAGGGGACGTGCTCTCAACTTGTATAAAAACATGACATATTTCTAGCCTTTTTTTTTTCTTAAACACATTTTATTTTGACATATAACTTGCTATTTTGAATGACACTGTACACCAGGAAGTTGTCTTTAAGCTGGCCACAGTGGCACTTGGCTTTTTATTCTGAAAGGTTACATCATTTCAGTACCCATCAGCGTGTTAAGGGTCCTTCAAACTGGCAAGGCAGCATGCACTGCGCTGCGCTCGTCTGTACTGAGTTTCTTCTGCTGTAGTATTGCTCAGTGACCCAAATTGCACAGAGCTTCCCAGTCCCTCCCAGTTGACCCACTCTTTTTCTGTATCAGTTACCAGCTGTTGGGCTGAAACTCTCAGTTCTGTCCCCCCCACTTTGCTGCTTTCCTCCCCAAACCTCTCTGGAAGTTGGAGGTCGAGAGTGGAGGCTTCATCCAAACCCTCCTGAAGCTGAAAGGCATGGAAGGGATGGGGAACCCTAATTGCTGAGCCCAAGGCCCAGTTCACCAAACCCTTCCGCTCTTCTTGAAGGGAAGATTTGGCACCTTGGGCCCGTGGCCTTTGGAAGGAGCACGAGCATGTCTCACTGTGTACACACATAGCTGAGTGTTAACTGTCAGGCTTTAAGGACTGTTCCCACCAGCTCACAGAGCAACTTGATTGATTTGTTTTCCAGGTGAGACTTGGCCACATTTATTCTTTTAAATCTATTGGTTCCTTCTTCCTTACCGACTTACAATTCAACGTGGACTTTTACCTTCCACTGCCCAGCTTCTAAGATACTTTAATATTCCTTTGTTATGATCATTATCCTAAGATTTTTGGTAGTCATTCTAGATTGCTTTTGCAGCCTACTTCTCCACGTAGGCTGTGCTCTTCCAGCCAGATTACTTTATGTTCCTCTGGATTCTTCCTCAGGTATTTTGTTGCATGAACTGAGTCGAGAATGTTTAAGGAATAGATTTATGGGTTTTTTTCTTCTTAAGAAAAAGAAAGAAAAAGGAAAACATAGCAACAACAGCATGGCAACAGCAGCTGCTGCACAAAAGAAAAATAGGCAAACAGACTTCCGAAACATATATTCACTGTTAAGCTATTTTTACTGGTTGGTGAGTATGTGGGAGTATTATAACAGAATAAGTGAGAAAATAGCTTACAAATAATTCATAAGAAACTTCAGATGAGAACATATCTTAATGACTTTAGCTAGCCCTCATGCTGTATGAATCTCCACATGCACAAATGTAAAGGTCACCTCTGATCTATGCTATTTATGTATTGTAAATTTGTTCATAAGGATGTATATAAAATTCTATTAAGGTTAAATATTCAGGCACTGAGAAGCAGAGAGTTGTGCATCCCTGCATAGCAGCTTAAGGGCAAATCCATCTCATGAGCACGCAGGCAGGAGCGTCCAACACTCGTGCTTGTATTGCATTGGTCAGAGCTCAGATGCGGGTGGTGGTGTGTGTGGTCTGAAAAGTGACAATTAGAGATGGAATAGCATGAAATAGCATGAAAAAATGGTTAGCTTCACCATCCCCTCCCCAGCGTGTCCCACAGACGCCTATGGGGAGTCTTTAATTAAATTAAAAATAACTCATCAAGAATCTGGGAAAAGCGGACTCGAAGCTGCTGAATTCTTCACAGTTGCAGCCCAGTCCTTGTGCTGTGTGAGCCCATTTTTCTGCTCAGATGTGCTCCATGGGAGACTGAAGGCAAACACAGCCTCTTAAGTCTCCCCCCACGATCCTGATGCTTTTCTTGGCACCGAGAGAAACACAGCTCAGATCTCTGCAGCCAAAGCTAGATTCATTTGCTTTCAGAAACAACACAAATCTGTTTTCCTCCTTAAATAAAGTCATTTGCAGGGTCCTGTTGTGGGAACAACATGTCAGCTCGTCCTGAATGGAGCAGTCATTGGGATGAATGGGTTGGTTGTTGGGCTGCTGCAGCCCTCTGCACCCTGAAGTGCCCCACTGCCGCCTCCATTGTGGGCATCCCCTCTCCGCACCCTTCTGTGCTCTGTGTGATCTATTTATTGCAGACCAGTATTCATCCCACATCTTCCACGTTTCCTCCCAGCCCTGTGGCTTGAGGACACTGCTTGCAGCAGAGCAGGAGGCACCCCAAAGCTGAGTCCTTTCCACAGTGCTGCTTTGCCTTGCAAATGTAGGAAACCCGTTTCTTCTCATCTCCAAGGCTGTGCTAGTGCTTATCTGCCCTTCAGAGATGTGACAGGGAATGCCTGGGTAAAGTTTCTAATTGTCCTTGTTGTAGACTTGCTCGTTCAGTGAGCCTGGTGTGTAACTCGGTGGAGTGCTTCAGAGCACATGAGGAAGGAGGGAGCAGCAGCCGAGATGCCTGGGTGCCCTCAGAGGCTCTTTTCAGATGAAGCTAAAAACCAGCAAGTGGCATGTGATGCTTAGAAGCACTTTGTAAGGTTCTTTCTGGTTTTAAATGACTTCATTTAAATATCTTTGTCTGTGAAACCACCAAGGAAACTCATCCCCTTGTTTTTCCATCTGTAGCTTTTGCTTTTTACTCAAGGTGAAAGTGTCTGATGTACATTTAAGCCTGCACAAACCCCTGTAAGTTGAATAGTAAGATAGAGGCTGGTTGCACAAGACAGAGGTCAGTGATCTGGAAAAAACCCAGCAGCTTGGCTGGGACATGCTCACTATTTCATAGAATCATAGAATCATAGGCCTGGGTTGAAAAGGACCACAGTGACCATCTAGTTCCAACCCCCTGCTATGTGCAGGGTCACCAACCAGCAGACCAGGCTGCCCAGAGCCACATCCAGCCTGGCCTTGAATGCCTGCAGGGATGGGGCATCCACAGCCTCCTTGGGCAACCCGTTCCAATTGCTGACATCTTTTCCTGTGGCTTTCCATAACACCCAAATACTACCAGCACTGTTCCTCTGCTGGGGTTAGAGCACAGGCAGCCTGTGTTTGAGGCACTTGAGGAGACACTTACTCACTCTTTTGCTGTTTTATTTGTGTTTTTTATTTGTGAGAACATTCTCGAGAGCATTGTTAGGTGTATCACAGCAGGAACACCTCTGGGCGTGCTGGGGAGTGCGCGAAAGCAGGTTTGGAGAGCTTTTATTTTCACACCGTGTTGCAGTTCTGTAGTGATAAATGTTTTCTGGAGTATAAACCTGCAGGTTCTCCCCTTGCAGGTCTCGCTTCTTGGAGTGGAAAAAGGGTTTTACGTGTCACGGTTTTGCTTGCAGTAGGGCTGTGCCACGCCAGGGGTAACAGGGCTGATGGGCTGCACTGTGAGCAGCACTGAGTGGGAACTGCTGTTGGTCTGAGCTGGTGCCACTGGGTAGCTAGGATTACTGTGGCAGAGAGAAAAAGTAATGATATGGCATAGAAGAAAAGGAAAGAGAAATTGATCTTTTAAGGAATTCCTGCTCTGGCAGTTGACCGAGGCAAGCCTGAATTGGAATTTTTCAGCATGTATTCTGGGCTGTCTGCTGGTAATTCCCATGTCTGTCAGCAGTAGTGTGGACAGCTGGGAAAGCAGCATTTGGAATGCCCCAAGAACAGCAACGATTCAGGGCAGCCTCTTGGACTTTACAGGTGTGGGGGGAGAAATGCTGTGCTCACACTCACTGTGTGCTGCAGCCTGGCTCTGCCTCTGCCTCTGCCTGCTGGGGGAAGCAGCCCGTGCAGCCTCGTGCCTTGCATTGCACGCCCTGTGTAATGTACCCCGCTCCTGTGTTCCTTCTAGCCATGGAGCATCCTGCAGGGTGAGCGAACATCAGATGGCCTCATAACCACAGACAGCCCCATTATTTCCAACGGGCCTCAGCCAATGTGTTCAGATTTGATTAAGGACTTTTTGAAAGATAAGAAGCATTTAGAGCCTGGGGTTGGCTTCAGCGTTAGTTATTTACATCGGGGTGAGGGGAGATAAGATCTTTTATTAGTGTCACTGTTTAAATATTTTGTCTCTCTTTTCCAATATTGTGGCAAGAAGGAGCCATATGTGTTCCTAGAAAGAGAGTCTTGTACAGCCGTTCATCAGGAGAAAATCTATTAATGTATTAACATTCAGAATAATGAGCGAAAACAGCATGCGCTGGAGAGAGTAACACAGAGCTTTAGTCTGTGGCTTTCTAATGTTTGGAAAACGTTGTATTTCTCCATCTTTCCAAAGCTGAAACTTTGCCAGAATAAGTTCTCTTCTGCTGTTAATTTTAGAAAGGTTAAATGCATTTACAAAAGCAAACATAAGCATGGAGTGACAGAAACCAGGAGGGTGCGTGGAGCAGCAGGCTCCCCGTCTGCAGAGGTCACTGCAGGAGCTGCTCTGGCAGGAGGCATGCAGGCATGTCCTTTCCTTCCTCAGCACTGCACAGAGTGGGGGACGTGTGTGCAGAAGAGCTGAAGCCCAAAGGGCTGTGTCACCTTTGCAGTCCAACTCCTCACTGCCACCCGCCTACAGAAGGCAGTGGGCTGTGTGTGTGTGTGTGTGTGTGTGTGTGTGTGTGTGTGTGTGTGTGTTTTTGCAGCTCACTGTTGGGCTTTAGGCAGGATTGACGAAAGGCTTGGCACAGGGAAAGGGCAAATTTTAAAGAGCTTGAGTGTGGGAGAGATTGCTGGTTGAGCAGCTTGGTTGCCTCGAGGTCATTGCTAATTAGTTGCATCTTGCCTAAAGAAGTGAACATTACATTTTAATGCTGCTATGAAAACCAATCGTGCCGTCTTCCCTTTGCATCCCATGCTACTGCCAGCTTTGCTGTGGCATCTGGAGCAAGCTGCACAAGGGAAGGGAAGAAAGCCCTCTTAAAGGAGATGGAGGGATGCTGAAGTGCTAGCGGAGCTCAGATGAGAGGCTGGAGCATGACAGCTGTTACTGGCTCATGCAAAAAGCCTGCCAGCAAAAATGCATCAATTTGTGTGATATCCGGGTGTCTTGTCTTCTGTTTTCATAATTGCATACATGGTGTCTGCATAAATCTCTTCCCCCCTGCACCTCCAGCGAGAGGAGCTGCCTGGTGGATGGCAGCCCGTCAGCAGGCGAGCATCAGCAGGAAGAGACATCAGTCAGATGTGTGTCATGCAGAGGGCCGGGGCCCGAGGCACATTCCTCTGAGGCTGCTCGAACATGGTGCTCTCACTAACTAGGAAACCTCTCCTTTTCCCCATGGGAAGAGCAGTGTGCTCATCCAGACATGAGAACCAGCAGCGCTGTCTTGCCATGTTCTTCAGGAGTTTAGTGCCAAATGACAGCACAGTCGGCTGCAGCAGAAGCTTTCAGCAAATGCATCATAGCCCAAAGGTCTGAGCGTCCCCTCAAGGGACACAGTGGAATTTCTTTCCCTTTCTCACTGAGTACTGAAATCTTCCTTCACTCTTCAGCTGTAACCTCTGTATCTTCAGCTGTGGACTTCCTCCCTATGGTGGGATCGGTGCTGTCTGCTTGAGAGAGGACTCCAGGTTTCTCATTACAACCCCACTGAAAGCAAAATATACTCAGCCTGCACAGCCCAGCTGAGTGCTGTCCTTTCTGTCTCACACATTGTCTTCTCCTGCCCATGGACCACCAGTTGGGTTGGGCCACTCCACCAGTGCAGCCACTGGTACCATCAGCTCCATGCACTCAGAAGTCACAAATTTGAGATAGAAGTGGTGACATTTTTGAAGTAAGTTCCCCTCAGTGGGTTTCTGAAGGTTAAAGCTCAGTCTTGAAGACACAGGAGAAAGTGTTGTATGTTCAGACAGAACCAACTTTCCTTGTCTACTTTCTGGGTACTGACAGCCCTCGTCCACTTGACAGCAGTGCTGATGACAGTGATTCCAAATGAAGAAAAACGAAAGACTTGCGAGCCAGCAGAAAGCAAGAGAATTGAAAGCATCTTGCTCGACTCGACTAAGATTGTGAAATCTGGTTATTGGTGTTGCAGCAGCAACTTACATTCTTTTCAAAACTGACGCTTGAATTCCACTTTGGCAAGTCATAATTATAAGTGACTCACATAGTCCGATAGGAAAGAGCAATTACTGACCAGTTCCTGCTCCCAGCTGAGCCGTGTTCAGTCCCTGTGGTGCTGACTGTAACGCCGTGTTGGCTCCATGCATGGGTGACTAATGCCTGCCACCAGTTTCCTTGGTGCAGGGTTTCATCCCTGCATTTTAGCCCTGGGTGCCAGACTATGACAAACAAGAACTAGAAGAGGATAATGAATAAACATGCTCAGATCTTCAGCTGCAATCTGCCATCAGGTCCATCTGTTTCTCCTTCCCCCATAAGCTTTGAAAACTCAATGAGCCCAGAATGGGCATGCTCCATATACTGTCCCATCCTACAGCCACAGATCTGCAGTCTAATTGTCTGGTTGACAGCAAGTTTGTCACTTATGGTCTCTTGAACTTTTACTGGTCGTAGGATCTTCATGTTCTACAGCCTTCCATCCACCCTGCTTGTGAGAAGACTTCCAAAAGGATGTGAAGAGATGAGGATGGATCACACACCAATGCTTGCTGTATTGCAAGCTCTGCCTGTTGGCGAGTGGTGGTGTGCTCTGGGGAGCAGATGCCTGTCTCCCAGGCAACAGACAAGAAGTTGCCATCAAAATTCACTGTGCTTCCAGCTGTTCTTTGTCAGTGCAAGATTTTGCAAACTTTGCTGCTGGTGTTTTTGTATGGATCTCATGCTCACAGCTGCAGTTTACAAGAAGTGGAATCTCTCCCCACTTTGGGAACTAGGCCATCTTGATTGAAGCCCACATGGATGGTTTTACTCCATTTCTCTCACAGGTGCTTCCTTCTCATGTTGCAGAAAGCCCATATTCTCAGTTCTCTGCTTCGCCGTTGCTTCCAGCTCTCCTCTCAGCAAGGGAGATGGACAAGAACATGAATTAGTGAGATGAGTTCCCCTTCTGAAACATGGATTCTTGTGGATGGGGCTCATTTGCCAGTCCCTGGTTTCTCCCTCAAGTTTTTTTCTCCTGACTCTCCTGGGAGAGAGTTTTAGGGCACAGTTTGAGCTGCACCTCCTTTTCCCTTTGCACCAAGGTGCTGTGCTCATAGGGCCAGGCACAGACCAGGAGTGGCCTCTGGATGGCAGGACTGCAGCACGGGGCTGTGATCTGGATGGGAAAAGTTTGAATAACACCCAGTCCCTAGCATTGCAGGCTACAACTGCAGAGTCATTTCAGGGAAAGTAGCAGGAGATTTTTCTCTTCCTAATTTATGTCTATCTTGCATATGGCTTCTGTGGAGTCGCTAATGTTACAGCCAGATGGGTTGGCATTTTACTAGACAGAACACATGGGCTAGATGTTGTTAATGCTTGTTAGCTACTCACTCTGCAGCTTGACCAGTCCAATGTGGTCACCTCGCAGATGGCTGGAAGCTGCAGCCTGGGTGCCAGAGCACTCCAGCTCCATGGCACTCAACTGTGACAGCAGTTGTGATAACATGCATTTGGCTGCTTCTTCTGAAGGTCAGAGATGCTCTTACCTGTGCCCGGGGATCAGCGCATCTTCCCCTACATAAAAGAAAGACACCAATGTATAAAGATCCTGAGCCTTTTAATGAGGTGTTGGCTTTACAGGCTTAATGTCATCGTCTGATTTTTTCTAAGATGGCATTAGAAAAGTTCTGTAAGCCCTCATCTACGTTCCTTTGTGGTTGATGCTTATGAACACCCTGCATGTGGCTGTGAATGGTATCTAGCAGTCCTGACACCTTTAGGATCTCGAGCTCTGACATACCCTATGTCTGTATTAGCAGACATCCCATGCAATTTTCTTTTCTCTGTGATGTGAACAGTCATCTGTGATTTACTCTCACCAGTCACATATTCAGCCAAGCCATTTCTAGGTATCACCTCAGCAAATCTCTGCAGGGTGAACCTGCCTGATAACTGGTGTGGCAATGCCCATCAGAACCTGAGGCTGCAGGAGCAGACACTATTGCAGAATCATTTCTGCTCCCCCATTCCCTCTCTGACAGTACTGAGGTTCAATTCACAATGGTGGGAGGCTGAGTGCATCCTACAGATGAGGCAGGGAGTTCCGGTTTCAATACTCGTCCTTTAAAACTCTCAAAGCACTTTTGGAAAATGCAGGGGTATTAATCCACACTGAGCTGCAGTTCTTCAAACCTATGATTTAAATTGGATATATTTGTCTCTGTCTGTCCTGAACTGTTTGAGTAACATTAATGCACCCTGATAATAGCTGTCACATTTTACCCCTGGGGGTTGCTCCTCCATGATAGGTGAAATCATAGCAGTTCAAAGGCCCGTCTTTCAGGATGAAAAGCTCCATAGGAATACTCAGATATAAAATAGTAATAGTATGAATCAAAAAAAAAAAAAGCGCTTCCCTTATTTTAAAGTCTTTGATCTTGTTTTTATGGCATCGCATTTGACAGTCTAAAGGGCATTAACCCATAGGAGAAACCACGGAGCGCCGTCCCCCAGGATGAACAGCAGCAGCTCTTCCCTACTGGGAGCAGGGCAGGGGCTCAGCACACGGCTCAGTTTAACACCAGCTGCAGAGGAGATGTAGGGAGCTGCAGGGAGAGGCTCCCACTCCGCAGGGCTCCCAGCTCCATGGTTCTTTGGAGCAGAGTTGGCGCAACAGCCCAGAGCCCATCGCTGCTGCCGCCGATGCACGCGGTGCCTGGGTTGTGTGTCTGATTAAGATGGAAGTGTATGAGCTGACCTCCTGTGCTGAGAAGACATTGTGGGGTTGTGGTTCATCTCAGCGTTGAATAATAAGAAAGAGAAAGGAAATGTTTGCAATAAATCTCAGCACGCGCAGGGCTGTTTCTCGCTTATCCCACCCCAGCTTTCAATTTTCTTCTTGGCATTGCCAGGTGCTTGCTTTCCTTTGCTCAGCAGCTAAAAGCAGCTTTTTCATTACATTTCCTGGAAGGCCCTTTACAGGCATCCATCCGTCCCTGCCTCATAAATTCACTTTATCCAGCGAGATGGTGGCACGGAGGTCGGAGGTCTTTGCAAGAAGCAGTTATTAAAAGGAAGTGCTCTTCCTCTTTTGGGTTCCAAAGAGGATGCTGGAGGGGGAAAACTTTATAGCAAATGAGGAATGGTCATTTGTAAAAGGTGGATGGCCGGGTTGATGCAGAGCTGAGCATCCTGCCACAGCTGCATTGGGAAGGCAACCTGTAAGGCCAGCAGAAACCTGCCTGCTGCCCCAGGAAAGGAAGAAGGAAATCAGGAAACAGTTTGCTAAGTAACCTCATAAATATTTCAAGGCGTAAGCACATCTTGTGGTATAGTTTGTTGTTTGTTTTTTGTTGTTGTTGTTGTTGTTTTTAATATTTCTCTAATTTTAAATGAACAGCCTCTAATTAAAGTGATTTAGTGGCTACCTGGGGACCTGGTATTTGAGCAGTGCGTGATACTTAGGAAAGATTGATAGGCGAGGCGTAATTCAGTTGGGGGATTTTGATAATGATATCATCACCCGAGAGAGCCAAGTTTGAGCAGTTACACAGATCCCAAGGCCTCATGTTTGCATTGCTATAACTTCAGCAGGCACTTTCCACATGGGTGTGCACACACACGCATACACACACTTTCTCTTTGTTTTTCTGCCCATTGCACACCGCAGAGCAAGCACTAATCCTGCATAGGCAACGATGCCTATTATATTGGTCTGCATTAGAAAGTAGTGTTTTCCACCTTGCTGCTGATAGCCTAAAAGCAAACGCTGGACATCCGTCAGCAGCAGGAATTGATGCTGGTATTTGCTGGGCGCTGCAGTTCTTTGGCTGGCTGCTCCATGGGCTCCCCAGCACCAGCCCAAAGTGACCCACTGGGCTTTGTCAGCGTGTCCATGTATCACTTCTGCTTCTGCAGCATCTCCTTGCCTGGCAGACCTGAGGAGCTCGGTGGCTGTGCTTGGGCAAGGCGGCCTTTGACATTTAGAAAAATCTCAGTATCCAGAGCAAGAGCCAGAAACAAAAAGATTTTCTTGTTTAAAGGTCAGAGCAGGCAGCTTCTTAAAAGATATTTTCGAGTGTGTTTGTTGGGCTGTGATAGGGTTTACACGCAGGTTAACGTGAGCTGTGGTGGGTGGCAAGGAGCGTCGGGACCACGAGTGTGCCCATGCACTTAATGGCAGAGGCTGCAGCACACATGGCCATGGCATCACTGAGATTTCCAGGGATGACTGCTTGGTGCAGCAGGGCCTCGTGCTGATGGAGGGGCAGTTTTGAAGTAGAGTCCTGTGTGAAGAGGAGGTTCGGAGGGAGTGGAGCTGCACAAGGTCTCGATGTGGTGGGG
Source organism: Phasianus colchicus (assembly GCF_987193195.1). Lineage (NCBI taxonomy): Eukaryota > Metazoa > Chordata > Aves > Galliformes > Phasianidae > Phasianus > Phasianus colchicus. The sequence continues at coordinate 13,731,335 of NC_143451.1, forward strand.
AGGTGTGTGTAGCCCATGTGGGAGCAGGTGGCACAGCAGGCTTCAAGGAAGGACAGGGAGTGCCAGAGGCCAAGAGGAATGGCCTGAAACTGGGGCAGCGAGGGGAGATTGTGGCAATGGCATGGTCCATGGAGAAGCTCTGTGTGAACTTGAAGCTGGGCTGAGTCTTCCCTTGGCACGCACGAGGCTGTTTCCCTTGTGTATTCAGAACAGTTGTGCACAGGGACACAGCATAGAAAGTGATTTATGGAAGGAGCATAACAGATGAGATAGAGCCTCCACAATACATGCGCTGGGTAAATGTCACCGGGCAATGATTCACTTGCTCATTTTGACCCCTAATACATCTCAAATGTGAAAAGTAACATCTGCTGTAGAGCGTGGCTGAGCAGCATCTGCAAAGCAAAGGCTCATGGCTGTGCCAAGGGGCAGAAAGTCCCTCTGGCAGCCCTCCCAAAATCTTGGATTTAGTCCTCCCTGACTCTGAGAAGGTGTTGAAAGTGGGGTTGCCGTGCTGAGCTGTGCCTGGCACAATGCTCCACCAGCACTGTTGTCAGCTCAGCAAAACCCATTTGGGAACTCCACCTCCAGCACTCAAATGTGCATCTTTGAAGATAGAGGAGCTCATGTCATGCATGGATACCTCTGAAAGCAGTTGTGTTTCCTCGGTGTGGAAATCAGAGGTAGGATCTGCACATTGTGCTGCAGTGTGAGGTTGCAATGAATGTTAAAGCCCTCTTCTCCACTTTTCCATGTTCCTGCTCCATGTTTTTTCATGATACCACATCCCTATGTGAGCTTTCTCTTTTGGGCATGCAAACAGTCTCTTTTCAATCTCCTCCAGAGTCCAAATGCCTACAGAGCATTGGGTCTTATGCTCAACTGGTGTTTCACAAGAAGGATCCTTCAGGTGCCTTCATGGCAGTTTATAGTTGATGACATTTCTGGAGCCAGAGTAGGGACATTCATTGTTTTTCCTAGCTACTAAAATGTGTTATAGAGCAGAGGAAAAGATATACATTAAATGATAAAAATAGGTCTCTCTGGTTCTGAGCGTGCTTCTGAACCAGGTTAGCTTGTAAATGACCGAATGGAACTGTTCAGCTTTTGACATGGCTGCCTCTCAACTGGTAGAACAAGGGGAGAAGCGAATGCTGGGACTTGGCTTTTAGGGGGTGTTTCTGTGCAATAGCAGCATGAGGGCAAAGATCTGTTTTAGGGAAACCAGTGTGGACAGAAGCCCTGTGCACATCAAGTCTAAGCTATGGCCCTTGAGGGAGCCTCCTCCATCCATGCACTGCTAGGTGCCCTGCCAGCTGCAGGAGTGCCTGCTGCCCCTCAGGAGAGAAGGATTTGCTTTTCTACCACACTGGTGGTTATTCAAGAGACTTTTATATGTATATCTAAACCATACAGCCTTGAATAATTTACCAATTTCCAGGGTTAAAGGGAAGACGTATGATGTTTCCTTCTGGCAGGCAGAGGCTGATCTTGATTCTCCCAGAAAAACACTTGTACTAACAGCTCCTTTCTCCGAGCAGAGCCAGGAGCAGCTATTGCAAGTTGATGTCACCATGTGGTAAATAGACCTGTCTTCTTCTTGTTCTACAATGTAATGAAATCTGCCCCTGATCTGATTGCTCTATAAAGAACTGCAGTCTGTGAAGAGAAATCTGATGTCACCCTTCAGATCTATGGCAAGAGTTGCATCCCCTACCGGCAGAACCAAGTGAGCACAGGGCAGACTGATTTCCATTGCTTTTCTAGAAGAGGTCCCAGTAGGCCTTAAATCAGGCTGAGCTGGCAATGGAGCTTAGCAAAAGCTGGAGTCTCCCTTTTGCAAGTATTTGAGATCTGAATAAAACATAACGTAGACCAGAATCTTGGTAGTTTAGTGAGGCAGGCAGATTTTTTTCCTCATGAATTAGACAAAAACAATGCAGGTCCATGTGCTGAGTACCTGTGAGATGTCGCTCTCACAGTGCTTCAGCTTCCTGGGCTGTGTGCATCTTTAGGTCAGTGCTGCCCTTAGCTGGAGTGCTCTGCTGGGTGGGGAAGGTGTGCTGATGGTCCCCAAAGTGCTTGTGTCTACTTCTCCTCTGAATGGGGATGATGGGTTACTCTCCAGCTTGGCTCTCCCTTTGACCTTGTGTATTTGGTACACCTCTAAAAGCTTTTTCTTTCATTTTCCATTAAAAGCAACAGCACACAGCTCTGGGTGCGTCTGTATCTATTTATCTATCTGTGTTGATAGCGTTGGGCCTGGAGCAGTCAGAGCTGGGCTTGTGTGTGGTGTGGTTTCTCTTATCTGCTTCTCATTTGTTCACGTTCCTCAGCTGAGCATTTCCTACCTAGGTGGGCTTGGGAGGCCTTGGGCTGCACCTGGACTTTGAATTCCAAGGATGCCTCACAAGGGTGAATGGTGATGGCATAACACAGACGTGCCACTGTGGGTGGTGGTGGCAGCAGTTGTGGCCCCACATATGCTTTGAGGGATGAGATGTAGGTTTTTTCAATTTAAAAAATCATGCAAATTGAGAGAGGGGAGTCCTGGCAGTGTGCTGTGATGAGAGAGAGGGACAGAAGGGCCCTTCCAGCTTCGTACTGCTGCAGGTTTCGACTTTGTGTCTTCCATGAATGAAGTTTTTACACCCGGGGCCACAGGTGTTGATCCAAAACAGCATGAAACACCTGCAGCAATCACTGAGCACAGCATCTCCTCCAGTGTCCTATCCCCACTGTTCCCACACCTCAATGCATCTCTTTCCTTGCCCCAACTCCTCACTCACTTCCCCACCCGCTGCTGCCCCAGGTAGGGTGCAGGCACTGCAGAGAATCCTTGTGAACTAATGGGAACATGTTGCTCTTATTGCCTATAAGCACTTTATTTCTAAAGCACATGCTTCATGGATACTCCTGCTGCAAGTCTGCTTATATATCCCAGTCTGTTCAATGTTATGAACAAATGAGCAAAGAGGAAAAAGCAATAAAAACAGATAATAAGAACAGTAGCAATGATAGCCATTTTAAAACACTCCCAGGAAAAAAAAAAAAGAAAAGAAAAGAAAAAAAAAAGTTTCTAAATTTTAAACGCACTGTGAGATTGAATGAACTGAACTGCAAGTGCATCCATCCTCAAAGTCAGCATGTAAACATCTCCCGGCAGAGAAGGAATTGCCTTTTTTCCAAGTGGCTGCCTTCTCGCCTTGTTCTTTTTACTGGAGAGATCATAAGGAACCTGGATGAGACGTCTGTTTTTCCGATGCTTTTGGATTTTTGGATGCTTTTTGTGTTGTCTTTTTCCCTTGTATTTGGGAGTGCCACTGGGGGAAACCAGTGCCAAGAGGATTGCCCAGGAGGAAGCAGTTCCATTGAGCGCAGTGGGGAGGAACAGAAAGCACGTATTTGCTCATGAAACTTTCTCTGATCATTATTCTTCTGCCTCTGCTGGAGGAGGAAACTTTGGTGATGAAGAATAGTGGAGAGAAACGACCATTAATCTCATTAAAAAAAAAAAAGAAATTATTCAAATGGAGCCTTCACTTGTGACACCAGCGAGCTCAAAGTAAGAGGGGAATTTAAAACATTTATGTTAGTCTGTTTCCGAGACCATAAAACACAGGCAAATGGTCTGGTGCTGGATGCTGAATTTCTTAAGGAACCTGCTTTAATTAATTAAACTAGTAAACCAATTAATGGATTTGCTTGTAAATTCTTAGAAAATTCATTTTGTGCCCAAAGAGTGCTTTAAATCTGTGAGGGAGGCAGTGTGTGTATTTCCTGCATAGATTGGATTCCCATTTTAGTGAAGCCCATTCGTTGTTGACTTTGGAGATGCAAGCAATGCGTTCCTCATGCTGGGACCTTCCTCCTGCTGCTTCTGCCTGTGCCCATGGGGCATCTTCAGCCTCTCATCCTGCCTCTGGTTCTCCATGGGCTGCAGGTGTACATGCTTTGCATGTCCTGGCCAGCTGGGTTGAGCCCCTTGAGTGTGATGCAGCAGCAGCCCGTGGGCCGTGCAGCCCACAGCTGGGTGCTGCAGTAGGGTAAGGCACCCAGCACCTCTTGGAGCTGCTGAATAACAACCAAGTTTAAGTGAAGGAGGTTTGTACAAAAGCTAATTTACTTTTCTGCACCAAAACCTTGTTTAGATTCTCTCCCTGGCTCAGGGTTGACAAGGGCATCCTTGGTACCTGGTGCTCTTCGCAATCAGAACTGACAAATACATGAAAAGTTCATAATCAAATCTGTCCAGGCTGCTGAAAACATGAAATCAGAAACAAGCAGTTCCCTGAGGCTCTGGGCGATTATCGCTTCCTTTCTCCCCTGGCAGGTAAAGCCATGTTTCCTCTCCACGTGGCTCTGGTTTGGCATTCCGTTTTTGGGTGCTGCTGCGTGGTGAGGGAGAGCAGAGCTGCAGAGCAATTAGGAGTGGCAGAGTTTTGAAGAGGGAAATGGCAGGGGGAAAGAATTAGCATTTGCACTGTGATGTTTTTTGCTGTTTATTAATAAACAAGCAGCTTTCGTGCCCCAAGAGGCAGGAGAGGCTTTGAGCTCTCCTTACTTCCCTTGCTTTTTTTTTCCCCGCTTGCTCGTTTTGTTGCAGGAGGTTTGTAATGTCTTCCCACATGTTGAGTTTTCTCATTTTCATCTGAGCATCTCTGGAATAATTCCTCTGGAGCTGGTGGCTGTGAGCTGCTGGGCTGATTTCATCCCCCAGAAGCACTGGGGGGCTGCAGGATGGATAGCTGCCATGGGGGTTGTGTCAGCCGGGAGCAGGTCTGCTTCCTCTTCCAGATGCGTAGGGCTTCAGGAAGGCTGTTTGCATGGAGAGAGAGCTCCTGGGTGTAGCTGCTGCCCCCTGAGCCCTGGGTGCTGATTGCAGTGACACTACAGTGGTCACCCCAGCTTGGCAGCACCCATGCAGTTTCCATGGCCATCAGACCACTCTTCTCCCCACTGTGCTGCTTGCTATCATGAGAAGTGAACACAGGGGGTCCTGCTTGGGGACTTTGGAAGCACAAAACTTAATAACAGCCCAATTAAAGTGTGCACCGAGCACCTGCTCTGCAGCAGATATTTCCTTGATTATAGGCAGATCCACACTGAAGGAGGCTTCAGAGCGACCGTGCTGACTCTCCCCTGTGTCACAGGAGGTGAATTAAACCCTTGGTGTATTAATGGGCCTTTTCTGCTTTCCCTTCAGGCCTCCAGCTCCTCTGGTGGAAAAATGCAACTTCTGGAAAATGAATTCTCACGGACCATCCGGGAGCTCATCGAGCTGCACCTGCTGCACCAGGACAGCATCCCTGCCTTCCTCAGCGCCCTCACGCTGGAGCTGTTCAGCCGCCAGACCATCGCATAGCACACAGACCTGCCAGCCAGGCATGGAGCACCCCAGGGCAGGGCACTGCTTCACCCACAGTGTTCACCAGGTAGTGAGGACGAACTCTCCCCTCCCACCCTTCAATCTTGGCATTGGGTTGCTTCTGTTTTGAAGGAAGCTCCTTATTGTCTCTTCTTTGACACTGTTACCCAAATCCCACTGTTTTCTTTGAAAAACATTAAATCCCTCCTGGCTGAGGGCTGTACCCCGGGGCTTTCCTGTGCAAAGGTGGAAAATGAGTCTTGCATTCTCCACCTTTGAATTGTGAGAGGCATACATCACTCCCCAGACCACCTCAGCACTTCTCTGGGAATTGCTGGTTTGAGGAGCCACACCTTTACCCAAAAGCTTTCCTTCCCCAGATCCAGGCCCTGCAGAGACAGGTGTGGGCTTTGAGGGTGGCGGGTTCCTTCTGGATACTACCTGCTCTTACATACAGTTCATCACTCAGTGGGGTTGGAATTATTTCCAAAATATTCAGTTGCCCAAATTGGCCCCTAAGGTACCAGCCCCAGCATTGCTGAGCAGACATGAGTAAGAATAAATGGACTTTTGAAGATCCTACAAGTGTGTTTGACACCTCAGTGTCTGTGGTGCACTCAGATGTCAGCCCTATGGTATTTGTTCCTTACTGGGGTGACTCTTGGCTTCTTGGTTATCTCAGGAATGTGGGAGGTAGCAGGGAACCCATTGGGGTGCTGTTGCTGCTGCTGGCTCTCACCTTGCTGGGGATGTCTTTCCTCCTGCAAACTTTTCTTTCCTGGGTGGAAGATGGGGCACTCCTGAATGCTAACATTTTGTGTTGCAATGGACATACCTCTTCTGTCCTAAGAATAAAGTGTCACTTCCCAAACTGGATGCATGACTCCTTTATTGGGGAGGTACACCGTGCTTCCCCCACGCTCTGCCACGTATGAAGTGCAGTAATGAATCACACCTCAGTGGTTCAACACTGGTACTGCTTTGAGAAGGAAGGACAACATCACCTCAGTTTTGCCAGGCAAGTCTCATTCGTGCTGTAAACAAGATTGGTTTGTTATGAACTTCTGTGTATATTGATTCCCTCTTGATATCAGCAGGAACACATTTCCTAAGCTTGGAGAGAACATAGCAGTAAGCAGGCCAGCTTCGATGCTTACGGTGAGTGCAGGATTGGGCATTCGTGCTGGAGTCACTCTGGGACCTGTCTATGTGTCTCCACGCACAGCTGCCAGAGATGCAGGTGAGACAGCCATGTGCTATGGGGAGGCTGCAGACCCCCCTGCCCCCATCCTCCTCTCCGTGGGATTTGCAGGGAAGTGCTGCCATCAGAATGAAAGGTAACAGCAAAAGTTTGGCATTTTCTCTTCCGCTTGAAGAAGTCCTGGTGGAAGATGAATTGCCTGGCGTGCTGTGCCAGGGGTACGCTGCCTGATTCATATGCGCAGCGTGGCGCTGAGAGTCGCCTTCCTCAGTCATGGGGAAAATGAATCATGACGTCAGCCGCGCTCGGCTCCTCCGCCAACACAATAGCAAATTCTGGCTGCCTCGGAAAATTTTTCTCCTGGCTCCTCGCAGGAGAAATGAAGTAATTAATAAGTTTACAATAAACCCTCTATCTTAGCAAAACACGGGTGAGGTGAGAAGTGATGCTGGAGAACGACAAGGGAAAAGATGTTCTATTCGTTGGAAAGTTGCCTCCCAAGAGTGAAAGGATGATAGGTTGGGAAAAAGCAGTAGTCTTCCGAGACGCCTTCGGTGGGGAGGAGACACAGATGAATTGCCTCTCTCCACCTATTCCCCAGCAAGACTGATTTGTTCTGCTATGTTTAATAAGCCAGCACGTCTGGGAGAGAAGTGTTGCAAAGATGGGTGCTTGGCCAGATGTGCCTGCGTGGTGCCAAAGCTGGCAGTGCTTCTGGAAGCTGCTGGGACCATGGTCCTGCTCCAGCCAGCAGCATCCCTGCTCTGCTGCTGTGTAATGCTGTTGGATAGTGGGCAGCCTTGGGGACTGGGTAAAGCCAAAGCTCTAAGGAAGCTTGGCTGCTCCACGGCTTGCTTGTGGAGCCTGGGAGCACTCTCATGGAAGCATGACCATTGCAAAGCCACCTGTGCCACCCATGGAACATGGGTTTGTGGTCGGGTTTGGAGTGGAGAAGCTGAAACTCCCAGCTTGCAGCTCAGGCACTGAAGCCCTGGTGGCCAAACTCTGTGCCACCATCATCGTACCACTCCTCTCACCCATGAGTGAGCCTTTAGGAATAGTTATGATGCCAGATTTCACTGTGATCGCCCCTTCCACCCAGAGCTACCCCAGTCTCAGCCCATTGCAGGGCTCTGCCACTCCACTCATCCCCTCGTGTCGCCCCGTACGTAGGGGCAAGGGAACAACTGAGGCACAATCTGCTGCTGGTTTGCAGTTTGCAAACACTCCAGGTGCTGGGTGCGTGAGTCCCATCTGTCTTCAGCTTGTCACTTGCAAAGCTCCAGCCCTCTCTGCAGAAAATCATTTTAGAAAATCTTGGGAGATCAGTAATAAATTTGCAGTCGGTTGGAGGGGAGAGGAGAGAGTGTTAACAAGTGTGTGTGTGCTTGCTGGGTCCCCATGCACGCTCACTGGGTTTATGTGCTATAAGCTGTAAAATATGATTTATTAATGCATGGCTGGGGGACTGTGTGTGTTGGAGCACTGTCTTGTTTGCAGTGTTGCCTGAAGCTTCCCTTCCTCAAACTGCTTGTGCGTCCCTACTCTTCTACTGATCAGCCTTCTCATCTGCGTGCATTTATAAATATTGAGCAGGGGTAAAGAGCTGTCAGGCACTGTCACACAGTCCTTGAGCACAACAGAGCTCTTGGCTAAGGCGTGTGTTGCCAAGCTTGTGCCTCTCCTAAGGTTGCATCAATGAACCTGGAGCTTTATGTTCCTGCGTCGTGTCTCCTGGCTCTTTTTTGTATTATCAGCCCTAGTTGTCCTGGGAGTGGTGCCTGAGGATTGGCTTGGGAAGCCCTTTTGGAATGGTCCATGGGAAGCCTGAGACGTAGCTCAGGTGTTTGTAGATGTTAACTGTGGTTGAGCACAGCTCATCCCTAACTTGGCGTGGAGCCTGAGGAGCCATTTCGATTGCATTGCAGGGCCAAGGGTGGCCAACCTGGCCACTGTCTGGGCAGTCCTTGGCTCTCTATTTGACTAAATGGAGGGGAGTGAGAACTGCATCAAGTCAAGGGGATGCAGTGGGGTTTGGGGCATGGAGCATAACGGGGAGGAGCCGTGCTTCTGCTCCAGGCTCTTGGATTTGTTTCCTGCCTTCATACAAACAGCCTGACTTAAGCACCACAGGCTCTATAAAATGGGAATATCATATCCTGGTCATGGTCTCCCAGATCTGTCATCCTGAAGGCTCAGTGTTGTTGGACCAAATGCAGCCCGGAGGTTTGTCCCACTGGGCACAACACCCCACAATGCCCCCTTTGCTGCTGCAGCTCCATCGTTCCACGCAGCTCATCCCAACACACCAAAGAAGCACAGAGCAGCAGCACGGGCTGAGGGACAGCTGGAAATGGTGTGAGTGGGACTGATGGATGAACGCATCAAAATGAACCCTGGGATGTGACCGAGGTAAGGCCGGACCGCAGCACCAGTGATGCTCAGTGTGGGGGTTGGTTCTGTTCCAGCTTCTGGCTGCTCAAAGGCAGTGAGAAGAGTGTTGGTGTGAGATGACATGCGGTGATAGCTAATGACCACGCGTTTGTGATGAGGCAGAGCCAGGAAGGGCAGCACAGGCTGTGCACACTGCTGTGAATCTCATCCACGCTGCCCCGCTGTGACGGCGGTGCCGGATATAATAGCAGCGGTGCTAAAAGTTGCATGATATTTAAAAGCTACAAAACGCACCCGCTCTGATCAGGGGAGGGCTATTAGGTAAGGAAATAAATAAATAAATAATCAGCGAGGCTTTCTCATGAAGTCTGCTTTAAATATTAAAATCCCGACCTTCCCAACAGGAAAGCATTTCAGGCTGAAGAGCGACTGAACGGCATCTGATGATATCGCATTGACACAAGTGTCTAAAAAAATAGGGTGGGAATGTATGATCTGTTCCGAAACAGGAACCCTGGCTAATAGGAAATATGCTGATGCTACTTTTAATTTCATGACTCAGGTTTACTGCAAAATTGATGGGAATCTGTGTTGGAGTTTGGTTACGTACAAACATTTCTCTGCTGCTTAGGGTTTGTCTGTTTGTTGTTTCACTTGGAGGGGATTACGGTGATGAATTGTTTTGGTACTCGGGGGGGTTCTTAGATGTTATCTGACAAGACAGCGGAGCAGTCTTGCTTTAGAAAATCTGGCATCCAAATAAATAAAGATGGGCTGCAGAAATTTTTACATGCACCTAAAGATCAGAGCGCCGTGCGGGCTGGGAGCACAGCAGCACTGTGGCAGGGAGCAGCCCAGGTCTGTGATCCCCTCCCAGACCAGCTCCACAGCACGGCTCTGCTTCCTTCAGGCTTCCTCATTTCTCTCTCCTTGCAATGGGATTGAGCATCTAGTGGCCCCATCTTCCCTGTGCTGTTTCCTGGCCCAGCACTGATGAGTTATTAGTGTTGCTAATTTTACCTGATGCTGTTTCCTTCTCTTTGTGACAGGTTGTGTTGTTTTGAACTCTCCGGCTGACTGATTGAGCTCTCTTTATTATTCCCTGTTTTACTTTGAATTCTGTTTGTTGGCTGTTGCTTGTTGTGTTTTGGGTTGTTTTTCTTTAATCCTCCCACTGCTTTTTTTTCCCTCCCCGGTCCCTCTGATGCCTCTCCAAGTTGGAACAAAGCCAGAGACCATCAGGAGGTCATTGAAACACAGACGGTTGTTGGATTTAAATAAGGACTACATAATTTTATGACCATTAACAAGACTCGCTGCTCTGCAAGCTAGAATAATAAGGGCAATCATATCTCATGGTTCGAGGAGCAAGCTGATTGCCTGTAGGGACTGCAAAGGTAATTCTCCATCCCTGACTCCCCCCAAAATATCACACAACTGACCAGATGCACTGGACAGGTCAAAGGGAAAGAGGGCACAGGGCTTTGGTGGAAGGCACGAGCATTCCTGCATCACCACGTCACACTCCTTTTATCTACTGATCACAGACTGCCAGCATCAACGTGGTGGGAAGTGTTTTCCAAGCAGGTGAAAGGCTCTGAAGGTTGGCAGAGGAATCTTCCCTGTTCCCATGAGCGTACATGGGGTAACATTCATGCTGTACAGTTGCAGGCACTTCATTTTGGTGATGGTGGTGATGGTGGCTGGTTTGTGCTGTCCCCACAGTCCCTGCAAAGAAGCTGCATCCCTAAATGGAGGTTGGTTTGGGTATTAGGTGGAATATTAGGAAAAAATTCTTCCTAGATAGGGCTACGACATATTGGAATGGACAGTTCATAGAAGTGGTGGAGTCACTGTCCCTGGTGGTGTTCAGGGAATGTGGAGGTGGGGCACTGAGCGTGCATGGTGGGGATGGGTTGGGGTTGGACTTGGTGATCTGAGAGGTTTTTACCAACCATAATGATTCTGTGATTCAGAAGGGAAATCAGAGCACAAACCTCGCTTAGGTCCTGAAGTCTGGAGGTGCCTCACGCTCCCCATTGGCCATGGGGTGCAGAAGGGGGACCAGCCAGCTGCACAGCGATGGCAAATGGCCCCATCCTTCCTTCTCCCCTTCTCCCCTCTGCAGCTCAGCATGCACATCCCTTCCCTCGGCTCGTTCTGGGACTCACGCTGCAGCCCTTGGGGCCCTACGTGATCGCTCCCATCCCGCTGCTGGAAGCAGTGCCCTTGATTGGCATGCTCTGAAGTGACAGCTCCGCTTGCTGAGTCCCAGCAGGGAAGGAGCAGCCTCAGAGAGAAGGTGATGGCGAGGAATGAACCAAACCCACGGGGAACAGCACTGCTCATCCTGGCAGCGAGGAGGAGGAGAGAGAAGAGCCGTCCAGATAACGCCTCCCTGGAGTGGATCCATCCTGCCAGCGCCTTTGGTTACCTGCAGGTAACCAATACCTCACTTTAAGCTGGACCCTCCTGCCCAGCGATGCAGTACCCTGAGCCCTGCCCTGGTGCAGGCACTACATCACCTAGGGGTTTCCACCTGGGCCATGAGATCCCTCACCTGGTGTAGGTGCCACAGGGCGCTGCTGGCCCTGAGGTGACAAATCACTCGTTAACTTTGCTAACTCATTACCAAGCTGAGCACAGAATAGATCCTAGGCGATGCTAATGACTGAGTTTAAGGGATCACTGGAGTGGTAAGCCATAATTAATAGTCTATCACAGCACTTTTTATTTAATTAAGCACAGGCTGGGTCCCGGTGGGTGGTCACAAGGGTGAGTGCGTGACAGCAGTGTGCTATGTCACCAGTACAGCATCCATAGTACAACAGATGCATGATGCCTCCATTTAAGCACACAGCCTGGGAATGGAAGGTGTGGTTTCCATCTCCCAGAGTGTGCTGACCGAGGACATGCAATTAGAATGCTGAGGGTGGGAGGAACTCCCACCTGTGTGGATTGCTTAGGTCCTTGAGCCCCCAGCCCAAGCTCATTCCTGCCCTGTGCAGAGACCCCATAGCACCTCTCACACAGCCCACTGCACTCCTCCTCCTCACTCCTAAGAAAGGAGAAGAGGAGGATGAGTCATGAGGCCAAAACTGAAGTGGTCCAAGGGAGGATTACCAGCCCACTGGCCCCAGTGCAGCCCATTCCCATGCCTGCTCTTCTCTGGTTTCAGTTACCTTTGGCCTTCCACTGTCCCCAGATCCTGCAACCAGTGTTACTTGTAATGAATGATCTTGTCCTCCTTGTTTGTCTCCTCTTTAGTGTAACACTGTAATTAGCTTAATTACCAACAGATTCTTTTTTTTTTTTTTTGTAACTTGAAATGGAAATTAAATTTTGCACCAGGTTTACAGGCTGTTAACGGGAGTCGAATAATCAAGCCTGACTCCAAGTCCTTGAAAATGAGTATTAAAAAAGGTCTGAATTTGCATATTCATGTTTTTAATAGGGTTCAGAAGGTATATTTGCAACTGATGAAAAGGATTAATTAAGCCTAATTTGCATAGGAAGAGTAATTTAACTCCTTGCATCCCAGCAAGGCAGAGTGACAGGTGGAACAGCAGGGCTGCGTGCTGGAGGCGCAGGCACATCCTGCTGAGCATCACTTCTGAATGTGAGCAGGACAGGACCAGGGGAGCCCAGCATCTCAGCATCACCCTGGCATGCCCCCCCAGCACCAACAGCCACCTGCTGGCTTCAGCCTCTGTCTCTCCACCTTGGAGCTGCGTGACCTGGGTCTACCATGGCAATGGTTATCAGCCACTGTGTCAGGGCTTGAGCTAAATCACATTGCTTCTGATATGGGATGCACTATGCTACTGTAAGGGCTGCCCATGAGCTGCAGTTGGATTACCAAAGAGTGGGAATGTAACACTTCCCGGAGCCCTCTGTAGCTCTGAATGGAGCACAGCTTTGAGTCAGAGATGGAATGTTGCTAAGAAAGTGGGGGGAAAAAATGAATCAGGCACTCATTTTGCTTCAGCAGGTGGTGTGCTGTGTTCCCCTTGTAGTGCTTTGGTGGTGTGTGTTGCTAATTATTTTTTCGGGTGGAATTTGCTGTGCACAGCACGCGGGGTTCATTAGACAGAGATGGCTTTGAAGTGGCATTTGGAATTAATGCTGGCATATGTAAATGTTTCTTGTGCCATGGAAGAGCTGGCTATAAATGATGCATGAGGTCCAGTGAGAGAGATACTTGCTTTGTTTATACACACCCATCGGGCTGCGTGATGCCAAAAACAGGCAGAAGAGAATCAGCAGTGTCTTGCACGGTCCGTATATCTGCTTCCTGGCTATGCATGAATGCTTAGCAGAACATAGCATGACATTGCTAGCACACAGCATCCCAAATTTCCTCTGGTCGGGAACCTGTGTTGGAGCCCTGACATGGCTGCTGTTGCCTCTGCATGTGGCACTGTCCTCGTGTCACCCAGCTCAGAGGAATAGAGCCAGGCAGGGGTACACGCAGACAGCTTAGGAGTCACCTTGTAAATCACCACGATGCAGTGATGGAGGTCTGAGGTTAGGCAGAAAATGAACTGGCATTGGGCAGATCCATTGGGTTGGACGCGTGTTGGACATCTCCATTCATTGCCTCTTCCTCATGGTACTCAGCAGATGTGACCAGAAGCTCCTCATCACACCCAGACAGGAGGCACTGAGCTCTGTGACTGCTGGGGGGCTGCACCCATGGGTGGTGCTCCCTGCAATGGGCCAACAGGGAGAGGAAGGAGCTGGCTGAGACTCTGTGAATGAGTGCTGAGGTTCTGTTGTATTTTCCTGCTTCCAACTGTTTGTTTACCAGCACGTTGGAGAGCAGTGATCTCTCTTCCTCGTGCCTTATTGAGAAGCTCATCTGTGAAACAACTAAATGAACCATCCCTTTTTATTAGCCTTTGGACTCAGCAGAGGAGCAATCAGTTAATGGCTGACCAGTTTCTGAAGATGCAAGATGCTAAGCACATTACAAGTGCTAACTATTACTATTTCCCTGCAATGTTTTATTTTTCCCTCTGAATATTCAGTGTAAATAACCTTTCCAATTACATCATCCAATTTCATGCGCTCTGCTCAGATTAGAAGTGGTGTTGCTTACAACTGCCTCACCTCCATGGTTTCCAGGTCTCTGCAAACCTTCTCCTGACCTTTGCCTCCTGATCCTGGGCTGAAACGCCCTTTGCTCTGCGTCCAGCATCCACTCCATCTTTGCTTTGGCCTCTTAAAATCAAACGCATCCACATTGCTTCCCCACAGGCACATCGACCTCTGGTTCCTCTCTCTTCGCATGTTTATTTTTCTTTCTTAATGGAGGAACATCTCGCAACCTTTCCCCTCCTTCCAGCTAAATTGGATCCTGGATAAGCTGCCTTCTTCTCCCACTTGCTGCATCTCCCTAGGGTGCCTGCTGATGTTTTGATTTCTTCTTTGAAAAAGAAGAACAGATCACCCCCAGACGAGGCTTGGTGCCCCGTTACCAGATGTGCCATCCTCACCTGGAGACCTGCAGCCACGTGCAGCAGTGACTGTATGGGAAATAGGACTGGCTCAGAGCTGTGCTCGCCATGGACATAGGCTGGGGGCAGCTGTGCCCCTGATTTCCTCAGCCCCTACTGCCCATCTCCATCATGCCCTGAGCCACACGGTGTTCCTTCAGCTGTCCTTCAGGACAGTGCTCACCCCACGAGGCTGAAGGAGCCTGTGGAGCAGCACAGGGGCTGTGAGCTGTCAGCACTTGAAGGATGTCTCACACACTGGGGCTGCCACGTTTCTGAGATTTCCCAGACAGAGATGTGTGCGTGTGGACCTTGTTGTGGGTGTAGTATTGTTACAGCCAGAATGATCTAAGGGTGTAACTGAGGTACAGTTTGTATGGAGAGGTAATACCTCTTATTGCAACACCTGAGATAGCTGGGAAAAAAGAATTACATGAGCTTTTGAGCACAAGTATTGAGGTGTCCCATCGCATTCCTGAAGATGAGGGTGAACCCAATGAGGATGCTGCCGTGGGGTGAGCCCCAGCATTGGGCTGGGAGCATGAGGTGAGTGGGGTGGGAGGAAGCATGGTGTTGTGTGGAGGCTGAGCACTTCTTTTCAAAGCTGGAAACTCTGAAGAACATGATAGGGCCAGGAGAGAGCCCTCTGATGAGCAACACAGCTCGGGGACAGCACTTGTGCAGCTTAATGGAAAAGATGGGCCAGGAGAGAAGAGCTCATTAGAAAAGAGCACTGCCCAGTGAGGAGGGGAGAGGATATAAACCACAAGAAAGCTGCTAAAAGAGAGAAATGGAAATCTTTTAGTCTCAGAGAAAGCAAGGATGGAGTACATTAATGAGCTCCTTAATGGTGAGGCAAGTAAAGGTGAGCAGCAAATGGATATTTGCAGTTGGCCAAGCTTTGTGTGAAAAAAGAGGTGGTGGTGGTGGGCGAGAAGTGATGAGCACCTGGAGGACCTATGTCACTCACGTTCGCGTTGAGTTATTAAATAGACAGACACATGCAAAGCCAGAGACTTGGCAGGCTCTTCAGATTGCTCTGCAGGGACAGAGGAGTTGCAGAGGGTGGGAAATGGGCTCTTTGCTGATAAAATCACTGGCGTGATGAAGCTCTGTATTTGCAGTGTCCAAGGGTCAGTGAGCCGGGCTCAGTGCAGGGCTGAGGGTCTCCTGCTTTCTGATGAACCCATGGCAGTCACCATGTGGCCATTGCAGAGCTCTCAAGGTAACATTAACTCCTACCAACCTTGTGGTGATGGTAGTGGTCTGGCCAAGAGCACAGTGATACAAAGGAGACGTGAAGAAGAGGGACATGAGTTAATCCAAGTGAAGCCCAAGTGCTTCAAGGCGAGGTGAAGGCAACTTCACTGCCTTCTGGGCCTTGGGGCATTGGCTGGCAGCAGAGATTTGGTGCAGAAGGAAAGGAAAGGTTCTGTGCAGCTCTCCCGTAAGGAAGAATTTTATCTCTAGACAGGACCCATTCACAACAATTTTGTGGACGTGGAAAAGGCATCTGCAGAATACATTTGTTTATGGGTCTGGGGCTCTCAGCATCGTCCTACAGGGAGCAGCAGTGCCCTTGTGGAGAGGGAGTTCCATATGGTGGCTGTAGGTACAGGGTGGGCTGGGAGGAGGCAATAGGATGGGGACAACTGAAGTGTGAAAGCAGGGAGCAGAGAGCAGGGACGTGTGGGCACCAGAAGAGCTTTGGGGAAGCAGAAACCCTGGGAAGTGGTGGTGGAACTGTGAGCTCTGGCCAGAAAGGAGATTTCTAGGAGCGACTCAGAAGAGGCAACAGAACCCTCGGCTCCTTTTCTCTGTTTCATTGCCACAGGGAAGCAACAGCTTGCTCTCACAAAACCCCTCTCCAGGCAGCTCTGCTCAGTGCCATGGTTGGCCTCTCCAGGGCTGCCACCTGCGCAGCTGCTCCTGCCTGGATCGCCTCTCGCTGCCCTTCAGCTCTCTGCCTCCCTTTCTGTCCCTTCCCTTTGCTCTCTGCCGTTGCAGAGCCCAGGCTGACAGAGGTGGGGATGAGGACCTTTGTGCCCTTGGTGCTGTCACTAGCAGTGTGATCGTGTTCTGTGCAGGCTGCCAGCTCTCTGCTCGCCAGAGGACAGAGAAGGCTTTCCCTTGGCCTCCCTTCCTCTGCACTCTGACGTTGTGCCTTCTCCTTTCTGCTTGGTGAGGAGCCCTCCAGTTTCCTTGGATGGCATTGGGGCAGTGCTTTGGCCAAGCAGGGCATCATCTGTAGAAGCAGCTGGGGAACTACAGTGGTTGAACAGAAGGCAAAACAAGAAAAGCACCCAACAGCTGGCAGGTGGTGACATTTTCCCTGTGCTTTCAGAGCAGTCTGTAAAGTATGTGCCTCTGGGGAATGAGGAATGCCATAAACAGAACTTCCCAGGCCCCATGCTGCAGAACCCAAGTCAGTTCCTGCATAGGGCAGTGGCTTTGGGGGTAGTTCGATTCCTTCCCATTTCTTGCCTGGCTTATTTCAGTTCATCCCTCAACCTCTAACTCTGAGGGATGCAGACTGGGGCTGCCAGAACTGTAGCCTGTTGTGGAGGCATAAGGCTGGAGTGTGCTCTGTAGCACGACCAGTTTGCATCCCTCACCTGAGGAGCCCCCGAGCTCCACAGCATGCTCTACTGCAGAGGGCTCTGCATATGGAGGTACCTCCCCTCAGAGCCAGAATAATGTGGATATTTTCTAATCCTCTTTTTCTCTAGCTGCAGTTTGCATCTGGGAAGTGTTTAATTTTGAAAGGCCGGTGCTGCTGTATCACATATCCCGCATTGCTCTCTGTTGGTTTGTGACCAGGGAAATCCTGGTGTGAAAACAGAATTGGGCTTTGATTTCATCTGCCCCTGCTGTTTTATGCCACTAACAACTTTGCTTTCCTATAACAGCTTTTATTCTAGGAGCTAAACAGGCTTCACAGACAGGCAATTAATTAATTGAGCCTCCCCCAGCCTGTGCCCTCAGCACCAGAAGGAAGTGTTGTGCAGAGGAGAAAATAAAGGCAGAGAGGGGCAAAATGACTCCCCTGAATACAGGGAACCCTGCCACTATGTCCAGGACCCCTTCCTGCTGACCTCCTGCTCCTCCAGGAGGCACTGAGGGTTTCCAAAGGAAGCTATTTGAGGCTGCAGGTTTTGCTTTGGCACAGCTGGGATTTGGAGACTGACTTATGGGATGGGACCATGGAGGGGTGATGCTAAACTCCTTTCCACATCCTGCTCACAGATTGCACGTTGTGGGGAGATGTCAGGCACCTGGAGGAGGAGAAGAAATGTGTCTTTCCTTATGCAGAGTGAATGTATTCCTGGAGAAATTGCCTGCCTTTTATTACGAAACCCGGCTAATGGGTTGTTGTCTACACAAATAACCATGGGGAACGAACTCGTGCGCTTCCCAGCCTGCTCCATGTCTTCCCAGCTCAGCTCATTTCTGAACAAACACAACCTTTTGCAAGAATACCTGTCAAAATCACTTTGAAATATTGAAATAACAGGATGGGATGTAGTTTGCTGCTGGGCCCTAGTGCTCGTTTGTCAGGACTAAGGAATTCCATCCAAAGAGACTTGTGAGCAGGATGCAGTGGAAAGGCCCTGGGAAGCAGCAGGGCTCTGAAGGGCTGTGTTTGGGATGTTTGTCACCTTGTTGGGCTTCCTTGCTGGGATCCCATGGGGGAGCAGTGTGCTCCCTGCTCCTAATCTGGCCCCTCGCTGCATCAGCTGTGGGATGAGGCGCAGGGTTTTGCCACACAGCTGGAGCCAATAATGGCGAAGTGGTGTACCTCTGCAGCATGGTCTGAATGCATCCCTCCTTCCACCACACCGAGTGAGTAGGGCATTGTCAGTGTGTATTTTAGAGATGGGGCAAAATGCTGTTGAGGCTCGGACAGGCATTGCAGCGGTTGAAGGGGATGCAGCTGTTTGGTTGGACACTGGACCTGGAGCACCATCCTCTTCTCTCCAGCCTTGGAGACCCCAGGGTGCCCATCTCCAAAGCCTCTCACAGCAATGGGAGCCCAGCTGGCCTGTGGGCAATGCCAGGGCTGCAGGCAGGAGGTGCTGTGCTCTCTGTCCAATGCTGCTGTAAGTTGGGGTTATCTGTGGGGAAATCCCTGTGTGTTGGGTGCTGGCGGTCTCAAGAGAGCGATGCAGGGCCCCCAGGCCCACTGTCGTTGTTTTTAATCTGGAGAATCTGTAAATGCTTAATGTCTTCTCCATTGGCAAAACCACTCCTCAATGCTGTCCTCCCCTGGACGGCAGAAGGAGGATTTCTGCACCACCTCCCTATGCTATGAGGAGAGATTATTGATACCTGCTGATTTTCAGGAGAAATCCCATTGCTTGTTGGCACCTGCTCAACAAAGAGCCTTTCCTTTCTCATCCCCTTTCCTGTTCCCACCATTCCCAGCAGTGACAATGTCCCACCTGGAATAGCGTGGCTGATTTGCTTTTCTGAGTATACGCAATTGGAAGTGATCAGAACTTGGACATAGACAGTGGTTGGGAGAAACCAAAACCATAGAAATACCCAAACACTCCCTGCCCCCACCAAAAATATCTCCTCCATCAACCAACCAATGAACCAACCAACCAACCAACAAAAAAAAGTCCTTCAATCCAAACTCCATCTCTTTCTCTAAAATCCATGATTAAAACCTGGTACAAACATGTGAATATAGATATATATATATATATATTTTTAGTAGATGTAGTATTGTTTTTTTTTTCTCCTCTCTCTTTCTCATTATACAGCAAACATTGCAAATATAGAAATTTTCTCTGTACAATTAACGACTTCGGTTTACAATGCAATGTGTGGTAAAACCTCTCAGTGAGTGAAAATGTGAACGGGCCTTCAACCGGGTGAAAGTCTAAACTGGAAGACTCCGTTTGCAAAAACAGCCCAAAGGACGGATCTCCTCCTGGTCTCTTTTTGGTTTTTGTTGCTGTTTTTGTTGCTGTTGATTTTTGGAAGGGTAGGAAGAAAGAACACAAACTGTTCACAAAGAATCCACAAAATCACGGAATAGGGACTCATGCAATGCAGTACTGGGGAACGCCAGACCTCCGCTCTCTGCCCGCTCCTTTCTCTTTCTTTTCGTATTTGATTTTTTCTTTTTTTCTTTTTTTTTTCTTTTTTTCTTTTTTTTTTTAAAAATCAGAATGAAACAAAACTTTTTTTTTTTTTTTTTTTTTTTTTTCACTCCACAGTTTGTTTTGTAAAGTTTGTGTTCAAATTTGGTGTGCGTCCCACCAATGTGAGGACATTTTAATATCTCGCTTTATATATTATATAGAATATTTATAGATTTTTCATAATTTGTTCTCTATTTTTATTGTTTTGTTTATCATCATTATTTTTGTTTGCTTGCTTGTTTGTTTCAAAGACAGTCTGAATAAAAATAGCTGCTGCGGATTTCTTTTGGTCCAGTTACTTTAAGTCACGAGTTGTGTGAGGACTCAGGACTTTTGCTGGGCAGAGACGCCCTTCCAGTAGTCTAAGATGTCGTGAAGATCCTCGTCTTTGGCAAACTGGACCTTTTTGCGCAGGGCATGGCCGGCTGCCATATATTCCTCCTCATCTTTGTGCCGCTTGCGGTTGAGTTTGAAGCGTTCCCAGATGCTGTGCGATGGTTTGCAGGTGTACTCTGGGCTGGAGGTGTAGCTCAGGTTGTGGTATTGCGGCGAGAGCTGGGAATAGGCCAGGTCTCTGGGGCGAGGCCGGGTCAGAGGCTCCAGGATGGAAGGCTTTCGCCCCGCCATGCTGTCGTGCTGCTCCCCTTGGTGCGAGCCAGGGTATGAGTGCCGGTGTTCGCTGTACTGCCGGATCTTCTCCGCCTCCGCCCGCAGGATGGCTGCAGCCGGTGTCACAGTGAGGATGGTGTCAGTGGTGGGGGACGTCTTCTCGATGTATTTGGCTTCTGATTTGTGGCCCGACCCCTCGGAGCGGTAGGACCTGGGGCTCCGTATGGAGCCACTGGAAGAAGTGCTGGAGCGTTTGGGGGCTGCCTCCATGCTGTGGTGTCGCTGGAGGGGGTGGTTGTAGCTTTCCTTGTAGACAGGGGAAAGGAATCCGTGCTTGCTGGGGATCTGCTCTGATAAGAGCACCAGCTGAGGCTCCACTGTGGAGACTGCCCCCGATTTCACCCCTTGGAAGGAAGTGGACTCAGATTTCAAGGCATCGATGCAATTGTTGATTATCTGGTTCACCTTGTCCACCTCCTTGGCAATGGTGGAGATCTCAGCCACGGAGCTCTGGGTGTCTGGTGCCAGGGACAGCTCGCAGTCTCTCCTCTCAGGCTGCTCCCCCGTCCTCACCTCCATGTAGTTGCCCTTGGTGGCCTTGGGGGTCTCACTGCTGTCAATGAGCTTGTACTGCTCGACCTCACCAGCGGAAGGCAGGTAGGGGATGCGGGTCACAGTCTCCCCGCCCAGCATCTGTCCCTGGGACAGCTGGGTGATGCTGGTGGTCTCCATTTCTGGCCCATACTTCAGCTCAATAATGGTCTTCTTCATGCCACTGGCAGCCTTTTTGTGCTTCTCCTCCTGCTGGCGTCTCTTTCGGAGACAGTAATAGACGACGCCCAGGACAATCACCATGCCAAAGAGACAGCCCAGGATTGTCATGATGTAATGAGTGGCAGTGGAAGGAGTGGGCACCGGCTCCTTGCGGTTGGGTCTGGTGGGCGTGATGGTGACACAGGTGTGGTTGTACTTGGAGTATTGGTGGACGGAGACCACACAGTAGGTGTAATCTCTTTGTGCTACTAGGTTGCTCACGGTGATGTTCTCCTCCTTCTTCCTGAGCTTGGTGATCATGGAGGAGAAGCCGTTTTCGAACTGGGAGAGGATATACATCTTGCTGAAGGGGTAGGGGATCTGCACGGTGAGGACGGCCGAGTTGTGGTTGAGGTGCTTCACCTGGATGTTCGGCCGCACCTCTGTCTCACCGATGGGCGTGAAGAGGGAGAACTGTGGGGTGGTGCCATCACCAGAGGAGCACTCCTCCTCGGAGCACGGGCTTTCGGAGGGCACTGTGGTCACTTGGTACCGGGGAGGGATAAAACGAGGGATCACAGTGTAGGAACCACCGGTGCAAAGGGAAGAGAGCATGCTCAGAGCATTGCGGTAGCCAGTCCGGCCTTGACCTAACAAGTAGTAGCCCGTGTAGTCTGGTGGGGAGTCGCACTGCATCCGGTCGTACGTGCGTGTCATGTTGGTGAAGGCCTCCAGCCATTGCAGGAAGCCGAGGAGCTCGCAGGAGCAGTAGAAGGGGTTGCTGTAGAGTTCACAGACAGAGAGCTTGTTTAAGCCTCTAAAAGTGTTGCTGTCAAGTCTCTGGATCCTGTTCATGGACAGGTCAATGTTCACTATGTTGGGACACTCCCAGAAGGCATTGGGGGTGACGGACTCAATGAGGTTGGCCTGGAGATAGAGGTACTCCAGCTTCCCCAGGCCCCGGAGGATGCCCTCGGTGAGGTTCCTCAGGCGGTTGTAACCCAGCTGCAGCACCTGGAGGTTGAACTGTCCTGAAAAGGCACCGTCCTCGATGTAGGAGATCTCGTTCTTCGTCAGGTTGAGGTATGTCAGGTTGCCGAAGCGGCTGAGCGAGGCGTACTGCACGCTCTTGATCTTGTTGTCGTTCAGCCGCAAGTCCACGATGGTGCTGTTGATTTGCTGGGGGATGGACTCGTAGGGAGGCTGGTTTTGGCTGCAGATGGCCAGCCAGACAAAACCCTTGTCCCCCTCGATGAGCCAGCAGTCTGCCCGCACCCCGCCAGCGTGCAGGAGAGAGACGGCTGCCACGCACATGCAGAAGGCTGACGTCGCAGCCCACCGGCGACCTGCCATCTGGAAGGGTGGCATGGAGAAGGGGATCCTGGTCTGCTGGAAGCAGGGGGAGAGGCAGGGGCCGGGAAGACGTGGGTTAGAGCTCCTTCGGCAGCTTCGTTCTTCTCTCTCTTCTCCTCATGGCTTGGAGCTGCGGGGGGAAGTGTCCGTGGTGAATGTGGACCTTGGTGCCCAAGGGGCTCGGCAGCCACCGGCCGGGGGCTGCTCTCAAGGCCTGGGTGGCTGAGGTTGGTCCTGCATCACCAGGTCTCTGGCATTTCGGGAAGGGAGTCATGAATTTGGATGCCCGTGCCAAGGAGTATCTTTGGCTCAGAGACAAGCCTTCCTCTCACTTTTTATAGTACATCTCCTTGTTCTCTTTCTGCTGCCCATCATGATGCTGGTCCCCATCTTCACGTGCCTCCGTGGGGCTGGCTGTCCTTGCTTGGTTCCTCAGTTCACCTGTTCAAAACAAAACAAAATGCAAGCTGAACATGAAGACAGACAATTCATGCTTAGCCGTGCACCCAGCTACCCTCCGTAATGTTAGGTGCTTGCCTTCTAAATCTGGCTGCCAGCATGCCAGGGGTCTTTTGCTAATTTGGGCACAGCCTACAGTGTTTGGCATCACTAAGGCAGGTGGCCATCAACTGCAGACATCATCCTCCTTTGAGTGCATTGTCCAGCATTACATTTTAGGCAGGGGAGAGAACAACGTGCATCCAGGGCAACATTCGTCTGACCTATTTAAGTGTCTACCTTCAGAGGAGAGGAGTGGTGCCCCAGAAGTGTCTGTTCCTCTCTGCTGAGAGCAGATGAAGTCTAGACAACTCACTCTGATGTAGATTTGATGCTGCAATGTTTTGCTGAGGGGAATCCTGACTGTCTCGCATGCTGGTGTGTGCAGTGGCAGTGCCCACTGAGGGGGATGCTGATTGAGGACACTGTGTCTTCCTGACTGCATTGCTGTGTAGCATCTGGGATAAAGCCCAGCATCAAGCACCTGTACCTGTTTCTGGGAACCTGAACGGTAGTTTCAGGACACTCCTTGACTACAAGACACATTAAGTTGATTGATATTATCCCATTTCCTTGTCCGTTGTTGGGGCTTACTGCCTGTCTTCAGGACCTATCTCTCCCTCCTGAGTAAAATAATGCAGAGGTGTGGAGGACCCTCAAACTTTCAGTGTATAATATGAATATTTGCAGAAGAAGAGACAAGACCTTCCCTCCCCAGACAAAAACAGCCACTGGAGAACGAGTAAGAATCTTCACTGGACATGCACCAATGAGGAAAGAAGCCTATGAGGCCAGCAACCTCACTTACCAATGAAAAACTCATTCCTGGCTCACATTTTCCATTGAATTATTCCTGCATTTTTCCACTAAATATAAATATCCATTAGAAACATGACAGCGTGATTGAATTTCCATTACATGACTAGCAAGACCAGCTCTCACATCAGCTCTTACATCAGCTTCGAATCCTTAGAGCCAGCGAGGAAGGGGAGGAGGACTGTTTACCTCACTGATTGAGAGACATGGGCAGCAGTGCTGGGCTGAGAGCCATCTGCCATCACATCCCTCCCAGAACTGGGCAACTCAGCTAATCTCTCTGCTCTCCAATCTCCTCTTCGGTACCACGAGATAATGATGATGCATCACAGGACTGCAGGAGACTGAATGAGAGTGCCCCAAGTTCCTCTTGCTGGGATGGAAGTCCCAGCAGATGCATTGCTCCCTCCAGCTGGGAGCAAGAGCTCTGGATGTTTCCACTGTTCTCTGCCACAGGGGCCAGCCTGGTTTCCAGCTCCTCTGACTGCATCCCATGAGGTGAATGTTGCCTGTAAAGATGCTGGAGAAGGGCAGAGATGGATAGTCCTGGTCTATTGAGCTATCAGAAATGGATTGCCACAGTGTCCCTTGAGGATAGTGCTTTCTTGGCATCCTGGCATATTCTCTTCAGGAGGCACTCATTCTGTCCCCTCTAACTCCCGTTTTGACTCAACCAACAGCTGTCTTTCCAAGCTGGTGTTTGGAATTGCTCTGCCAAGACAAACCAGCCTTTTCCATGTCGTGTCGCTGGGGAAGCTACAGCCCGCGGCCCATTGGAAGGCATGAGCTAATGGACCAGGATCATCCTGTGAGCAAAGAGCAGAGACAAGACCTTCCATGCACCTTGCCAGGCAGGCCCTCATAGCCTTCTCAACATCCACGTGCCCTTTCCATCTAATTGGAGGTGTCTGGGATGAGGAAGAGTGGCCGTGACTCAAACACATTCAATAAGGCTCCTGCTGTGTTTTCTCTTCTTTCCTGTATACTGCCTATCAGACAAGTCCTTTCCAACAACAGAAAGGAGGAAAGACATTTTATCAGCAGCCCGAGTTTAATTTCAGCTCATTAAAGCAAGCAATTTGCTGGTTTATTTGCTTTGCAAAGTGTGAATAAAATGACGGCATTAAGGAGATGTAAGAGGGGCTAATCTCCCTTTTTATTAGATTGCTGGGACAAAACTGGGGAGTGGAGAAGTGGTCTTGTTGCTTTACACAGAGGAGATAATTGTTCATCTTGTTGGTTTCTGAAACAACTCCTTCCCAGCATTGTGGGTGTGTGTGGGTGTGCACCTGCGTGTGTGCAACGTCAGCCAGATGTGAGCATCCCACGAGGCAGGATGGATGGGAGTGGGGGTTCCCAGCTCGTATCCCCCTACCAGCAGGGGAGAGGGGGAGAGGCCTCCCCCCATCTTCTCCACAGACTGGAGAAAAATCATAAAGGAAAGCTGAGGTTTTAGGTTCTCCTGCCTGCTCGATTTGTCTTTGCCCAGCTGTTCTGGCTTTATTCTCCTGGTAACCCAGTGACACACCATTTATCCCAGTCCTCAGACCATCCACGGAGCTGCCTGGGAAAAGCTGGAGACAAACTTAGGACTTTGAAGTGAAATAGCAACAGGAAAGTAGAGATTTGGGGAGTTCATCATTACTGGTTATGAAAGAAGGAAAAGAGAGGAATGTAGCTGGTATGGAACAACAGGAGTAGATTTGAAATAACTAAAAATACGCTGGAGAGATGCTGTATCCTGGCCCCATGCTGGCACTGACTGCAGTACGTACCCACTGGGATGCCCTGCAGCTGTATCAAGAGTCACCTGTGCACTGCAGACACTGCTGTGCTTTTCCTTTTGCTTTCACAGGGCAGCACTGTGGCTCTGGCCAGCCGAGATGATGTCAGGCTTACATGGCCAGCATGTGGGCAGTGAGAACTTCTTTGCTCCTAGCTGCTCCTACACATCTCTGATCTGCAGTACCTCTTCCGGAGCCCAGATCTGTGATTTGCCTTGCTGACCCCCAGCTCTGCCCCATGATGCTCTCCTGCAGTACCCTCCCGTGTTTCTCCAACTCAGTAGCATAAGTTTGTGATGCCCGTGAAGCTGCAGCCTGCACAGGATGAATAGCAACAACCCAATCCTGGCTGAAATATACAGCAAAGGAAGGAATAAAGCAAAGCTGTGATTCCAAAAACCAGTGCAGGCTGGCTGGTAAGTTTTTGCTTCCATCTCCCAACTAATGGCATCTCAGTAAATTAAACCGGAGCAGCAGCTGCAAGGAAGCAAACAAAGCAGCCGTGGGGGCTGGGTTGAGGGAAGGCGAGCCGGGCTGCACATATAATGCCACCCTGGCACTCAATTCCTATTTTTGTTATTCTACTGAATGAGTTATTTCAAATTGTGGATTAGATTTACTGAGAGAAGGCAAAGAGCCAGATTAACATGTGTGCGTGTGCGTGCGTGTGCACACATACACACCACCGTGCTCCCCTCCTTGGCAAGTCTGCGTCTCCCATAACTTCATTCTCCCCAGCTGCTCCATCTCCATCTGGCCACGTTTCAGCACCTCTTAGATCTTCTTTCACAGTCACTCAGGTCATTTTCTCAGTAAATGAAGGAGCCCCGCTACAAAGAGAGACATAGCGAAATGGGAGCGATACATTACAAACGATAAATGTTTAATCACCCAAAGAGGTGGGGAGGGAAAATTTGGCTAACAGGCACCAAACGTTAAAATGAACCTTGGCTCTTCATTATGTGTAAAATAATCCAAGAAGACAGCTCTAGGATGGTGGAGAAAACATTTATTAGTGATGAAGGTTCCCCTAAATGGCTTGACGTCCATTCTGTTTGCGTCAGGTGCAGAGTGGAGGCTTCCAGGCAGGTTTCTCTGCTCATTCGTATTCCTGGCGTTTGCTACATGCCTCCTGCCGGGTGATGGTGGTTAGCATCACCGTGCTGAATAATAAAGATGTCCAGGCCTGTAAAACCCAAGTTCGTCTTCCATCCAGAGGCCCCGGGACTAATATTGTCTCCACAGATAGGGTTTAGGCAGCACATTGTGCATCCCAACCTTATTCCCAGACACCTCGCAGAGTTAGATAATAGAGCTCTCCAGTCAATTGTTCTCTCTTCTGCTAGTATTTATTATTTAAGAAAAATAGACAAGGGAGAAGAGAGAGATTTTTTTTCCACTGGGGTTTGGAGGAAGATGAAGATGGAATAAAGAAAAGAGGTAAAGGAGGGCTGAGAAAGAGGTACCCAACATCACATACAGGACAACATTTAACGAGACCTGGTGAGGTCATGGGCTAGATAGCAAATAGCCAGGTGGGAAGGATGGGGAACGGAGCACTTTCTGGGTGTAGGTTGGGGAAAACAAATGTAAATCCCACACTTTGTGTCTATACAGGAAGGGAAACCCCTCTGCTGGGTCACAGCTCCTGCTGTGACTTGCTTTGGGAACAGCCCCTGCTGCTGCCTGGCATGGGCTTCCATAGGAGACAGCTGACTCTGCAGCTGATTGTGTGGGAAGATCGTCAGCAAAATGGATTTCTGGTAAAAAAAAATGCACTTTCTGCAAAATCAGACCTTTGGCTGAAAAGCAGTGGTCCTTCTTGGAGTTTTTCCATTGTGATACTTGATTTGGGGCCAGTTTAACTGCTAACTGTGAGCACTGTGTGTGTCTGATGGCTGCCGTAGTTCGAAGCTGTTGTGCCTGCACCCCTGCACTGGTTGCCCTGAGGCCAGCACTGCCATCTGGAAGTGGTCAAATCGAGCCCCTTCATCTGAACATAGAACAAAAGGAAACTCTTCTGTTCAATGGCAGAGCAAATGGGTTAAAGTGACAATGTTTTCAAGGCAGGGCACATCTTAGGACTTTGGGAAAGATGGATAATCTGCTTTTCATTCAGCTGTAGTCTGAAGTCATTTGCATCCATCTCAGGCTGCTTAGCTTCCAGGGTCTATTGAGATGACAACCCTATCTCATACTGCTGTGGGCCACTGAGCAAAATTCTCTGCTGAGTTTAAGTAAATGCATAAATGATCTTCCTGGTGAACAACCTCTTAAGCCCAGCTGGTTACCTGTGCATTAAAGCAGCCTTCTGAAATATCAGCACGGGCGGACGAAATGTCAGCCCCAGCCTGTGACAGCACGGTTGATCCCTCAAAGAGCCAAGGAGAGCAATTAGAGGGGAAAAGTTGGAGGGAGGTGAAGAGGAAAGAGATTTTAGGGGATGGAGAGAACTGAGAGCTCTAATCAGGTAGAACAGTCGTAATAAGGAAAGTGTGTTTCTGTGGGAGAGCGTATTTACTTAGGTTTTCTCTCGAAATAATCAGCCTGAATCACAGCTTTATTATGCGATAGGTGTGGTGACGTTAGACTGGGAAAACAGAATGCTGGTGTGGAAGCAGGACTCCCATTTCCCTTCAGTAAATAGTGCTGAGGATCAAAGAGTGCTTTTCCAGAGCTGATACAATGGGGGGAGCCTGCCCTGCATGGGGAGGTGATGCTGCTGGTGTCCCTCCATGCCGACAAGCTGAACCATGCCTCGTCCCTGCATTGTCATCCTCGCTCAGATCTTTGCTGCTGTGTGAAAGAGGGTTTTACTGCTTTCTTTCATTACTTTATTTTTCCAGGAAGCTCACATAACCCTTTGTGTCCCAGGCAGGAACAGCCACTTTTATGGAGAATGGAGTCCGGTGGTGGATCCGTGAAAGGATTTGCTTGTTAAAATGACTTCCAGGGGGGCTTGCTATGACTGTTGGTATTGTTTAGGTTGTATTTTTAAAAGCATTCTTCCCTTTCTGTCCCTCTTTTCCCCTGTGAAGGGCCTCATGCCAAAACCATGGGTCTCTGGGCAGTGCCCAGCCCAGCAGCAGCTTCCAGGCAGACAGTGCTGCTGAGTTTTGACAGATGGACAAGAAAACGTGCTGCACACACAGGACGTCATGCTGACAGCCTGTTCTAATCCCCTGGTAGGTACACAGAACCTCACCTTTCCATCTGTATTAAAAGAGTTAAGATGTATGTTAACTCTTTAGGTTGAGCCCAGGCAGCAAATAGGGGATGGAGCTCTGCTTCCCATGAAGCAGATGGAAGTCTGTCTGCACACAGGAATTGCCATGGCTGTGCTATAAGCAAACACCTCTGTTCACCTCACGTTATCTTGTTCACCTTAAAGTTGGTTCTGCCTCTCCTGTTGGGTGCCTAGGGCTGAACCCTCTGGCTGTCTGCTTTTGGAAGGGGGACTGTGCCCAGATATAGCAGCATCTGGCAAGACCCAGTGCCCTACAGGCCTAATTTTAGCTCCCTGCTGCAGGCTGGCTTCCTGTCGTGGGCCAGGAGGAGGTTAATGATCATCTGGGCAGCTCTCCAAATCCAATGTAATGTTTATTCAGGATAACAGCATTGCAGAGCAGACCAAGCATGACCCTTTTCCACACACATCTTACCTGGCATGGCCCTGCTTCTGCACATGGAGCAGCTCAGGTCTGTCAGCTCTTGGAGGATGGACTCTCTTCTCCTTCCCTAGATCAAAATAGGTCCTGTACAACCCTGCCCATGTGTTCACCTCCTAAACCAAACAGATGCTATATTTCTAGACAAAAGCTCTGTAATAGGTTGCAGATCTATGATGGTAATGGAAATAGACACTCAAACAACCCCCTGCTAAAACTTTACAGGATGCTCCTCACCTGATCCCTTTGGCCAGGAATCACTGGAAACAAACTGCAAATAACATCCTGGATACCATTGCTCTAGAACAGTCCACCTCTCTGAGGCACCACCTTGTTTTGCACATGCCATGGACAAGATTATATGTTAGAATTAGCATTTAGGGGAGACAGGAATGGTTTAGAGGCCACATAGGTAGTTTGGTCTGATGTGGCTAAAAACAATTAACTTCATATATAATGCTGCCAAGGGCAAAGGGCAAACCCTACTGACCAAAGAGCATTTCATAAATGCACTGCATGTGTTCATCTGGCAGTCCAAGCACAAATTCCCCTGCCACAATCACCTCACTTTGCAGGAAGGCAGGGCGTTCAGCTTCACTGCACCCCACAGTGCTTGGAGGAGCTGGAGCCAAGGGATATGTGTTTGGTGGGCCTGTATGTTCCACATGTGTGCACAGCTGGTTTTGGGATCTGAGAGGTTGCAGATTGACATATGAGGTGAGGAGGGATGGCAGGTAGCAGTAGCCATACCCTCTGACAGAGGGCAGAGCTCATGGGATGTGTTTATTCACCTCAGCTGTTGTTTATTCATCTCAGCTGCTGTTGAAGAGCTTAATTTCAGCCATGAACTTACAGCATTTTCTTCCCTACAGTGCAGCCCCTGCAGTTACTGTGCCATCCTTTTGACACAACATGAGCAGACATGCAATGGACTCAGTCCCAGGGATCCCCCATGCCAGCACACAGTGAGTATGCTGTTTGCTTGGGGCTGTACGTGGGCTCCCCTCAGGGCTCTGTGAAGGGTTTGGGTATGAGCCATAAGACCTGGGGGCTTGGGATGTGCTGGGGGAATGCTTCTCTTCTAGCAACAAGCGCTTGCAGATGCATGTGGCTAACAGTGGAGCCTTTGTTGCTTCCCTGGGGGTGTAGAAAAGACTTGAACGTGTTGCCAAAAGTGTTTTCTGAGAGCTCTGAGTTGCTGGTGCTGGCTTCACTGATAGCTGAAAAACAGTAGCACATGCAGGCTTCCCAGGCACGCTCCAAGAGGCACCATGAGAACACCAATTTAATATGGTCCCTGGAGAGTGCTAGGATGTGCTTCCTCCTACCTGAAATGCTCAGGAAGATGGCTGGGCAGCCAGATGGCTGTATTCGTGTGGAGCTGTTATTAATGTTTCATCTGATTGTGTTTCCAACATGGTTAATACGACTTCTAGGTTCCCCCAGCAGGTTTGTGTTAAATCTAAACAGAACAATGATCAGCTCTACTGGGGGCTTGACTGGTGAAATTGGGAGTTAGCTGATCTGCTGCTGAAGTGTGCCCGTGCACTCATGGGAATAAGCAAAGCCCATGGGTGTCTGTAGAGGATGCTCAGCCACAGGCAAGAGTGACCACTGGGTCTCCTATGTGGTGTCAGCAGGCCTAGAACCCAACAAATGGCCTTACCCAAAAATGTCTGGGTAGAGGCAGAGAATCTTAGGGAAATAAGTTGTGTATATAAGCTGTGCTCCAAAGAGATGCTGTTGTGGCTTGACCACAGTTAATGCCTCTCTGCTGGTGGAGGGGCAGCAGAAGAAGCTGTTGGTGCGTTGGCATGGGCTTCTGGTGTGTGAAAGCCCACAGCATCATATCTGCTCCTCAGCAGTGTCTGTGGTCTCTGGGCCACTGCATGTTCCCTGCTCATTTGGAGACCTACAAAAGATGTGATGAGTGGAAAGGGAAACTTCAGAGAGTGCAAGACAATAGAAGCAGGGAGCTCTGCCAAGACTTGGATTGCCTGTCCTTTTCATAAACATTTCATGTGGAGGTTACCCGAGTTGAAAAAACAAGTGAACCCAGAACACCCACCCTCTCTGGAGGAATTGAGTTTATCGTTAATAATCTACTGCTAAAAGGGTAACATCTGTTTTGGACAAACTGTAATGAGATTTAAACCCCAGGTGGAGGGAGGACTTCACAGTAATAAATGACTTTCTGTATGTCTAAATAGTTTTAATTTTTTTTTCTGGCAGAAATGGCTGCTTTTCACCTCAGGCTTCTTTTTGCCAGCTCTTTTTGTTTAATGATTGCTATTAATTTCCAGGGTGGCAGATGGATTCTAGCCTGGTGTAGTCTGAAATGAGGAAAAACAGCCCAGGAAGGTGTGAGCTTGCCATGAATGTGAGCATGGGTCACATGTGTCTTGGTGGGATGCCACGTGTGTTTGCTTTCCAGGGGAACTATTGTTTCTGCTCCCATCCCCAGGATCCTCAAGCATCTCTCCCTTTCCTTCAGATAGGAAAGGGAATTGGCTCTTTTGGTCACTGCTGGTAGCGCTGCTGGTTTAGACCTTGAAACATCAAAGCTGCTGATTTCAGCAAGGCTTTAGGAGGAATTCAAAGCAGCACTTAAGCACTTAATTTTTTTGCTAAATCTAAGCTGAAGTGAGCTGGAGAGCAACACGTGGTCCCCAAAACATGGGAAGGAGCTCACTGCCTTGGTTGGGTGATGCCCGTGGCTGCTGCTGCCAGAGGATGGGGATTCCTCCTTGGGCATGAAATGCAGGC
This sequence comes from Phasianus colchicus, assembly GCF_987193195.1. NCBI lineage: Eukaryota > Metazoa > Chordata > Aves > Galliformes > Phasianidae > Phasianus > Phasianus colchicus. The sequence continues at coordinate 13,763,196 of NC_143451.1, forward strand.
TTCAGTGCTTTTCCCACGTAGCTCTGATTTGTATGGTATGGGATGCTCCAAATGGGAAATCCTCTGAAGGTGGAGACAGGTGGCTGCTGTTAAATCCAGTGGCCCATGTTGCAAGTTCCTAGTGCCCAAAAAGGCATTTCCTCAGACCTCCTGCCACCATCTCCTCAAGGAGAAGCCTGATGAAGAGCTAATGCCAATTAGTGCCTCAGTGTGCTGATGTGTCCTGCCTGCCCTTTCCCGTGTTGAAGGGGCATGCCCAGGATCTGGGCATGCAGGGTGGCTGGGGGAAGACCACAAAAAGAAGCTGGTGATGGACCACCACGTGGCGGTGCTCCAGGATGGGAGGATGGGGGAAGGAGGGAGGGTTTCTACTGCTTGGGGTGAGCCCCAGTGATAGAGGGAAGGGCGTAGAGATAGAAAGTGTAGCATCTCAGGTGATGCAGATAATCTCCCTTAATCTCCTGCTCAAAATAACCCAAAGTCAAGTAAAGGAGGGATTATATGGCCTAAGCCACTGTTATCGCCAGGGTGTAACAGACTTAGGTTGCATCTGAAGGGCTGCCAAGGAGGAAGAGGAGTGCAGCAAATGTCGGCCTGTTGGCAGTGCCTCAGTGTGAGGGTGTCTGGGGAGGCTGGGGACCCTCCTGGGACAGTCCAAAGAGAGCAGGGCTGCAGGAGAGGTGGCTGCCTGCAGCCTCAGAGGCCTGTGTGGGGACCTGGTCCAAGGTGTGTCCAACTGCGTGGAGATGATGCAGTCTTTTACACCTTGGCATTGGTAATAGGTTTATTCTTAGCATGGGAGTCAAAGTACTTCTTACCTGTTAATTATTCTAATGGGAGAAGCCATCTGACTCAGCTCTACAGCTGAGAAAATGAGCCCCTGAAGAGGTAAACAGCCCATCAGGTGCTGGAGCAAGGTGGGCAGTCCTTGCTCTCCCATCATCCAACTCCATCATTTCTATTTTTAAAGGAATTTGCCTTACACACCCTTGGCTGCACGCTCATGGTAGCCATGAGGCACTTGTGCGCTGAAGGCATCTCCTACCCTTTGCTAGAAAGTCACATCCAGGCTCAGCTGCTGCCAGCAAGGGCTGAGTTGCAGAGCCCTGTCCATCAGCTCCTGGTGATGCCTATGAGATAGCAGCACAGAGACAGTGTGAAGTGGCATTGCCCTGGGGAGGGAGCGGAGTGTGTTCATTTTAATGAGCTTGTCCATGCCTAAAGGGGAGAGAAAGCGAGAGAGGCCAACCTGGTTTAATAAACTCCAGCATGCAGATTTAATCAGATGGATCATTGTTCCTTGCACAGGGATGAATATATTAAAAAAAAAAAAAATTCAAATTTCTTCCCCTTTGTTTTTCATTTGTATTGTATGCTATGGTGTGATAAAACATCCTAGGGCCAGCTCGCAAGCCAATAACAGAGATGGTGGAGGAGAGGAAGGTGCTGATCTATTTGAGCAGGAGGGGTGAGGCTGGGCTCACAGTGAGGGCTACAGCACGTTCAGCCCTAGGGAAGATGTGTGTCTGGGCTATGAGCTACCATCAGCACCTTTTCAGACCTCCAGCCCTAAATTCCAGCAGTGCAGTAAGGTTGCAGCTTGAGGTATGAATGTTAGGAGCTACCTGGTGCTAAAAGCCATCCCTTGGGCAAACCTGACATCTGTGCCACCCCATGCTCCTGCCCTTGCAGAATGGTGGCCCTGTGTGCAGCACAAAGCAGTATGCAGTGTAAGGCTGTGTCAGTGCATGCACTGGGAGGACATGGCCGTGGCTTATGGGTGTCTTGCCCTGTGGGTGTGCACAAAGCCAGCTTAGACCAAAGAGTATTCGGTGCTAAATCCTGGTTGGACTACCTGAAGCTGTGGTATCACCTGCCTTTGGGAAGATTGCCCTAAAGTGCAGCATTGACCCGTCCATGAAAATGTCACCTCCGGCCATTTGGTGTTAAAAATTAAAAACTTTGCCTTCTGGCACACCCCCACGTTACTGCTTCATTACTTTATCCATTCCTGGGTATGAGCGCTAATAAATAATCCCACTTCCATTCCTACTGTTGTTTAAGTGGTCATTAATTGTGGTTTATATGCTGTCTTTGTATATTTGTGTACGACAGCTTCTTCATGATTCCTTGATTAACCGTGATTGATTGCGTATTTTAAAATCAATTAAAAGTTTTGCCACTGCAAGGTAGAGTCTTTAGCAGTAATGCTCCAAGACGTTGCCATTTATAATGGAGCTACTGTATTGCTGGCTTTCATTAGTGTGGCACACAGTGATCTTTTTTGTCTGGATCTGTGCAAACGTGTATAAGTGAGCGTGCACACACTTGTGGGTTTTTTTGAGTGAGTTATAGCTGGAAAAGAGGGGGTGGTTTCTCTCAAGGTTCTGGACCACATAGGGTGGGTTGGTTTCATGGCCAGCCAGGTACCACCAACTCCCTTCCCTAAGAGCTCAGTGCAAGTCTTGAGTCCCACAATGCAAAATTTCTGTACTGGCTTGAAAGCACTGTGCCTTAGCCAGCTCCTCTTTACCAATTAGATAGCTGCCAGTCTGCTCAGCTAAATGGGGCCACCGAGAGTGGTGTGCATCCTTCTGAACTGCTGTTTCAGGGAGAGAGTCTGTGCCTTGTGGGGGTGCATAACTGTGCAGGTATATGGTTGTGGTAGTGATACAATGCTGATGTGATGGAGGAGGAGATGTGGCTGCTGCTCAGGCATCAGGGCATGTGCTGGAGCACAGATCTCTCTGCTTCGTAACACCAGTGCTGGTATTATATCAGTCCTCAGCTCGTCATACTGCTGCTGAGCTGGGAGAATGTGTCCAGCACCAGAGCAGGAGATGAGGTTAACACTGCTTTCTTCATGCTCTGTGCCTTCTCCTGTAAATCTCAATCCAGCACGCATGCCTCTGCCCAATGCATTGAATCAGGGGCGAGGACACCATGTAGATCTTGCACAGCTTCTTGGATGTGGGAAGAACCAAAATCTCTGGGGGGAAGTAGGGCCCTATTTACTGATTTCCCCTCTGCCCCTTTTTTCCCCCAGCATCCCAGCTGCACCCAGGAGTGCCAGTGAGGGGAAATCACCAATCTAGTTAACTGATGGGGGAAGTGCTCTGTGCAAGCCCTGGAATGGGATGGTTCTGTCGTATTAACTCTCCTCCTCGCGTTGATGTTAATGAAATAAAGAAATATGATGGTTCCAGACTTTTAAACTTCTTATAGCTCCATTTGCATAATGGCCACTGCTACCCTGAACAGGAACTGATCTGTCGAAAAATATTGTTCCAGCCCTCTATCATTCAGCTCAATGGAAGGCGCAGATTGGCCCACAGGGGCTGTTTTTTGCTGATGGAATGGAGTATGCCTCGCGCCGAACATAAAAAGCTAAAATTAGGACTCAATTCAATATTGTAAAAAAGAAATTGGTTAAAAGTTATAGATCAATAACTGTTAACGTGACTCTATTTTTCAGGCGGGTCATGTTTACTGCTGCTGGTGATGTGGGGATGGCTCCTTCCCACCTGCTGAAGACACTCTCCTGTCCCTTCGGAGCAGTCTGTTGTGGCTCAGCTGTCCTGAGCGGCCCTGTGAGCTTTGCTGCAAGCTCTGGAGTTTGTCATGAATGTTTGCTGCGCTGTGGAAGGCCGGGCTTGGCTGCACCCAGCTCCAGGACTCTTCTCCACCTTCCTGCGTGACGCTTGGCATCGAGCAGTGAGTGATGCTGGCAGCGTCCCTCTGAGATGGAGGACCATGCCTCACACCTCAGTGCCCCAGATTCCCAGACCTCAATGCCCTAGAGCAACTCTTCTTGATGCCCTTGATCACTGCCCTCTGCTCTTCCATGCCCTCTATCTCTGCTTCTTACTTACCTACATCTCAGCTCCTTGATTACCAACATCTTTGCTCCTCCATGCTCTGTGTCTCTGCTTCTCCTCATCCTGGCTCTCTGTTCCGTGATGATCTAGATCTCTGCTCTTTGATGCCCTAGATTTACACTTATCAGTGCCCTAGATCTCTGCCTGCTGCAAAGACTGCTCCTCTCCCAGCAGACGATTCCTGCACTACTTCCACCAATTTGAGAGTAACTGGATGCTTTCACCCCCTGGGTCTTGGTCTTGGTGTGTTTGTCCTGTCCGTTACAGCAAGGTAAGCATCTCTTCCCCCATTGTGTGTATTTAAACCAGGGTGCCCGCAAGCAAAAACTGTATCTCTCAGCAGCATTGTGTGTTTAGGGTGCATAGACCCAGATAACAGGGATGGGGAGCAGGGAGCTGGCTGAGCATTGTGAGCCAGTGTGATGATGGTCCTTCTGCCCCCAGTCACCTTGGGCTTGCCTCTGACAGCTCATTACAGCTAGTCTTTGATCACTTGCCTCTCCCCCTCTCTGTACTTGGAAATGCTGGAGAGCTTTCGTGACTGATATTATCAAAAAGGACGTTTTTATTTCCAAAATATACAGTGTAATTAGAACTGCAAAGGAAGAGAGCAGCCAGTCCATAAAAACACCCGCTCTGCGACAGTCTCTGTCCTGACCCTGTGGGAACTGGCAACAAAAGACTGCTGGGTTTGGGGGAGAACAGTTTCCCAATTAATGGGAGCACCCCTCAGGTCCCAGCCAAAAAGAGCTCTTCCACTGCATGGGAAGGCTTTGCTGTGGAAATGCTCTCACTCACAGCCGAACATGTTATGCTGGAAGCATGGATTGAATAACTTCAACCAGCAACACAGAGACCCTCACCTAACCCATCAGCATGGAAATATGCCTTCTGATGAAGTGATTGAAAGCCCCACTGCCACACACAGCATTGCTAGCATATTTTCAGCTTTGTAGTGCCCTCTCCCACAGGCAGCTCCATCCTATAGGGTGCTGCTGGCCATAGGCAGGGGCTGCCTCACAGAGACCCAGCTCCTGTCCTTCCATTCTCTACAGCTGCCCCAGGAAACAGCTGACTTCTTAAAAATTGATGGGGTTCATTTCCTGCCTCTGTGCACTTAAAGCATCAGCTCTGCCACTACCAGCAACGTCCACATTAATTACTATCATACTGCAAGTACCTTTGTGTGCGCTGCCTTGCCTGGAGAGTCTGTCCCAGCAGTGACCTGTGTTTTGCTCCCCTCAAGACCTTGCCCATGGCTGAGGTTTCCAGAGCTGCTACATGTGCAGCTACAAAGCTGGGATAGCCCCAGAGGAGGAGAGGAAGCAGGAAGGGTCTGCACACAGATCCTCTCTGATCCAGGCTCAGAGGTTCACCTGGTGCCTGGGATTTTCCTTCTCTCCTCCCTGTGTCCTATTGAGCAGCAACACCCCAAGACTGTGTGGAGTCCCCACACTGAGTGCCCTCAGCTCTGAGCCCCAGGGTGCAACCTTCAGCATTCCACCACCGAGTCCCTCCAAACAGAAATTTTCAGTTTCCAAGGAAAAAAAAAATCTGGTCATGGAAAAACACCCAGCTCACTCAAACAGAGTTGGGGCCAGGCCATGCTGCTATTCAGTGCCCTGTGGACTGCAGAAAATTATAAATTCTTTTCTTTTTTTTTTTTGCATAAAATTACAATTATCCAGTGTTTAACACAAGCATGTCTTAGACCGTGAAATGAGTTGCATGAGAGAGATAAAGCAAAAGAAAGTAAGAGGAAGCAGGAGCCAGCAACTGCAAAGATCATTGGAAAAGCCTGTTCAGCATGAACCAAAGGGCTCCAACCCAGGTATCGTGTAGAGCCTCATCAAGGCCTGACCAAGGGTGTCCTTTGAATACATGAACCTACCAAAATGAGGATCTGGAGGAGACTGACGAGCACTGGAGAACGCATCCAGAATACTTCATCACTGCCTTTTCCTATTCACCTAAGAATCCCAAAAGGCCTGCAGGCAATTGGTAACAGTTCCTCAGAAAAAGGTCTAGGAATTATAGCGGGTCATGAGCTGAACGTGGGCTATCAGTATTGCAACGAGTGGCACGGTGCCCTGGGAGATGTGTGCAGCAGCATGACCTATCCAGGCTCACCACATCATCTCTCTTGCTTGTTCAGTGCTGGTGAGGTCTACACTGGAGCAAATTCTGGTATCGGCAGCTCGTGTCAAAAGGGAGGCAGCAACACTGCAGTCAGCATGCAGGGAACAGTGAGAATGATCAGAGGTCTACAAGACATGACCTACAAAGAAAGATTGAAAGAACTGGGTTATTTAGCCTAAAAGAGATGATGGGAGAAGAGATGTGATAACAGTCTTCAAGTGCTTAAAAGGCTGCTGCCAAGGGGAAGAGAATAATCTGTTCTTTATGTCCATGGTGGACAGGACAAGAAATAATCGGCTTAAATTACAGCAAGAGAAATCAGGTTAGACACCGGGACAAAACCGGCGAGGCTGAAGTTGGGCAGAGAATGACAGCAGTGCTCTTGGAGGCGGAGGGGTTCTGTTGGGTTGGGATCGCTGTGGGGAGAGGCTGATGTGCTTCCACATCCCTGCAATGCCTCTGACACGAGGTTTGGTGGTGCTGCATTTCCCAGAGCAAGGTCATGCTGCAGCCATTGCTGCTGGGGGGATGAATCCCAGCCACTTTGTCTTGTGAGAACTTCCAAGACAGTAAAACGCGATTTTGTAGCAAACTGAGAGCACAAGTCAACATTTTCGGTTATTTTTCTTGCAGTGAAAAAATACTTGAAAATGGATTTTTTTTTTTCTCCCATCTATTTTGGCCATCCTATTGCAACACAAACAGAGCAGAGTGCCCCAGCCATGCCCCATGGGCAAGCCAAAATGACATAGTCCAAACGAAACCTGTGTGATAACATCCTTGCTGAAAACATCGGTGAACTCAATCTCTTCCCTTCCAAACAATTAGATGGAGTTGAAATACCATTTTCTGAGTGAGGAGATTGCCCTGAGATGTTTTCCAACTGGCTCAGAGGGTTCTTGCTACCTGAGAGGCAAAAAGAAAAGGAAAGGCACGTGCATGTCCAAGAGCAGCACTGCTTCTGCTGGCAGCGCGGTGCTGCTGAGTGCGCACCACTGGCCGAAGATTGAGAGATGCTGTGTTCTCAGGAGAGATGATTATTACCACTGGATTCCAAGAGCAATCTTTTATTTTAAAACCTGCCTCCTAATTCATTTTATATTTACCCATAAAATGTTGGCCAAGGTTTCTGAGAGCTGCGGTCTTTTGGAAAGGCCAAGTCTCCAGCCGAGCTGACTCAGCAGAAGCTCTCCTGATCGAAGCAGTGCCTGTGTGAGTTCATTCCACCCCTGGGCAGGGATGGAAACAGAGGAGCTGGGCTCTCCCTGGCTTTGTTTTCTGCAAGGAGCAAAGCTTGCTGCTGGCCTGCAGGGCTGGGAAGGGGACTGACAAAGTGCATAATTCTCCCTGCTTGTTTCCCTCCTGCTGTGCGTCCCAACTTTTGTTCACTTGCAGTTTAGTACATCTGAGATGAGAATCAAAAGAAAGAAGAAAAAAGAAGAAAGAAAAAAAAAAAAAAGATGAAATCCCTGTAAGTAATTAGTTTTCAGCCCTTCTGCCCAGCATCAAGGAAGGATGCAGAAAATACCCAGCTTATTAAAACATCCCCCTGCTTCCACCCAGGATGCTCTGGGACAGGCGTGCCTTGCCTAGGGACAGGTATCCCAGCTCCTTCCCATGCCACAGTGGGAGCACACTGGGACTTGGACTAATTCTAACATAGCCCCTGGTGCCAAGCCAGTTTCTGCCTTCCTTTTCCCATGTTGCTGATTGCCCTAGTTGTTCCCCTGGCTCCTGGGCGCAATGGTAATGCCTCCCCTATCCATATTTGTGAGGCAGTGGTGTCCTAAGCAGCTCATCCTTGGGAGATAAGGTCTCCTCTGCAGAGCCTGGTCTTCATCCTACTGCTATTGTGGGCCCTCCTCATCCAAGGGCGCTGGGAAGAGAAGAATTTGATACTGCAGACTGCAGTGGACTCCTATCCCAGGTGGACCAAACCTCCTTTGCTTCAAGGAAAAATTCATGTTAGGATGAAGGGAAAATCAGAAGGAAGCTGAAAGTTGCCCATTTCATACGTTGGAGAGGAGCTGCTTCTGATATCTCTTACGAGGCATTTGAGTGGTGGCCAGGCTATGAAATAAAGCCAAGGCCATTTGGATTGACAGCTCATTCCACACACAAGCAAAGCCCAGAAGACTATCCAGAGCTTCACAAAAACAATGGGCTAATAGATAAGTACATAACGAAAACCTAGTGAGAACACCAGTATCTCCTAAGTTCAGCTTCATTCAGAAAGCCAAGAATATGGAACTGAGTCAGTTTGTGTCCGATGGCCATAATGAACATGCCACAGGAGATGCCCGGAAGGAATAATACCATAAATTGGCAAGGTTGCAGCTGCATTCATCTGCGCAAACAAGAGCTGGTCATCCAGAATCCAGCAGTATCAAATAGTAGTACATCAGTTCCAATGTTATTATTTCTACCTTCAAGTATGGGTGGGAACGCTCAGAATCTGACGGCAGCCCCAACAGGTGTGTCAGTACTGTGAGAGCCAATGCTGGAAGGCCATCCAGGGGTATGAAGCAGAGTTAATTTATTCTAGCTGATGCTGAGGATCATCAGGGGATTCAAACCACCATCACCACTACCACCACCTAGTCCTCTGGAGAAGGCTGTATGTGTCTGGGACGTGCATCAGTAATGACCCATACTAGCTGGAGTCTGCAGCCACAAACCTGTGTTTTGAGCAGCCTACACCTGGCTCAGGAGTGGCTTGCATTGATTTGGGAGCTCTGGTCTCCTTTCTCGAGGGGCTTAAGGATGGGTGCAGGGTGAGGACCTTCTCCCCAGGTTGTTTGCAGGGGAATCAGGGTGATTGGAAGCCAGTGGGCCTCTGAGCATTGCACAGCGTTATTCATGTAGCAGCTAATGGAGCTTACTCAATCCATAAAGATTTTTAGTCAGGAGTTTGATGTTAATTATGGACCAAAACATTTAATAGCCCGTTACACTTCCACGAGGCATTTTTTTAATTAAAAAATGATATATTGCAGAAAAGGGGAAAAAAACAGAGGGGAATAATTGAAGATTGTTTTATTCTGGAATGACCCGAGGCAGGGAAGGCAACAAGGAGTCAGCGTGTCGGAAAACGTGATGGCAGTGGCATAGACCTGGCAGCATGGGAAGAGTGGAGCAAGGTGGGAGCAGCTGAACCTCTGGGAGAAGGGAGAAGGAGCCCTGGGGCAGGTGGGTGGGTGAACAATGAGGGGGTCTGTGCTCTGTGCTGAGCTGCCCGACCTCTTGAATCATTTGTCTGTGCTGCAGAAGACCTTGGTTCAAACCCTTCTTTCTGCATCTCTATCAGCTGTCTCTCAGGAAAAACAGCTAAACCCCCAGGGTGGAAATTAGCCTGGAATATGTCAGGGTTGAAGAAAATCTGACATGTCTCGCTCTGACGCTACTCCATTTTTCATTCAACGTTTAAAGATAGGTTGGAGCAGAGGCTGGCTTCGGATGCATTCAGATGGGCTGTGCAAAATGGAAGGGCTTCAGTAGAGCAAGCCAGCATGTCCCATGCCCACCCTGCCCCAAACGGTGCCCACTGGCTGATGAAGGTGAGCCTCCGTCTGGGAAGCTGCTATCCAGCTAACTCAAGAGGGGAGGAGAAGAAATGGGATGGAAGCGTGTCCTGGGGGTGCCCAGGAAAAGTTAGGATGGCTGCTGATCATTGGAAGGAGCCAGACTATGATCCCCACGCTTGCCCAAGTCCTCCCATGACTCCAGCATGGGAGCACTGTTGCTAGCTTCCCCCAACTCTACAATGGAAATAATATTATTCCCTCCTTACAAGGCTTTGAGATGCTCAGTTACTATGGTGATGGGGCCATAAAAGTACCAAAGATAGCAAGAACAATAATAATATCAGACATGGTAAGAGCCAAATAATTGCATTTAGGGCACGCACATAACACAGAAGTGAGAGCCACCTCCACGCACCACAGCGCTCGGGCTCTGAAGACAACTTGTTACACCAACAGGCTCACAGCCTATTTAAGAGCTAATTTCCAATCCCTGCGCCGTCCGCCCAAGGGCGAGGAGCAGCCACAGCTCTGTGCCCACTCCCAGCTCTCCCCTGCAGCAGCCACAAAGCAGGGAGCGGTGGGATGAGGGTCCCTTGCCAAGGCCAACATCAGCACACCAGCACTGTCACACCACGTCCCCGCAGATGTGCGGCCGCCACTTTGTTTGACCAGCTGAACGTTTCCCCCAGCACAATGCTGCTGGCGGTTTGGCTCCTTTTTCTCTGCTGCTTTGTCTCTTGCCTCGTTTTTTTTCTTTTCTTATTTTTTCTTTTGAAATGTATGGGGTTTTAATTGAAAAAAAAAAAAATGTATAGCATCTGTGGCTGCTTAATAACACCTGTGTGTGGCAAGGCAGCTTTTCAGCAGCTATTGTCACAGCGTTATCATCTGTGCAGTGCTGAGCTGCTGCTGCATGACCCCCTCAGAACTGCTCAAGCAGGAGCCATCCTCGGAGGGCACGTAATTAACAGGTGATGCAAAACAATATGCTGTTAAAAAAATATGAGCGACAAGCCTTCTAACTAGGGGGATGCTCAGGGATGCGCAGGCAATGAGTTTGCCATGCCTCTATGAGAGTGGTGCCTGCAGGCATCCGAGGGGCAGTGCATTTCAGCTTTTGTGTCAGCTCTGCATCTCAATCCTTGGTGGGCACCCACCTCCTTTGGACCTGAGAAGCTCAGGTGGGGCGCAAATCCATCTCCCCATTGGGTGAATGAATGAAGTCCTGTTCCCAGATGGTGGAGCGGTTTGGCCAGGGAATAGAAGAGCAGCACAGCAAACGTCTCCATGTCCAGCCCCGTGTGATGCAACTCTGCAGAGCCCCATGTAACCCTGGGCATTTATGCAGAACCCTCCGGGCACTTCCCCTCAGCTCAGCCAATGCATCCAGGCTTTGAATTTCCCTCATCTCTCAGAATACATTAAAAAAATCAATGTAATTACACAGCAAACATTAATTATGATCAAAAATGCAGCTGAGAGGGATTGATCTGGAGGAGCTCGCTAGGCTGTAGCTAGCCACAGAACTGCCAAAAAATCAGCTCAACGAGGCTGAGGCCACGGGGATGTCTGAACAGCAAGGCGTCCTCGGAGACACCTGGATTGTGGTTTCTGCCCCTGGTTTCTCTTATGGCAGGCACAGGGATGGGTGAGCTCCATGGGGATGGAGCAGCTTCCTGGTCACCACAGCCACATCAGTGAGGTGAGTGGTGCAGAGCCTTCTCAGATGTTGCCATAAAGCATATGGACAACTCTGCCTGGCAATTTGCTCAACAGTAAAGCTATCTTCGTCTCCAACTTCTTCCCTTAGACCCCAGTAGGTTCTTGGAGCTCTCCAGGGATGAGGCTCCCCTGCACCCTGCGCTGTCTTTTGGCCATCCTGATTCTTAAGAAGCTTTTCCTGAGCGTCTCACTCAACTTGGCTGCACTTCAAGCCTATTACAGCTTGTCCAACCAGCCACCGATTGATCACCATCATCTTTACAACTGCCCTTTCCATTCTGGATGAATGTTACACACTGTCTCGCTCTCAGTCTCTGTCCTGGAGCACAAACCCAGCTCCTTCAGTCCATCTTCCCGGAGCATGTTTTTCCAAACACTCGGAACTCTCTCAATTTGTCTGAATTTCTCTGAAAGTTGTGATGTCCAAACCTGGAGATATGTATCTCCTGCTGTTGCCTTACCAGCACTGAATAGAGCCAAATAAATTACCTTGCTGTCTTCCATCTGAAGCTATTAATACATCTCCAGGCAAGATGTGCCTTTTCTTTCCTTTCCTAAAGCACCAGGTTATTGTCTGCTGCTCAGTTTGAGGGCTACTCTGCTGCCTGAGCCTTGGCTGCTCTCCTGCTGGCATACCAGTTCTTCCCCATCTTACATCTGCGATTTTGATATCGCCTTCCTAAGTGAAGCACTTTGCACTTGACTTTATTGAATTTCAGTGTATTGATTTCAAGCCATTTCTTCAATTTATCAAAATCATTTTGCTCTGAGGAATCTTGCAGCAGCTTGTCTTGCATCTGCTCTGTTGACAAAAGGTCTTTAGTCCTCAAGGCTATCAAGCCAAGACTGCATAGTAGTCCTTAAAATAGCCAGAAAGTACCATTTGAGAGGCATGGGGACAACAGAAAATAGAGGTTTTAGGCTGGTTTGCACAGAAATGGCCACACAGGGTGCAGAAACAGCAGGAGGAGATGGGGTGAAGCACTGCGAGCACTGTGGGAACACTATGGGTCCTGGGGTGAGAGCAGGGCTGCGAGATGCTGGGACCCTGCTGCTGGCCTGGGGACAGCCCTGGATGGAGTGGGGGTGGTGGGGTTTAATGGCTCCCCTTTCTTTTCAGGCCTGTGTGTGATGAGCTGCCCCATTGCCCCCTTGGGGCTTGCATGGGGACATCCTGCAGCACCAGATGTTAATGGCACTGCGTGGGGACAGCAAAACCTGGACTAAGAGAATGGAGTCCATCAGCCAGGTGAGAGGTTTTTGTTATTGCTCCATTCTATAAGGCAGGGGAAGGCACCTGGAAGCAGATGCTTGTCCTTTGGAGGAGGGAGCAGCTCTTGGCCCTTCTGCTTGGGCACACTGCAGGACCCCAAGGTTTTGGGGATACACCCACACCCAGCACCCATCCTGTGTTCTTCCCTCTGCTTCTCCCACCTTCCCCTGCAGCCTCCTCCTGCCCAGCATGGCAGGCTGCTGCTCAGACAACCATTACCCAGGTAGCAGGAGGAATTTCCTAGAAAACGGTACAGAAAAGCACCTCCTGCAGAGCTGCCTCCTAATAAGTCCCTGTTCTTCCACAGGCGGAAGGCGAAGCGGCCGAGCTTCAGCTGCACACACAGCAGGAGGGATGGGGAACGCGCCGGGAGCGAGATGCAAACAGACCCAGGGAGGGGGAAAGCAGAGGCGTCGTGGAAGGGCTGGAAGACAAAATGGTTTCCTTGGGAAAAGGCTGGCAAGCCTCAGCTGGAAAGGGACAGCAAGGGAGAGATGAGAGAGCTGCTCCGGGTTGTGGAGAGAAGAGGAGCATGGTTTGGGTAAAGCTGAGCTCACCCTGGCCCTTGACATGGTAATGATGCAGACACAGACGTGTGATAAGCCCTGCTCTGCACACACTTTAAAATCTAAGTAGCTTATGAATAAGTAATAATCCCTATTCCCAGTGCCATAATCTATATTTAATTAAGAAAATAACTAAATGGCGGGAGTAAAAGGGGCTGTGTGGGGAAACGGTGGCAGAGGCACTATGAGATAAGCTCTGGTGGGAACAGGGACAAAAGGCAAACGCAGCATGGTCATGGTGGCATGGTGGGGCTGCTGGGCTGGGCACAGGGTGACCTGCAGGAGGAGGTCTGCCCCAGCGACTGCCAGGGTCAGCACTGAGCTGAATGCTGGGCAGCTGCATTGTTGGTGTGCTGTGTGTCTTTGTGTTCCCTCCGGCTCGATGCTGGTGCTGATGGTGGGCTGCATGGAAAGTGATGTTCCAGCGTGCCCAAGCACTGTTTGACAGCACCCAAATCACAGCCTTTGATACTGTTACAACATGCTGCTTAGTGCCTGTGATAAAGCATTCTTGGCAGGATGCTCCAAATGTCTTGCACTGACACAGGAAAGCAAGCCCTGCCAGAATAACCCGTGCTGAGATGGGAAGAGAGCATTCTAGGTGATGCCAAGGGCAGCTCTGATCAACCTCCACTTTGGACAAGAGCAGAGTGTGGTGCCAAAGGTACCTCCATCCAGGGACTCTGCAGGGCCCTTTCACCACCAAACAAAGCTCTTCATAGCTAAAGCCCCACACCTTTCCCACCCAGCATGTTGCACCAAGGCTGCAAGGTGTGGCTGCAGCCTTGCTCACTTAGCTGTGCTTCTTATTTCCCTAGTGGGGATCTGCAGTCACCTCCGCTCCTTTTGGTTGTCAATAGTGAAACTGAGTGCACACCTTCAGGGCTCGGTCAAAGAAAAAAAAAAAAAAAAACAATCTCAATCCACATGCTATACTTTATAAATAGGCCATCTGGTTTTTAAATTGAAAAACAACAATAATCACTGCTGAGAGCCCGCTGAACGAAAGCAGCCTTATTGCCACTGGGACAGATTCATTCTCACCAACAGAAACAGACATATTTTTCAAGCTGCTCTTGAGCTCCTGAAGTTGCTAACGTCCCGCTGCATCACAGTGACTGCAATCAGGTTTTAGCTGCATTCCTCTCCTCTAAGTGCTGTTTTGGGGGCAGGGTGGTGGGGGGTCTGGAGAAAGCAGTTCTTAGCTGGGTGGTGGGGAGCAGGGGTGGGATGGGCTGTGCTGCAGTGGGCATAGCAGCCAGGGAAGCTTAGCTTTCTGCTACTGTTAAGAGGAGAGAAGCATAACTTCCAGAGAGGAGGTCTGTCAAGGGTTCTGAGCAGGAAGAGACATGGAAGGAGCCACATACCACAGTCTGGAGATCTTTGCTTCCTCTCTTCCCAGCGCAGTGAGCTGACTGGGAGCTCAGTGCTGGCCCAAACCCAGCCTGCCCCCAACAGCACCCAGAGCCAGGCATGCAGCCAAGCAGGTGGGGAACAGGAGTGCTGTTGTTTTATCTGGGTTTGGGTCCTTGAATCAGAAGGCTGGACACCATTAGCCATTGCTGATCCAGAGCCAGTGTCTGAACGCATGCGGCAGTGGCTCACATTGCTGGATCCCTGCCTGGGTGCTGCTTCAGGCATGGCTGCCAGCAGGCTCGTGCCATTGGCCTGCTCATATCACAGTCAGAACAAGTGATGTGGGACTGATGGGATGCCACCGTCCTGGGCACGCCATGGCACAGGAGGTGGGGCTGAGAGGGTCTTCTCTGTGCCAGAGTCTGAATGCTGCCTTTGGGCAGGAAGTGAGGACCTGTAACATTGACCTAGCAAATGATGTTGGCTGCTCCGTGCTGGAAGATGTCGTTCTGAGCACAGCACATGGGTTCAAATGTTATGGAGAGATAAGAAAGGTGCAGACTTGGAGGTGGAGGAGAAAGGAAAGGAACAAAAACAATTTAATAATGAATATATTATGTAGACATGTCATGCCTCTTGCCTGCTGGCATGGATTAATATCCATAAATCAAAGAGGAAGGGACTGTTTTAAATGCTGGAGATGGAGGCTGGTCCTCAGAAAATTGCTAGAGGGGCATTAATAAGGAGAGACATCTGGGAACGGCTCCAGGTGCATTGGCTGCATGCAGGGGAAATTCTGCAGAACCACTGTCAGCTGGAATGTATTCCTGTGCTGTGGGGACCCTGGGCCCCCATGTGCAGGCTGGAGGAGCCACGACTGAGGCAGGGCTTTCTATCAGCCTCATCTCTGCTGGGCATGCAGTCACCATCTCCCATTCACCACAGTGACTGGGCCCCCAAGGATGGGAGCTGCACCTCTCCCACTGAGCCCCAGGTAAGGGCAGTCCCTGAGCACTGCCCCATAGGGCTGTGCTGAGATGGCACTGTGCAACCTCCCCCATCCCTGGGCAGGATTTGTGCTGGGTGGGGGCTCCTTTCCTCACCACATCACTCGCTAAAGCAGGGATAGAGCACTGGGATTGCATTAATCTCATTTTGTGTGCGTTTTCACAACCCTGATCTGCAGCCAAGGGGAAGGGGCTGGGAGAATTTTGCATTGCGGGGGAACCAGCCAGGGAGGAGCAGCTCCAGGAGAGAGCATCCACTGTCACACACACATGCAGAGACAAGTGAGAAAGCTGGCTGTTAGCAAGGGATGCTACAAAGCATGTGTTCGTGGTATGAGCAGATTATAGGGGAAAGGCAGAAGGCAGGAAGGCTGCAGGAGAAAAATGCTGAGCAAATGGCCCACACTGCAGCACCACTGCTGATTTTCGTGGGGTCTCTTTGAGCTGCAAAAAGGAGAAAAGAAGGATGGAGAAGGCTGAGCATTTGGAAATAGCTCGATGAGCAGCCCCAGGTCCAAACAGTGGAATGAGAGGAGTGGATGTGGGATGGGAACCTCAAGCGAGGGATCCCTGGGGCTGCTGCACGCAAACCCACGTGTGACAAGGGCACAAGCAGGCTCAGCGCTCAGAGTGGGGAATTGCTGTCTGACTGCGTCTCTCCCTGATTTCATTGTGTTTTGTTTAATTGAATTGCACACACGCATGCACACAAAGCCCTGGTGCGTGGTGTGAACTCTGCAAGGAAATGAGCAGCAAGTTGAGGAGGAGGGAGCGAAGCAGGCGGGTGGAAAGGGGCAAAAGGAGAGACCTGCAGGGAGGGCAGTGAGCTGGGGTGGGGGGCACAGCTCCGACCTTGGGGCCCTTCTGTCAGCTCCCACTACAGCCTGGGCTGCTCTCTGGACACAGGACCCTGACCCAGGAGGAGGCAGCACTGCCTCACTTCCATTGCTGTATATCCACAGTGTTAGATGCATGTCCAGCCTGGGCTTCAAGCAAAGCCAAGGGCAGTGCTACTCTGTGATGCTCTGCAGTGCCAGGGGAGTGTGAGGTTAAAGGACGTGAGCATCCTGCCCAGGCTTGCTGTGACAGGCCTCGCATGTGCTTAGTCACATCCAGCTATGAAAACACTCTTGAAACCAAGACATTGATTCAAAGGAGCAGCAGCATTGCAAATACATCTGCCTGTGAGAAGGAGAACTTCAAAAGGGCTGACAGTCACTGAGCCCAGCAGTAACCTTTGGCTAATTAGCTGTCTTGATTTCCTTGCAGTTTATTTTTACACTTCTCGTGCTCTGAAATGCATTTACTGTAATGTCAGAAAGGTCATGGTAAATAAAAAGCTTCCTAGCAATAACTATATCCGCCCCACTGGGCTTTGGCGACTGATAACTTTTGGGACAGGCAGCTTGGCAGTGCTTTGCTGAGGGTTTTGTCTTGCACAGGGCTGTGCTGGGGGCAATAGAGGTTCCTGGGGCAAAGCAGGTATTTCTGAGGAGTGTGATGGACAGAGGGCACATGTAAAAGTGCTCTCCTGAGGTGAAGACTCAGGTGACCAGAATGGGGAGGTGAGATCAGGAGAGCACTGAGTAGATAGGTGGGAGCAATGCTGATGCTTGTAGATAGGAGCCCTGTACCCCTGGAAGGAAAAATCCTGTACCAACCATCGTGCTGCTCCTCCACCTCCACCTGCAGCTCTTCTAGGCACAGACACAGCCCTTTGCTCTACTCATGGTGCCGCATCCCCAGCAGGACCTGACCTCCCTGCCTGCCCCGGAGAAGCCAGCAGAATGGATAGCTTCCATTTGGCCAAGGTCTTGGGGTTAAACTGGGGGGTGACCACAACCCAGGCTACTCCTGCTTCTTTCCACAGGAACGTGCAGCCCATGCTGATTGCATGTGGGCATCCTCCTGCAGGCTCCAACTCAGTGCTGGGCAGAGGCATGAGCACAGGCAGAGCCGTATCACCAGAAAGACAAAGGGTGAGAAAACAACTTCATTATCTCTGTGCTGTGACCTCCAGTGCAAGCCACTCGGTGTGTGGCTCCCCTGCATTGTGCACAAAGATCAGTGGAAGGAAGCATGGACCTGAAAAGACACCGTTGCATTAATGAGCAGAAATAAAGCCACTTGTAGAGGATGCTGCTTCCATAGGGTGGGAGTTCGCCCCATGTATCCTCATGTATGGGCTGTGTCAATCCTGAGCCTGCAATGTTATGCCATGCAAAACAAAGAGGGAATAACTGCTGGGAACCAGTGCCCCGGTAGAACTGGACCTGCACCATGGGATGTGCTACTGGGAAGCATCCCGTGGTGAGGACTGCCCCATCCCACCTCGTTCTGAGAGCTAGGGCAAGGAGTAAGGCATCAGTGGGATCATTAATTTCATTGTGGGTTTACAAGCAGTGAAATCTGCTCCTTCCTCTCTGCAGAGTCAGCAGCTTCCCCCCACCATGTATTACATTTTATTCTATAAGTGCAAAGTGATTTCCATTGAGGGTAGGGACACTGAAGCACAGAGAAAAAGGAGAATAATATCTTATCTTCCTTTAATCCCCACCATCCCAAAGGGTCGCAGTGCCGTTAGCTTCCCTTTCTATATGTACGCACAGTTAATTAGCATTGCTAGAGAACTGCAGGTATTCTCAGACTTAGTGGAGGGAATATCTTGTAATAGGACGGTAAGCAAATTGTTTCTGCTGTTTCTATTACAGCCAGCTTTGATTATCCGGGGTAATGGGATAACAGGGACAAAGCAAAAACATGGATAACATGAAACCTATGCAAATGAAGCTGAGAAAAAAAGTGATGCTGAGACTAATGGAGGAAAGAAAGGTCAGCAGTGCTGATGATGGAGCGTGGAGATCCCTGTGCTAGCACTGCCATGAGCTCACACACCCATGTATGATGGTACCTGGGTTGGGTGCTTCTACCCAGCGCATGGAGCTGCTCAAGAGAAGCTGTGGGATGAGGGTGGCCTTGCAGATCTATAGGTCCTGGCCCTATAGAGGGAGCAGAGATCTTCCCTGGATGGTACAGCCAAGTTACAGCACAGGGAGGGGAGCTGCATTAAAGCCAAGCACTTCAAAGCCTCCACATGAGGGATATGTCATTAAAATAAATAAGATTTGGGCACCCAACCCTCCTCCTCCTTACACAAGCAGGAAGAAGCCCAATTTAAAGGTCAGCATCTTAAAATCTTTCGCTGTGTATATAGCAGGATAACTCAGCTCCAAACAGAAACCCCACACCCGCCTGATGAGCCGCTCTTTGTAGGAGCATGGCAGGAGCACTGAGAGCCCAATAGTGCAAAGATAGGGGCTGTGATAAAGCAGGAGGGAAGATAACAGAGGAGCTCCAAGAAGATCCAGCCCCAACCACATCTCCCTGGGCAGAGGACCAGCCCAGCAGCCCTTGAGTTGCTCTGTAGGCCCCCATCCCTAAAGGGGAATTTCAAATCCACAACACCAACGTCATGGAGGCAGCTCTGCGAAATCTCTGGTGGTGGTGGGAGGATGGAAAGGGCACCCGTGGAGATGAGCCAGCAAGAAGAGAGGGAGGAATCTTGGAGGAAGACTAACCTTCTTAATAGGTTTTATTGATTTAACCCAAAGAGAGAACAGTAGGGGGAAATTTATGCCATTTAAATGCGAACCAGCAATAAAAATAATCATTAGAGTCATAATCTCAATCTGTTAGCATTTTATGTAGAAATGAGCTTAATGGGAATGTTTTCCATGTAAACTATTTGCATTTACTTAGTACGAATAAGCCTCTTAAATATAATTCAGTCATTACCACTGAGTTTTATTAAGAGGTTGGTCTGGGTCCTAACAGCTTTAAAGTGCCTGTCTTGGAGAAGCTGCTGGCCTGCCCCAGCCAGGATTTAATGTTCACATCCCCATGGATATTCTTGTTTCCACACTGAGGATACATGTGGATTTTGATGGCATTCACTCTTCACCCAAACTGCACATGAGATTTTGAGACTGACCAAGGAGGGGCTGCATTTCTCAGTCAGATATTGGGGTCTTTTCAGAGGAAAAGTGACTTCAGAGCACTTTTCCAGGCCCTTCATTTCCTAGAAACAGCGAGAAGCATCAGACAATCTTTCTTAGCAGCTTCCTCCCTAGTAAAATAAGAGGAAAACATAGTCTACAGGGAGGGGGAATCAGAGGTGCCCAGCAGCTCTGAAGAGGCCTTTTCTGGCCACTGCCCTGCCCCCAGGATCAGTCCCCATGGGGACATGGCTCTGTCCATGTGCAGATGCTCCAGGGATGTCACCAGCCCTGTGCCACCCACGCCACGCACACCTCACAGAGAGAAATAAATACCCTCTTCTGCCTGGGGACACCTTTTAATCTTCTTGCTAGATTTTCATGCCCCAGTCTGGAGGCTCAGTGGGGACAGCCATGATCTCATTTTGCATCCCACCCACGGGGCTCTGCACAGCTGAGCCTGCTGCTCGTGCCACGTGCCGGTAGGGGCTGGGGTTGCTGCTTCATGGCATCCCATCCCTCCACAGCAGCCCAAATCCTATCCCACAAGGGAAAGCATCCTATGGAGGGAGCTGTGGCGATGCAACCAAGGGCTGGACCTTGCTGGTGGCAGGACACACACAGACACCACAAGCAGTGGCTCTCCAGGATGCCATGGCAGATGCTGCCACGCAGGGCTCAAAGGGCAGATGGTGCTGCCTGGCACAGCCCTCCATTGGGCCAGGTGACGCTGCCCACCTGGTGCATTCGGAGTTTCAGATCTCTTCCAGACAAGCCCCCAGATTTTGCAAAAAGCTGGGTAACTTCAGGATGTGTGAGGTTACCCTCACCAGGCTCAGCTAAGAGTAATCAGAGCTTCAGGCCATAAGCCGATTCCTTGTGCATCTCAGGAAGGAATTAGCCCTGTCTCCCCCGCCCCACACCACCATGCAGCATTTGCACAGCTCAAAGGACATGAGTCCCAGTGCAGATCTTGTCCCATGGTGACAAGGGTCCTATGAGAGGCAGGGGAACCCCACGTCAGCCACCATCCCCCCCTCCCCGAGTCCCCTGCCTTGTTTATCCCCCACTTCTGCTTCTGCTGGCAGCAGGAATTCCTCTATGTTTGCTGAGCAACGTCTTGCAGTCTGCAATAGCTCACCCTGGCTGGAAGCTCATCCTTGTATGTAAATACTGTGTGCAACCGTGTCTTCATTTCATGTTATGGAAGTGCATCCAAAGCAGCTGAGCAGACTTTCTCTGCAATGTGGATGGTATAAATGATCCAAATTTAACATGTGGTTACATGGTCTGAAGATTTCATTGAGCTTTCAGGTCGGATGGCACTGTAACTGCAGTCCAGCCTCCTGGCTGCTGAGTTTTGCCCAGGGGTTTAAAGCAAGTTGGGCTCTTAAGCTCCAACCTTCTGATGCACTATGAGTCCAGTTTGTAAGCAGGAGGAGTGGCTGCTGCAGGCAGGTGGATCACAACCCACCTGAAAACCAATGACCAGAATCTTGCCCAGCAGCTCGGAAGGGCAGCAAGTTCTGGCTGACAGCACATCCACAGACTGGGTTATTTTGCTATAGTGTGTTTGACTTGTGAAGTGAAGGTAATGAATGGTTCTGAGGTCAAAGCCATTATTCAAAAGCAATATTGTTATCACTGCTTCCATCTGTAAGCCTTGCTATTCAGAAGCCAGCGCTGTCACAGAACAGCAAGACAAGTGATTGCCAGGTGGGTCACTGAGACAGACTGGGATTAAGGGACCACTGAGGAGAGATGTGGCACCAGCAGCCCAGGACCCATCCCACATCCCTGCCCCACTGCTGGGTGGCACTGGCACGGGAATGAGGGGCTGGGAAGGAGTTGCATGTCCCCGTGCCCAATGTCTTGTGCCACGTGGCAGATTTCCAAGCAGCTGGGAGAAGATGATGATTTCTATTGCCAGTTTTCTAATTTATCTAATGAGCAAGAAAATAAATCAAGCTGACGGTCACCCAGGTGGTTCTGAGCTTCTGCTGGCTCCTGACGGTCCCCTTGTTCCTCCAGCCCATTTGATAGCAGGGTTATAACCTGAGGACGTGGCAATAATTCCTGCTATAATCTTTTCTTTCCTAACGTCACTTAGCAGATGGAGTCATTTAGAGGTGCTCATGTTTATATGAGCGGCTTGCCCTGAAAGGGACGGAGCCGGGGATGCTGGCAAGATGTTTGGGATCGTTAGCCTAGAAAATGCTTAGCAGGGGAAGCAGTTGGCAGGCAGATTTCACGGACATGGCGCCGGCATCTTCTGCCAGCAAAATTACAAGGCTGAAATCCTGGAGCTGGATGGGGCCAAACTGTTCACAGCAAACAATTTAATTGATGAATGAAGTGGATTGCCCAGGAGATGGTTTTCAGTCATCTGCTCATTGCACAAAGCCACTTGGAGAAAGAGCCATGCCATCGGGTGTCACCAGCTGCCCATGTAGGCATGGGCTGGCTGGAGGTCCCCAACCCCACACTCTCCTGGACTCTGCCCCCCCAAATGAGCAGCCCACTGCCATGAGCATAGCCACCTCCAAGCTTGTCTGCTTCATCTCACCAAATGCATTGCCTAGAGATCCTGCTGCTATCAGGTCACTGCAGCTAGAGCCATGACGTTACCATGCTGAAGATGTCAGTGCTGGTTTGAATGGGCCCCTACACAACACAAAAAAGTACAAAGCAACACTTCCTTGTCAGCCTCTGCAAGAAGTGAGCTGGCAGCCTCAGTGGATTCTCCTCTCCAGCCCTCTGACCCCCTGCACAATACCACATAGCTACCAGCATAGGCTCCTTTCATTTGGTCTAACAGAGTAAACTACCTCTCCGTCTCCTCCAAAGTGAATAGCCATGAAAATGTACATTGAGATGAAAGTTTACAGCCCTTGAAAATATCCTCTTGCTTGCGAAAGGGCTTCTGAGAAAGGAACACAAGGGACAATGATTGCCAAGGAAGCGGGAGATCCTGCTCATGCTGCTGGGCAGCATTTGACCCGGCCCATGCAGAGGTTGGGCAGAAGAAGGAGGAAGGAGACCAGGGGTTGAGACCAGCAGCTGCAGTCACTGCCCTGCAGGAGCAGCATTTCGGTGTCCACAGAGACCAATTCCAAATTATTCAACATAAGTGTTCTCATCTTATTCTGCTGCTTTCTGGCAGGCACAGTGCTTTCTCTGCAAGTTCCATTTTGCATCTTTGGTAATTCGGTGCAGGATGGTATAACACTCAGTTGTGAAGACCCTGCAGGAGCCTTTAATGCAGGCATCTTCAAGACGTAGGGCTTATCGGTTCAAATAACATAAGTGTCTTTTATCTTTTGTGTCCCAAGCTGTTCTGGCGCTCATATTTGTAATTTGTTGCCTGGCTCTGGGTCTGGCTCCAGCAGGACACTCACTGCTGTCCATCTGCCTGCATTGCTGTGTCCACCCAAGGGACACGAGCGCCTACTCTCTGCTTATCTTTGCATCCTCACTGGCCAAAAGTCACTTTGAAGGCATACCTTGGGAGCTGTAGACTTGTAGGTGCTTTCAAACAATGAGCCCCAACCCAAGATGCTCATCAGTCCCTGCTCCCCAGCAACGACTGCACCCTCTCCATCCCATCTGGCCTTCAGCAGTGCCCAACACCCAGCACTACCATTCCACTCATGGACCCGCACGCCTTTCACCAGCACTGCATTTTCTTCAAAAGAGGATAAACGAGGTAAAAGAAGAAAAGGTGAAAACATGATAATAGCTGTGGGAAAAGGCCACAGCTATAGATTTGACAATGCTGGAAATGGAGGCTGTGAGAAAAGTTTTTCTCCTGAAATTATTCTTTTCAATCTCAGCAGCACACCGAAGAAAAGTTTAAGCACACTTTTTAACACCTTTTGTACTCAAATTCCAAATTCACTTGTCTACCCAAGCAATAACAGGAATAATCTTTTTTTATCCAGCTGCACATTCTGCTGTCGAAATTTGTTTCCATTAAACCGTTCCCTTTTGTCCTCTTAAAAAGCATATTTTAAATAATAACAGTGCAAAAAAAAAAAATTATACACTATCCAAAAACTCAACCCTGTCGACTGTGCACTTTTATACAAAAGTTATCTCCTTCTCTCGATGAACTGATGAAAACCCTTTTCATAATGCTGAGGTGGAGATGAGAAAGAGGAAGAATACTTCTTAGTGTGCCCAGCACAGCCAGTCATTTCAACAGGAAGCACATGGCAAACTCTGGGCTTAGAAAACTAAATTACAGCACCACTGTGAACCTGAGGTTCTTTTTTTTCTGCTTTGTAGAACACCATTTTGTGGAAGCTGGAATGGAGGTACACATTGAGCTCCTCATACAGGGGAGAAAAAAATGCATTTTTTTCTATATCCCTTAAATCTTAACAGGAGAATGTGAATTCAAGCTAATACATGTAAAACCATGACAACTTGCACTGCTTGCACACCCTGAGCAGTGTGGCAGCTCACTCATAGTTTCTCCATGAAGGTCCATGCTTAGCTCACCATCACTCTTCCCCATGCCCAGCTGTCTCACATCAGCCTACTTCTCTCACCCTGGACATGCAAGTATGAAGGTTGCTCCCTACCTTTGTGCCCATGTGTTGCTGCCAGCTCCTGCTGAAGTCATGAAGGTGTGCTAGTTGGTGTCTGTGGGGGCTGCGAGGCACGCTGGGCACAGCATTGGGGGTCCTGCAGGACGGTCAGCACTGGTGTTGGAACTGCAAGGGCAGAAATGAAAACATTAGGGGGAAATTTCATTGGGGGTATAAAGTGTTGGGTAACACAAAGCCATCCCAGGGACAGCACGGCTGCTCCAGTTGCTGCAATGCAGGGAGCAGATGGGTATGGGAAGAGGACCATGGAAAGGTCCCAGCACTGAAAGCAGCTGCTCAACATCATAATGCAAAGGGAATCCATCTGCTAGCAGAGGAGGGGCTGTAAGAAATGTTGGAAGGACTGAAGTTAGAGAAATGGGACAAATGCCAAATGGTGCAGGAAGACAGATAGCTCTGGGCGTGCGCGGGGCAAATACCAGCAGGGATGGATAACAGCACAGAACTCCTCAAGGAGTGCAGAGCCACCACCAGCACCAGCCACACTGCACGGGCAGATTTCAATAAGCTTAATCATCTTTTCACATGGGAACCAAATGTGTTTTTAATTCTTAATTGCCATTTTATCGTCCTCACTGCTCACTTCTCACCCCTTTGTTGTTCTTAGATCTGGGTGCCTGGCTGGCCAGGGCTCCCTGTCCTCACCACTGCTGTCAGCCTCCTGCTTGCTCTGATGTGAGACCACCAGCACAGCAAGGAGAAGTGAGACTGACCACAACAGGACTCATCTGCACAACGCTCAGTGCCTTGTTTCATTATCATCAACACGATAACAACAATAGCAACATCAACAACAAGCACTTTATCATCCCTCCTGCTATCCTTATTCAGACGTGACCTGAGAAGCATTTCAGAAAGACAACCCAAACTCAGTGCGAGATCCAGGCGGGCAGGGCAGTCAATTAAACATCAGAGTGATGGGCAGAGCTGGGAAGAGCCAAGAGTGGCAGCAGAGCTGGACAACCCCTGCCAAGCTCAGGGAGATGGATGGATCTGGGACACATCTCAGCCCTGTCCCCCAGAGAGGCAGAGCCCTGCTACCTGCACACATCTTTACACCCCGCTTTCTCCCTGCTTGATTGCTGTTTCATTGACTTATGCAGGTGAGAACGTTTCCTGGAGAAAGCTGCCACCCAAGCTGTGCTACCAATTGCCATCTGATCTGCTGACATTTTATTACCTCCAAAAATAAAGAGCCCTGCTGAAAAAATGACTGTGTCTTAAGTGTGGTTTTTAAGCAGCACGTGTGAACTCACAGCAGATAGGAGACTTTTTTGCTATGGGTTTCTTCTCTTTCCAAACAAGGCATCAGCCAGAGAGGCAGGTGGAGGACAGCGAACAGGGAGAGAATGGCAGCTGGAGGGCGTTGCAAAACTCCAAGAATAAATATTGCAGAAGAAAAGCAAGCCTGTGACAGATACCAGGCAATCTGTAAGTCATCTGGAGAATGGAAAACATAATGGACTAATCAATCAGGTAGACAAAGGGTGAGAAGTGTCACAGGGAGGCAATAGGTAGTTGGAGGTCAGTTATGAAATATAATCTCTAAATTGGAGAGAGAAGGACAGCAGAACAAGAACAATGACAGGTAATTGAATGCAGGTAGGCGAACGTGGGGCTGGTGATTTCCAGGAGAGTGAATGTCGGATGAGAATATTACAGTAAGAACAAATAACCCAGTATTTTTGAGATGGAAACGTATTCTGTGAAGTGAAAGCCAAGCTGGTGAGGCTTTCAAGCGCAGCTCCATTTCAGAAAATGCTGTTGAAAGACAGACAGTGGGGTTCCCACTCTTGCTTCTTCCTTTGGGTTTCCAGACAAAGTTTGGTTGGCCAAAAGGAAAACAGTGATGCTTCTCCTGTGGATAAATCCTGCAAATACCACCTGGGATCTGGAAGCCAAGCCAGATCCCTCCTGTCTTGTGCTTTCTCATCAGTGATTCTGGCATGAGTAATCTCTAATCTAGTTAGCAGGGAAGTTGCACACTGCTATGCATGAGAAGATGGGGATTCTGCAGGTGAATTTAATTATTTCTCCTACGAAGAAAGTGGGAGTCAATAAAGCACAGCTCACTCTCCATTACCTCTCTGGGCTGCACAGTGACAAGAAGAGCTCAGGCAGCACCGTTTACTCTCTTGCAAAGCTAAGCAGGTAGATTCCCATTACACACAAGCAAAAACTTGACTTAGCACGAAGTCATTTCTACCAACACTTATCTGACCTTAACTTTACACTACAAAGGCAGCACACGGCCCTTCTAACAACAGCTAGACCCAAGCAATTAGAGCTGAATGAACAATTCATAATTAATAATCTCTTTGGCAAACTTCACCTCATTTTATGCTCATGAAACGTTCACACACACATTGCAAAGTTCTCACAGTTATTTGTTAATGGAAATAACTTGCCATTTTTCCCCTGAGCAAACAGCACTGTAACAGCTCATTGAAAACAATCTATATTCAAAATGTAGGATGTGCTTGTGGGCTGCGCAGGCCACGTGGTGCTGTTTCACCTCCCAGCTGGATGAAGGACCCAAAAAGCTCCAAGAACTGCAAATGAGGTCTGTTGTTTCTGTCACACAACCCTGGGGCTATCTGGCTGTGGTTCTACAACTGATGGAGTGGGCCAGGTAACTCCTAAGGCCACTGGAGCAATGGACACCAGGGATGAGAAGTAATGGCTTTAAATTGCACCAGGGGAGAGTCAGGTTGGATTTTAGGAAAAATTACTTCTAAGAAAGAGTGGTGCAGCACTGGCACTGCTGCCCAGGGAGCGGTGGAGTCACCATCATGGAGGTGTCCCAGAGCTGTGGAGATGTGGCACTGGGGGATGTGTGGCTTGGTGGGTATGGTGGGAATGGGCTGGGGTTGGAATTGGTGATCTTAGTGGTCTTTTCCAACCTTAATGGTTCCATGATATGTTGGAGAATGTGGAGAACTTAAGCTGAAAAACGTAGAGGACTCCCTTAAACTGTGCACTTAACTCTCTGTGCCTACCCTGGCTGGTGCTGCAGAGCTGAGGTCAGTGGCTGGCAGCTGAGGAGGGGACAACCCAACCCGGCTGCCAGCAAAGCTGAAAACAACATGTGCTCCCATGGTCTGAGACATGCGGGGAGATAAGAGAGCAGAGGGCAATAAATCAGGCTTTGAAAGCAGAGCATATTAGGAGATCAATGGGACAGATATTAGACTGAAGAAGCAAGCTCCGAAGAGATCAGAGCAATTCTGTTCTTCCTCCTTCCCCCTGTTGCTAAGGAATTTTTTTTCATTTAACATCCTCATTGTTTTTAAATGAGCAGCAAAGCCAGTGGGTTCCACGTGGCATTAGCAATGTGTTTGTGAAAGGGAAAGCGACTGGCTCCTAGCAGGATTTGATAAAAGCCTCTCCAAGCTCCGAGTGATTTACAGCTCTGGAAAACAAACACAGACTGATACAAATGCAGAGAGAGGCACCAATGGCACCGACATCCAGGTACACTCAATTACCAATTCATCAGCCCAAGTGAACTTGAAGAGCTTTTCAAACTCTACACGGCTCTAAATTAAAGGAAATCTTTAGACTGATAGCATCCTGCGATGGGGGGAGAGGAGGTCTAATTTGCTGAACTTCAGCTTGAGAGATCTGTCCTGCCATGGGGAAAGGTCCATGGGCCAGGGGCAGCAGGCAGCTCCCACTCCTCACACTGCACCCACCTGGCCCACCATTGTTCTTTTTCCTGGCTTTCCCCTCAGAATCCTGCTGTTCATTGCCCTGGAGGTAATTATGGCAAAGCTGTGATTTTTTGGATCACTGACTGGAACAAAAAAAGAAAAGGAGGAAAGAAAAATCACTATAGAGTGACCCCACATTAGAATTGCCCAGGTCCTCTGTGGCAAAGACATATACATACCTCTATATATACGGTCAACCAATTGTTTAATTCAATCTGAAACTAACTCGTGGGGAATGCCGTTTTCCCTCCATCCTCAGCCTAGAAAGCCATTTTTTCACAAGAAGAGTTGATTTATCACTTCCCAGCTCCACGCTCCAGCAGCCCTGACACTAACAGGGCGTTTGATATCTCCCCACAGTGCGCTGAGCCCCTCAGCAGTGGGCTTCGTGCTACTGCCATAAAAACTGGGAGGCAGCTGAGGGTAGCGACAGCATGGAAGGAACGTGAGGAGCCGGCCGCTGTGAGACTGCAGGAAGCTCTTTGTTAATTGCTCATGCGGAAACTGTTTTTGTTTCGGTATTTAATTGATATCTTGGGGAAATGATAACTTTGGCAAAGACAGCCTGTCCTCCCCAGATGCTGGCTGTGCGTGCCCAGGTGAGGTGCCACTCCCCTACCCCATGATGTCTCTGTGCCTTCCCCATAGAGGCAAGCTCCTCAGAGAGCTGCATTTCACACAGAGCCCAAAGCCCCATGGAAAGACTCTGCCTTCCTCCAGGACCTCCTCTTGTCCTTCACACCCCTCTGCTGTGCTCTCAAATGGGAGGGATAACCCATATCCCTGCAGGAGCCACCAGCATCACCACTCCTCCTGCCAGATGGAGCATCCCAGTTTCCCACTGGATATCAGCCTTCTTCTCTCCTCTTTCCTTAAGACTCCTCCAAAGACAGCAGCCATCGCTCACACACACAGCTCCAAAGCTGCCTCCAAACCATTTAACAGCACAGCAGGTATTTTAATCATTCACACCAAGCACGTCTTGCTTGTTAACAACTCTCTGAAGCTGTCCTAGCCAGCACAGGGGTGGAGGATGAGCCCTGCCAGGCAGCTTCCCATGCCCCAGAGCAAAGTTTGGGTCTGCAAACCAGCTGTGATTGCACGCTGTCACTGAGGCAGGGGTGGCACATGGGTGAGGAGCACCCCAGCAGATCCACCTGATCCCGCACTCACCCATGCACCAACCCAGTTCTTTGCGTGCCCAGTGTTACAGCATCCTTCATGCTGTGGACCCCGAGTATCTGCTGAATGTTTTGCCAGTGCTGCGAGCTGCTCTGCCCCATGCTGATAGATTAGCTCTTGTCATATTTTAAGAGCACTGGAATTACCAAGCTGCAAGGAAATGGATTGGTATTTATACAGCACAGCTGGGCAGCTCCAGATGAAGACAATAGCAGGGATGGCATGCTTTCTTGCTGTCTTTTGTTGCTCCTAGGGTTGTGTGCAAAGAGCTGCTGTGGAAAACAAGCCCTCAGCGACATGCTGCAGCATCTCTACCTGCTTCTTCCTTCCTGGTACCATCAAAAATATTTGCTGCGACAGCATCTACTCCCATGCACTCCTGACCCATAAACTGTAAGGCACCTCCCTGGGCTGTGGTGCCAGGGCTCAAGGCAGAACATGCTCATCTTCTGCAAGAGGATATAACTAGAGGAAGAAGGATGATATCCTTCTGACCTGGTTTGAAGGGGACAGCAGGTGTTAAAATGGAGCAGGGCTTTGCAGTCGGCTGTGCTCAGCCCTGGAGCTGGGCATCCCCCTGCTGAAGGGCTGTGGGCTCCTTCAGTTTGACCCAAAGTATCCATTAAATGTGAGCTTTCATCTTCAGACCCGGGGATTTCTATCTGAGGTTGCTCCTTTCTCTTGGACGTTGCTCTCATTCATTTCTCTTATTTCTGACAATTATTAAAAGGCTTTTCTTCCTTGCCTTCCTTGCCTTCGATCACCATTGCCTTGACGTAAATTTGGAGGACTTCCAAGAATATTCAGGACCTGCCTTCCTCCCATCTCTAGGTGAGCAAGAGCCCCACCACGAGTAACACTGAGCTTCAGGGTCCCACTCCAGTAGGAACAGCCCATGGGCAAAGCCTGCTGGTGGGATAAAGCCCCACTAAAGCACATCTCCTTGTTGCAGAGCTGTGGTCTTTGAGCCTCCTGGACTTCCAAGGCCAGCCCCTCTCTTTGTAACCTCCATGCTTTTTAATGCTAATTTCCACCACATGCCCAATTCGAAGCTCTGATAATGAACAACTGCTTTCTTCCTTTCCTTCTGATTTCATATACATGAGTCAGGGTTTCCTGGCACTAAACGTAAATGCTAAACGGAAATCGCTGCACAGTGACATGTCTGTGTAGCTTCACTGTCCATTTATTTGCCTTTTCAAAGAGCTGCTGTGTTAAGCAAACATCTCTGCCTGGATCCTATCTGGAGGAGTTTGTCTGGTACGGCATGGTGCCTGCCGGGGTGGGGGAAGCGATTCTGTGTGATGGTGTCTCATAGTTCTGTTTTTGCTTCGGGGTATTTCTTGTACAATAGTTCAAGCTCAGTGAATACCTCAACCTTTTCTTGAATATGTGCTTGAATCTTGGCAGGCTGTGCTGGGAGCTGACACAGCGAGGTCTGAAGCAGGGAACTCCCAGAGTGAAACATATCCATCGCTTCAGCTCCCACCAGCAGCAGTGGGTGGATGTCTTGGCAGGAGAGGCCAAGTGACACCTGTAGCATCACTGGGCAAATTATTATGACTATCGTTACTATTATTTTTGGCAGCTCGAAAATTCACGTGCACTTGCAAGAAAATTAATAAACTCAATTTTAGGATTCATCTGAACTTACTGCCTGCCCCCCAGAAAGGGGAAAGAAGGAATCGTGAGAAGGGACTTCTTTACTGTTAATGATTATGGTGAAAATCTGTCAATATTCCCCTTGAAGGCTATGCTTTCATATTCGACTGAATTTTTAAGACAGGCAGGGGTGAATAATAATGTAAAAGCAAAAATCAGAGCTGTGACATCTTCAAATATATTTCAAGGTAAACCGAGACATTCTTTTCTGCAGAGCCACCAGAAGCAGGGAGTGTTCTCCTCCAGGGCTCCCTGGATGAACTCCATGCTTTACGCTCTTGTTGCACTACTGCCTTTTCCCTTTCCTTCTGCAATCATCCCTTGACTTTCCCCGTCTAACTTTCCCCAAGTGCTGTAAAAAATGAGCTCAGAAAGAGGTAAAAATGGGGAAATATGACATTGGGAGTGAGGATGAGAGATGTCAGAGCATGAGAAATGAACTCACAAACATGACTGTTTCCAACTGACCAGCTGGAGAGTTGTGCTTACGCTCATGGAGGACATGTGGTGTGGCATGTATTCAATCAAAGTAACCAACGGGGACCACATTTTGAATATTATCTACGTGAACCAGATTCCTTGTGAGGAAATTATGTAGCAGTGTTTAATGATGGCAATGATTCAGCCAGTAATAGAAAGAAATAGTCCTGAAACCATCATCAACTTCTCATGGACAATTCCCAGATGGGGCTGAGGGTAAAAACCCTTTCATTAAAAAGCTATTCAGTTATGGTAAAACTGCCATATGTGTCACTGAGACGAAGAAAGTCTGATTGTCAAAAGTGACTTCATCTTGAAAGCAGCAGGGAAATCAGAAAGCTACTTCGCATTTGAACAGGGGTTTTGAAATCTGTCTTCGGGGACCTGAAAGCATAGCTAGATCTCACACAGCTGAAGGTGTCTTACAGCTGGATGTCTAGGTTAAGGTAATTGTCTAGACTTCTTTTATCATCAGTGAACAGAAACGCACACCAACCCCCAGAGAGTGATTCATTCTTCCTGCCTTAAACATCTATTTTTGGATGGGATGAATTACATTCTGGAGGTGTTGAACTTTCTCTACCACTATGGAGGAGTCTAGATGATGAACTTAGCCTAGGCACTTAACCTTTATATCACTAGATTTAGGCAGCGAGAGCAACCCAAGCAGTGCAGCGTCACCACAGTGGTAGGTTGGGGGCACATGGCCCGTGCCGAAGGGGAGGAGACATGAGAGAAGCAGACTCTGCAGACAGGAGATGGACGAGTGGAAATCCTCTCTCCTTCCTCATCACAGGCACAGGCTGTGGTGGTCTCAATGATTAACTGAGACCTGGGACACTCAGGTGCCTGATTATCTCATCTAAATCAATAAAAGGTACACCCAACACCTCCAAAATGCTGCCTTGCAAGTTGCAAGACCAGTCCCTCAGCTGAGTGCACTCTTTCAGACAGACTGATCCTTTCCTCTGCTAAATTTGGACTTTTCTGAGATTAGTAATCCCAAGCACGCAAAAATCAACAACCAAGTTCTGAAAAAACAGACACATTCTTCCACCCATCTTCCCAGTTTCGAGCAGCCGTGACTCACAATTTTTGGATTTAGTTGCAACCTTGAGAGCTGTTTTGTTTAGAAACGTCTCCTTTCCCAGTTTTGCCATGGGCAAGTATCAGTGATAATCAACTGCAGTGACAATAAAGCGGGCAGGTACGTGAGTGAGCAGGGCATGGTGTGGTTGGAAGGCCTTTTAACATAACAAAATAATACAGAGACAAGATGTTTTAGCTGTTACCTGTCCAGCTGCCATCGCTAATCTAACTAAAAATAGTTCCACTGTACTCATGGGGGTATTCTGCTATCAGTCTTCCAGAAACAAATGAGACTATTATTGCCAAAACTGTTGTGGGGACCAATTTCAGTCCCTTCAGTAAAGTGAAATCTATACTTTTCTCAGAGCCATTGTCCCCAAACCTCTCTGGAGCTCCACAGGACTGCAGGAACACTACAGCAAACCCAGACATTGCAACTTCAAAGACCAGCACGAGAAAATGAAATGACAGGAGGGGAACAAATGGAAGGAGACATTACCAGACTGCCACCCTGTAGCAGAAATGCTAAGTCACAGTCTGAAACAGTGATTGAGCACCTGGTAGGAAGGCAGAGCCAACCCAGGGGAGCTCAGGTGTATGCAATGCAGCTGCCCAGAAGGGTGGAGCCAGGATCCACCCCTTCCCAGACATCATTTAAGGGTTGGCAGTGGAGGCAAAGGTATTTCCCTGGAGATCCCTGCCTGCCTGAGGTCTTCTAAAGGTAAGCAAATTTTTATTCCTTTGTTTATGGTTGCTGTGTTTGGGCTTGTCCTTGTTTGCTGTAGCATAGGACTTTGCCACCTAATTATTATTGCTGTACTTTCCATCACACTCTAGCATTATGTACCCATAAATAGCCTTCTAAAGGAAATGTTTGGAAGTGGCTCTGAGAAGGCAGCTAAATTACTAAGAGCGTATCAGAGCCCTTCTCCAAAGCCAACAAACATGCAAGAAGAACAGGAATAAAATTCACGAGGATAAAGACAGAGATAAAGGTTTTCTGACTATCCAGAGCAATGGACTTTGATTAAGAAGAGAAACTTGTGTTCTTTCCTGGGGTGTACCAGTGCTAGAGAGATGCAGAATGCAGCTGATGACAGAAAGCTAACTGAAAGGCAAGTGGTTCCTTAGGGAGACACTGTGGAGACGTCAGTTTTCTATAGCAATTGGCTTTCACCTGCCAAAAGAAACAAGGCTTTTTCCTGACTCATCCAGAAAATCAAGATGGATCATACTTATTTAAGGGAATGTTGATGGCGCTCATGGGAATGTGTTCAAGACTTGGTTCACTGAGCTATATCAAAAGTTAATGCAGACATGTGGGGCCGTGCAGCTATCTCCCTTGTCTGGATACATGTACATATGCACATCACACACTTCTTAGAGCCTGGAGATATAATTAGGCTCCTGTAAGTGGAACAGATTTAGTTAAAGAACAGGCAGTCCAGGAGGGCTGCAGTCCAGCACTTGTGGCTTGGTTTCTCTTCAGCCTGGTTTCTCTTTCTTTGCCTGCTTCAGTCATTGAGTGACCTGGGACAAGTTTCTACAGCTGTGCCTCGGTTTTCCCATATTTAAAAACAGGCTGATGTTACTGTGAGGTGTTGGTGATCTCTTAAGGAAAGACAGCATGTGAGACATCTTTCTATTTTAAGGACTGGAAAGTGCTAGCCAAATGCTAGTTCTTAAATACAGCTGGTGAATATGTAAGGAAAATTTATTCCAGCAGGAGACTCCATCATCTAATTGAAAAGTCAATAATCGTCTTACGTACCAGCATTTAAATATTTGATCAAAAACATTCAGATAATGGTATATTTTTGGTTCAGACTGTGCACTGGGAAGCTGGGAAAACACAGCATTAGTGTCAGTATTAAATACCGTGTTGATGGAGAACACAAATGTCAGTATGACCATCTCAGAGAAGATATTTTAGAATATATGAAATCAAATGACTCAGGATTACTCATGATGTTATCCTACGAGAAGCAGAAAAAGCTCTGATTTCAGGGAAGTGCTTGGAATCACAATGTAAAGAAAATACGGCTACGAAAAACTTCCTCCCTTGACAAAGAAACACAAAGGCTTCAGCCTCCAAAGATGAACACCACAAACCAAATGTGAGATGGAATACTAAAAAGTCCAACAGGGACTTCAATTTATTGTCAAGGGAAGAAGGGGAAAAAAAAGAAACACAAAAATGGCCGAAAGAGATTCCTGTGGAAGGGGCAGTAAGCTTGCTTTTTTATGAGGGAGCTCATGGATGTGAACAAAAATATGGAAATAATTCAGAACTATTTAAATGAGAAGACACAGCTCAGTCAGGAAACAGAGAAGACAAAAAAAAAAACCACATATATATTATCATGGGATTTAAAAGGTATTTAACTCCTGGCAAAGCTGGGCACCTGCTGGCCTTCCAGCCAGGCAGAGGTGGTGAAGTGCAATGGTATTTCCCCACCAAAACCAGCACTCAAGTAAATCTAAAATTCCTCCTGGCATCAATGAGTGCTGACAAAGCCATATTTAAGGAATTAGAAATATTTGAATACATTGAACTTTTCATTTTGGATTACAAATAGAACTGAAAAATTCTTCTTAAGCATCAAAATGAAATTTTCGGATATTAATATCTGAATGCCGTTGGAATTAACCTGAAATATGTTTTTAAATTGAATATATATCGTTCTATTTAAAATGCAAACAAATGTCAATCTTTCTATTTCCTATAAGCTACAAATTCTTGTATTGTACCACTGCTAAATCTTCATAGGCTTTGCAAGTATCCATTTGAGAATCTGTACCACAAAACAAGAAAAAAAGCAGACTTAAGCTGTGAACTTATTCATATAGGACACATAGGGTAACTTATAAGCAAATGTGTCTTCAGCTCACAGAATCCAACCAAATTATTACACATCAGAGCTGTTATCTGATTTAAACCCAACCCCCTCCCCCCAGTGCACAGCAAATGGCATCCTCTCAACTTTAGTAAAGGAAGAGGAATTAACAAATGTTCCTGGGTACAGTAAAGGCATCTGACTGCAGAATGGTCATTCCTCCTGAACATTGCCTTTTGTCTAGGCTTGGTTTTATATTTAGAAATGCTATAAATATCTTATATTTAGGCAAATAAAGTAATGTTTGGTTAGATGATTCACTTGTTTAATCTCCCCCAAAAAGACTGCAGATAAAGCTGTCTGTTTTTACTGCATCTGTTCATCTGGCAGGAAAAAAATAATTTCAAGGGGAATGCTGGAAAAACCAACCCTTCTTTCCCAGATGCTCTATTTCCATATCTCTGATGCCATCTTGCTTCGATTCTTTTCTTTAGATTTCCATGAATTAACTAGTGTAGGGCAGATAAAAAGTATTCCAAAAGAAGTAATGATTGCACATAACTTTGGAAGCTTGAAACAAAAAACTTCAATCTCTTACTTATGCTAAGAAAAAACCCAACAACCTTCTGGGACAGGTTTAATTTGTGAAAAAGTTTCATTCATGGGATGCTTTTATCAAAGTTTCAGAATGAAACTGTAATCTAGAACAAAGTATGCAGTTTGCAACCAGATAGATGATGTAACACTTGCTTGAGCTTGTTTTTCTTGATTTTTATTTATTCTATGGGTTCATCTTACAACTAATCAAGATCTCTTTGGTGCTGAGAGGGGGGAAAAGAGATCCTGATTGTAATTCTTCTTTTAGTCTTTTTTAATAATAAAACTTACAAAGTATGTCATATCATACTTCAACTAAAAGTACTGTCTGGAATAATAGGTACCTGGGATAGAGATTAAGGGTAACTTGGGGGAAGAAAAAAAAATCCAACTTGGGATTCCTTCCATCTCCTTAGCTTGTATCACAACTAAGTGTAAGGGATCTGCCCTCAAGAAAAATCTGTCAGGTAAGGTAACGTGAGGCCTTACACTTCATCAAATGGAGTTAATTATGCCGGTGCGGAGTTTTGATCAAGGTATAGAGAAAGGGAAAATGACCTGTTTTTAAAAAATAATAATAAATTGGGCATGAGATTTGTATAGACTCCATTTCAAGGAACAGATAATAACAGGGAAAAAAAAAAAAAAGAAAACAACAGAAAAATAATTAACATAAGTAACTGCAAGGCCCTTTAGTCCATACACATCACAAAACATCGCAACTATAAAATCACATTGCACTGAAACATGGTGAAGTAGGGAAATTCTGCTATCCCCGGACAAAAACTACAGATAAAACTCTTCCAATGTCTGAATTAAGAAGTCAGCCATCAGGAAAGAAGCAACTGTTTTTCAAGTGTACAGCCAAAACGGATTGGTAATACAACGTGATCAAGTAGCTGTGGCATGCAATTGGATGGCAAATCTGTATATAACTTAATATAGCTTCTATTGTGCCTCTTCCAGATCATGGTTCTGATGTTACTGACTTGTGAGTAGAGCTGGAAGAACTGCAGTAGGGAAAGGAGCTTCCAACATGTAATTTGGTTTTGTCCTAAAATATAGACACATTGTCAGGAAATAGTAACTGTTACCAAAAATACTGCTGGAATGGAAAGTATTGTGTTCTCTCCACTGGAAATAATCTTAGAAGATGATACCAAAATAGCTAACGCTAAAACACAAAGTCCCTGCAAGGAGAATGTGCCCTGATTCAGCAGGGCAGGTAAATAGCAGGAGTTCTGCCCAGTTGAAACCACTCGTGTGCTTGGATTTAAACACGTTCTACTCGCTGAATGCCCTGAGTTGAATGGGACCATGAGGACCATTGAGTCCAACCCCCAGTTCCACACAGGGCTGCCCAAACCCACGTCTGACAGCAGTGTCCTGCCAGTGCTGGAACAGAAATTAGAGAAGCAATTCCATCATGCAACCTGTGGGCTTGTGTGGACTTCGTGAAGGCCCCAGGCCTTGCCTTGTCCAGACATTACATTATTCCAATGACCTCCATGAGCAGATCAGGGAAGGCAGCCAGTTCGAGGTGAGCTCCCTCCTCGCACAAAAGGAGGGTTGCTCCACTGTAAGCTTCAGATCCAGGCAGATATTTACTTCAGAATCCAGGTTCTCATTTTCGCCTGTTTGATCTCTTTCTTTTTCCACCTCATTCTTGAGTATTTAGCTCCAACCTGCAGCTCCTGAGTAGATGCGTTAAAAATAAAATAACAACCAGGGGTGGGATTTTCCAAAGCGCTGGTGCTGTCTGACTCTGTTCTCTTTGAAGTCAGCAGGAGTTTTATTATCAACTTCAATGGGAGCAGTTAAGCCAATGCTACGCATTGTGAACGTGCATATTCATGAAGCGAGCAGCATTTGCTAATGGAACATGGATTCAAAGGGCTGATAAGAATTTAGTGGGAAAGCTACTTGGAAAAAAACAACAACAACCAAGCAGTTCCAAAAGT
Organism: Phasianus colchicus; assembly: GCF_987193195.1. Lineage (NCBI taxonomy): Eukaryota > Metazoa > Chordata > Aves > Galliformes > Phasianidae > Phasianus > Phasianus colchicus. Next base: position 13,800,790 of record NC_143451.1, read on the forward strand.
ACCAGAAGCAGGAAATCCTGCTTGCCTTGAGCTGGACTGAAGTGGTTGTTGGAAGTGGTGCTCTCCCAGATGGATTCTCCAGCATCCAGTAAAGGCTCAGCACAACATGATGGCTTTTCCTCAGTAGAAGTAGGGCATCTCTCTTCTACCTCTGCCTGTCTGTTCAAACCTTCAGGGAACTTGCTATTTCTGAGATGGCTTTCCTCTGTCAGGTTTGGCTGGAGTTGGATAACGCACTTAAAGTTGCTAGGGATAAATACACACACATGCACATGCTCTGCATGAACACAAAATCTGTACTTTTGTAGGAAGGCACGTTAAGTAAGGCTGCTCAGAACCAAGCTTTAAGGGAGTGAGAGGTGGTTTTAGAGCAGATGATCAGAAAAAAGCATCAGATGCATGAACTGTGATCCTCTGAGAATCTCAGCTATGGAGAAGGTGCTAAGAGAAGGGCAATCCTTGAGAAAAGAGGCTGAAGACAAAAATATGGTTCTTGGGAGGACTTATGATAATGGTTGCCAAGATAAAAAATACATTACAGATAAGAAACTGAGGTATGTAGATGCACCAGATTTGCTCAAAATACTCAAAACAACAAAAAAAAACCCACAGTATTTTAGAAGTTGCTCTTTTAGGGATGGAAGTACAGCCCTTCTGGAAATCCAGGCCATTTGCAAACATCTTTGGCTGTGCAAAGAAAACAAATGGAAACGGCAACAACGACTGGCTCCTTTGGCATCAGGACTAATGCAGCCCAGGAGAAAAAGACAGAGTTGGATGTGGTTCCCAAACTCCTTTCATATGTGAATCCATCCTCCCAGAAACAAAGCCTGGCAATGAACCTTCCCTGCCAACAGCAGCCTATTGCCAGCCCAGGTGCTCCCACGAGCTGTCACTGCCTTTGGCACCAGGGTTGTCCACAGAAGAGAATCAATTCTCTTACCACCCCACAATTTCCACACCACTGACAACTCCGAAAACAATTAAAAAGGGAATTCAAAGGATCTGTTGAAATTTCAACGAGGAAATCTGAGTGAGTGAGCATATGTAAATAGAAAGAATGAGTAGCACATAATTACATCAAATTGTTACTTAGCAGGGGAAGTAAATAACCCAAAATATGCGGAGCAAAAAATGGCGATGAATTAGAACTAATTACTTAAGGCTAATTAAAATAAGAATGGCTTGAATTGAAATATGTTAATAGCATTGAACCTGCCACCTACGAGGGAATTTAAATAAAAATGATAATGTTGCATCAACTTTCACCTGATGGGGGTGAGAAGTTGGGAATTGGAGCTCAGTCTGCTGTGGGGATATTGACAGCAACAACCTATTATTTATGATCACTCCTAGAGCTGGAATTTTCTGGTAGGTGGAGGACTCCTGGTCAGGGAAGAGAGACTGTGTTGGATAACAGATGCGAAGAAAGTATTGCAGTGGGCAAACCCTAAATCCTTTGAAGATGAACAGATCTGGAGAGGGCTTTGGCTGAAAGCAAGGCATAGGGGTAATGAGATAATGGGGAAGGAGAGACTGAGGGAGCAAAAGGAATGAAATAGGGAGAGCCTAGAGCCATGACAAATCATCACCAGCTTCAATTACATGAGCCTGCTGGGCTATGAAATCTGCTGAAGGTCACTGGATTCTTGTATTTGTAATTAAGAGAAAAGCAGCTTGCTGGTTTTCCACCCCATGGTCTAACTGCCCGGGGCAAGAGTTTGGGAGCTGATGGCTCTGTCTGAGGCTGCAAGTACCTGCACTGGGAGCAGAACACTGGAAGTCTGTTCCATAAGCCCATAGGCTTAAAGCAGTGCCTCAAAGCCATCTCTGTGTTCACCACCTGGTCCTGCCCAGCTCCCCTGCTTTGCACTGGAGATAGAAATCTTTCATCCCCTTGCTGCCCTGGGGTTTCCCTGAAAACCACGAGCTCCACAGAGAGGAGATGGTGCATCCATGCACTGGATGGTGCAGAGCAGCAATGCAGCCTTTCCATTTTTGCTCCAATGTCTTGGCTGGTGTTAGAGCCAAGTGACCAGTAAGCTGGTGCCAGGCCTGCTGCCAGCATCCAATGGGATTCATCCTGGAGCTGTGCATCTGGAGAAGGTTTCAAGCCTGGGAATGGCTGGGTCCCTCCCTGGTGGTTTTGGGATGCTGTGAGCCAGCAGCAGAGGTGCTGCAGTCCCACGGCTCTGTCCTGCATGTAACAGCATTCCCAGTATGGACCAGTAGCTGAGACTGATTTTGAAAAACCTGCGTTAGCACTGATGTACTGCCTGAGCCCTGCACTGGTGATGGTAATGAACTCTGAATCAACTGCCTGAACTGTGGTGTGAGGATGACCATCTCAGTGTTCCATTCACACCAACATCTCAGCCAAGATGGGTGACAGTGGGACATAACCTTTGCTGAGCACCAGGGTTCAGGCTAAATCCCCACCAGGGCAGCCACGAGGTGACTTCCATTCCTCCAGCTCACCATGAAGAAAACATCACCTCCTAAAAAAACATATTTCAGACTGCACAGCAGATTGCAGCAGGACCCTGCAAACCCTCCCAGCACTGCTGTCCCCTCCCAGGAGGGAAACCCTGGTACCACTGTGAGCATCATGCAGCCCATGGCACGACGCTCCCTCTATTTCTCTGCTCAGTGTAACGAATCCTGCCTCCCACTCAGAGCTGCTAAGAGAAGTTGCTGTGAGTAATCCCCTCTTCAGCGTCTTCTGCTGTAATCGCAGAGAAATCACATTAGCTCTATTTTTTTTATTTCCCTAGGATGAGGAGAAATTCATCAAATTGTAATCCAGGGAGAACACGGGAGAGAGAGAGAGAGAAAGGCCAACAACAGCACGCACGTACCCTGCAAAAATCCCAAAGTTGACATTTACATTTCAAACACTTATAATAGCTAAACAAATAACAGTAATTATACTATTTGCATACTTTGTTAAATAATTGTTTGTTAGGTGAGGGGAGTTGTGTCTGTGTGAGTGTGAGGAGCGGATGCTCTAAGCCTAAGGAGGCAGAACAGCTGCTCCTTCCCTTCCCAGGTGCCCTGTTTGCGTCTCAAAAGCAAAAAAGTGATAAATGCCCCAAAATGCTGGCAGGAAGGTGGATAGATGGGAGGTGCAGGGCTAGGGTGGGCTCTGGAGGATGAGGCTCAGAGGTGATGAGCCCCCCATGGTCTGTACAGTAGCCCCACTGGCTCCCAAGCATCTGCTCCAGAAATGAGCACTGGACCTTTCATGCACTGACTGAGGAATGCAGAAGTCCCCAGAGAAAGCACAGGAAGGGAAAAGCTGAGAAAAGAGGGAAGGTCCCCTACTGCAGTACCACTTTGCACCATGTGCTGAGCCCCTGTGATGAGGATGCCCGGCTCCCAGCCCACTTGCCAGCTCAAGGTCAGCAATTTCCCCTTGCATCTGCAAGGGCATCTCAGCTTTTATCTCTTCCTGCTCAGCTCCTGGGGCAGGCAGCTAATTGAAGGGCTTTCTTTCGTTAAACCTAGCAAATGTCTTTTAACCTGCTTGGCTTTCCCCATGAATGGCTCTCTCCTATCTATCCTCTCACCACTCTTATCCCTGTTGGGGTTTTTGTGAAGGTTATTTTTATTTTTTTAGTAGACTTGAATGATGTGAACTGGTGGAGAGAGCAGAAGCCTTCTGCCTCTCCTCAAATGGTCGGGAAGGGTGGAGCGGAGCCAGAGCCACCGCATCTCTTCACACCTGGCTGGAACCAGGTCAGGCAGCTAATGTGTTCCTTGGGCTCGGCCGTGACTTGTTGGAGACAGACGAGTGCTGCAGGCTGGGAGAAGGAATTCCAGCAAGAGACATATGTGGGGGATGCAGTGCCAGGAGAGCCAACAGCAAGCTGGAGATGGAGAGCTCTGCTCCGCGCAACGCGAAGAGAGGCAGATTTAATAGAGGCTTGATGACTTTGAAACTGTCCCTCGTAGCCTCAATTAAGACAGGAGATTTCATTGAGCGCACAAGCAATGCTCATGCCCCGCCGACGGGCAATGTTCCAGCTCTGGAGGTGATCAGTGTCCATTGGGTTCATTATTCCAGCAGCACACAGTGTGTTATTCCAGCTTTAACTCAGTGCAGACCAGGGTGGCAGCGGGACTGCATCAAACTAAGGGAATCTCATGAGGATGGGGAGGAGAAATGCTCAGAAGAACTGCTTGTCCCTCAAACCGTTTTAATGCGGACAATTTACATTTTCCTTTCAGTCAATTTTTTTTTCCTGGTTTTATTTTATTATTATTTTTTAAGCTGAAAGAATGTTATCCAGCTCAACCCTGCTTCTTTCAAGTGGAAAGTAGAAACGCTCAGATTTCTTCAATAACTCCTTTCTCCTTTCCTTCCCACTATCACACTTTCTACTAGAAACAGTGGAAGAAATAGGGATACCGTTGTCCTGTGCATTGGAGTCACCTTCCCCAGCTTCCACCCACTGCTGTGAGCTCCATGGGGCAAGAAATTTGGAGAGAAAAGAAATGCAATTCCTCCCTTTGTGTTTAAAAAAAAAAATAATCAACAAATCAAGTCATGGGAATGGCCAAATTTTGCTTCAAAAGATATTTAACACTTCATTTTGCTTCATCTCTTCTTGAATACTTCTTGTAACAGACAAAGGCTTCAAACAAAAGGTCATTAAGAGATAAAAAATTGAAGCTCTTCTTGCAGGAACGAGAAAGAAGGCATCTTGACATTTTTAACAGGTCTTTTTTGTCCTCCTTTCCAAAATGAAAATTAATCAACATTGATTTGATTTCACACACAAAAGCCCCTTCCGTGGATGTGGCATTTGCTGACGGAGAGCTGTTTCGACAAGAAGATTCCAGCTGGTTTTGCAGGAGGAGCAGAGGACGCGGCACGCCAGCAGGGCAGAGCCACAAGGACACCACTCTGCCAGGGTCCACAATAAATCCTGTCCTTTTTCTGGGTCAAGAAACTCAGAGCTGTCTGGAGGTTATGCTAACACGCCGGGGTTTGGGGACTGATGTCAAGATCTGAGGAATTCCTGTTGCCTGGAATAGAAACAACGGAATTGTTCCAAGGCACCATTTATCCCCAGGTGCCTGGGAGCTGTCATTTCTGGAGAAGATGAACAACCTGAGAAGATCTAATATCTTCAGAAATAAATCAGGAAGACGTTTCATTCAGCTCCCCCTGTGAACAACGCATGGGAGATACAACTCGTGTTAGCCAGAGCTGGGGGAGGGCAGTGGGAGCCAACCACCAGCTGTCCCAGACCTGGCGGAGGAGGACTGGTTGCTGAGTGAGGGGATCGCACCCAGCAGGCCTGGTATGATATTTATGCAGACAGTTCTCACCTCTGATGATGGCTAAGCCTTCTGAACCACAATGAAATTGCCCTGGTTTGTATCCTAGCGAGGCCCCAAATACTCAGCAATATACAAGACTGCAGCTCGTGCCTCTGCCAGGATGGAGATGGATGCCACCATCCATCCATCTACATGGATGTCCTGCTTGCTATGAGATCTCAGTGTGGACAGACCCAGAGAGATGCTGGGGGGCAGGACCTGAGCAGGGTACAGGATCTGGAGATATAATACCTCCCTCAATGTCCTCCATGCAACAGCAATCCAACCAAAGCACTCTCCTTCTCAGGTGAGCATAGAGAATCTCTTCCATTGGGCACAGGGTCTGATTTCCACACTTCTCTGCCTCTTGCTCCTTCAGCAGCACAAATCTCTCTTTTTCCCTGCTTAACACAGAGCACCCTGCCTTAAAAATTGAATTCTGAGCCATTCAGGCTGTCAAGCCCTTTTCAAGCATCTGCTTGTGCTTGTTCCTGGGATTAAGTGTGACAGTTACCTGGGAGAGCATTACCACTTCGTCCCGCTCCAATGGCAGTGCCTGCCTGGGAGAGGGCTGGCACAGGGATGCTGGGCAAAGAGCAGCCTGCTCCCCTCACCTCCACCCTTGTGCTGTTGTAGCACCCCTTTTTTCCCCTACAAATGCCTATTTTATCTTGACTCTGTTGATTCTATGATTCTATGACTCTTTTCCCTGTCTGTTTTAGTCTAAGGACTAGATAAAGACCAATATGCTGTAGCAGGGTTCAAAGCAGAGGATGCTACAAATGTGCTGCTCTTGGCCTGCAAGCCACCTTTGATTGGTAAGGCTCCTCTCTGAGATAGAAAAAGTCCTAAAAAGTGAAATTTCAGTGCCAAAAGATGCTGAGTGCAGCTCTATCCCAGCCAGCGACCAGTTCACAGATGTTTAGAAACATGAGTCATCCTGAATGTGTCACATCATTTACCTGTGATGAAGGGACAAACGTGGGTCAGGGAATGGGCAACACGGAAAGAAGCCACCTGCTTCCTTATATGAGATGATAATGCAGTGAGCTTGGTGCCAGAACTCCTGGCACATCCCTGCAGCACTGCCCCTACTCCATGCAGCATCCTGTTCTGGTGTGCACACACCGCTTTAAATCATCTTGGGTGGCTGTATCTATGTCAGGGAGCAGAGAAAATGGCAAGGGAGATGCAAACAAAGCGAATGGAAAAAAGCTCAACAAAAACAGGCAAAGCCTTCCCACGCCACTCTGTGCTTTCAAATAAATGAGGCTAATTAACTAATTGCCTAAATTATTAGGGCTATTTTTACTCTTGCATGAAGGGTTGGCATTTTTGCCGATTTCTTAAGAGTCAGCAATGAACTCTCGACTTATCAGGATGCTAATGAAGCACAGCCCTGGGAGCAGGGAGCCAGAGGGTAGGAAGCTGCTGGGCCAGCACTGGGCTGGGGTGGGCACCATTCTGCAGGAAAGGAGCACCTGCAATAACACGGCTCCTGTTGGGTGATGCTCTTCAATATAGAGGTTTGGTGCAATTTGCTGATATCTCATCTGTACCTGAATCTGCCTCCCAGTAAGAGGTCTATCCAACAACTAAGCAGCCCCTCTGCTCCACCTGTTTCCCATTGCAAACCAGATGACAAGATTTTGAGGAAGGGTTTCATACCCAGGCAAGAGAAAAGGAGACTGATGGCTGTGGGAGAGTGAACATGCCAGTCCTGGAGCTGTGCAGCTCTCATGACAGCTCCAAGATCACCCTGGACAACCTGAACAACCGGGACAACTGTCAGGAAGCAAGGACACCACAGTTTGATATCAGCAGCAAAACCCATTTGAAAATGGCTCTTTGGCCACCACGGCTGCATACCCAGTGCCCACCCAGGGAACAGCCCATTTGCAAGCCTGATTTCCCTGCTGTTGCCTTGGGGAGCAAAACAGCAGTGAGTTCAATGCTGCGTGTGCTGCTTCCAGAACTAATTGGGGTTTGCTGTGCTAGTACTGCCTGGTGCCTCCATAAAATGGGCCATGGACCACTAAGCAAAGCATGGGAGTCCCTCTCCCAGCAGGGAGGTAAAGGCAGTGCTGTTTCTGATAGAAGGACCTTCCAGCTGTAATTACTGAGATGCACCCATTCCACTTGCTCTAGGGACTGGGACAGGCCAGCCACCACCACATCAGCCCTCGTAAACTCAAGATTAAAATACATTCTGTGCAAGTAGAGAACTGATGTTACATGGTCTATGCACACATAGTCACTCCTCTGTGACACCAAGAGCTCCTCAAAGTATCAGGCTGTCCTCCACTAACGGAGAGCATTAGTCCAGCAGACCAGAATTCCATGTCACAGGAGCTGCTTCCTTCCACTCAGAAAATGCTGTTTTCTTGGTCGGCTTGTTTGGTGTTTTTGTTGTGGCTTTCTGTGTGTGTGTGTGTGCTTTTTCTCCCAGCAGAAAACTAGATGTTTTCTCCTCTTCAGCTAAATGCCAACACTTAAACTCTCTGGTGGAAATTTCAGTTAACTCCATTAAAATCCCCCAGCCATTCCTGCTCATTTTTTTTTGCTGAAGAGCTTGTCCCCTCAGGAGCAAAGAGACAGATAGACCTGCTTTTCTGTAACAAACCTCACTTATCAGCTATAATCAGGTACATTCCAGGCCTGGCTCTCTTCTCAGCACTCAAGTACACAACTTTTCAGGCTGGCAAGTCTGTTCCAGTCACGTCATTGGGGAGAAGGGCAGATGAAAGTCCCCTCCCTGCCCTTCAGATGTGGGAATGAGGTCCCTTCTCAGTTAACTCCAAGATCATCTCTAATGTTTTACCAACCGTGGCTTAGTGTGGATGCATTCTGGAGATCTCAGCCCTCTTTGGCCACTTGTCCTCTTGCTGCACCACACTCCTAGTGCACATCTCTTTGCAAACACACCCTATCTGAACCTCTGAAGCTGCTTTCATGCCCACTGCCCCCAACCAGTCCAGCTGCCACTACTGAAAAGAGTTTGATCCTATCACATTTTGCACTGTCTGTCCAAGCAGCTGTAGTTCTTTAATGCTGGCATTCAAACCTGGATCCTGCTGGTCAACAGGCTGCAGAATCTCTGGATGCCCTGAACCTAGTCTGACAGTGCTGGTGAAGGGAGTATTGGAACCACACTGAAGTATAAAAGTAGGCCACAGATTTCCTCAGGCCAGTTTCTGCCCAAGTATTTGTCCCTCAAACAGGGATCCTTGACCCTTCACAGCTGTCTCAGTGAGGATCATTAAGATGATGAAGGTGGGCCAGATGGCAACCACTGCTGCACTCAGTAACGCATGAAGGACATCTCACAACCCAGCTAGCAAACTCATACATCTTACCACAATCTTTTGGTACCTTTCCTTTCTATTTGCAGACTCTATCCTCACCATCCAGCCATCTTGTTTGCTGAAGACCTTGTCTTGAACGGAGCCAGACAGCTTTTGCTATTGAGAAGTGCCATTGTGTAGAGGTCTGCTACTAACAAGCAAGGTCTCTGTTGGACCAGGCTCTCTCAGGGCAGTGGAGAGGCTAGAAGTTCAGACCTTTCCTTTGAGCAACAGTGTGCTCTGTCATGGAATTATTGCCTCTGCTTGCTCCTGAAAGTTCCTACAACATCTCAGTCCTAAATCAAATGTTTTCACTCTGTTCAGTAATCCCAAAGCTACAAGATTCATGGCAAGGGGTGGCCATTGACTTAATTACCTTTTGGATCATTCTCTTGGAAAAACTTATAATTTCTACTATTTTGCTAGTGGAGCACAGGGAACCATTGTCTCAGAGCTTTCTAAATAGGAAACTGAATTACAGCCCCTGGTTTGTGTGGAAACTTCATCACTTCTCAGGGCCATGGCCTTCCTGTGCATGAAACAGAAAGAGCACAGCTGCCCTAGAGCTCCATGCTCGCATTGTGCTTAGAGATTCTTCAATATCTGGCACTGGACACACCACATTAAGCCCTACCCCATCTTCTGTGTCTAAACCTGGCAACATGGCAGGGGGTTAATCCAGATTTGTGCTGCTCAGAAAAGAACCTGGCAGGAAGATCTGCAAGTTGCACCTCCCAGCTCACTGCCATTGCTCAGCAGCCCACTGCTGAAACCTGGGCTCTCCATCCTGGGATTAGCTGGCAACCCCAAACCAGGAACTGGCAGCCATATACTTGCTGCTTGCTGTTCTTGGCCTGGTTCTGAGGGCTGCTCACTGCCTGTTGCCACTGCACTCATTTCCCTGAGGTGCATCATCACACACCGCATCCAACACTGCCATCCACCCGTGCCTGGGGACCAGAACGGAGACCAGCTGACAATGGTGGGACCCATGGAAAGCCTGCTCTGCAACCCTTGCAATACAGAATATCCTGGTTTCTTCATCTCCTCTGTCCCCATGCCCATAAGGGAGTGGTGACAGGGAGGACTTCAGGAAATCAATTTCCTAATGGCAGATCTTACTGGAGGTGCAAGTCAAGTATAATTTCCCAGTACTTCCCTCTGCACATTTCATTTACCGACAGATGTGCATAGATGTAAACACAACACAAAGGCACAGCTACAGTCAATAGAGGCAAAGGACAGAAGGATCTTCTCCTTTTCCTTTAGGATTATGGAAGTCTCCACCCTGGGAGCCCAAAAAAGGGGCACTGCCAGTGCTGGACTCTGCCTGAGCAAGCACTGCTTGGTGGGGCTGATAGGAGAGACTCCAATAGCCAGGTCCAAGCATCTGAAGTGCTCAGGGCTGGGACTGGCACAGACGACACTGGATAGAGTATTTAGGAACATGAACCCACTACCTAAGAGAACAGGACATCAGCTCCAAACTTGCTACACAGCACCTCTCCAGACAGGAAAATTCCCCTGGATACTGCCAAGACAGCATGGGAACAACCCTGCTGGCAAACAAGGGCATTCCCCAGGTGATCTCTGCACAGACATGGGTATGTAACACAATTCTTTAAGCACACACTCAACACGAGAAGTGGCAGCTGATTAAATCTCCCCATGTACCTGTGGGAAGTGGGGAAACATCCAGCTCATCAGAGCCGTGAAATGTATTCACCTGTTGCAGGAATCTTCTTCTTCTTTTTTTTTTTTTTGTTACTAACAGAACAGCAGAGCTGTGCACATGAAAATCCTGCCTGAAATGAATCCCTGATCAAGGGGAAGCCACGTTAAAAGGTGAGTTATGCTGGCCACCAAGGCTTTGGGTTTTTTAAGGCTCTCTTGTAGAATTACTGCATTAGCAAGCCATTACAGGTGAGGATATCAAACTGCTAGGCACAGCAAGAAAAGACTTGGAGTATTTGAGATGGGAAAGCAACTCATGGAAAAATGAGAAAAAAGAGGGCAAGAGGGGGAGAGGAGAAGTAGAGATGTGCAGAGGGATGTGAGGGTGATAAATGATGGAGGAGATAGTGGAAGAGGGTGAAAAAGAGAGTGATGTGCAGTAGGATGAGGAGAAAAAAAGATAAAAAGAAGAAGAGAAAGGGAAAGAAGAGATGAATGAGGGCAAAGACCATCTCATCATTTTGCAATTCCACCTCGGTGAAGAGGAAAATTGATGTCTGGAGCTTTTTTTTTTAATGGCCAACCTCCTGGGCATGGGACAAAAGACAAGTTATTACCCAGCCCTGGGTCAGGTCTGCAGCCTGCCAACTGCTTAGACACAATCAGAGAGCCCACGAGAGCCATAAATCAAGTGAGGGCAAAAAGATCACAGAGAGCCCAGGACCAGGCACAGAGCAGCAGTGAGCTCAGCAAATGCAATAATCACAGGAGAAAAGCGAGCCCAGGAATGACACAGCCTGGAAAGGAGTGCCCAGCCCCAACGGGCTTCGCTCATCACTTCTTCCTGCCACTCCTAAGAATGGCACTCCCCCAGAAATGCAATTCCCCCTGCATTTCCTCCCGATTTCTCTTCCTATTGATTTTCAAGCTCTGAATGCCATTTATTTTTGCTTGCTTGATTCACTCATTCATTGAATAAAGGCATCATCACTATTATTATTATTATCCCTGCCATCGCGCTCCTCATCACACATTATATTATTTGCATTGCAGAGCTGGAAGATTTCAGGTTGAGGCAGGAAATTTGTGCGAGTTGTTATTACTGCAATCAGATGAAGTGAGAATTGGATCGGCAAAGGCTGCCAGAGTGCAGCTCTCCCAGCAGGACGCGGAGGCTCTGCCCAATCAGGGAGAGCTGCAGTCCTATTGCACTGGTCCCGCCAGCAATTTCGGACTTGCCTTGCGCATCCCATCTCCCTCCCATCCCACCACCCGCTCCCCCCCCCCCATTGGCTCCCAGCAGAGAACAGGGAATGCATCAGTACAGGAGGGCGAGGAATCAGAAAAAGACTTGGCGAGATTGCACATTTTCTGCCTTGCTGATGGTATTTATTAGACAACAGAAAATAGCTATTTTACCATCTGCCTTGTGAAAAATCCTCATTAAATTAATGGAATGTGCAGCTGCTGAACAGAGCGTTCCTCTCCCCATCACCTCCCAAGCTGCCCAGCACTTGCTGGAGAACAGAACTGGGCTGCCAAAAGTAGCTGAGGCTAACTTGGGCTTGTGTGGTAGAAGAGAATGGACGGACAGACAGACAGCTTCCTGCTCCTCCTGACCCCAGGGCCCTTGCTGCTGGTCCTATGGGAGCCCTGGTGGGCAGAGGGGCTGCCTTGCTCACTGTGTTATGTTCCCTTCCTGAACACGGGGGCACTTCTTGGAAGGGAATGAGACCAGTCTGCTCAGCAGGCTGTAGATGCATTCTTTCTGCTAAGCTGAGGGCGATCCAGACTGCAGATTCATCTCATCACCCTACACAGAGCATGGCAGGATCTTAGGGCAAGCAAAGTCCTAATGCCTCAGGCAACTCAGTCAATGTGAGCTAGCCACTCCACCCCAACTACATCCATCACTACACATCTAAGTTTGACCCGAGCTGGTGCTGGCCCTGTGGAGGTGTTCAGCTGAGAGTGCAACACCAAGAATGCCTCAAGGCTGGCTGACTGCTTAGGCCAAAGCAGCCCCTGCACAGACAGGTCAAACCCAACCCTGAATCCTTACTACGTTGCAGTAAGGCAGGAGCACCACAAACTAAATGTCCTGGATGATGTGAATGATATTAATGGAGCTGGGAGAATGGCAACCAGCTTAATGCCAACAATATGTGTTCATTTCTAATGGCTTTGGTAAAGCTGTAAGGGTTTTAAGGCAACCTTTTCTTCTGATATCTGGTAAAGAGGAATGGTCAAAATCCCACATCACTCATGACTTTGAGGAGCAGATCCATCATATTTACATCTCCAGTGCTCCCAGAGGTACCAACACATCTGCTTAGCTAATAAACTTACTGCTTCATTGCCTCATCGTGAGCAACGTCATAGAATCACACAAGAGCTCAGGTTGGAAAAGACCTTGAAGATCATCAAGTCCAACTGCAATCTAACCACGCTAACCTAACTCTAACAACTCATCACTAAATCATGTCCCTGAGCAAACGTCATTTGTTTTAGGACAAATAAAACCCTTTCTTAGATGTCTCAGCATCACTGCAGCATAATCCACATTTAATCCGCACTTGTGTTTTCTCCTGTTAAAACCAGGGAATTCCCAGTGCTTGCTCTGTTGCTCTGAAAGTGCAAACCCTCTTCTGAAGTCCTCTCCTCTCTTTTCTAAACAGTTTTTCTGCACAGATTTTTGACCCGTAGGATCTTTCCATGCTTTTCCCAGTAACTTCATTCCCTCCAGTTTGTTCCTTTAGCAGTTACAAGGCTATGGGCAACAGTTGGCCTCTGGAGATGGGCCCAGCTGTGCAGCGTACATCACCACCGTGGAGGAAGTGGGATGAGGTGGTCACTTGGGCTTCAGCACACAATGGCAAGCTACAGGACTACAGCATGTCCAATCACTTCACACCGAAATAAATCCTGACATAATAAGTCTTAATACCGCCAAGGAGACTATTACAGTCAGTCACAAAAATAATCCACGTTGAAAATGGGTGAAAATTCCTCTTCCCGGTGGAATAACATGGCTCCAGAGCATCAGTTCCAGCCAGAGACAATCGTTTCATGTTTACCCAACAGAGAGGGCAGCTCCAAAAGGCAAACGCTCATTGCCAAAAACCCCTCTGCTTAAGGGAGATTTTTGTCGCCTCCTGTCAAAGATGTGCTTTTAAAGCCAGTGATCAAGAACAAAAGGGGAAGACCATGAAAGGCAGAGATCAAATCAAAGTCCAGAAAGATGTCCTGGCTGCCTCCTACACGCCGCCTTCAGCCCTGCTCATCTTTAATGAGCAGCAGTTAGGGCAGAACACAGCTAATTGCTTCACAAGCAGAAGGTTCCTAGTTTGAGTTCAATGATAAATCTTCTCCAAGCCTTTGCCTCTGCATCACCCCATCTCAGGGGTCATTAGCAGAACTGTGTTGGTCTTATTCAGCCCTGGGGTGCAACCTGAGCCAGGAACCTGTGGGACTGCAGCACAACACCTGAAGGGGAGTAGAAATCAGCAGAAGGATGGGTTTTTTTTCCCTTCTTAGAAAAAAATCTCAATGAAAGCACCTCTGTGGATGCAGAAATGCTTGGGAGAGGACATTCATGTTCTGCAGTCAGCATGGGGGTAGTTGTGATGTTTCCTTGTCCTTTCTTCATCCAAGTGTGATGTACACAGCATGTGGGGCTGTCATGGGGAGAGGAGAAAGCCAAGAGAAGCACCCACAGCTGTAGCTGGTGTGTGGAAAGTACAGCACGAGCAAAGCAGGGCTGTGGTCACACAACTCACAGGGCTCTGGATGCAGCCATCAGTTTGCAGGCAGGCAGTTTTTACATGCATGTCTCAGAGCTGTTCACACAGACACAGATTCATGGCCACCTCCTTCCCATGGAGGAAAATAAGGAAACAGTAAATGAAGGACTTCATCCTCCAGGCCAGCCCTGGGGCCAGCACACAGGTGAGGAATGCTGCTCTTTTAATGCCAGGAGTCTCATCTCAGCATCATTTCCCCAGCTCCATCCCTCCGCATCCAGGAGCCCTGGGTTCACACCAACAAGCCGGAGCATCTCTGGATGATTAAAGCTAGTGCAGCCTTTTAAGTCGCTCTGATTGGGGTTGATGGCTGCGTGGAGCTGGTCACTCTGCTCTAATGATGTGTGCAAGTCTCCCTGCTGCAACCAACCATTCCTGCCCGAGAAAATAAGGAGAAAGTGGAGAGGAAAAAAAAAATACCCTCCCTTGGTGGGAGTCCCAGTGTCATCTTCCCAATGGGGCCTGAACTGCAAGCAGCTCTGACCCTGGTGTGCACAACCCATCCTTGCCCGCTCCTTGCCAAGATTTGGTCCTTCCACAGAAGAATGAAAGAGCTCCCAAATGAAGGCTGCATTTCCTAGTGCTCAAAAGGGACTAAACAGAGGCACGGGGGGAGGCCGGAGGTGTCCTGCAGCGACTGACCCTCCATGTGACATTGATGGCTCTTAATTCCTAAGCCCGCTTTGGAAGGATTTCAGCAGATCCTATTTAATCACCGCAGCCTCCTCATCCCGGGGCAGCAGTCTGCCTTCTCCTCCGCCGGCTCTCCAAGAACTGGCTGCCTGCCACGCTCCCATCCCAGCACAGGCAACGCCACCAGAGCCACCCAGCTCAGCATCATTTGCCTAATTAGCAGCAGGACTCTGCTTCACTAACGGAGGGCAGCGCTTCCCGCAGGTGGGTCCCAGGCTTCCCACCACTGAGCACAAATGTTTAAGGGCTTGTCATAATGTTGTAACGATTTTTTTGCCTTGTTCCATTAGCTCCATTTCCAAAGGCCACCACTGGAACTGCCAAACATTTATTTCTATTGAATCCAGCTCAGAAGTTACGATGTGAGGAGCTGGGAGACAGGACAGTCTGTTCTGCAGTGCCAGCTTCTCCCCACGGCCACTCAGCTGAGACACGCTGCCCTTTGAAACATCACTTTTATTCCTACCTTAGAAAAACTAAAATAAAGAGATTGATTCTTCCACCTGCTTGATTTGCTTTTGCTACTGAATGAGTTACCAGTGAGGTGGCTTCCCTGGGTGAGCTCTGGAGTTTGAATGCGTCGCATGGTTTGTGCCACCCCACCACATGAGCTGGATTTTTAGGTGATTTTCCTGTTGCTAGAAAGGCGTGCACATGAATCTCCCTCCCTCGCTGTCTGTACATGAGCAGCATCTCATTATACTATGAATTAAAAAAAGCACTGAAGACAATGCAGATGCTGTTTGGGAAAGAGCTGAGGCTACAGATCCCAGGTTGGCTTTGGGTTCAGAGCACCACAGAACAGAGCTGTGGACACGGGAAGGATGCCCCACACACCAACCATGGCTGTGGGCTCAGCTTCCCCTAAGCAAAACCCCAGATTTGCAGGAGAGAGCAGGGGAAGGGACTGCCCACAGCAGCCCCCTGATCATCATCCCTCCCTTCCTCTGGGAAATCTAAGGCAGTTTTAAAGGCTTCCCTGCATTTTAATTCCTCCCTCTCTCAAGAGATGTGAGATCCCAAGAGTTTCAGCCTCACTGCCTGGATGCTCAACAAAGTTAGAATCTCCATTAGTGACATCATAGGCCGTTGCCATGGGGATGTCACAAACTTATTGCCATGGGGATGTCACAGACTCAGTGCTGTGGATGGGCAGTGAGGGAGGCAGTGCTTGCCAGGCACTGGTGGCCCTGGTAATTAGGGAGCTGGCATGGGAAGTGAAGATGAGATGCAGGATAGGAACATAAAGCCAGTGAGTAAGTATGATCTATTGGAAAGCTTTCCCTGATGAGAAAGGGCCTCCTTAATGGATCCTGTGCTCTTAAGTAAACCATGATAGACAAGAGAATAAAATAGAAATTATAGTGATTTGTTTTATTGGGCATTTCATTGAGTAATTAAGAGGATAATTGGGAGTGGGAACATAAAAGGTGCCTTGCTCTGAAGGAATGAGCTACTGAACATGCATTGTCAGACGTTTCCTAGTGCTAACACAGGCTCCCCAGGCAGGACGTGCTGCTCTTATACCACCTAGCCCACATTTCACCTCCTCATCTTTGAGACTGGAAAGCACATGGAGAAGTACCTGTGCTACTGCCTCGGATCCAGGCAGGACCCAGCATCACTGCAAGAGACCTCAGAGCTCTCAGCACAACCTGTGCTGCTTCTCCAAGATACCCAGCCTTTCCCACAGACAAGGAAATCTTGGCGCTGGTAAAACATGCACGAAAAACCCATCTGAACAGAGAAATCCACAGCTCCTTCCGGCCCCCAGCACATCTCACCCCACCCCACTCAGCCACCAGCACAGCCACGCTCCAGCACAGGTCCCAACATGGGTTTTCTCCCTATGCTGCACACCAGGGACCCCAACCCCTACACACAGCCAGCTCCAAAGAGGCCTTGAGAGGACAGCTGCCCCCAACCCCAGCAGGAGCCATCCTCTCCCCAGCAATCACTGAAGGAAATAAACACAAGTGTGCAGATGGAGAAACACAGATTTGAGTGACCAATGCAATGGAAAGAAATGGATTGAGTTCAGGCATCACTGCATACGAAGGTGTCAACACCAAGAGAACAAGGGGTGAGAAGCTAAGCTCATGTTGTTGCCACACACCACTGATCCAGGACACCATACAAGCCACCAGTACAGCTATGGGCATCCAAGAGAAACATCAGTCTGCAATGCAGCGCTGACCAGTAGCCAAGAATTACCCAAAAATAAAATATTATCTCAGCACATCGCTGTCCTCACAGGCAGAAGAGCAGCCTAGTGGGAGACAAGCGCTCAGCACATCCCTAAAACAAGGCTCCTGTTTGAAGTGCACGGATCAAGGCTGGATTAAGAGAGCCTGGTAGGAGCCTCCAGCTCTGCTCCCATGCTGAAAGGCAGCTCAGCAGCGACTTCACATGCAATGCTGGGCTGGATTCTGGGAAGGAGTAATTGCAAAGCATGTGCTCCACTTCTCTATGGAGCTGCAGGGAGGGAAGGCAGAGCTGCCTTGTCCTGGCTGCAGGAGAGCCCAGCACTGCTCTGCCTCTGCTACAGGAGCACTTGGGCAGAATCCCACTGGGCAAATGAAGACCAATAGCAAACACAGCAGGAAATGCCACCATCTGCCTGGCCAGGCAGATCCCAGAGCAGATCCCAGAAACACATCAGTGCCTTCAGACAAGCTTGAAGAATCACTTCTCAAGCTTCCCTCTAGTCAACAACTTATTTTCCCTCTCCAATCCAAGCAACAAGCAGGGTTAGTTCAATCCAAGCAGGCAACAGAAGAGGAGAACCCAGCAGCAGCTCCTACCTGTGTGTGCATCCTTCCCTCCTCACCATGCAGCCAGGAACACACTGCTCTCCCTTGGTACCTCTCCAGCATCCTGCGTTGAAGGTAGATTTATGCACTGATCATGGTTGAAGCTGTTGATAAAAGAGTGCAGAGAAAAAGGGTTTTACTTGGAAGTTTTAGGGCTACTTCTCTTCCAGTTTTATGTTATAGTGAGGTTGGTAATATTTTAAGCCCCTTTTTATCTAGGATCGCCCAAGCGTTTGGCTCAAAGCTTTAAAAATCTTCTTTCACCTAGTATGCATGGGGTAGTCAGAATCATTGCATGGCCTAAATGGAAACTTTGGGAGGGACCCAGGGCTGAGCCATTCCCAGTCAGACTGGGAGCAGGAGGGATGAAACTCATTTGCAGACAACGTTTTGTGTTTACTTCCTTGACCACAAGGGCAGAGGGAGCATCGGCTACTTCTCATTCCTTGTGAGAAATTGAACAACTGGGTTCAATAGTACAAAATCATATCCATTAGAATCGGGGAGAATCGGCAGCAGATCCATTTCCTCCTGTGCCTGAGCAATGTCCCATGACAGCAGTGAAAGCTCAGCAAGCTGCTGGGACATCGGCGACAAACAGGACCACAAAACTTCTCCCAAAAGCACATTTTTAATTTCTGAGTACCGAGTACATTTCTCAGGCTCAACACGAGCCACTTCATCCTTATGCAGTTTGAACAGCTTCTCCCTTTTACACCACAAACACAAACACCTTTCCCTGCAAGGAGGGGCTCTGACACCTGCAGCCCGGCACCCATCGATGGCTCTGTGTCTCATATACACAATAAGAAGCCCAGGAGCTAATATAATGCAATTTTCTGTGTTTACTGCATTATTACAGTGGTTGAATCTGCTGATTAATTCCTGTTTTTCTTGCCATCTCTCCCCAGCATCCCTTTCTCTTTTTGCCCTGCTATCTGCATACGGAGCCATTTATCTGTACTGCTGCTGTAACAGCGAGCAGGGCCACAGTTCTCATCTCTCCTCCCTTTCAAATTTAATCTCGCAGACCTCAATCTTTGTGATACTGCTATTATTTTGTCTGTATCTGATCTAACGGGAACAAGCCTTTTTATTTTTTTTTTTTCAAGGCAAAAAAAAAGAAAATGGAAAAAACTAATCCAAGCAAAAGATAATGATGACTGTGGCACTAATGATCCTTGGCACATCTCCTCGCAATGAATCCGGTGCTAAAACAGAGGCCGCTTGTTTCCCTTCCCTCTACAGAACTGCAGGACCGACCCCTCGTGCTCAGGCTGCTCCCACCAATGAGCAGTGCTGCCCGGTCTCCTGGGGGATGCAGTGCGCTGCCAAGCATCTCTGCAACCCTTCTCAGTGTCTTAACTTATTTACCCAAATAGTGGAAAAACAACTCAAGTGGAGCCAGACACTCTCCAGCAACATGACTGCAACTGGTTTCTTTAGTTTAGTTCCCCTGCGAGCTAGGGAAGTAGCTTGGTCCTGATGGTTATTAATTGAAAAGAAGGGAAGGTTAAGTAAAGTTGAGGGGAGATTTCCTGCAACGTGAACAACAAAGTGCTCTTCATCACTGTCCCTTGCAGCTCTGTTCCCTCAGGGCTCCCACCAGCATGGACCACCCCTAAAGCACCACGCCACATTGCTCTGCATGCACAGAGCCCACCCACCAGCAGGAGGGGACCTGGGGAACCCCTCTTCTCCCTTTTCCAGCACCAAACATCCAGAGGTCCTGTGAGCAGTGAACAACCCTCCTTCCATATTCTGGTATTCCAAGGATTCTCTCTATGCTGTGTTCATCACCTCTGCCTGCAGCCCAGAGACCTCCCTGCACCCTTCCCTTCCCCCCCAGGTACATTATAGATCAATCACAGGGTCACACTCTGCTGATATAAGAGGGGACTTGGAACTGCTTCAAAGGCACACAGCCCCAGCAGGGCATGGGAACCAGCCCATCTTCTGCACCAGGATTTACTCAGGGGAGACCTGCAGAAGCCCATCTGAGCCCTTGCCTGGATCCTCTGACCAAACCCACAGGGCCTCATATGGGGAACCCCTCATTCATATTAACGTGAAGCTCTGAACTACACCAACATGTGGGTGAACATGATTGGGGGACTGTGGGCATTTCCTCATCTAGATACAACACAGCATGTATTACATTGATTATTAATGAATGATTAAGCTTTCTGAAGAGCATTATGAATTTTAAAGCTTCTAATAATCATGAGCTGTTCCTTGCTTCACCCTGCAAGCCTCAAAGCTGTCAAGAAAGCAAATTCCAGCCCTGAGCATCTGTAATGGAGGGTGCTGAGATCCAGAGCCCATCCCAGAGCCATGGTCTTTTTTTGCCAATGAGGAACATCCAATGTGTTCTAATGTGAACGATGCCAGTGATGGCAGAAAAACAGTTCTCAATGATCTGTGGCTTTGGGACGGACTTGCAACAACCTCCCAGCTCTCAAACACCAAGTTACCTTCTTGTGCCCACTGCTGCTCCTACATCATCACCCCAAAAGCCCAAGTCCACAGCAGCCTCCATCACTGCACGCAGTTGCTAGTGATAAGAGTAAGGAAGAGCCTGCATTTCCAAAAATGCTCATTGCTGCCTTCCTCCCAAGGAAAATGCAGCTATTCATGGCCTGATGGGAGCACGAGACCAAACAAGAATCACTCTCAAATGAGCAGGGCTGTCCCTGTGAGCATACAACACTCATCCCAGAGCAGCATGCTCTCCCATCGGATGCTCCTGCTGCACAAGGGTTGAGCTCTTTGGAAAAAAGAAGGAGGACCAGGAGGTTGAAACCCAGAGAGGGATTTGGCAGCAGAGCCTGGAGCACGAATCAGATCCCAGGACCAACAGCCAGAACCAAGACCTCCGTTTAAGGGCAGTTTAAACACTGTCCCATTCTCAGGATGAAGATCTGTTTCGACACATATCTCCTCCAACACCGTGCCATGCCAACACTGCAGAGCAAGGTGGCAAGGAGCACAGTTTGCTTACTCAGAGCTTTCATAAGCCAGCAGAGACCTGGATCCACAGCTGAGTGCTAATTCTCACCCTCTTCCAGCCCAGTTTTTTGCAGCTTTTATACAAATCCAGAATACATTTGAGAGATCAGCACAATGTTTAGTGAGAAAATCGTATGCTACATTTCCGCTTGGCATGACTTTGAAATGGTTAAGCTGTTAAGCCCTGAAAGGGAAGTTTTAAGAATACAGTAGGAAAAAAAGAAGCCAAAAAAAAAAAAATAAATAAACAAACCAACAGTGGCAAAATTAGAGCATGACAAAAAGGAACCGTTTTGATAGATCCCTTTTTCCAGAGGAACTGCACGCACTGGCAGCTGCAGGATCTCTGCAGCTCTTGGATTTCCAAAACAGAAAGGAAAAATACCAAATTGAAAGGCAGCAGTAGTGCATAGATGGCAGAGCCCACCTTCACCCAGGCAGCTTGCTCTGCACAGTCGTGTGGCAGCTGTGCAGCCCCTGCTGCTTGGATCCCTCCTGAATTTCATTCAGTCTTTTCTTCTGTGAGAAATGACCGATTGACCCAGCCAAAAGGCATAGCTCCAATCATAACCATCTCATATATTATTTTTTTTAATCATAAGATGTATGGCAATGACGTATCCAAAGAAGTCCCAGAACCCACACACGTGGCATCGCACTACGGTTGTTCCAGAAAGCAGTGAAAGGTGATGAAAGCAGTGGCACTTCAGTCTGCTACTTTCAGGCCCACACAACCAGTAGAGACAGACAAGGACTCTCTTCCTTTCCATCCAGCTTCTCCTGGGTCGCTGTGAAGTGTTTGCTGTTTGGAAAGATGATGCAAGAAAGCTCTCTCTGCTGGTTTGGCTCACAGACATCAGGTTAAGGTGCCCACAATGGCAATGCATGGGAAAGCCTCATTAACCAGTATGTTCACACCTGTGCACACCTCTGCAGGAAACAAGCATGCTTGTGAATCCTGATATGGGCATCTCCTATGCAGCTCTGTACACTGACCTAGCTTTAGCTGGGAATGAAACAGAAGATAAATAAACAGCCAAAGAGATCTGCTTGCAACGACAATAAGAAGGCCTATTGAGCCATCATCTCTGGGGCATAGATGCTATTCACTGCAATATCCTGATCCCCCCTCTCCTGGAATCACCCTCCTCTACAATCTCAATATTGCAATTCCTCCAAATAGTTCTCAAGCTCTCGGGACTGTTTCTAGAAGCAGAGAATCCTACAGCTGAAGCACTGACAAAGCCCCAGGATTTTATTTACATTGCAAAGCCAAGGTCACCCCCCATTCAACCTGGTGCTTGGCCCTTCTCTAGTGACAAACAGCATCTCTGCAGCTATCGCTTACTCCTGAATCGCAGCGTGCTTACACACAGGTCAGGGGACAGCACACAGCAACCTGCAGAGGACTCAGCCTGAGAGAGCAGCATGATAAATAATTACTTCATTGCAAGTCAAGGGGCAGTAACTTCCACTGATAGCATCCACAAAACGGGGAAGCGAGGGAGGGCCAGTAACAGTGCAGCCCTGCTGGTGGTCTGGAAGCACCCAGCCTCCAGTGACAGCAGTGCGTGTGGGCTCTGATCTCCCATCAGCCTGTTGGGATTTCAGTCCCCCTCCGCCCCATTTCCATGTGGGGTTGTGGAAGGCAGGTGCTGGATCTTTAGGAGATGTCAGACAGCTCACGGCGTAACGCCTAAACAAGCCCACGCCGCCTTCTTCCCTCATCTAAAGTGCCACGTTAACAAGTGTTGAGCCTCTCTAAAGAAATTGTAGCTGCTGTGCAAGCACGCCCAGTGCAGCCCAGCAAAGCAAACAGTGGAGTGACAGTGAATTGGTGTCTGCAGAGGAGGCCTCCTGCCCATGGGCACTGCCCTGCTGGCTGGCCATAAGGACAGCACGGTATGTGCACGTGGGTGACTTTTGGTGCAATACATGACTTTATGGCCAAGGATGCTGAGACAGTGCCAGAGGAAGAAGGGAAACTGTTTTTCCTTTCCTTATGATTTACACACGCTTCTGCTAGCGCTGGCTCCTGGACATGTATTTCTCCATGCTCAGCTGCTGCTGAGCATGATAATAGAGAGCACAGACCCAGGCATTTGCTGTCTGTGGGCTCTCCCATAGATCAGCAGCGCAATGAGGAAACGGCTTATTTGCATTGCCGTCATTTGGTATTTGCAGCAGGATGCCAGGAGCAGAGAATGGCCACGGTGAAAGGCGTCTGATTTAACCTTCACTCCGCGCACCTTCCTGCATGCATTACCCATCACGGAGCCCTCCCTGCAGCCCTCTGTGCATGCCGGGATGGAAAGGAGACTGAAAGCAGCACCACAGCCAAGGTCACAGCACCCTGCACTGTCCCCAAGACACGGGAGGTTCCTGTGACTGCTCAAGTCACCATAGCCCAGAGCAGCTCTTCAGCTCCTCCCTGGCACAGAGGACTGAAGGCCTGTGGGGCATGGAAGTCAAACGATTGCATTACCACGCAGTCATCACCAGGATGAGAACACACAACCCAACCCAAGCGTCCTCCATCACCTTCAAGGGCACCCATGCATCTCATTCAGGGCTCTCATTTGCACTGTTATCACAGCCATGGTCATGAGATAGGTGAAGCCTTTCCCAGCAAATCCAGCAGAGCTGAGCTCCTCAGCCCAGAAGCACAACTGTCACCCGTGCAGTGCTGTAGGTGCTCCTGGAATGGAATACAGGCGAGCGATGAGGGATTTCAACTATCTGTGAACTAGAGGAGTGGCTTACATATTTTAACAAGAAGATAAAGGAGATCTTGCTCAGAATAAGGGCGCTTTTTTTCTCCATTTTTAACTAAATTGCTTTCCTAATCATTATTACTTTTTGCCACACTGAACAACTAGGCAATTCCATCATGTTCCCTTGGACATACCGTGGCAGACAGCTTATGCTATCAGTCATAAATCTTGTCCCTTTCAACCTCCATTACATACGAAGAGCAAATTTATTATGATGCATGTCATAACACACCAATGCCTTTCCATTATCATATAACTGGATATCCCCAAGCCTGATAATTTGCAGTATAATAGTAATTTTTAAAGAACTATTGGTAATCAATAGCACTCAGCATCCCTGTCAGGATCATTTGCAAAACAAATAACAACACTGATCTCAAACAACTTTACAGGACGGATATTTAATCCCCATGCACTGCATTATATGATGGATAAGCAAGGAACCCTAGACTATGTATCATGTATTTTCTTGGATTAAATATCACTTCCATCAACATTGCTACCCACTGGACAAAGCAGCCTGCGTTGCAGCTGAGTAACGCCGAGGTGTTGCCTTACAGAGTCACTGCACCCAGGGCTGAGCCTGAATGCCTGTGGGATGGATTCACTGCACACACTTTGCTGTGACCCCAACCTGCCCCCGGCCCCAGCACCACCTGCACACCAAAACCAGATCACGGGCAGGAGGAGGTGCTGTTTTTAGCCCCCTGTCTATACAGAGCTCTGGTTTAAATGAGTTACTACCAATAACTCTACAGAAGTGCTAAGAAGCATCATTTAATAAGAGGCTCAGCCATCTGCCTCATTAGCTAACGGACAGACCTTCAGGACGATAAACAGAGGCTCATTTCACTTACTGCCTTTCCTTCTCCTCCAGCATGTACCGCCTGAGGCTGTAATTGGGAAGGTAACTTTGTCCTGACTGCAGTCAATGCATCTCAGGTCCCTCGGGTAGCAGGTGTTACCATAGCATCCCTCCTTTGGGGGAGTTTTTACATAGGAGAAGGAAACAGCCATCCCATGCTGACCCACTGCAGCTGCTGGCCTGCCGCAGCCCCTCCAGCCAGCCCAAGGCTTCCTCATTCACATCTCTGGAGCCAAATTAGTGAAATCATACAATCATTAAGGTTGGAAAAGACCTCTAAGATCGTACCAACCCATCACCACCATGCCCACTAAACCATGTCCCTCAAAGTCAACAGAGCCACAGAGCGTGTGCTCCAGCAGCACCACCAGCCAGGGAGCCCGAGCCACCTGTTGTGTGGCCAACAGCAGACCAGCATCTGGGATGCATCTTAAAGAGGGCTTTCCAAGGCATATAATGAATATTTAAGTTTTCTACACAGGTTTCTACCCCCAGGAGCCATTCAGCACATCTGTATCTCACTCCTGGCAGCTAGAGGCACCTTTAGCAACAGCTTCAGCTCCCACTGATGTGGAAAAATTAATGCACTTCCCTGCCTGCATGAGCACGGGTCTGGCACTCACAGCTTTCTTCCCACTGAGCGATAAGCCCTGAATTGCTCATCACTACAAACCCTGTGCTTTGGTGGAGACAGACCAAATCAGGATAAAAAACACCCCTGGACCTTAACTAAGCACTTTAACCACTGGAGACTGCAGAATCCTATTTAGGGATGTCAGAGAACACTTTCTGCAGAGGGAGCATCTACTTCAACCTGGCCATAGGAAGTAAGGAAATTAAATATTTCAGAAGGAAGAAACCCACGCAGAACTGCCTGGGTTGGCTCCTTTTTAGAGACAACAATATTGAGATTATTGTGATTAAAATGAGATTAACCAGAGGTGAGGGCACACCAGCATGCCATCACGTAGTGTTGCACCTTGGCCAGCACCAAACCAGTCCTGGCCTAGTTGACAGACAATCTTTGGAGCACCCAGAAAGGCCACCCAAACCTCACTGGTTGGGGAATTAATTTATTTCTCCAGCCTCAGCAAGTTCCAGGTGTACAGGGTGTTGCATGCTTTTGATGGAGAAAGGTCTCATTCCACCTCCTCAACGCAAGGAGCATCACTGAAGATATCTGACTGGATCATGGGTGTCCTCCACGTCCCATGGATGAGCCCTTTTCCACTCAGCTCACCCCAACATCCTCCCCCTGGAGGCCACAGCACAAGGTGGGGAGGGGGAGAAGATCTCAGTCGGATGTGGAAGCCTAAAGATGGAAAAAGCTTACAGCTGTGTACGCATCCATATGCATAAGAGAACAGGCCCTGCTCCAGCACACGCTTGCGTCAATCTGCCGTCACCAAGATTCAGGAGAACATTTAAAATTAAGCCCAAATTTCCTTGCACTGCAAAACTGGGGACAAAGAAGGGAACTGGGTTTTGTGGTTGGAGCAGAAGCAGGTGTCAGAGCACGCAGTCCTGGCAGCAATGTTCCAGATAATGTCTCTTCACCTCCAGGTTTCCCAACAAGGCACGGTTCCCCCAGCTGCCATAAGGGGCTCTCTGGTGGCCACACCAGTTCTGAAGGCTGTTTTCCCACCTGGGTCCGGGGGCTGGAGTGGATCCCCAAGGAGCTGCTCAGAGCCAAACGCATAGAATCAAGTCAGGATTGGGACCGACAGCCAGGATTTGGCCTGCTGAAAATACAGGCAACGGAACTTCAAAATGAATGGAGAGAAAAGCAAGATCGATACGTAAAATACTTATTTCCCAGCCTAGACTGAGCTAATTAAAATGAAAAGTGTAGTACTCTGCCCACTGCCACAAGTCAGAGTTCCAGTGCAAAAGAGTTGTCCTAAGGGCTATACAACACAATACTGCATTATGGCTGATCTCTTATTAAGATAGAGATCAGACAGGAAGGAAAAAAAATCAGAATAGGAAGCAGTAATTCTTCATAGGAAGAAGGAAAGCCATGCAGAAAATGTAGCTGTTTGTTTGTTTTCCCCTTCAAGTCAATGCATAATTCAGAGAACTAAAAATTAGTCCACAATTGAAAAGAATTTTAACATAGAAGACAACAGCTTTTCTGCAAAACCATTCCTGACGCTCAGGATCAGCAAACAGACCCACACAGCAGTAACAAATTCTGAACCGATGGAGTGCTGACATTCACTGTGTGCATTTCTCAGGAAGCTGTAAGGACTGCATACACAGATTTATTTCTCCTCTTTTCCTTAAATTCGAAGCTGTTGCATAAACTCCACTGGCCGAATTCTGCTCCTTTGTGAATTGGAACAGCTGTTGAAACGTGACGATTTATTGAAGTTTTGCTTTTACTGCACTGTGGGAGGTGTTCTCCTGAAGTGATTGCATTGCTCCTGTGCCCATTGTATAGGGTTTCCCTATACAATGTAAATGGGGGACAGCAGATATCCAAATGGGCACATTTGCTCCGGGGAAGTCTCACAGTGGGGATGGGCCAAGCTGGCAGGACAGAACACAGCTCCTGTACGTGGGGAGCAGGGCAGGACAGGCTCCATCCACCCCACACACACAGCTGGGGCACAGCAGCAGGACCCACCCAGCTCAGTATTTTCCTAGCACAGACCAGGTGCCACAGCCTTCAGGGACAGAGACTGAAACCCAGACAGATAAGAGTTCAACAGCACCATAAAACACAGGAGAATGGTCTGAACTTTTGCACCTCAAGCAGAAGAGGCACTTCCAGAGGCCAGGCAGCAGCTCTCCATCCCCTCAGGCCGCACACAGTGCTCACAACTCACTGCTCAGGGGAAGGCAGCTGGAAGCGACACGACTGCAGTCACTCCTGCATCCCCAGGAGTCAACACCAGCACTACATCTGCTAACCCTCAGGTCCTGAGATGCCCCATCCTTCCCCCTTTCTACACCTGCACCTCCTGAGCAGGGGCAGGACAAGCACAGGGTTATGGCTGCTCTTTCTAAACCATATCACAGGGCAGGGGTTTGGGTAGTGCAGCACCTGGTGTTCCTATGCCCCAAACTCCTCAGCATGACTCTGAGCAGGGAGATGGAGAAAACAGCACCTGGGACGGCACTGAAGTTGAGACATTTATCCTTTGACAGTGCTCGGCTGCAGTGACTTTGTTTTGATGATATGAGATGATTAATGCTTACAGCTGATGTCTTTTTTTTTTTTTTTATATAGATTTTGGGGCTGCAGGGTGACATTTGCTCGGTGCTCTGTTCTTGGAAAGCTGTGCTCATCTCAGCACAGATAAGAGATGCACCCGGCGGTCAGCAAGCGGGCTGCTACAAGCCGCAGGTGTCAGGAGAGCTGCTCTGAGCAACACGGGGATGCTTACAGCCAGCTCTGCCTGGTAAAGACTGGATGGTGAGAGGATGGCACATTAAACAGCCGATGCTGCAAGGAACGGTGAGAGCTCATCTCATCCAGCGGCAGGAGACGAGATTGTCACTTACAAACACCACAGCCAAGCGCAGGCTGCTGCGTTTTGCCACAAACACGCTGGAAGATTGAGCTCACAGCAGAGATGGGATCCCCAGCTGAGTCTCCGCAGGGCTGAGATCAGCCACAGAGCGCTCGCAGCTGCTCCAACACCAAAAAGCATCCAGAAATCAGATCAATCAATCAGGGAAACAAGACACAGGCAGATGTCTTAATCATAGCATTCACTAATGTGAGAAGCTTGGAAGCCTTAATCCTCACCCCCATCTGTAACAGGAGGACTAGAACCATCTCCCTCACCTGGCTGCTGCAAGCCTTCCCTAATCAATCAGCTCATTAATTCATGCAAAGCATTAGGCAGACAGCTTTATACAACACTCATCTTAATGAGGCAAAACATTTCTCCTTAATTCTCCACCTGTCCACTCCCACCCCACGGGCACAGAGTGGTCAGTGAGGTTTCCCCCGGCCCCAAACAGCCCCCACGGTCACACAGGATTCCTTGGCCCCTTCTCAGGGCTTCCTTCAGATTTGATTTTCATCTTGTCATATTTAAGAGCTGTCTGAGGATCGTAATGATTTTAAATTCACTCACCGCCGCAGTCCATCAATTGAGCGGCGGCTGCGAGCCTCACGAGCAGGCGGTGATGAATGGGGCTTTTGAGATGGCACCGCTCGCCTCCGAGTGAGGAGAGCGTGGGCAGACGGTGGGGAAGGGAAGCAAAGGATTTTTTAACAGGAAGAAACAGGGAAGGGGGAGGAAAAAGCCCAACCTGTGCACTGCGAGCTTAGGACAAGTGATCCTCTGCTGCTGGGAAGCGTGGTGTGGGGAGAGCAGGCTCGTGTTGGCCTCCCTGATCTGCTAGGAGGAAAACTGTTCCATGCAAGAAGTAATCCCCCTGCTTGGAGCATCCCTACGTTACATCCCAAGGCCTGATCCTGCCCCAAACGCTGCTCAGCTTTGCACCTGGGTCCCTTTTTCTGCCTCTTCCTCCAATGATGGGGCCGGGTCAGCGTCGCACAGCTTGTGAGCGCAGAACTATTCATAGCAGAGCAGAGCCAGAGAGGCTGCGGCTCGTGGTGTGAGCATGCAGCTGTGCTACCCGGCTCAAAGCAGAGGGGAAAGAATCAACTGAAATCCACAAAACAAGCAAAAATAAAAATAAGAGGCAGCAAAAGCAAATTGATGATGTTGCTCCAATTTGAGCAAACACTAATTAAGAATGCGTAATTGAATTAATGCATTATTTAGAAGCCCCGGCGAATCCTGAGCGGGGTTATAAGCACGTTGTAGGACTCTTTTGACATCACATATGTCTCACGCCTCACTACTTGCCATTTGTTTTCACGTCACCAGAATCTCCAGATTTATGTCCTTGTCGCTCACCGCTGTTCGGTGTTCATCCCGTATCGCTGTCACCTCTCCTCAGCCCTACACACCCGTGAGCTCTGCATGGGGCAGCGATGGTTGTGCGATAAGTCAGAGCCACGTAATGGATGAGTTCAGCCCTCCAGCCGCTTCCCTTCCAGTGGTCGGCAACCACTGCAAACAGGGAAACAGCACTCAAGGAGAGGGAAATCCCAGCTCCGCAGGCTGTGCAGACATCCGTGCCCATGGCAGGTGCTGGGATGCAGCCTCATGGAGCTGTCCCAGCCATGAGTGCAGCAGGCATTTAGCAAGAGGCATTACATGCATCACCTTCCTCCCCCCGAGCCCCCACAGCTCACTAACCCTGGGTTCCCAATGGGATCTACAGACCAGTATAGCCAAAGGAAAGAAATGGCTTAAGACATTTGCAAGGAAGGAACGTGAAAACACGGTGGGCATATCTGAGTTCGCACACGTCACACCAAGGAAGGGAGAAGCAGCAGCATTGAAGTGCCTCACGGTTGGGTACGAGCGTATATCGGAGCAAAACACGCATGCTGTTTGTAAAGCTCATTGGAAGACTTCTCCCTAAGAGATACCATATAAAGTGTAAAATTTTATTATCTCTGCCTGTCCATTGCACAAAGATATACACGGAAACTAGTTGCCAAATCTGCCTGCAGTTTAACTCCATTAAATCCAATGAATGGGCTTGGCCCACAAAAACTCTGCACTCACTGTAATAAAGTTAAAAGCTGATCGCAGCTGATACAGGAAAACACATACATTTCCATACACTTATTCCTGCTGATTCAAAAACATGAACAAGCTTCAGAGAATGCCCTTGCCCAGCTCCTGAAGAAATGCTGTAATGAGGGAGGAAAATAGATATCTATTGGAGATTTCCTCTCCAGTCTGTTTGGTTTAAATGCACACAGCTTTCTACTGTCGAAACTTCACCAACTCCATTCCCACCTCCCAGTACCTTCCTGTGTCCCTGCAGCTCCCTGACATGGACAGACCCTGCCCCCAAGGGGCCACCTCCTCCAGACCCCTCTGCCCCGATCCATGAGGTAAGAGTACCCTTCACCCATAGGGCCCCTTTCCCAAATAATTCTTAGTATTTGTTCCTATTACAAGGATGTCTCCGGGTCCCATACATATATTCACTGCTTCAGTAGCCAAGCTGCACCCAGTGCATTATTATGTGCTCTTTCTCAATGCAACCAACACTTTCCTAAGGGTGTACAGGATATGGGGTCTCTGCTTCAGCCCCTTCAGCTGGAGGTCCCCACAGCCCTCCCGCTGCCACAGCTCTGCCTCCTTCCTCACCTGCAGCGTGGGGCCATGCATAGCCCCATAGGCATTCCACCAAGCCCCATCCCGATCCTCTTCCCTCCACCAGTCTCCTCCACTCTGCCCCATTGCTGCCTTGGTATCGCACCCTCTCAACTTCTTCCCAGACAACTACGATCAAAACACCGAAGGAAATAACAAATAATAACAATCAAACCCACTTTTTCCCCTCATGAGCTCACACCAAACACCACTCAGGGACGCACACCCTTTTACATCCCCCGACCCACAGACAGCTCAGCGCACCTGCACCCAGCTGCCAGCATCCTCCCCTCCTGCAGCAGCTCTCTGTGAGTCCTTCTGCTCCTGGTGCCCTTTGCTGAGTAATCCCAGGCTGTCACCATACCTGGGGGTAATGCCAGTTTGCAGCTGAGTGCCGGCAGTTGAGATCTGCGGGTGCTGCTGAGTTCCTGTGCTTCTCCTGACAGCCCCACTGCCAAATCCTAAGGGATCACCGTGTCCAGAGAGACATGGGGCTTTGCTGACACAGAAAATAAGCACTGAGAAATACTCCCTGAGATTTCCCAATGGGGGAATGAGCCTTTGCAAACGAGCAGCAGGCTCTCCCTGGGCACAGTCCCATCTCAATCCCAGCTGCCCTGATCCCAGCACCACGGCTGGAGCTCAGCTCTGACCGCTCCGAAGCGCCGACCTCATCTTTCTGTTTGCACACATCGTGCGATCTTATATTTAGCATAGGACAAGAGAACTGAAACAAATAACCCATAGCTCATAAGAATAATAACCCCTGTACCTTTACCGAGCCAAAAGCCCAGCCTTTCACAGACAGGTAAGCCGTCCCAGCGAGAGGATGGATCTGGTGTTTTCTGATCATCAAACAGGAAAGCATTAGCCAGACGGGGAGAACAGGCTCTTATCTAGACCTGATTTCTCTCCCCTCCAGGGGATCCTGTAGGATATTTCAGTTCTCTCTCTTGCTGTATGACTCTTCCCTCCCCCAGTTGCATGAAATCAGCCAAATTCACAATCTAATCTGGCTGGGAGTCAAAGGGGAGAAAAATCAAGTCCTAATGCAGTGACTACTTGGAATGGGGAATTGAAGCCAATCAGAAAGGCATTATTGATCTCTGTTCAGGGCACCTCGGCTAGGAGGGGAAAGCTGTGGGAGCTGCAGAGCCGCCCTCTGGGCCTGCGGTGCTGATGGGCTGGGAGCCCTGAGCCGCTGCAGCGTGCAAACGCCTCTGGCGTGCATCACCCTGCTGTAACAAGCTGAGCAGGTGTGCATGGCGAGCGTTACACGCGTTGAAGGGGCAGACGTGTGCAAGAGGCAAAGCTGCAGGGCAGGGTGTGGAAGCGTGCACGGTGTGAGCATGTGTGTGTGTGAAGTTGTTCCCCGGCCGTGCACCTGCACCGTCCCTGCAGCATACAGGGAGAAGGCAGCAGAGAACAGTGCATGCAGCCGGGGCCGGGCTCGGCTCTGGGTTTCCTTGGGTGAAATCCCGGAGCTTCGGCCCGCGGTACCGCTGGCTCCACACACCTTACATAACAGAGCAGGGACGTGGTGGGGAGGGGGGAACTGAGAGCGAGATCTGCAGAGCAGCCCCTCTAAAGCAAGGGGGTCCGAAGCTTGATGTCCTCCTGGGGGGTGGATAGAGGCGGTCGGTACATCGCTGCGGGGGGTGCAGGGCTCGGCTCGGAGCAGCCCCACGGCTCCCCCCGGTGCGGTGCGGGACAGCTGCGGCCGCCGGCGAGTCTCCGCAGGGAGCTGCGGCCGTCCCGAGCCCGGAGGGGGCTGCCCCGGGGAAGGGGCTCAGCCGAGGACCTCCCCCACCCCGGAGCCTCAGGACGCGGGGCGATAGCGCTGGGAAGTTTGAGGAATCCCACGTTTTGAAGGGAAACAAGAAAGAAAACACCCCATCAAGCCCCAAAACCCCCTTGGGGTCCCGGTGGCTCCTGCCCCCCCTCGGACTGAGACCCCCAACCTGCCGGGCACCACAGAGTCGCGCGGCTGCCGGCATCTCCTTACCTGCCGGCATCGCGTCTGCTGCTACCCTGATCCGGCTCTTCCTCTCCTCCTTCCTCC
The DNA here is from genome assembly GCF_987193195.1 of Phasianus colchicus. Classification (NCBI taxonomy): domain Eukaryota; kingdom Metazoa; phylum Chordata; class Aves; order Galliformes; family Phasianidae; genus Phasianus; species Phasianus colchicus. The sequence continues at coordinate 13,833,358 of NC_143451.1, forward strand.
TCCTCCTCCTCTCTCCCTCTCCCTGCTGCTTGGGGCTCTTTATGGAGATTCATTCATTCATGCCTTCCCATCGGTCCCTCAGCGTTTCCCTGCCTCCCGGAGGCAGAGCGTGTGACGCCTCGCCCCTTTCCAGCCACTTTCTGCTGTCACAGAGCGGCGCTGCCCCAACCCCGGGGGGCGGCCGGGCAGGGACACGCGTGGGCAGCCCGGGTCGTGGGAGCATCCCCCAGTGCGGGGTGGGGATGAGGGGGCGTGGGCACGGCACCGACCCGCTTTGGGGGACACGAGCTTTCTCCGGTGCCCATCACCGCGGCGTCGGGGCGCCCGCGGGGCTCTCCACGCTGCCCAACCCACGTCGCGCCGCCGTCCGTCGCCGCGGAGGAGGAGTGGGAACGGGTGGGCTGCACCGTCGGGACCCCCTCGTCTTCTCCGTGTCTCCCTTCTCGCCCCAACCCGTTTGGCACCGCACTCTGCATCCCCGCTACATCTGTACCCGCCGCACATCGATCCACGCGGAGCACGAAGAGCTGACTCAAGCCCGGAGCGGAGCGGCTGAACCGGGCGCGGGGGAGGGGGGGTAAAGAGGGGGGCGAGCACTGCTTCCCCGAGGTCACCCCTCTGCCCTGCGGGGTACACCGTGCAAAGCTTCCCCCTCCCCATCGTTCCTCTCCCATTGCGCTTCAGAGGGGTTGAGGACCCGTTCCCGTCCGTCCGTCCCCCGCAGCATCCTGCTGCCTGCTGCCCCCCGCTGCCTGCGTACAACGGCTGGGGAGGTGCCGGGGGTAATTTAGGTGCTAAACTTCAGGCGAATTGCCTCCTCTCTGCACAAGCACTGGCTTTATTTTCAGCCAGGCGGGGAGGACGGATCTGCTTTTATTTCTTTTTCGAAAACATCATGGGAAATGCGAAGGCAACACGGGGGTCTGGGCGCTGCCGGATCGACAAACCATGAATTTGGGGTGAAACCACCCCAAACGCTCCGCGAAGGGCCCCGCTCGCTCTCCTCTGAGCGCTGCCCGTTTCCACAGGCGGTGCCATCCCCTTTTGGTAACGCTGCCATCCATTTCTATTAACGATCACTGAATTCACCACTGCAAACTTCTAAATATTTAATACCGTGCGAAGCGGCAGCGGCACGCACGGAGCTGGCGGCAGGAGGCTGAGCGGCGTGCGAGGCTGCCCTGCCCCGGGGGTGCCTGTTGATATCGCCCCCCCCCCGCGCTGGGCTTTCCCAGGGGTTGCAAATCGCAGTGTGGTGTGGGCAGCGCCGCTGTCCCCCCCCACCCCCTCCGTGTGTACGGACGGGGCTGTGAGAGGAGAAGGGTTTTTTTTCTAGCTGGCGGAGCAGAGAGGGGCGGCACCGACGGGTGGGTGCGTTCCCAGCTCTGCATGGCCTCCCCCCGCCCCTCAGAGCCCGCACGGAGCTGGGGGCCCCCACCACAGTCGTCGCATCCCCAGCCCCAAGGACTCAGGTGGGGCCCTGGGGAGGATGAGAACGAGTCCCATGGGGATGCCCCGCCACGCCGCCCCGCTCCAGGTCGTTATCTGCTCTTCATTAAAATGCAATCAAGAAAATTCTTTGGCAACTCCGGCTGCCGTTCAGCGCAGCTCTGCCGACTGGCGAGTGCCTCCGTCCTTTGGGCTTCGCTTGAATTTGGAAACTGAGACGGAACTTTACAGCAACATCTGTCATTATAATTAAAACTGCTACACATCCACCAGGCGGGAGCACGTTCCCGATCCCCCATCTTTTCCTTTTTTTTTTCATCTCAAACGAGCGACATCGACTCAAACTCACACCCGCTCCCCGAGCCGCACCGCGATGGGGCCGGGCGGGGACGCGGGGCCGGGAGCAGCCCAGGATGCACGCGGTCCCCCCCATCCAATCACCACCGCCCCCCTCCACTAATTTTCTTTAATTAAATCTCGATGTGCGGCGCGTTTCTGGAGGACGGAAATAGCCGCTGAAGGAAAGAGCGTGTGGGGAGGCAGATCAGAACTGCTGGCGTGGGAACGTAGAAGCGCTCGGCGGGGCTGGGGGGGATGCAGAGCCGGCAGCGGCCCTCCTGGAGCCCCCACCCCACTCACCCCGAGGGATTGGGTCACCTGGGGGGTTCGGCTTCCCGCAGGTACCGCTTGCAGCAGGGACTCCCCGGGCCGCTCCCACAGCGCTGGGATGACCCCGAGGTGGGATACCCCGACGAGGGGGGGGAGAAGGGCACACGGCGGGGCTCCCCAGCGCGCTCCGGGCCCGTTCTCTCCCCGTTACGCGGGGGCACGGAGGATCCTGAGAGGCTCCAGCCAAACCCGGGGACCTCCCGATCGCAGCGGGGAGGGCTCTCCGCTCCCAGCCCCGAAGCATCCCTCGCCCGAGTCCCAGCCTCGGTTCGCAGCGGCGAAAAGTTTGGCGACACGGAGCGGCCACCGGGGGCTCCGCGGGCACCCGCGGCTCTGCGGGCGCCGGGGCGGGGCAGGGGCGGGGGGCTCGGCCCGAACCGGGGCCGGGGGGGGTCGGGAGGTGACGGTTGAAGGGGCACCTACCTGCTCCGGCGGCGGTCGGCGACGCGCACGGCCCCGAGGTGCGGTGAGGGGCGCACCCGCGGCTGCGGCTCCCCGCGCCCCTCCAGGCGGGCGGGCCGGGAGCGGGAGGCGGGCAGGGAAACGCAGCCGGAGCCGAGCAAATCCCAGCGCTGGAGTCGGCCTCCGAGAAGAGCGGGGCTGCAGCTCCTCACTGCGTCAGGCGGAGAGCCCTGCCCGTGCAGGCGGCGCCGGGCAGCTCTGCCAGGCCCGGGGGTCTCCCAGCGGCTCGGCGCGGACCCGCCTGGCACGGCTCGGTTCGGTTCGGCTCGGCGGGGACCCGGGCGAGGAGCGCGACGCGGAGCGGTTCGGTTCGGCCTAGCACGATCCGGTCCGGTTTGGTTCGGTATGCCGCGGCTCGGTGTGGTTCGGTTCGGTTCAGGGTAGTGCACCTGGGCTCGGTGCTGCCGGGCGGTCACCGCATGGAGCGATAAGCGGCTTGGCACGGAGAGCCGGGCTGGAAGCGGGGGGAGCAGAGGGCTGTGTGTGTGTGTGTGCTGGGCTATCTGCGTGTAGGTGTGACAGTGAGACCTGTGTGTACGTAGGTGTGCAAGCAGCAGCCTGTGCGTCTGTAGGATCGTGTGTGAACATGTCCGTGTGTCCTCGTGAGTGTGTGGCAGCTGTCCCTCGCACCAATCCTGACCATCTGTGGGTCGGAGTGGCTCCAGCTGAGCCTAATCAGGTGGGGGGCAGCAGGGGGTATGCAGGCAGGTGCGGCTGGGGCAGCAATGAGGCTGCAGCAAAACAGCTGCTCACATCCCCTGGTGCACCCCAGGTCCCCCAAGCCCTGGTTGTAGCCAGTGTGCTCCATGTTCAGCCCTCCCCATGCAGCGCCCTGCCCCCGAGATGACCATCCTATACTCATAGGGCCTCTTTTAATGCTTTTTCAGCAGCACAACACGAAACTTCAGTGTGATTTGAAGTGTGCCTACTTCTGGAATAAAAGTGTTTTTCCCTCTCTCCTAGCACTGTGCTTCATGACATCCCAAAGTGTCCCCAGCAAGTCTTTTGTGCAGCCCTGCAGGGACGTGGCAGTGGAGAAGGTGAGTGCAGGAAAGAAATGTCACTCCTTTCATCTTAATAGCAACAACAACAACAAAACGCAGCCAAAAACCTGAAGCACAGAGTAATAGAATTGGGAGACAGCCGGCAAACAGGCAGGCCATGGCCTCTCTCCAAACAGCAGCTGGCAACCTGGCATGGCACACCACTGCGTTTGGGCACACACCCTGGGGAAACACTGACTGAAATGCAGGAGGAAGGCCTGTGTGGTGGAGAGGCTGGGGCAGGAGGAGCACGTCAGCTGCTCTGCAGCCCTGGTGTGGCTTCTGACCTGCTGGGGAGGCTGCAGGGCTTGGTTTCTGTGTGAGCTGGTTGCTCTGCGGTTCTTCTCTTTCCCATTTCCCTTTTCCTTTTCTTTTCCTCTTCCTTGCCCTCGTTCCCTTCCCTGCTAACCAACTGGACTCATTCTTAAAGCACAGCGGACCCTCCATCTATGAATCATAGGATCATAGAATATCTTGAGTTGGAAGGTACCTGTAAGGATCATTGAGTCCCTGGAGGAGGGATAACCCATTTCTTGCATGCCTCATGGGCTCGTGCCTGCAGTCAGAGGATCCTCCTGCAATTGCTTGAAATGAATAAATGCATGGGCAGGTTGCAGGCTGTGAGATGAAATAGGTAAGAGGAGGTAGTCCCATCCCTTCTCTGCCTTTGCTCAGTGCTCTTGAGCACCAGTGAGCTGTTCCATCTCCCTTTCTGGCTGCTGGAGGGAGGAGCCTCTGCAAGGGACAAGGATGCCACCAATGCTGTGCTCCGTTGCAGGTCCTCCTCACCCATGGAGCTCAGCAGAGGGGGATGACTTGCTAAAGGCTCTTTGCATCCCCTAACATATAGCTCAGTTACCCAGGGCTGATTTGGGAGAGCTGCCCTAAATCATCAGGCTCACCCATGGATCAGGGGCAGGCTTTAAGGCAGCACCATCTGTGTGGGCTGTCAAACCAAGCAGAGCTGGAACAACAGCAGGCAATCAAACAACTTCACAAACCAAGTTAAGCAAATAAAAGAAGTAAGTATAGGTACTTCTTAACAGGCCAGGCCAATTTGTCTGGGAGGAAGTGATGCCACCCCAGTCTCTTGCCCTATATTTAGTAAAAATCCAAACCAGACATTGGTAATGTTATTAAAGGCAGGAAGGAGTAAAAGATGTAGCCTTGCTCAGATGCTGTAATAAAGGTGTCTGGGGTCAGGACAGACATGCTGGCTGTTCCCCTCTACCAGCAGAAGACTGACACAGCAGGTTTGAGAAGCCCTAACCCAGTTCAGCCAGCAGTAAAGGAGGAAGAGGGTGGTTGATAAAGCATTGGCTGCTTCTCCCGGTGACGTGGAGGAGGCATGGGAACAGAGCTCCTCTGCTGCCTTTTGTAGCATCACCTGCAAGGGAAGTGCTGGCCAACAGCAAACTGGGCAGCGCTCCATTTGTCTGTGCAGAATAGGAGGGATTCAGTTAGAGAAGGACATCAGTGCTTCTGAACAGTGTGACCTTGGGCAAGCGACCTCCCTTACAAATCACAAATACCAGAACCCTCCCTGTGAGCCCCGTTACAGCACGGACCCATTGTGAGAGCTGAACTCCATGCTCCCATCCAAAATGGGCCGCGAGTGAGAGAGAAGCTCCCTGTGGGATGACTGGCACCCCTTTCCCACTGTGTCCCTGCAGCACTTGGAATCCCCAGCCCCAGAAGTGAGCAGAGCTGAATTTCCATCCCATTGCTGTGCAGAGGAGCTGCCGTGCACCGGTGCAGCTCCGGGTGACTTACCATCCCAGGGAGAATTTTTTGCAGGCTGAGATGCTTTTTAGCTGTTATTGTCAAATCCTATCTAAAAATCATCAGACTAATTAGAAAACAAAAAATGACATTTTACGGGCTGTTAGTGCTGTAAGTAGAGGAAGGCCTTATGGTATTTAAGGAACGCTTGGAAAACAACACTGATATTTACATCTGGGAAAGAGTTACCAGAGTTACCAGAAGCTGTATTTCAGAACGATTTTGTTTAACGTACTCAGCCTTGGTGATGACAAATATTACTGCACATCATTACCCCAATTTTTCAGGGTGTTAATATCTCATCCATTGCAAATTGTAGCTGCTGTAGACTTGGCAGCTTGGATGCGTTTTTATGGATTCCCATTTGTTCTGATTTCCATTTTTGTCTTTGAAACTTTGAAAAAGTCAATTTTACATCAGTGAAAAGTACTGATATTGAGGACAGGGGGTTTCTGGCAGCTCACAGCCCAGGAGGAGAGGATCCTAATCCAGTGATGCTCATTGCCATTGCCCTGCCCTTCGTGCATCCCCACAGCTCATAACGGATTCCATGCCCGTGGCTCTGGATTCAGTGTATCAAAGGCTGGGTGTCCTCCAAGGGGATGCATCCCACCAGTGCTGAAGTCTGTGGTGGTTTCTTTTGGGCTCTCTGGATACCCTGGTGATGTAGTGCTGATTATAGAGCATCTTACACCTGAAGACCTTCAAGCAAGTAAACAGAGAATTATTCACAACAAATAACTTATTAAAAGTGTTGTTTTTTTTTCTTTTTCCTCCCTCTCATACATGCATTGTCCATGAAAAGAATGAGAAATTCTCCAATGTGTGTGTTTGGTGTTACAAACCTCTTAGGTGAATGACTCTTGGCTTGTAGGCACCACTGATGCAGAGAAGTTTCTCCCTGCCCTTTTGGTTTATGCAGAGGCCCCAGCACAGACATCGTGACTCTTTGCTTTCACATGTGGCTGCTCATCTGGGGGTCTCATTTAGGATGCTAAAGGTGTGTCGCTGGTACCCCAGGCTTAGCCTTTTGTGGGGTGGTGATGGAGGCAAGCCAGCCCTGGTCTGAAGGGCTTCACAACAAAAGCATCCCTTTGTTGCTGTGCCTCCAGTTCTCCTACACTGCTAGTGACCCTTTGCTCAAGGAGTTTTGCCTTGTCATGCATGAGGGACCTCATCTGTCCCTTAAAAGGCAGAGCTGGTTCAAGCTCATCAGTGGCTTCGGTCAAACCAAGCGATGCTGCTCCAGGGCTGTCATTGAGATGAAGCTACTTGGCTTTGCCAGAGCCATCCCTGAAGAGAAACCCTAGCAAGAAAGGTTGACAGGGAGCACACGCCTACCCTGGGGACACGTAGATGCAACATGACTTTCTTTTTATTAACAGAGCATCAGACCGCACACTCCCCAAGAGCTCTGATTCATCCTTCCCCAACACTAGAACTCTAAAATCAGTCTACAGCATGGGGACAGGCTTTATCCAGTGCTCTGAAAGAGAGCAGGTAAAGTCGTTACCCTCACTTTGCATAGCAAAAATGATATGCATAAAGCTGCACAGAACAACCCTGCAAAGCTCAAAGGAAACAAATGGGCAACTTGCACCATGAATTTCAATGGGACTTTGTGCCGCCAGGATAATAGCCAGTGAGACAGTGAAATATTGCATAGAGAGACGCTGGGCAGTAAAAACAAGTTGGACTTGCTAATGAGGTGGAATATCCCATAATATTGCCTGGGGGAACATCGCAGGGCACAGTGTGGGGGTATGTGGGGCACCCAGAGGGATAACAGCCATTCTGTGGGGTGTGCTCGGGCTTCACCCAAATCCCAGCCCCAAAAGCTCTTCATTTCTTTCAGCTGAAACCCCCCAGGGCTGGCTTCCACCTGCAGCACACACCCCAGCTGTTCCCTCTCCCATTGTAGGCAATCAGTCCTCACCCCACCTCAGCTGTCCCTAACTACTGACCACGGCAAATCATCCACAAATGGAGGAGGATTGCATGTATTTGGGTAACTCACCTGAGGCTGGAGCAGAGCGAATGAGCATCCCTTAAATTAAAGGGCTTTAAACAGCATCTTTTCCCTTAACTAAATCTATTGCAATAGTTACAGCAAAATAGGCTTAGAGGAGGAGAAAGGAGAAGGGAGAAAGGCAATGTGGGGAGATCTGGTGATGCTCTGATGTGATGCAGAGACATGGGATCACTACCGAGGTGAGCGCATTCACACACGATTCCCTGAGGCACCCTCAGCTTTTATAGGCTGCTGATGGTGGCAGCAGTAAATGAAAGGACACCTGTGAGTGAGCACTCATGTATTAAACAGCTCATAGGTTGTCCCCATGCAAAATAATAATGCCTGTCTTTCAAGGCTGTGCAACTCCACTGCAAACACAGCAGACACAGGGTGTTAAATCCAGCATGCCAGAATCTCCAAGCTGCATTTTCAAGATGTCTACAGAAAACACAGCCCAGGGAAATGGCCGTGGGATGGTCTGATTGCCTCTGGGAGACGGGCTGTGTTAGGGTCACTTGTGTTCCAAACCAAAGGGAGAAGGGGAAAAAGCAGAGGACTGCTTTAGTGTGTGGGTGAAGCAACAAGGCAGGATAGGTTAGGGCACAGCTGTTGGTACTTAAACTCTCTGGCTCCAAAATCTGTAAGCTGGGTGAAGCTTACAAACTGGAAATCCGGCTGTGAATCCAGATATCCACCCTACCAAATTGAGGATTAATGACATCATCTCAGTTCCTCCCTTATTTGAAGGCTGGCAAGAGCGAGAGGCAAACACGAATAGTGGGGAGGCGGCTCAGTGATGAGTCACTCCGTGCCTCTCCTTCCCCCGTATCCCCGCAGCAGGGAGCCCCATTCTGCTGCCCTGGGCTGGCTGAGCACAGCCTGTAGAGAGGAACACGGGACTCAGAGGCTGTGAGCTGCAAGAGCATCCCATGGAGAGACACTGCCACACATTGACAACCACCAGCCAAGATAGCGTTATCCCTCCTCTGAGACTCAACCCCCCTTAGGAAGGGGCAGAGCCTGCTGCCCATGCTGCTAGCAACACCAACAGACCCCCGGGAAAAGGGGTTTTCTGCTCAGTGAATGAGAGCTGGGAGGATTTCTGCAGCCTCCCTTCCAAATCTTGATTTGCCTTGCTGAATTAAAAGCAGTGTGGGCTGAAAATGATGTTAGAAGGAAAAAGGAGACGGAAAAAAATCACGCTGAGCGTATTGTTCTGGATAAATAAGACATAGGCGTGTTGCTGAAGGTAGCTAAACCCATCCCACAAATGGTCGTCTCCTGCCAGGAGATGTGACAAAAATAATTACTTGGGCTATACTTAATTATTGTGCTGCTTTGAGCAGCAGCCTGCCCTTGGCACAGGTAAGGGAGCTTTTCCCTGCTGTTGGTTAATGACATTAACCGTTAGACCCTTAACATCCTGACCTGCTAAACAGGAGGGGAAGCAGCGGGCAGAGTCCCAAGGAATGCTCCCATTCCATTCCCAATTGTACCAGTGCTCAGGAGAGCAGTGCCCAATGCAGGGCTGCTCTGGGGCATTGCTGGGTGCCAGCAGTGGGTTGTGGCCCTCAGTGACCAGGATGGACAGCACAGAGGTGATGTATGGATGATAAGAGGTAACGGGGATGAAAAGTGGACAAAATCACTTATCACTCTCAGGTGGAGGGAGCTCTGAGTTCTCTTGCTTCGGTCCAGCTGCTATAAAGGGGCCTCTTCCACGGGTCACTTGGGGAATCCTCCTTGGGATAAATGAAATGTTTGTCATTTAATACTCTCGAAGGAGGAAATGAGTATTACAACCAGCTGTCAAGTGCTCTGCAGCTAAAATATCAACAAAGTATGACAGATGCAAGATGGAACAAGCCTCTGAGGTTTCCTTTTATTGACTGGGATGTCTCTGTTTTTTTATCTTATTATCTCTCAAGCTAAACCTACATGAAGCGTACAACCAGGAAACTGAATAGCATCACTGGCAAAGACCGTCCTCTCCCCAGATAGCTGAGAGTGACAAATATCTGAGAAGGCCAATGGCTTTGGCACGGTGGGATGGAACCAATCGTTTGGTCTCAGCCCACAGAGCCCATTGAGGCAGAGCTGATGGAGACCCAAACCTGCACCTCCGAGAGGTTTGTCTGGCAGTAATCTAAGGACTGGGTCACGTGGAGCCGGGTCGCAGATTTATAATCGCATATTTGAAGATCACAGGCTATGGAAATTATTGCTGTGCTGGCTGGAATACATTATGCAAAGCAATGCGTTATCTGGAAGCCTGCACTGCACGCACACACGCGCACACACTTCGGTGATCTATCTATTGCTTCCCATGCAGATGTTCTGCTGCAAAGATGTTCTAATTAATATATTGAAAATACGTTTCCTGCCTTGTCTGCTCCGGAGATGAGCAGAGAAACAGCATCGAATGGGGGAAAAGCCCCCGCCATGAAAGGAGTGATAAAGAGAAAGGCAGGGACTTCAAGGCAGTTGGGAACAAGTGGAGTGTGAACTGGGGCCCAGCTCGTGCAAGTGGTGGGGCTGATGCTGATCCAACTCTCCTGATGGCACCACAGGGCCATAGCAGCAGCTGCAGCTCCTCAGTCCTCCTGCTGCCCCCCTGTCAGGATAGCCCTTCTCTCCCTCCATCCACTCAGGGTCCACTGAGGGACTCCTTATGGGTCCCTCATCCACGACATTCTCCCATACAGAGCAGTCAAAGATCACAACATCTGTTCCATGAGGTGCAGCCCATGAGCTATTCCTCCCTGTGAGGCTGTGGGCATTACAGCTGGCATCATCCATCTCATTGTAAAGAGACAGCTTACATTACCCCACCCCCCAGAGTAACTGCAGAGACCCACAAAAGGATGGGAGATAGGTGGGCAAGGCACAGACCCAACAGTGGGACACAGCTGGGCACCTCCATCTCGCCTCATAGGGGCATTGAGAAGCAGAACCCCCCAGTGAACATCATCAGTCACGGAGGGCTCAGGCTTCACACTGGGAGAAACCCAGATCAATCCCCTGGAGAAGAAGAGATGTGAAATTAGCCTTGCCAGGCTGGGGAGAGCTTTTAAATTGCAGCAGAAGTGGTTGAGAGATAGCTCTGCTCTCCACAGGAACTTCTCCCCATCCTTGGGATTTAAGCCTGTTAATAGCGGAGTATGATGATATTATCTGTTTGTATTGCACTCTTTATCACAGACAGCTCCCAGGGTGATTTGCTATCATGCCCTCTGAGAGCTGCTGAAACACAGGAGCTGCAGGAAGCAGCAGTGATGCAGCCACCATCTCGGTAGCAGCAGAGCAGGAGGAATGGAGCAGAAGCCCTTTGCCAGGGCGGTGGGAAATGCTGCACTTCTCGGCTTCCTGCTGCTTCCCAGAGGCTTCGGTGCTGGCATCCATTCTCCAGCTCCCAGCCTGGAACGGGGCAGGTTAATGGGGCACAGAGCTCCGGTGGGAAGGAGGGGTTCTTTGTGTTTGAGCAGCAACCATGCTCTGCAGGCTTGACGCTCAACCCCCAAGTAACCCCTCCAAAGACCCTGGGTCTGCAGAACGAGGCCATCCCAGGGAGCATCCCATGGTTTGCCAGGCAGAGTGGGGCCGGGATGAGTGCAGTTGGTGTGTGTGGCCGTCCTTGCCAGGAGGACCAGCACCAACAGTGACAGCATCTGCAAGCACCACCTGGGCACCGAGCTGGGGCTGCACTGAGCATCACCTAGGGATGCACATGGGCAGGACGAGCATTTGTGAGCTCTCCTTCCAGCCAGGTGGCAGAACCACCTCTTTCCCTAAGAGCTGATGCTGCACCCAATTTGCTCACCTGGAGCATGTGCCCGGACCTCCAGGAGCTGTGTGGGAGGAGACAGCTTGGTGCTGTGCAACAAACAGCAGAACTGCAGAGTGCTTCCACTCCCAGCTCCACCACCCCTTGATTGACACCCTGTAATAAAGAGATTTACCACATAATTACTGTGCATTTGGGATGCGGCACCATTCTTTTTTCTTTTTTTTTTTTTCCTTTTTTTAGCCTAGTGACAGCTTTAAACAGCAGTTAAAGTATGTGTTTATATTAATGTCATTAGTTATTCTTGTGTATTTAACCGAAAAGGCTTTTCCTCAGAACGATGGCATGGTAAACAACAGCTCAGTTGTCTTCTATAGACATTGCTACCTCTACTTTCGGATCAACTATTTAATTGAATGGGAGGGAAGGATCAGAGCCTGGATTGATGTGTTTCTGTCCTGGTCCCACCAGCAAAAATGTTAAACTGAGCTTAGAACAAATGAGAGAGGAAGCCTGGCATTTATTGGTGGGAGAAATGGTAATAAATGATGTTTTTTATCAAGAAATATTACCTAGAAAGTGTATTCCTATTGCAAGGGCCTTCAAACTCAGCAGAGTAATAAAGAGAGAAAGGAAAACGGGAAGGAGGGAATTAGAAGAATGAAAATGATCAAATAAACACACACTCGTGCATGCCTTAAGCCAATAATACCTAGACGTCGCAGTCAGGTTTGTGTTTTTCTGTAATGGAAGGATGGCCACATATCATAAACTGATCTGAATGATCCTGAAATCAAAATGAAAATGAGGAGAGGAGAGAGGTGGTGGGAGATGAGGAGTCAGGAGGGGAGTGCAGCCACCCCATCGCTGTCATGGGAGCAGCAGAACTCAGCCCTGGGCACAGCCTCCGAATGCCTCCCAGCCCTCTGCTCATGGCACCTTCCTGAAAATCCCTTTCCCATGCAGACCACTGGGGCTTTGCACACTCAGAGGGGAACGCCGAAGAACGGGGTCAGCACAGAGCCCTCCATGCCACGGGGTGACCCCTCCTAGAGTCCTCTTCTTTGAGCACATCCCTCCCCAAGGCTGTGATGGACACCACAGAGCCGTGCCATGGGCCAGGCAGTGTTCACCCACCATTAACTGGGTCACTCCGACGTTTTTCTTCCTGCTCCATTCCCAGCTGACAGCAGAAATTCACCTTCTCCTTCCTGCCGTGTGCGACCTTGCTGTGCCGGCTCTCTTCGATTTAATCACTTCTACTCGTGTTGAGATCACCCAGGTCCTCTGCTATGCTGTTCCGTGCCTCTGGATTGAGGATGCTTCCCAGGATTGCATCTCCAGAGCATTCAATTAGCATAAGACTAATTTTTACAGCAAGGTCATTAATTAAAATATTATATGATGAAAACCTTGTCATTCCAGAAACCTCTCCCTCTGTGAACCATTAGCCCAGTGCCTCTCTGCTGCACACCACACTGCCTTTATCCCACTAATACCCATGTCCTCTGGTTTAATGAATGGGACCCTGGAGAGGGGAGGCAGGCAGGCTGAGAACTGCCCTGCAAGTGACATTTGGGGTAATAATAAAGGAGAAAAAAAAAAAGACATCCTGGCTTAAGGAAAAGGCAAAGATCTGGCAAAGATGACCCATCTGCAAGGTTCTGAGTCTGAGCTTATTGAAGCATCTGCATAGATAAATAGATGATGTGCAGAGGGGATACAGAGGAGCCCAGGAGGGGCTGCACACAGTGCCCTGGTGCTCCCCAGCAATCCCCTCCTGCAGAGCTGTGGGCAATGAGCAACCTCAGTGATTGCATTTCTTTGTGTGACCCCAACTAAAACTTTTGGCATCAGATAAACAACTCCCAAGGGTCAATTAACATGTCTTGAGATGATTAGAGTCTGACACTGATGAAACCCAGCAGTAATTAGCAAATTAAAAAAAAAAAAAAAAAAAAAAAAAAAAAAACACCCTTTTGATTAGTACTCAGCATAATTCCCTCCAATTATTCAAAGTTCATGACTACAGGGGGTGGAATATCTCCAGGAATATTTATTTATATCCCTATTTTTTCCCAATCAACTTTGTGAATCTAGTTAATCATCAGCTCTCGAACTTGTTAACTTGGAGAGTTTGGGAGCTGTCACTCCGTCTGATTGCTGGCAGCAGCCCGGGGAGGGGACCAGAGAGGGCAGAGCACAGGAGCTCTGTGTTAGGCAAAGAGAGAGCAGGGGGGGATGAGTAAAGAAATGAGCCCAACTCTCTGCCGCAGCGGAGAGAATAAAAATACAGTGTTTTCCCTCTCTTGGTTTAGAGTCACAGCTTGGTGCTGGCATGTTTTGCATCAGCCTGTCAGACGGCGCTTTGCAAAAGCAGGCACAACACTTCCTGCTGCACACGGACAAAATCCTCTCCAAAGAGATGCTTGCTGCAGAGCCCCAGTATCTGGGCAGGAGCAGACTGGCAGCCACGCTTGCCCTGAAAATGTGATCCGCAGCAGTGTAAGCAAAGGTTGGCCTCGAGCTATTAAGCTCCGTGGCCGCAGGCACGGTAAGCAGCCCCGCACGGCTGGGGCAGGGCCGACCTGCCCACCCCACTGCCCACCCCCTCCAGATGGGAAGCACGAGCGAGGCGCAGAGAGGCTGGGATTTCTCTGGAAGTCATCATCGCCTGCAGGGAAGCTTTGCTAAAGGATTTCATGCCTGTCTTCAGATGGTATGAGAACAGCTTTCTTGCCCTAAATCCTCCCACATCCTTTCCAGTAAAAGGGAGGGGACCTGGGACCACGAAACCTCTCTGCATGATTCCCTCCCCAAAACTGCTACAGCTTTCAGTACTCTGGCTGCCCAGAGAGAGAGGTGAGATGGAGACCAGCATCCCCACAGGATGAGATGGGGACCAGCATCCCTGCCCCATGCCTGAACCCCCCCTGCAGTCAGCATAGGGCGGCTCCATGACCCCATCCCACAGCCCCATCTGCCCCAGGTGCCACTCTCCCTGCTCCCTGAGATGCCTCCAGACCTGCAGAAAAGGTGGGGGAACAGGAGGTCACTGCTCAGCACCACAAAGGATCACGGTGGACAAAGACAGCCCCACCTCTGTTGCCCCGTTCCTCACACCTATCACCTTGCATGGACCAACTCTGCATCCCAGTGGCACCAGAGATGGTCCTTCCTGTGAGCACGAGGGATGCAGAGCTGTGGCCGCCTGCAGAGCTGCTGGCTGGGCTCTGAGCTGCAGCTGCTCCACTCTCTGCTTCATTAAAACCTTCTTCCCTGCCCGAGCGAGCCCTGAGGGATGGAGACTAGTCCCAGATAGGAAGACATACGCTTAAACCTTTCAAAGCCATTTTTCATTGGACTTCTCTATATTCATCACTGCAGACTAACAGAGATTTTCTCTCTAGTTTAGATGATTTTTTTTTTAATTTAATCCTATCCAGTGAGAGCCCTCTAGGGAGCTCCTAACCCTGCTTTAATAACATGCTCATTAGCGAGGTTATTCAGGGAGTGGTTTCTATTTGACACTCCAGCATCTTTCCAATTAATGTTGCTTTAAAACAAGCAAACCTTAAAAAAAGAAAGAATATCAAACAGCTCAGAGTCAGTGCGGCAGGAAGACAGCAATTTCCTCGGGATTTTCATCCCCTTTCTCTCCAAAATGTGATCCCTAGCTTCTTAAACCTGCCTTCCTAGTGAGGGCTGGTGGAAGTGGAGGGATGGTGCCATCTTCATGGAGCCAAACTCCTCCAATATCTCTCCAACTGACCTAACATACCTAGATATTTACCTGTATGTTTACCAATTCACTTTCCCCTTTTGCTTAGTTTAATTCATAGTGGCTGAAGCAGCTCAGAACTGAGCTCTGACCAGGTCCCCATTCGGTGACCTCACACATAAGATGTTCCAGGTGCATGCCTCAGTTTCCCCTTCCATAGAGTGGATAGCAAGGAAAGCAAAGGCTTCAGTGGAACACAGCCAACTGCAAAGAAATATTACTGCTGGTAAGGCAGTGACTGCAAGGGGAGCTCAGTGGGACCTAATTCTACCCCATTCAAGGGCAGCATTTCTACCAAAGAGAGCTGTGCTGTCTGTACCTGGGCTGAGAATAGCTGGGAGCTGGGGAAATGCTGACACCACCAGACAAAGCCACAGGAGCAGTGATGAGGATGAGGAGCCTGTGAATTCCTAGGCTTGGTGGCACTCCCCGGCTCGGTCCTGTTGCTTCAGTGACACAGTGTCACCCCTCCAGATGAGGAGGTCATGCAGGAGCCCCAGGAAGGGCAGGGAGATGTCATGGAACTGTGTCCTCCTGCGGCCTAAAGCTCCATGACCTGTGTGAGAGGTGTGAAAGGCACTGTGGTCTCAGGAAGCACATCTCAAGCTTTCCCTACTGAGCACTGGAAAAAGTCATGGTATAGTTTTTTTGTTGGTTTTTTTTTTTTTTTCTTTTTTTCTTTTTTTTTTTTTTGGAGGTTTGGAATAGATTACTCAATGCATTTGTTTGGAGCAATAATGACATCCAGTGGCTGGTTAGCTTAGTCCTCAAGGGGAACGGTGCACGAGCATCCCCCAGGAACAGTGCCTGTCCTGATGCTCTGCAAGGGTGGTCAAGAGGGACAGGAGCTGTGCAGCACTTGGGGCTCCTCTTGCACCTGGAGGTAACAGCAGCAGCATCAGCCCTCCACCTCCTCCAGCCATAAAACTCTGCTCCCAGATGTGTTCACTCAGCAACCACTCTGCCAGGCATCCCCAGGCACGTACACATGGGGAAACAGAGACAGCATCTGGGGTTTGGCCATCACCGTGCCCTCATCACATCCCCTGATGACAGCAAAGGCAGGAGGATGGTTTATTTGAAGGCAGAGCCCAGCTGCTGGATCTTTAAGGTCTCTGGATGGATCCCTTGCAGAATGCTGGGTTGGCAGAGCATGTCGGGAGTGGTTTCTCCGCTCACCCGTGCCAATGCTTAGTGGGTCAGGAGGAGGTCTCACTCCAGAGCTGATGCCTTTACATGCATGGATGTCCCTGCTTCCCCTCAAGGCGCCGGCAGTGAACGCTGCTTAGCTCACGTGCGCCTGCCCAGATCCTGAGTAAGTCACTGAGATGTGAAGAATGTGGTTATGCAAGCAGCAAGAGTGGATGGGCTGAGTGGGGAGGGACAGGGGGACGAGCATCCCACAGGGGCTGCAGCAGCACCAAGGCTCCAGCATCCCTTGCAGGAGCTGAGATGGGATTGCAGGGCTCAGCCCATGTCTGTTTCTCTGCTGCTTCTCTGCTGCTTCTCTTCCCTCATTGAATCACCTCTCAGGAAGAGTTGTCTTTGCCATGGGTCAGCAGATGGAGCTGTTGATCTCACAGGAGCCCTGGAGAATGGTAAAGATAATTAAGATGGGGGTACTAATTGCAGAGGGTCAGTAGGTATCTCTTTCTGCCTGAGAAGATGTACAAAGACCTGTGGATGCTTAGGGTCCTTCACAAGATCTGTTCATTTAAGCAATCACCTCTTTAAAAAGCCACTCTTTACGTAAGGTCACCACCTTATGAAGTGATCTATCACATTGCTCCAGCACTGATTGCATCAGTTTCTATCTCAGTGCTGGCTATTGTGCTGGCCTTGCTCAGCAGGGCAAGTCCCTCATCTCACTGTATTAAACCTGATCTGTGCAGCTCAGTGGGGAAGGAACCGTGTCAGTGTGGTGCTGCTCCTCTGGGTTTTCACCCAGGTGATGGATGAGCAGGCTGCTCCCTTTCTGCTCTTCAATTAACAGCGAGTGCTCGGAGCCAGAGAGCTTCTACAGGAGAGGGGACAGCCACTGCTGGACCAGTTGTTGCTTTGGCCAATATACAGGGTAGGTGGGACATCGTTGTCTTCGCAGATCCCATCCATGGGATGTGGGAGGTGATCCAGAAGCAGCTCCACTGCGGAGGTTCCTACAGCAAGAAGCTGAAGGAATTATTGCATAGTGCAGGAGAAACTCCTCAAGTGTTTGGTAAGGGATTTTTTTGAGGGAGATGTGAGCAGAGCTGTAGTGAATGTGCAGTGTGCAGGGAGAGCTGGGAGAGAAATGCGGGTCTGACCTGGCAGTGAGCAGGAGCATGGCCACAGGCGATGCTGCCAGCTGTTCTGCCATCTCATTTCATATGGACGGTGTTTTCTCTGCCTTCAGTTCACTTCTGTAGTTCATTCCTGGTCTGTGGGGAAGGGGAAAGGGAAAGGGAAAGGGAAGAAAGCAAAGGGGGGGACGAAAGAAAAAAAAAACAAAAACAAGAAGAAAAAAGGAAAATGATAGGAAAAAAAAAAGGGGGGGGAGAAGCTATTGTGGACCCGAAGGAGCCTTCCTGCATAACATTTAATAGGCTTTCTCCTGTTATATTAGCACCAGGCAATTGAACTGCTCAGCACAAGGTTATTTCCCTCTAGTATAGAGCAGTGTCTTGGCGAATGCTTAAGGAGATCTACCCGATGTGTTATTGCATTCCTGAGGGTGGAGGGGCCATGGGCAGCCCATGCTGGGCTATAATTGCCTCTGTGCTGTTGGGCATGATGTGCTGGGGAGAGAACCGGGTGTCTGAGCTGTGAGAGTCACCATGTGCCTGCCTCTGCCCCAGGAGGAAGGGACAGACTCTGATATTCTGGATAAAATCTGGATATCTGGTGTCATTGGGATCTTTGGGATCTTTGGGATATTTGGAATTCTCAGTGTTCCTCTCCCAGTTCACCTGCACAGACACACAGCCCTGCCAGTCTCCCCAGTGCACTAATGCCAGCTGTCATACAACAGCTGCTGCTCATCCCCTGAGCTCTGCAGCCCAACACTCGGCCTCCATCACATTGTAGGAACAACCACAAACAATACCCACAGCCCCCATCATCCGCCTGCACTGCAGAGCAGAGCACACCGAGCCACCTGCTGCCCGATCTTGCTGCAGCTCCCCACCAGTCTTCATCCTAAAAAGTGATCCTTGCCCATTGAAATCTTCCCTTCCCTTCCCTTCCCTTCCCTTCCCTTCCCTTCCCTTCCCTTCCCTTCCCTTCCCTTCCCTTCCCTTCCCTTCCCTTCCCTTCCCTTCCCTTCCCTTCCCTTCCCTTCCCTTCCCTTCCCTTCCCTTCCCTTCCCTTCCCTTCCCTTCCCTTCCCTTCCCTTCCCTTCCCTTCCCTTCCCTTCCCTTCCCTTCCCTTCCCTTCCCTTCCCTTCCCTTCCCCTCCCCCCCTCCCCTCCCCTCTTTTCTCATTTTTTCCTTTCTCTTCTCTTTCTCTTTCCCTTTCCCTTCCCTGTTGCTGTCCCTCTCACACCTCATTTGCTTCTGACATTCTGATTCCAATCTCCACTCATCATTTCTGCCCCATTGTGCTGTGCCCACCTTTTACCACTTTTCATTTTAGGCCTCCTGTTTACCCAGTCCAAGTTACATTATCAAGAATAACAGTGTCCATGTAGTTAAAGCTCTGGGTCTGAGAGATGCTGGTTTAACTCCCAGCCCTGCCACCTTTGCTTGCACATGGCAGAAGTGATCCCCATAGAAAACCCCTTCCATTCTTACAAATAGAGCTGAGGATGGTACGGTGCATTTGAACCTCCAGTCTCCACAGGTGCAGAGATGCTCAGTTCCATATCTTCCAAGGTCGTGTGGCTCTTTGGGGGAAGTTAAGACAGCTCAGCTCCTCCCAGCCTGGCACTGCTCTGTTGCTGGCATAAATCCTTGCTCCGCCGTGCTTCAGCAAGCCCTTTAGAGCTCTTTTTAAATGACTACCTTTTCCTTTTATATTTTTCATCCAGTGCACAGGAGAAAGCTAACAGAGGGAAATCAGCATTTTAACAGGATGATGTGGCAGTTCATAAGCACGTCAGCTTAGACGTGGGTTTGGACGATAAAGAAATTGGCTAGTGGGAAGAATATTTACAGGAGTCTGTTCCCAGCTTTGGAATTAGAGGAAATAATCCTACTGAATTAAACAAAAGTGATAATAATATAAGAGAGCACTTCTTAAACATAACAGCTTCCTTCCTTGCCAGCAACATGGAACTCAATGTTTTCAACACATGTATAATGCATTTTTAATGTAAACAGCAGGAGGCATAATTCCAGCATAGGAAGTGAAATAGAGAAACTGTTCAGGAAGGGAGCTGGGGAAATTGCTAACGCTGCACACAGAATGAAACTTTCTCTAAATCCCAAGCTCTGTCTGCGGGGCATTGCAGCACCAATGCTATTATCACCACACACCATGGACAGCTTATTGGTATTAATTATGTTAGCAAAATAAAGGATCCTTTCTGGGCAGTGCAGATGGACAATATTAAGCCATGCTGGAAAAGCTGGATAAACCTCATTAAGGAGAATTTGGCACCGGGAGAGATAACACTGAAGTGTTCTTTGAGTTAAGGATATTCTGGAGGAAAAAAAAATGCCCTCTGATAATGGATTTCTCAAGATCAAGTTGTGACCGGGCATCTTGCTCATCCTGCAGCCAACAAGGAGGGGATGGAACTTGGTGGAACTAGATAGGGGTTGGAACTAGATGGCCTTTAAGATCCCTTCCATCCTAAGCCATTCTATGATTCTATCTGCCCCATAAAGGACCATCCAACCACCTCGTCACCTCCTCAGCCACCTGCAGTGATGGGAGCTGCACTGCAACCACCATTCTGGGCTCACGAGCTCTGTCCCTTCCTTCTGGGGCTCCTCAGTTAAAAGGCACATAGTGCAACAGCTGTGACCCCTGGAAGGTCCCTGTGGGGCTGCTGTCCCCATGGATCAGATGGACGGGTGAGTGGCACGTCCTCCTGGCTCCTGCTCTGTTGTGTGTTTGCACTGTAGACACGGGTGACAGATGAAGGAGGAGGTTGATTATGCATGCAGACAAGAGTGATCAGAGAGGGATGGCAAGGACACATTGGAGACAGGGCTGGAATTCAAAATAATTCAGACAAGTTGGAGGAAATGGGAAACAGCACCAATTATGGAGGTGAAATTTAAAGTGGGGATAACAGCAGGGTGCTGCGTTTCATCGAGAGGCACAGACTGCTCAAATCCAGTGAGAGGTGAGAGGGCATCAAGGAGTGGCCTTTCCTCCAGAAAGGACCTGGGGCAGCAGCAGACGTGGGGCAATGCTGCTGCTGTGATATGGTGCATCTGGATAGCTCTGCACCACAGAAGGAACGGTCTCTCGCCTTCTTTAGCCTGAGAAATAGCAGAAGAGGGATGTTAGCCTTGTCTCTCCCCCAGCTTAACCGCTAAGTCCTTAAGGCCTTTAAATGATAACTTTCAGGAGGAAGGGAACAGCCTGTTCTCCGTGGCTGCAGCAGGCAGGACAAGATGTCACGGGTTTAAATTGCAGCAAGAGCAAATCAGGTTGGGTGTGGAAAATCAACAGAAGCCCTGGAGCAGAGATCCTTGGGGTGATGTGGATCTCCAGCTGAGGGGATTAATAGCAGGAGAGCTGTAAAAGTTTCTCTGCTATCAGTGTGCATGTCTGGTAGCCTTTTTGTGGTGACACAAATGTGGGCTGTGTGGCAGGAGGAGCTCAGGAGCTTCACTCATCTTTAGGGAGAGGAGACGGTTGTGTTCCCCCAAAGTCCATTCCCTAGCATAGCAGAAGCAAGGCCAGCTTGTTGTCCTATGTATTAATGCTGCACTGAGTAACTAGGAAAAGATTTAAGTGATGCTATTTTTGAAGACAATATTGAACATAAATAGATGTGGCAAGATGCCAGCTTCAAAACATAACTGTTTCCAATAGGGCTGGGAGAGGCATTCAAAAAGTCTTTTGAAAAATCCATTAAGGCTCCATCAAAACAAGGAAATTTCTATGATGACAGACACATAGGTGCCTCCTTCAGCTCATTCATTGGAACAGAAAAACCAGGCACGTTTTCTCTTCATTTTCCTTCATTCAGATTCAGAGTCTCCAGGAAAAAAAAAAAAAAAATCATTAAAGTTTCTGTTACAGGGAAGGAGGCAGCACCATTTCAAGGTTTAACAGATCGCCCATTGATTGGGCTTAAATAGGCTGCCTTCAGCTCTCAGCTCGGCTGCACTGCTGCTGGCAGCAGAGGGAAGGACTTAGCAGCAGGAAAGGAGCTCAGCAGAGCACGACCCTCATCTGGCCCCCATACATAGGAGCCTTTCAAGGCTGAAAAGTCCAAGCCTTTGACTTTCCACCAGTAGGTCTTGGAACACCTCTGAGTCTTCGTAATAGTGACTTCTGCTTCATCATTTCAATTCCTGCATGAGTCACAGTTCCCTCCATGTACCACTTTTCCTTTCCTGCCTCCGAGAGAAGATTTCACAGTGTCCCACAGCAGAGATTTGTGAAACCTCAGGCAATGGATTCATGTCCTGAAAAAATGAAAGGAATCTTATCTATGACAAAAAAAGGAAAAGGAAGGGGGGAAAATGGGTTTGTAATAAGATTAAGAGATCAAATTGACGCTTCCTTAGGAAGTCCCCATGATATAAAGCACCAATTTATGAGCGCATGATGTGAAATATGAATGGGGTTTTCACTCATCCCCCAGTACAACCCAAGCAAGGAGCTTGAGTCGACAACATAAGCAGCAGTTTGGAGAGGGAAAAAAAGGCTTTCATCTCTGTTGCACTGTGCCTCCAGCCACAGCAGGATGGAGGGAGGAATACAAGTCAGGAAATGCCGGCTCTGGAGCAGTGGGCTCATGGTCTGCCTCCAACACGTGCTGGATGAAAGCCCCCGGCCCTCACAATCCATGCATCCAGCAACTGTTCAAACTAGGCACACGAGCAAGGACACCAGGCTGAAAACAGTGCACACTTTAGTTGCAGATCCCCAGGCACGGGGTCACTGTAACCAACCGACTGCTCAGTGCCTCTGACACTAAGGAATTATTCAAGGACTATTTTAGATCTCTGCTCTGGACCAAGCCAGGCTGGTGGTGCCAAAGATAAGCCAAAGCCATTTTCTGGTGCACTCTCTATTTAGAGCTGCAGTGCAATCAAATCCATCAGAAGGGAAGAGGAGTTCAGCTGTCACTGTCACATCCCAGAGGAAAGCTGGGTTGACTCAATTAGAAGACGCATATGAGTATTGATTAACGCCGAGTACAAATTCCCTCTCTCTAGGCCATGTGCTACACTGGCAGCTTATTTGCCCCCTCCAGGTTGTTCTTAATTTCAAACCAACATGATCCTCGTTGTTCCAAATGTACAATACAAATTGACAGTATAATACAGTTTGTATTACCACAGTCCCTACTGGCCTCTAATGAGTCAGTAATTCAGCCATCTGATTTCCTCATTTTGTTTCCTGTGCGCTTCTGGATTCCACACGCTCTGCAAATGTATTTCTTGTTTATGCTCAAAGCAAAGTCACCTCACAGCAGGAGGCTCTCCTATAGATTTTTCTTGCTTTTTGACTCTACTGTAGAGGTGCCCGGGTCTGTTCCAAAAATCTCCTGGAAGAAACTCATCTCACTGCCAGAGCAATTTGTGCCTGAGGCATCGATGAGCAGTGAGGGCAGCTGCTGGGAGCAGCCCTTCTCTGTGCGCTGGGAGAGCTGGTTCCAAGGGGACGTCAGAGCCTGGGAGCTCCTCACCTCAATTATAACAGAATACATAGGCTGACCCCCAGTGAGGAATGGATGTGGCAACCTCAGGTCTTCCAGGGCAAGTGGAGTGCTGGATGCTCACTGAATGCATCTTCCTATAGATCTATTCAAGTGGGAACTCTGCCTCTGGAAATAAAGCCATTTGAATTCCTCATTAGAAACTTAAGAGCTAAACAGATGAAAACAGAGATCTTCACAGTCCTACAGCCAGGAAGGTAAAATGTTCATCATCAGTCTCCTCTCCTTGCAGTGCAATATGGGAGCCCAGCTTCTCTGGTACCTGTAATTTGTTGCATGGAAATGGCAAAATGCAGCGGCTGCATTGAATAAGGCGAGGGACTCAGAGGTCCCATGATCTTGACAGAAGATATTAAAATTCTCCATCTTCCTCTTGCCTGATGAAGGAGGGATGAACTGTGCTTGGGCCACTTAGAAATTAAGCCGTTTCAAGTGTGTAACGTCTATTGCTCTCCTTGGGGATGACTCAGGATGTGAGCAACACAGTTCTGGTGGAATGGCACAAGAGAGGACATCGGGGCCAGCACTTCAGTTCTGTATTTATGGGTATCATCAGAAAAACTTTATTGGATTCATATTTTGCAACTTGGTCCCTGGAGGACAGAGTTGATTTTCACAATATCTTTTCCTCTTCCTTTCAGTAGCTGATTTTAGGTATGTGTATATATACCAATGCATCACATAGAAGGGATTCTGGTAAGACTTCCTCAAAATATGAAGAAATGGCAGATGTTCCCCACCTGATGTAGAAAGGGAACATGAAGATCCAACCTTGAGCACAAGGCCCAATGGCCTGCAGCAGGGCAGTCCCTCCTACCTGTCTCCACACCGTGCTTCCCTCCCCTCACGCAGTGCTGCAAAGTGCTTGCCTTGCACAGAGGCTACCTGCCAAAGCTGCTTTTTCATCGGGCTCCCTGCCAAGATGTGCTGCTTTCTCCACTTAAGCCACCTGTCAAGGGCACCTGAGTGCCCTCACTGAGGGCTGATTGTGGGGACTGCCAGGTTCCCTGAAGGCTAAATGCCAAAACGTGCTCCTCCCGCAGGAGAACCCTGCCAAGGAGCCCTGTGGTGCATCTCATAAAGTCTTCAGTACATGGACCCCAATCCCTGCCAAGCACTGAGCCCAGCATCGCCGGGGACACATAGTGGCGTGGCCAAGTCACTGCACGTCTATGCTGAACAAGAAACCAGTCTGCATTCAGATGTAAAAGAAGGGGTTTTAGCACAGGCTCTGGCTTAGCACTCTGATTTTGGTCTCTATATCAAAAGCCTTTGCTAGAGTGGGTTCTCTCCAGCAGATGAGAGGTTCTAACGTTTCCTCCCAAATAGGGAAAAGGAAGCAATATTTTGGAAATCTCAGAAAGCCAGCATGTCCTGTGGGTAGTTTGGGTCAACCAAATGTTTCCTTTTGTTCTCTGTTTTCCCTTGTCAGAAAAAAAATGTGGATGAAAAGTCGACATGAAGCGAAATGACTGCAGCGATGTTTGAAAAGTCATCAAAGCAGAGCACTGTAAGCCAGGAGCTACTTTTGAAAAGGGACTGATCAAAACAATATGGCCCGATGTGTCAGAACTGTATTTCCAACAGAAATGGCTTTGACATTTTTGTCTGAAAAGCTCTTCATTGCACCATCTCCAAAAGGACCACTCCTGGTGACAGCATGAGAAGATCATCCAGGTGTTTTCCCATTTTCTATTTCCCCTTAAGGCAGTGGTGATGTATATGGTCCCTCCTTCTCCCTCCAAGTACCGTCTTTGAGAATTTCATCCTCTGTACAAAGCTCTTGTGATTACTGTTGGCTATGGAGGAGGCACGTGTGTGAGATGCACAACATCACAGACCCTTGCAGACATCAAAGCTGTATCATGGCCTCCTGCAATGGCAGAAAATTGGTCTTAAATGACACTGATGCCTCCAGCAGAGCAGTGATCTATCAGTAGTGCAGACACATGAAGGAAAGTGAGCTGGCATGAAGGCTGCCACACACATTTTGGACCATTCATGTTCATAAGACCAATGTGCATCTGCAAGCTGATGCATATGTATAGAGCAGATATTTAGATAGCATGATGTGTGCTCATGCAGTCAGCATGGCATTGAGATGGCTGGCACGTAGTTGAAATATATATATAGAAAATATATGGAGCATGATTGTGTGGTCTCCCTGCTTGAGATAGTACATGCTGAACTCCGTCCAAACAAGCAGGATGATACAGACCTGAACAGAGCATAATGAACGCCCTTCTTCATCACGCAGGTGTCACTTCTCCTGACTCAGATTCAATTACACTCGTGGAGCTGATTGCAGATTTCAGACTACTCTTGCATATCAAGAGCACATTCAGTGTTCTAGGACTCGATGAACAGTATGTCAGCACGTGGCCTTCTCTACAGCCCTTTGGTCTTGTTCTTCCCTGGTGGAGCTACAGACAGAACAAGCTTGGCCTATTTTGTTAGGTGCAGGGATATCCGTGGAATAGTATGTTCAATCCTTCATGTCAGGCCACTGATCTCTCCTCAGCAAAATGCATCTGTGATTACCTGCCTGTTTTCTGTCTTTTTTGAAACACAGAATTATACAGTAGTCCTCCAACAGAATGAGAGGGGGATGAAAATGCTTAATGTGAAAGTTTATCTGGTCACAAGAGCTGTCCCATTCAAAATCTGCTGAAGAAAATAGCAAAAATTCTCTGAGTGAATCAAGCCAAAGCTCCAGCCAACATCAGGGAGCCCTACTCTGTCAGAAGAGCCTCTTTTCAGATAACACTTTCATCCACGGTTATCCGAACACTTGCAATCAAGTGGCATTTTGTGCTATCATTAATCCTGGTGTCCTGGCCATGCTCCAGTTTTGGTAACAACATTCTGCCAACTCAGATTCCTGTGGAGTTTTCAGCAGGATGCAATTTTCTTCTCCATTTTGCCTTCCCCTTTGGGATGGTTAGTTCTGGATGACAGTATTGACCACGGTCCACCCCACAGCTGGCAGGAATCCACTGATGGAGAAAGCAGACCTGGAGGAGAGCGGGAATTCTCTAGGACCAAAACACTGCATTAAAGGGATTAGTAGCGATAAATGGCTTTTAAAACACATTTGTACTTTCCTGTTAAATTCTGGTATCAGTTTAAAATATAGAGCTGAAGAACTGCTGAGATCTGTGAGAAAGATCATCGGCAATGCCAGCAATCAGAACAGAGAAGTGTATTTTAAGTTGTAATCAATACATGTAGCACACAAATGAAAGGGAGGTGTTTTATACGGATATTTTCCAGCGGAGAGAGCCCTGACTGCTAGTTATTGCAGCGAGGAAAAGAAGCCATCCAGATGGACTCTCCATCACACTAATGAAGCCGTCTCATAACTGTAACAGAGACCTCATGGATCTGCTGCGACACTTAGCAAATCCGGGCGTGAATAAACAACCAAAGTCCAATTGAATTAACCTCCAGCTGATCAGCACTACTAAACAAATTATCCTAAACTCTGAACAAGATTAGAAGGACTGGCACAGGCCAGAAGCAAGTGGTGGGAGTGTTAATTCAGTTTAACAAGTTTAAACCTAATCCCCCATGTTCTCCGATCTCAGGGTTCCAGGGCAAACTGGTTCCAAAATGCTCGTGGAAGAGATGGGAGAAGAAGCTCATGTGAAGTTATGAGGAACAGCATGAGCAACAGCTTGGAGTCCTCCGGAGAAACAAAACAAAGTTAGCACAGAGCAGAGAAAGACTGATACAGAGCATTTCCTGCAGAGACAAATAGAGAGTAGGCGAACCACATTGATTTCCTTATGGAATATTCAGACCTCGTCTCCAGGATGAAACTTCAGAAGTTCTTAGCATATCCCCTTTTCTTGGTGATTATGTTTTTTTGACAGAAATAGATAAGCACCTGTGAAATCGGGGACAATGTTTTAATGCCATTTTCCTCGGTGTATAATTGCATTGTTCTCCACAGACTACGTTTATAGTGTACATCAAAGGCGCCATTCAATTATTACAGACTTCAGTTCATTACTTAGAATGGTAATAACAAACAATTTCAATGCTTTTTTTTTTAATGTTGGTTCATAAAACTCTTTATGTAGTCAGTTAAAATTAATTTAAACTTCAGCTTTAACATTTTGCAGGTTTCTGCAATGTCAAATCTGCCTCCAAGAGAACACATTTCTTCTGGCGCTCTCGGAACAGGGATGGACACAGTGACTTCTACACATGCTATGAGATGGAGATAACGAGGATCTGAGGGATTTCTAAATGCGAACTGGTGCAGCATATGTTTATACCTCACAAATTCTTTATTCCCAATATTCCTCGTAGATCCAGTCTTGCGACAGTCCTTCAGGATGGCTTCCAGATCCTTAAAATCTCTATTCCAGAGAGTGAATCAAGTTGTTGGTAGATGAAAACTGGGATCCAAGAGCTTACACAGCCCACTGAAGGGTGTCTACCTGCATTCTTTTGCCTTGTCTTCATGAAGCTCTGACACTTATGACCGAAAAATGTGTTAGCCTTTCTCTATCGGCATTTATAATGTAGATCAGCATTTATAATGTTTTGTGTGCTAAGTCTTGTTGTTTTGACTAGGTAACAAAAACAAATTAATGCACTATGAAAGAGGAAGCATCCCGAGAGCAGGCATTTCCATCATCCTTTGTCTTCAAAATGTGTGAAGAAGTTAAAAATTAGGTGCAGCCATCTTCATCCCAACATCCAGAGGAATTCCTGATGCTCAGAATCATGTTTGCATGACCAAGGCTCAAAGCCACCCACTTCACTGGGAGATGCCTCAGTGTTTCCATCTTATTAAGTTCTGCAAAACGAATGCCTCCCGTAATGCTTAAACTTTTATTACACAACCCTCAAAATCAAATCAGACCTGTCTACCTCACCCTATTCTGTTATTTAGAACTAAAAGCAAATATTTATTCTCATTTTCCACTCTGCGCACTGACAGATAACTCCCAAAGTTAACAGCGGCATTATGAGCTGCAAACGATGATATATTGTCAAAGTTGAAATCATTTGGTTATGTGCCTCTTTCATTTTCAAATATTCCCAGCCCAATTTCATAACTTTCTTGAGCATAATGAGAAAACAGATTTTTCCTCCTTCAACTGTGTAATAATGAACAACTATTACAAACACTTTATTTTTTCCAGAAGTTGAGGGATCAGTGGCCACAGAGAAAATATGCCCTTTTCAACCAAGTTTTTAATTGTTTTCCCACTTGAAAGAGGAGCTAATATATTACTGGCAGAGCACAAAGACACATCATTTTAACTATGGCTGATTTCTAGACAACAGCAGTGTTTAATTTGCTGTCACAATTAAGTGATTTATACAAGTGATGATACTATTAGTATTACAACCACACTCTGGTATTCTCTTCTTGTTCCTGCAAGAGAAACGCTGTTATTTTCTGTGTTTTCACCCTTCTTAAGAACAAAGAGTGCTCTGAGTTTTGTTCTTTGAAGTGACACTACTATTATTTTTACGATCCATTATTGCACACTGTCTTTCATCTGAC
The DNA here is from genome assembly GCF_987193195.1 of Phasianus colchicus. Classification (NCBI taxonomy): domain Eukaryota; kingdom Metazoa; phylum Chordata; class Aves; order Galliformes; family Phasianidae; genus Phasianus; species Phasianus colchicus. The sequence goes on from NC_143451.1 coordinate 13,861,694, forward strand.
AGACCACCACAAGTAACCAAAAAACTCCTGCATCAACCATTGTGGGCTTTATGGCAATTACTGCTGCTTTTACTGATCCGTGGAAATAATTTCTTCAGCCATTCCAGTAATGCAAAGCTTCTGCTGTTCGCAGGGTGGGACTGTTGATGGATGATACCATGCACAGATGTGGTCATGGTCATCATCAATGTAGGGCTGTTATACGACAAATGAAAATTATGTAAATGGTACTCAAACTCAATCTTGCATCACAATGACGTGATCTGCTCCATACCCCCCTGCTTGCAGTGCCCAGTTTGGGCAGCTGTTATGACAAATATTGAGAGTAAGATTATTGTTACACAGCACCAGGTCATCTGTGTGATGTAATGCAGAGTCTTTTAGGCAGTCTGGAGCTCCTGTAGGTAGACTGGAGCTATTCTGGACATTTCAAGAATGCCGTTATCATTTCAGTAGGTGCTAAAGTCACCTCTGGCTAAATTTTGCAAAGAAATGTAGGACACGCTGATTTTCAGTGTACCAAGTACATGAAAACTACTGCTGTTCCAAGTTCTTCTCTAAGTGCAACTTATCTGACTTATCCCAGGTCCTGCAGCCTCAGAAGGAGCCCCTTTCTGAAGCTCTCCCCCAGCACCATTGCACTGGGGCCCGTTGCTCACCCCAGTCTCCTGGACCTCAAATTCTCCTCCTCCAGTCTGCATAGGCAGTTCAGAAAACACAAATGAGGCAGCACAACTAAGTCCTATAAGGGCTGGAGTACTCCATTTATAGCTTGCTAAATCTGAAAGGAAAAAAAAAAAAGCAATAAAAAAGCAAAGAGCTTTAGTCACATTGCTACCTGGATGCTTCCAGGCCCAGCCAGAGTGTGCTAGCTTACTGACATGTTTTTAAATCCTACTCTGCACACTGAGCTTTTGCAGGCAAACAGGCTAATACTCATATGTGAGTACTCACTATTTATACACACACCAATGAACATTCCCATATTGTTTCCTCACTAAGTTGCAAATGCAAGAAAACAAGACAACAGGATGATCCAACAGTCTCACGCTTGCATCCACCTCCAGCATCTCGGATGTGCAGCTGACTGCAGTCTACAGACTACACAAAAACTGCATCACTTGTTTTTCAGCTCTAGGTTTATACTTCGTTAGAAGACTGTGGTTTTTTGGGGGTTTTTTTGGTGGTTTTTTTTGGTGGTAGTGGTTTTTGTTTTTCTTTTTTTCAGGTTGAATTCTGCACTGGAAAAGAAAAAGTGTACTCAACAGGTAAACGGCTCAGAGAGGTTCTGCAATGCCTGATGGATTGGCTTAGCCTTCCACGCAACAAACAAAACAGAGCATGTCCCATGCAATGAGAGCTGTGTATACAACTTACAAACTAGCAAACCTCCTAGAGTGCTCTGTTAGAAGTAGAAATGATGCTATTTGTTGTCCATGGGAGCACTGACATGAAGGCACGCTAACCCCACACCACACACATGTTCCCAACCTTGCTGTGATGATGACACAGGGAAAAGGAGCACAGGGATATTGGCTGGCCAGAGGAGTGTCCTGAGCAGCAGCTCTGCTTCATGCAGCTGATTTATAACGAGAGTCAGAGGAATTCCCAAGCAGCTTCTGCACTGGGGAGCAAACTAATTTCTTTCTTCTCTGCTTGGATGTGCAGACCAGAGCCTGGCTGCACCTCAGGTTCCAGCTCACAGTCTATATTCTGCATCATAAAAGATACAAGAGAGAAATCTAAACTAGAGAAGTAATAACCTGTAAACTAATAAAGCAACCCAGCACTTTGATAGCGAGGTGTTCCCAAGAGCAGGGATTATTAATGGGTGTCCTGAAACACCGTGTCTAGTTTTCAAGAGAAGTGGGAAAGATTTCTAATGCTCTGCAGATCTCACGCATTAACTCTATAAAATCACTTCAGATAAATGCAGAGATTATCATTAAAAAAAAAAAAAAAAAGCAGACTACACAGAGGCACTTAAGCATTTAAAAAAACAAAAGAGTGGTAAGAAACTGCTTGAATAAATAATAATAAAGGTTTAAAACTGCAATATTATGGGTAGTTTTTCTTGTCAAAGTATTGGGCTGCACAGTCATTGATTTTTGCAAGTAATTGAGACAGTGACACACACGACTTATGTTTCCTCAGCTGTAAGTGCAAGGGAATGGAAGAAGAGATCCTTGCAGCCAAGGATGCGATGGCTTCTGAACTGCTGTCTGCCTTCATTCTTTATTTCCCTCGGACCATAAAATGGGGTGTATTAATAACCTCTTGTGTCAAAAGAGAGTTTATGAAGCTAAATTAATAATGTTTGCAATGTGATTAGGGATCATTGGATGAAAAGCTCTATTGATAGGCAGAGTGCAAGCACAGACACACGTCCTTCTGAGGCAGAGCAGGGTGGGAAGCAGCAGGCTGACCCATGGGCAGGTCCCACGTCCTGCCCACTCAAAGCTCCACACCTTGCCTGGGTCAGCTGAGCTATAGCAGCCTTCTCCTTCACAGCCATCTCTATTTTTTGAATGTGTTTATTTTTGGTGATGAAAATTCAGGGCTCGGCTCCCTTTTGCTGCCAGCTTCACGTGTTTGCTATATACCCTGCCTCTGATCCACGCCAAAACGGTTTCCAATCAACTGAAATAACTCTTTGCTCCCAAACTAATGGAAATCAGTGAAGTGTAGGGGACAGAGCCGTTTCCACAGAAATCTGAGCTGGAGTGGAGTCTCTGTTCCTCTCCTCGTGTAAGGAATAAAACAGAAGCTGGCGAGGATGGCAGGAAGAATCCGGTCCTGTTTCCTGAAGTAAAACCTTCCTCCAGAGAAGGCAGGACGGGAATACGCTCCTCCACGAGCGCCGAGGCTTTGCTGACAGGAGCTGCTATGACCTCTGTCGGCTTCGAGTGATGCTGGTCAGCAAGAGAGCGGCGCCGACCGTTCGCAGCGCTGCAGAACAGACTATTGCCACAGGGCCAGCAGGCACGGAGCCGCTCCGCCTGCATCCACCACCACCGAGCCGGTGAAGGGTTTTCTGTGGAGCTCTGCTGCTCTCTGACGGTGCCTCCGAGCACACAGCGCAGAGCCGACGCGCTCCGCCTGGAAGCTACAGGTTGTAAAGCGAACCAAAGAGGAGTTGGCTGCTTTTAGAGGCTCGGTGCTTTCCCTGTGGTGTTTTGTAAGGAATGGTAACAGCGAATGCATGGAAAAAAAGGGTTGTGTTTTACAGGCGTCATCCACAGCACGTGCACGAGGCCACACGGCTGCAAACCTCTGAGAAAGCCCAGCTTTGTGAGCTCTGTGTGACTCTGCTTTGGAGGGACGCAGAACCACAGTGTTATAAGCACGCAAATAAAGTGTGGATGGAACAGAAATGAGCATCCTCGCGGTGCACGAGCATTTCTTTACACACACTTTGCTCATCTCCCACGGCAACACAAGAGGGCCGCAACACACACCCTTCGCTTCAGGACATGAGCGAGGGGCACGGAGCTCCGACCGCAGCACAGCGCTGCCAAACGGGCAGAGGGACGGCGGGGCTGCGGGCGGCCCCTCCCCAACATGGCGGCCCCTCCCCAACATGGCGGCCCCTCCCCAACATGGCGGCCCCTCCCCAACATGGCGGCCCCTCTCCAACATGGCGGCCCCTCCCCAACATGGCGGCCCCTCCCCAACATGGCGGCCCCTCCCCAACATGGCGGCCCGGCGCCATCTGCCCGCGCCGGATGGTGGGATGGGAGGAGGGGACGGGCGCTCTTCCGCCGGGGCGGGCCGGGTGCCGGGTGGCGGCGTGGGGCCTCGGCTCGGTCCGGGGAGGGGATCGCGGGCTGCGGGCGCTGTGCAGCGGTGTCCGCGTGAGGGCATCGGTTCCCCCGCACAGCTGCTCTTCGCCCGCACGTCTGGGTGCTTTTACGCTCCGGAATCAACCGCGGTAACAAAGCCAAGCCAATGAACGACAGGTTGGAGGCTTTTGATAGCCGCGTGCCGTGCTTTTCATCTGACGCGGTCTGATCGCTTCCCGCAGCGATGGCAGCCAGTCCCATCGTGACGTCTAAGCGGCGGGACGAGGCGGTCCGCGGGGTCCGCACCGAGGTGGTTTGCACCGCGTTCTCCAACTCCATCCTCGTGGTGGTCACGCAGTACGGCAAGATGGGCACGCTCGTCTACGTGGACCCCGACACCATAGGGGACAACGTTGGCAGGCCTTCGCTCAGCACCAAAGTGCTGCTGGGCAAGGATGAGGTAGGAGCAGATGCGCAGCGCCCCGGCACCGAGCGAAGGGGAAATGCTGTAGGTGGGGCCGTGCGAGTTGCCAGGGAGCTGATGAATCACGGCCGTTGAGCGGTGTTTGCACGGCGGTGAAATGGATGTAAAAATCTGGTCTGAAGGAAGAGGGGTTCCTCTGAAAAACGGGCACGTTCATCTGTTCTCCGACAGCTTTGTGGGGCTGGTGCTTGATGGTGGGTTGCCTTGCTGTGTTTATGGACGATTTGATACAGCTCGTGTTGCAAGATCAAACATACAGCCTCTGATAAGCTTTCCTGGGTTTCTGTTTCAATGATTTCTCCTTTTTGAGTCTCTTCCCCCCCCCTCCCCAGCTTCCATCTCTGCCAGCCCCACAATGGACTTTAGATGCCCTCTCTCTGTGCGCCTGCCAACACCTGCCCTTGATAAAGTTTAATTTGTTTTCCTCTAACAAAATGAGTTTTTATCGACTGGTTTCACAGAGCTGGAGAGAAAGCAGAAGGAAATGTGTTTTGCAAAGTGTCAGCTGGTCAAGCATTAAAGCAGAAAGTTATAGAGCTACAAGTTTATGAGGCTTTCCAACAGAGTTGGGCTGTCAGATGTTACTTGCTAACCTTAACTAGAAAAGCTGTAACAACACGTAGGTTCCCCTTTCTGTCCACCCCTGCATGTAGTTCTCATTCCTCAACAAGTCTGCCTTCCCTGGGTGGGGGAAGCTTTGCTCTGCCTGGTTGACATGGCTGCTAATTCTGAACAGTGGCACCTCTGAGCCATTTCTGTGTTTTATTTTGGAGATAGGAAGTGCTTTTTTTACACAGTGTTTTTAAAGCATGTGACCAACTTAATCAGTCTAAACTTCAAGAAGAGTTTAATTTGCTGACTTCCTGCTTGTTGCTTTGAACATCCCCATTTGAGACCATACATGCTTCAAAGCTACACGGCAGCTAAAGTCATGCTAGCTCAGCCTTCTAAAAAATGCATAACTATAAGTGTCAATAAAACTTAGGCAAGTTGGATATTCTTCTTAAAGAGGCTTCACTAAGAAGATGATATCCCTTCTTTTCCCTGCTTCAGCCTCACCATTTATTTCCGGTTTTTATGATTCTGTTAAAATCAGAAACGTTTTTACATGCAAAGGCTGTGTATAATGCCAGTTTGAGGTCTCTAAGACTTAGAAAAACATGACAGCTTACTTCCAGTGTTTGTCAGCAGAGCATGGTCTGGTCAGCAACAAGAATATGGTACTTGGGAATCTGGTTATCATGGGAATAGAGGCATTCTGATCGTTTTATGTAAGTTGATGTTTGATGCTGTGGGAAGAATTGCAGAAGGACTCTCAACAGCAGCTTTCCAAACACTCTAAAGCAGTGCAGAACTCCAGTGCAGCTCCAGTTCAGTTGTTTTGGGATGGGTTGTTGGGCTGCCACTCACAGGTCTAAACTCTTCTATTTTAAGCCTGTTGAGAAAGTGCCTTCTAAATTATCCCATACCACGGCTTGGCGTTGCTGGCCAGCCAGGCTGTGTGTCTGTTTCCAATCACTCTGGAACTGCTCAGCAAACTAACGCTCAGCATCCAGCACAGACAGGTTCTCGATGTGCTCCATGAAGGAGTCATTGCAGGGCTCTTCCTCTGCTAACTCGTGCAGGATGACTTTGCAGCTGCGAATGTACCTCTGTTTACCTTTGCTTTTCAGCCCCTCGTCCACGTTTGTGCCAAAAACCTGGTGGCATTTGTGTCTCAGGAAGCTGGGAACAAACCTGTTCTTCTCGCTATGGCTTTGAAGGACAAGACCATGGAAGGAATACAAGCTCTACGGGAAGTGATCCGAAGTTGCCAAGTGTGGTGAAGTTGTACCATCTGGATTCAAGGAAATGATCTGGAGTCCGTGACTCATCACCACTTTTTTGAGAGGACAAGAAATGAAAATGATGGAATGTCTTTGTGCTGGTTTTGGACACGCTTAGGAATGTGATGAATTTTTCTCTACTGTGTAGAATGGTTGTGGGTTTTGTTCCTCTGACAGGTTTGCGGTCCAGATAGTTGGTGATGAGATGAGAACAATAGCCTCAGTATACAAAAGAAATGTTATATTTGTCACCTGGGGAGGGATGTATATCTGGGAAACATCACAGCTCTGCATTTGTGCCCGAGGAGTGATGGATGCCAAGCTCTGTAGCTACACTGTACCGCAAAGGGGAACACCCAGTGCAGAGTGAGTAAAAGAAACATTGATGAATCTAATTTTACATGGTTGGTTGTTTTTTTTTGCTCTGCAAAAATCACTTCAATTGAAATGCAAGCCTCTGTAACAAATAAACAGCAATTGCATAATAGGAAAGATTTTTTTTTGCTTGCTTTTTTTTTTTTTTTTTAATTTTTGTTTATTTTTTTAAGGAAATTACTCCTATATACCTGCTTTTATCCTTATGTCAGTTTCCTCCTGATGTATTCTGAATCTGCTCTTCATTTTCAGTCACATTTTGAAGAGAGGTAGATAATTGCAGTGTTCCAATTTCATGAAAAGTGATGTCAGGATGGCAGGAAGGAACCCAAATTAATGAGAAAAAGGCAAAATATTGGTTGTTTCCATAAGATGTGGTACTAGCACTTCAGAGAGACAGCATGTGCATTGCTCTGGGCCACCTGCAACAAGCTGCCCCTCTCCTGAAGCACTGTCAGAGCAGACATGGGGACAGAAGGGCTTTGGAGGTTACACAGTGGGGTGTTGCCTGAGTCCATTGAAAGAAAGTGCTCTTATGTGAGGTCATATGAGTTAACGCAGTGCTTAACAGCCCAACTTGTGCTGTTTGCTTGGAAAGCACGTTTGTTTTTTCCTCTTCTTGGAACAGGTAGCACCAAGTGGTCAATTTTTAAGTAAGCTATTTCACACTTCTGTCACTTATGAACTTGATTGAGCTGACCAAGGCCAGGTTTTGCCTTCAGATTCAGGGCAGAGAAGACCTGTGCTGTGCTGATAGCCATCAGCGTCAGCAGAATCAGCACAGAGCCTGTCCATTCCTCATGCAGATCCTATTGCTGGATCATTACTGTTGCTAAAAAAAAATCCCATAAAAGTACAAAAGCAGAAAATGCATTTCAAAAGGACTTTTTCCTCTGAAGTAATGGTTTTTACAGTATTTTAAAGGATAATGAGAAATGAAACATTTTTTTTAAGAGTACATTCAAAAACTGCAGGCTTGCAGCTGCCCTTGACAGAAATTTCATCTAAAAATAATTTTCCAAACTGTGCTTCCAAGAATCAAAGATTTGCATCTGTCAGAACTCCAAATTTTCCCTCTTTTACATTTCTTCTTTTTTTCTTTTTTTTTTTTTTCAGCCTAGGAGGGCTGAGAGAGCCATGTGGAATTTGTTAACGTTGATCTTTGCTAGTGGAGATCTCTTCCCAATCCAAAATGCAGTCTGTTTCCCGACTCCTGCTGCTCCTATGATGCCCTTAGCTCCATGACTTTATAAACCATATATGAGTTGGCAAATTCAATGTAAACCACATCTTCCACTGTGGTGATATATGCTGCCTCACTGCTTCTGTGCCCTGAAAACCTCATGTGTCAATACCTGAAAGCTGACCCTGGTTTACTACCATGCTTTGCTTGTTCTTTTTTGCAACCAGGTCTGCACGCGGTGGTGAGCAAAGAAAAAAAAACGTAGCACTATCTCCCATTTGATGCTCAGAGCCACAACATCTCATCTGGCTGCCTTTCTGCAGGCGATAAGTCAGACCACGAGCAGCTGGTCCTTCAAGTTTTGCTCTGTTCTGCAGTAAAACAAGGGAAGGCCTGCCCCAAAAAAACAGCCTCCCCAGCCTGGCTGCTTGTACAACCAGATGTCTGCCTTTTAGTCATCGCTATCCTCCAGGAGGAATTAATTCTCAATCGCAACAAGAACTGCTTTTGCCACCCAGGCAGTGCTCACCACAAACGCAGGGCAGCAGCTCCGGAGCCTTCCAGCCCTGTTTGCTTTCCGGGCGTGAGTGCAAAACGAGGCAGACTGGAAAGGTACGTTTGGCAGCTTTTCTGCAGGAGGTAAAACCCTACCTGCTGCCCCAGCTGTTATGGGGAGGGCACAGAGGGCTGGTGCTGAGCCCCTTGGGGTGCAGTGAGGGAGAAGGGCTGGCGGTGTCCTGCTGGGAAGGTGCCCGGAGGAGGAGTCTGTGCTGGAGGAGGGCGCAGGGGATGCGGAGGCAGGTGCACAGCGGGACGCAGCCACGGCCTGCAACTGGAGGAGCCCCGCAGGGTGAGTGGGGCCTCGGGATCGGGGCACGGTGCCCGGGTGGGGTTCGGCCAGCAGGGCAGAGGTTGGCCCCGTACACCTGTGGGTGGTGGGGCAAAGCCTGTGATACGGGCTTGACAGAGGGCTGGGTGCTGCTCTGCCTTGGTTATGTGCTATAGGTGCTTCCTCCTGGTGTGGGGGTGGTATAGAGAGGCTGCTCATAAACAGCCCCGAGCCGGGCTTTATCTGGATGCGATCAGCAGGAAAGGAGTGCCTGGTGCTGGCAGGACACAGTCTGGCCGCTCCCATCCCTGGGTGCAGGTCAGCCATCTCCCCTCAGCAGCAGCGTGGCCTGGACAGAGCGATCCCGCAGACAGCCTGCCCAAACCCAGTGCACTGTCCATGGTTTTCGGCTCAGCTTTCACTGAGCACCTCCAGCATCCAGGCAGTCGGAGCACAGCAGGTGTCTGCCCCATGTCTGAGAGCTGCCTGTTGGGATGTGCCATCCTGTCGAGCTGAGTTTTGGGGCTAAAATTACCCTCGCACCTCCTGGCTGCCTTTGTTTTGGAAGCAAATGGGCCCTTGGCTGCATTGAGTTGCCCGGCTACCTTGCACGGCCGGGATCTGGTTACCTCTGGAGCTGGGAGCCCTGTCTCTGAGTGGCACTGAGGCTTTTGTTTTTAATGACTTGCTGCGACGCGTTAAGAGTTTTACAATGCAAGAGAGCCTGCCAGGAAGGCCGCTGGTGCCGCGCTGCTTGCTGCACAGCCGGGCTGTGAAAGCTAATAGGAGCTGAGACAGCTTGGGCCAAGCATCTGTGGCACGGCGCCGGGCTGAAGGCAGAATAAATGGGTCTGGAGCTGAACACAGCTCTCTGCCATGTCCCACGGAGCAAGCCAGATCGTGCTCTTCCCTAGCACAAAGCTTGAGCAGAGTGAAAACTGCCAAACCTAACATTGGGCATCCCCAAAACAGGCTATGGGGAAGGGTCTTGCCACGGAAGGGTGCCAACACGGCTTCCTCCCTCCTGCCTGTACCGCCAGCTCTCCCCAGCCTCCTGTTAATGTTTACAAGGGCTGTCCAAAGAACAGATCCCTCCCCGGGATCCTGCTTCCTGCCGGCCTGGGCAGGGTGACGACAGCTGCACAAAGGAAAACCCTCTGCTCCTGCTGCCCTGAGAGCCCACTGCAGCTGCAGGTACACCCTGGGACCCGGCCACCCGCAGCACCCAGCACTGGGCATCTCCACTTACAGACAGCGGGAGGGGTTTGGGGGAGGTATTTTTAGGGCTGCTGATCTGACACCAGCCGAGTTTCCTCCCCTAGAGGTTGGGGTTTGTGGAGAGGGAGCCGCCAGGCGAGCTGGGCTTTGGGTTGTTTGCTGTGTTTGAGTGGATCAAGGTTGTCCCCTACCATGCTTATCTCCGGCAGATGTTTTCTTGCCTCTCACCAGTCTGTACTTACAGGTTTTCCTCTGGGCGATAGTTACCCAGCAGCTAAAATCTTTGTTTTTTAACAATGTGCTGAGGAGTGTCTACATCATTAGAGCTCTGCTTGCTGCTTTTTTTTTTTTTTTTTTTTTTTTTAACTGCTGTTGTTATATGTGTGGAAAAAGCAGGTTTCCATAGATAGCTCAAAGAGAGGCCAAACATGGCAGTCTGTGCATCTGTTGGCCTTGAGATATGAAGCTGCCCTATAAATAAGAGTGTATTATTAGTTTGGTCCTTGCTGGCTGAGCTGCGGAGTGCTCTGTGCTGGGAATGCTGGGGTGAGAGTCTTTGAGGAGGGCAGAGCTGCCCACGAGGATCCTGCAAAGATGCAGGAGTGCTCCAGCATCCCCCAAACCCCGTGCTGCTGCCTGGGCTGCTGCCTGGGCTGGCACACCAGGACCTTGAGATGGCTGAGGTTTGCTGCCTGGCTGAACGCCCTGGGTGATGCCAAACCTCCTTCTTCTGATGAACCCTGGAGCTGGCCACTAGCAGGTCACTCAGAAGGAAAGAAGCCAAACGTGGAGGTGGACCACAAGGACCTCAGTGTTCTCTGGGATCCCAAGATAATGATGTGCACACATGGTCCATAGGGATGTCAGTATCCTGACAGCTTGTTGATAAGGGGATGGTTTTAATCATGGAAGGAGGTGATATTAATGCTTAAGTCTCTGGTGCCCAGTGGGAGAGGCCCTGAGCCACAGGTGTGAATACCTGAGAGCAAGTGTGGGCAGATCTTTTAGTTTCCCAAGGGATGGTGACCTATGAAAAAAACAGAGTCTGGGAGGAAGAAGTGTGTGTTTTGGGGGATATGGGGACTAGGGACACCTCCTTGCGGACACAAGGGTCTGCTTGTGAACATTTGCATTTTCCTGCTGAGAGAAGCAGCCCTGACCATGGAGAATAGGCTGGCTTGGGTGAGGGTCACGCTGGAAAAGGTGTGGGGAGGAGAAAAGCTCACCAGAGATTTGTGGGCTGGGAAACTTGCTGAGACCTTCCCCCTCACCAGTTCACCTCCATCCCACGTCACTCCCCGTGCCTCTCCCTCCCACAGATGAGTAATGCCACCCGTGCTTGGCCCTCTCCTGCGGCACCCAGCTCCCCAGGGCCGGGCACAGCTGCCAGGCTGGCCTCCGCCACCCCATCCCCAGCCCTAACCCTGCTCACAGCTGCCCACAACGACTCCCAGGATGGCCAGCAGCTCTTCCTGACCACAACAACAGCACGGGTCATCTCCGGCATCTTCGTGTGGTCGGCGCTCATCGTCACCTTCCACCAGGTATGGACAGGATGGAGTCACAGCTCTGGGTTGGTGCCGGGGCAAAACCATTGTTTCCCACCATCTCACTGCAAATCCTTACCTCCAGGTGGGTGTTTCCTCTGCAGCTGGTGGAGGGGAAATCTCTGCATCGGGAGGGTGGACTTTACCCTGTGGCTGCTGGAGCTGGGAGAGGCACAAGGCAGCACTCAGTGGGAGCTCATCTAGCACTGCATAGCTGTGCCTTTGGGCACGCAGCCTTGCAGCACCCCATCAGTAGGCACATTCTGCGATGCTGCACAGACCCACAGTGCTGGGGCTGCCCCAGAGTGAGCCACTGCCTCAGAGCACTAAATTAAGCCCAGACTCATCGGTCCTAGCCACAGCTATGCACAAAAGCATGCTCTCCTTTACAGATCTACATGCACCTGAGGAACTACACCATCCCAAAGGAGCAGCGCTACATCATCCGCATCCTTTTCATCGTGCCCATCTATGCCTTCGACTCGTGGCTCAGCCTCCTGCTCCTTGGCAGCCACCAGTACTATGTCTACTTCGACTCAGTGCGTGATTGCTATGAGGGTGAGCACAGGGCAGCTACGTCAGCAGGGATGCTAACAGCAGAGCAGGGCTTTCCTCCTCTGCCTTGTGTCTCTGGAGCATCCTGGCTTGCACGCAGTGCCGGATCTCCATTGTTTTTGCTTTCAGCTCTCCCCCCTATCATTTGGAGCTTTCCCCTTTCCTGCTCCATCTGCAGCAGGAAGAGGAGGGCCATGGGGCACCTGCAGGCTCTGAGAGCCCAGCATCTGGCCACAATCCCAGGGGAAAGGATTTCTGCCTACCTTTGAGGTAGAAAAACAGTTTTTCCAAAGAAAAAGGCAGACTTACCTGAAATCAGGCAGTTGGGATGTTTTGAGCTGCAGAGAGAGCTTGTGATTTGAGTTTAATGTCCTTCTATGAAGGTCTTTGGCCATCACCCTCCTCCTGCACATGCTCAGATGTGCATTCTTGGGCGCTGCCAGTACATCCTATGCCCACCACATTCTCTGCATGCAGGGATTGTTTGTGCACGGTGGAGCTGCTGTGTCTGCAGCAAAACACATTCACTCTGTAGACATGGCACAGTGCATCTGGCTCAGGTGGATTCAACTTAGCTGATGACCTTCTACGTACCCACAACATTGTCCCAAACCCTGATAACATGCTGGGTGGATGAGGAGACATCTGAGCAGGAAGGGAGGTTAAATGTAAGGCCCCCTCAATCTCTACCACCAGCCCTGCTAACCATGTCTGCCCTTTCCTTGCCAGCTTTCGTGATCTACAGCTTCCTGAGCCTGTGCTTTGAGTACCTCGGTGGGGAAAGCACCATCATGACTGAGATCCGAGGGAAACCCATTGCGTAAGTGTTGGCACACCACCAACTCCTCAGCCCTCTGCCTGTTTTCCCCATCCTGTTGCCCAGCAGCATCTCCTTGGCTTCTGCTTCCAGGTCTAGCTGCTTGTACGGGACCTGCTGCCTTCAGGGCATGTCCTACTCCATTGGGTTCCTGCGCTTCTGCAAGCAGGTGGGTACCCAGTGGGAAGCACTGCAACTCCCCTCCGCAGCAAGGGATGGGGGCACCTGGGGCTGTGTTGCAGTGGGTCCCTTACCTAAAGGCAAATCTCACCCAGATGCTCATTATTTTTCTCTCTGTCGGCACCTGGCCAGCAGCAGGGCGCTGCGCTTGCTGTCCTTGCTCTGACTCACTGCTGAGTCAGGGTCCCCTCCCACTGCAGCGCTGAGATTTTTATCTCTGCCTAGTCTCAGGTTGGCTGACCGGCTCCCTGACTGCCCAGTGCTGCGCTGCAGGCTGGAGGCACCATTCTGGCCCTGAGCCACCCCCTTCTCGGTGTGGCTATGCTGATTTTTGGGAGCACTCAGGGTGCATAGCCTTGCTCCCTCCTGTCTGCTGGTTCAGATCATTCCTGCAATGGAGAAGCACTTGCTCCTTCATCCCAGCAACAAAGAGTTGGCTGTGATGGGGCTGTGGGGACAGGAGGTCGCTACTGTCCTGTTCATGGTGTTTCCCCCCTGTGCAGGCCACGCTTCAGTTCTGCATTGTGAAACCCCTCATGGCAATTGTCACCATCATCCTGCAGGCGTTTGGGAAGTACCACGACGGGGACTTCAAGTGAGGATGCTGGGTGGGACTGGGAGGAGGGCATCTTCTGGGGGAAGGGGGCTGGATGGTCTCTGCTCCATCAGAGGGCCAAAATACAAAAGTGAAAGCCTCTGTTTCCCCCATCACCCTTCCTCAGTTGGGCTGGGCTGGGCTGCCCCCATGGCACAGCCATGCACATGCCCCACAGCCCCCTGTTCCCCTCCTTCCCTCTTTGCCCCTAGCTGTGCTCGCTCAGCAGCTTGCTCTCCCCCCGCAGTGTCCGAAGCGGCTATCTCTACATCACCATCATCTACAACTTCTCTGTCAGCCTGGCTCTTTATGCCCTCTTCCTCTTCTACTTCGCCACCATGGACCTGCTGCGCCCTTTTGAGCCGGTCCTCAAGTTTATCACCATCAAGGCTGTCATCTTCCTCTCCTTCTGGCAAGGTGAGTCCCAGCCTTATTGCAGCACCATGCGGCCCAGGGGGGTGATCTGGAGCTGATCCCTCTCCCTTTCCCTGCACAGGGACACTGCTGGCAATCCTAGAGAAATGCGGGGTGATCCCCGAAGTTCAGATCATTGACGGGAAGGAGGTGGGAGCTGGGACAGTGGCTGCTGGATACCAGAACTTCATCATCTGCATTGAGATGCTCTTTGCTTCCATTGCTCTGCGCTATGCTTTTAGCTGCCAGGTGTACAGAGAGAAGAAAGAAAACTCAACAGGTAACTGTTCCTCTCTTCTGCCTTCTTTCACCAGTGGGTAGGGAAAGGACAACCTCTTGTAGCACTATGATGGGATGGTAAAAAACAGTAAAGGAGCCTCCTCCTGTGCTCCATGAGTTTCTTCTCCCTCAACTGTTTGTGACAGGAGAAGATACCTCGATGTGGATAGGCAGAATTAGGGGATTTTGGTATTACAGCACACACTGCTGGAGAGGATCCACCCTCTTTGAAACATAGGGCTGGATTTGCCTTCCTCGTCCTTGGTGCTCACCACTGTAAGCTCCCTTGTCCCACAGTGAGATGTGGTCCACGGTGAGGCCACGATCTTGAATTTCTAGGGAAATACATCACTGCAGTCTTAAAGCACTCGGGCTATTGGCCATCTGATGCCCCATCACCTCCTGCTCTGTTTTTCAGCAAACGTTGCCCCGATGCAGAGCATCTCGAGCGGACTGAAGGAGACGATGAGCCCACAGGACATCGTGCAGGATGCCATCCACAACTTCTCGCCCACCTACCAGCAGTACACCCAGCAGGCCATGCAGGAGGCAGAGCGCAAGGCGCCAGGCGAGAACGGGCACGTGGCCTGCAGGGCAGAGGGAGCAGGAGGCAAGAAGAGCAAAAACATCGAGAAGAGAGTGCTGATCCTGTCGGATGAGGAGCTGTAGAAGTTATCCGAGGGGACACAGGCATTGGAGAGGCTTAAATGCAAGGAAGGGGGGACTCTCGAGGCTGTGACAACCTGGTCATGTTGGCATGCTGGAAGGAGGAGAGCCAGGAACTCTACTCATAAAGCCAGTCCCTAAAAGGGAAGATGCAATAACCAGGGAAAGGTTAAAGTAGTGCCAGCTTCTGACTCGTCTCCGAGGTGTTAGGGACTGTGCTGTTTGCTTCACTGCCAGTCTGGGTGCCAGCCCTGTGCCCAGACCCCTGCTGGGTTCCCAGTGAGCCAGGACCACCCCTGTGCCGTTGGACAGACTGGCCTCCTCACCCTGCTCTCACCTGCAAACAGCACCGAGGCCTGACAAAAATGCTTTTCTCAGCACAGTTCTGCTCCAGTTTCTCCTGATTTGGGTAAAAAATGATCTCCAGGGCCCCGTGGAGAAAAGCAGTGCAGGAAGGTGACTTCAATTCACCTCAAAACCTGGTAACATTTGAAAGACATCATGCCTTATTTTTATGTTTTCCTCTCTACTTCCCCTCAAAAAGCCCACAGAGTTGTGCAGGAGCCCTTTACCAGGAAGAAGAGCAGCTCATCCTCCTTGGCCTCCAGATGGGGTTGCAGCTGCCGGACCAGATCTCCTGGGATGAGCAGTGGGACCTCTCCTGGACCTCACCGCACGGTCCTGCAGCTGCATTCCCGAAAGCTGCAGTGACAGAGGAGCTTGTTTATATCTGAACCCATTTATCTGCAAGCAGATCAGGAGTTAAAAGGGATTCCAGCTTTCTTATCAGAGCCATTATTAGGGAACCAGACTGTGACTGGTGGTGGTAGGAATGCACCGACTGGGAACTGTCTGTTCCTCCTAACTCCTCTCCATCCCCTGTTCCTACCCTGCATGCAAGAAGCAAGTGCTGCAAGACCAGAATCAGCGGACGCTGGAGGCCCTGGGGGGCTCAGCAGCATGAGGGCTGTGTGAGCCACTTCCCAAATCACCACAGCATCCCACAAATCCATCACCCTGCCTAGGCTCTGAGAAGGCACGTGGGGCTGAGCCCGACAGATTTTCTCTGTCCTTCTGCTAAACTTCCTCTCCAGTTTTATTTTCTCCTATTTCTGTTCCCCTGCTGTTAATCAGATGATCCCTTAGGGAACTTCTTTGGGCACCAGCTAGCTGTTGGTTGGGGTGGGAGCTGGGCAGTGGAAGGACAAGGGCAAGTCTGGAGCCTTTGATTTGCAGTCACATGGCAAACAAGCCTACGGGTGAGGCTTATAGCTGTTTTACAGCTCCTAGTGTTGTTTTATTCCCTGCTCTCGAGCTGCAAAGTGTAAATTGCAAGAGGAAATTATTTATGGTTTTGTTTGTTTTTTTTCTAATAAACAGCAATTTCTACCATGGGCTGAATGAGCGTTTTCACTTAGCTCAGCGAGCAGAGCCCACACTCTGCCCGCTCCTGCTCTAATGCTGATGCTCTTAAGCTGCACGTCCTCCCTGCCCCTTGGTGCTGGCCCAGCAGAAATACCTGCACACACAGCATCCTCCACACTCCGACGTTCCCACAGGGCTCGCGCTCATCTCCCTCCACAAGCAGTGTGTCCCCCCCGTGCACTGCACCTCCTCCAAAGCTGTGGATGCAGCAGTTCCGAGCTGCTGGGTCCTCTGCAGCCGAGCCAAGCCCAGTAGCAACAACACAAATCTATGTGTTATTATCAGAAGTATCTTATCATGCTGGAAACGTGGAGTCAACACAGGCAGGCTATGGCTGAGCCAGTCTTGTAAGCTCTCCGCTCTGCAGATCTGCTGCCTGTACCTGCCCAGCCCGTGAGGTCGCCTTGTTTTGTGTCAGCCGGCCTGTAAACAAGAGCCAAGCAATTGGCACATCCAGGGAGCTGCCACCAACAAGGCTTGACATGGGCACAAGCCTGATAGGAAAGCAGGGCTACATCTCAGCAAACAACTCCATCTTCTGAGCCCCTCTGTGCCGCAGCTGCGGGGACGGAGGCTGCTTCACCCCCTGGTGAGGACAGACTGCGAGGTGATGATGGGGCATCTGGCAGCGTGCTCACGGGATGCAGACTGGCATAAGAACACAGCAAGAAGCGCGGCTGTACTTCACTGAACAAATGATCAACTCCAGCACATAATGGGCTGCATTCATTGCTCTTGCCAGCAGGTGCAATTCCCACTGCAGACGGTAACAACTGCCTATTTATGTCAAGTCCTGATTACTGTATTATATGTTAAACAGGTCTTTCTCACAAGCAAAACATGGAAGAAAAAAAAAAAGCACCAAACCAGCTGTGAGGCACCCAAGCCTGCAGAACGATGCTGGCCCTGCATCCCCTACTCCATGCCCAGGAGCTGGGTGAGGAGGCAGCCAGCCCCACCTGTAGCACCCAGTGACCACCGCACATCACCGTCCCACTGCTCAGCCATACACTGCCCCACTTCTGTCATTGGCCACATCCATGCGACACGCTGCCTTGGCCCAGCGCAGGGCACGTTTCCCCCTTTAGCTGCCCCTAAAAACAAGGGCTGCCCATGGTAGGGGATCAAAGCCCAGGTGGCTCCCAGCTCTCCCATTGCTTTATAGCTTGGATGAACCGATAGGGAAAAAGAGAAGGATGAAATATCGATCGAAGGAGTTAAAGCTGTTTATTCACCAGCAGTTGCACAGGAAGCACTGAAGGATTATTTCATAACTCCACGGCGAGGGGAGCGGCTCCCTCCAGCACCGTGACCTGTTTCACAGCACAAGGTCTCCAAGCCAAGTCCCACGGGGCGCTCCCAGCACCGCCACCGCGGCAGCTCCCACGTGCTCTGGGCAGAGAGCACAAACACACACCAGGAAACACGATAAGCGTGAGCCCTGTGGGAGCAGCAGCTTGGACCAGAGCACGGCCCAAACGCATGGGAACAGCAGCACAGAGGGGCTGGAAGGTGGTTGAACTCAGCCACGTGCTGGAGCATCAACACTCAGCCTGCATCCCAAAACCACTGCAGCCAGCTGCTCAGGTGATGAGCAAGGAAAACGCCCCTGAAAATCAATGTGAGCTCCAAAACGCTGACCATACACCAGGGCAAGTCTGAAACCAGAAAATGCTTTATTGGAAAGGTACAAAAAAACCAGTCACTGCAGCTAAATTTACAGCAATAAATTACGTTGTGGCTGTCAAGAGAAAGTAATGGACACATACACAGGGCTACTCGCCTTACAAACAGGAATCCACATTGCTTGGTATATCAATAATTTATTTTATAATAAAAAAGCAGCACAAAAATAAATATTGAAATGAAATTACTGAGTAACCACAGAGGATAGAATGAGCTGGTGATAAAAAAAAAAAACAAACAAAAAAAAACCAACTTAAAACAGAAGACTTCTATCATTAAAAAAATGAAAGCAAGTATCCACCATCTACGGAAACACCCCAGCAGACTGAAATACAGACGAAGGAAAACAAATCCACGTTACAAAAGTTTTTCGTTTTTTTTTTGTTTTTGTTTTTGTTTTTTTTTTCCTTTTTGTTTGTTTCTTTGTTTTAAATAAAAACAATCATGACGACAAAGTTTAAATGATTCGAGAGAGGAAGAAATAAAATAAAATAAATGCCACTTTCTCCTCCTCCCCGGGTCCGAGCCGTGCCGCAGCCCAGCCCTGCTGCGCTGGCAGCCGGGGCACCGCGGTCTCCTCCATCAGATGGCAGAGCTGGGCGAGAGCTGAGATGCCGACTTGCTGTGGGGGGGGGGTCTGAAGGTGCCCCGGAGGGAAAGGTTTCCCCACTGCCACTGGAGAGCTCAGCAAAGACACCTAAGAGACCAAGGATGTCCCTCCCGGCGCTGCCCCGAGGTACCCGGGTGGATGCGTCGGGCTGTTTCCAGCATCCCAAGGTACCCACATCGTGCTGCTCAGGGGGAAGAAAGGCCCAGGGGAGAGGATCCCAGCGCTCGGCCTTGGTGCCCCTGCACCTTGGGGAACAAGGAGGGGCAGAGAAGGGAGCCCAGCATCCAAATACCGCAGCGAATTGACGCGGCAGGGAGGCACCCGGTGACCCCGCGGCAGCAGCCGGCTCCCCACGCCACGCTCACCCTGGGTGTCAGGCTTGCAAGGGCAGGACGGAGAGAAACAAAACAGAATAACAACAACAAAAAAATAACAAACGGAAACAAACCAAACCCCAGAGGAATGCAATGCGACAACCCCAAGCTGGAGGGCCCTCCGGGGCGGAGGGTGGAGGAGTTGGGTCTCCATGGTGGTCAACAGCTTTCGGGTCATTCCTCCCTCCACGTTACCTTGCAATTCTGATCCCTCTGTGGAAGTTTAGCCAGGACATTTCATTCCCCTCCAGGTCACCACCCAGGGAGGGAGCCCTGGACCGGCGATTTCTTTTAATAAAGATTTACAGTATCAAACTTGGAAAAAAAATTATCTTTTTTTTTTTCTTTTTTTACGAAAAATCTGTACGATAAAATGTATATAATTATATATTTATATATATATTTCTCTCTCTTTAAATATTTCCACGTGGTCCTTATGGATATCCAATATGGATTACCTACCATGGCTATGGTATCAACAGCTTTAACAACACCCAGGCCTCTTGTTCTTAATCGAGTGACCAGAGATTGAAGTGCCTACCAGCACCAAACTAGCA
Source organism: Phasianus colchicus (assembly GCF_987193195.1). Lineage (NCBI taxonomy): Eukaryota > Metazoa > Chordata > Aves > Galliformes > Phasianidae > Phasianus > Phasianus colchicus. Next base: position 13,881,096 of record NC_143451.1, read on the forward strand.
ATCACTTGGACAAGCCTTTGGCACCCTTCCAAGAACTGGAAAAAAAAAAAAAAGAAAAAGAAATACTTGGCCACAAGGGAAGTGCCACATAAAGATATGTTTCTCGACAGCAAGAAGACCCCCACGGAACAAAGTTCAACCTCCATCCCCCTCCGTGCCACTGGTCTGATTTCCCTGGCAGGGGCCAAGGGCAGCCCGAGGGTGTTCCCATCTAGCCAGGAATGTTATGGAGCTCTGGAGCTGTTCTAAAGACTGGAAGCATTTGGGCATTTACAAGTCAACTGGCCTTTTTTTTTCGTTAAAGTTTCCATTTAAAGCCCCAACAGTGCCAGGAGTCTCCATTTTGCCTGTTTTCGGAGGCACCTGTAAGGTCTGGGAAAGTTTCCAATGTTTGTGAGCTGGAGAACATGAGAGGACCAGGAAATGACAGTAACATTTTTCTCTTCCTCAGCTTCTGCTGTGGGAGTCAATAACTGGTACTGATACACAGGACATCAATCTGCCTGTTAGGAGATAGGGAGGGAGTGGAGGAGAAATGAGGTAACGCTAAGTGTCATCCAAACTCTACGCGTTGGAAAATCACTTGAAGGAAACTCCCTGCTCCCCTCCGGCACATGCGGCTCTGGCAGGGGTAAGAAGCCTTCAGGAGGAGGCTCACCTGCCCCTTCCCAGCTCCATAAGGTCATGAGCATAGGTGTCGAGGACTGAACAAGAACCGAGGCTGAGCTCCTCTCTTCATTAACCTATTTCACAAAGAACCCTCTTGGGGAATCCAGAGACTCCAATGACAAGGTGGAAAAAGAAAAAAAAAAGAAAAAGCAAGCTAACTTCTTCCAAAGACAAAGAGGGCTTTACTGGAAGTCTACACACGTACTGCCCCCAAACAACAAATCCTGCAGGGCGGTGGATGCCAGCATACTGTCTCCTTTGCAACAGCGGCAGCACTGGATTAGTTCTCTTTCAGTCCCAAACACTGGTGAACTCCCCGCCATCTCTGGCTTCTGTTCCACAGCCCAAGTCCTCTAAGCTCTGCTCCTCACCTCATCCATCACCTGTCTCATTCTCTTCTCACCTGCGCGACAACAGGCATCGTCCATCCCACAGATCTCTGCCCTGCAAAACTCACAGTCCCTTTTTCTTTCCTACTTCAAACAGAAAATTAAAAATAAAACACAACAGAACACACAAACACCAACATAGCTATTTTTTTTTACAGTGACCTGGACACATTCATCTTTTCAGCGCTGCTGTGTGACAGCAGAATTCCTCCTCTTGGCTTCCCACTTCCTGCCCATCGCCGGGCCAGAAATCCCTCTCCCAAACCACTGCTCAGAGCCACACGCACGACTTCTCGCTCCCAACTCTTCCATTCCCTACGCACACGGATTTCCATCCTGCCCTCCGCACATCTCCTGGGGCAGTTCACACATTCCCAAGAGGAAGCATCAAGTTTCAGAGTCACATCCACACGGGTTGACTGAACACTGCAGAATGGACTCATGCAGCTCCCAGCCAACCTCCCCACGTCCCTTCCCTGGTCAAACAGAGCCCAGCGAGCCCAGCCCTGCAGCAGGGATGCTCCTTGCTCACCTACCAACGCTTCCACCAAAGAGGAGGCTCTAATTCCTCCTGTCTGTGCTATGGCCCTCTAGTTACACTTCAGCGCTTCAAAAACATCTCTCCCAAACCTTCTGCACAAACCCCTTCTCATAGTGCTGATCCCAGCAGAACAGCCCCTCCGCCTTGCAGTCAGTTCTGCCTCCACCTGGTAATACTTCCAGCATTCTTCTTCCTCCTCTCCCCTTCTCCTCCCCACCACACTGCTCTTCACAGCATCTACCGCGCCTCCTTCCCTTAAGCTTCAGGGAATCCAGAAAAAAAATAAAATAAAATAAGCCGCTATTTCAAGACTGGATCATTTGGAAGAAATACACTGCATAAATATACCCAATTCACAGGACACCTTAGGGAAGGAGCTATTGGGAAACATGGGCTTGGAATAAAGGAGGCTGCAATGTAGTTTTTCACAGGCCACACAGGTAGTGAGGCGTATTAAAATATGTAAAATATATATTTTTCCATATTTTAACAGCATGGATTGAAAACAAAAGGTTATTCCTAGTGGGTGTGGTCAGACCCAAGCATTAATCTCCATCATCCTCCCACTCCCATCCACTCGTAGCAGGATGAAATTCAAACCAAAATGCCTATTTCCCTGCCCTCGGAACAGCAGATGGAAGTGGGGAGGGAAGGGGAGACCCTTCTGACAAGGAGTAGGATGCCACTAAAGGAAACTCTTTTCCATACATTCATCTCACACGATGATTTCTACGGTCCATCTGTTTCCTGGCTCTTGAGCATCATTCACGAAGGCTCTGGAGGCTCCTCGGGTATCTTCTCCCAGCTGGAACGGCTGCGAGGGGCTCAAGGAGGCAGGGACAAGGAAGTAGATCTTGCAACTTGTACTGCAGACAGAGCTCAAATCCTGGACACGAGGGGTTGATGGAGCCACCGAGTCCAGAGAGAAGCAGCCAGTTAAGTTCCCTTTGTAGGTATTTTTTTCTTTTCTATTTTCTTCCTTACTTATTTAATTTATTTAATTTTTTTTTTTTTTTTTTTTTTTTGCACTTTCGGAAGAGAGTTGTTAAGATGCCAATTCTTGACGCGACCAAGAACTCCGGAACAATGCATAAGAGCCTCTTCCCCCCCCTTTGAAAGGCTGCTAGTTCCCCCACCGAGGGCACTAGGACGCTGCTGAGAACGGCACGGAACTGGATGAGATTTCGGCTGATTTCACAATGGTGATGACACTGGTGGTGGCAACTTTGGTCGGGGTAATAGGCCCTCGCGCCACAGTACGAGCAAAGGTCTGGAGTGCTTCGTACTTGGAGCGCAAGGCGTCCAGCTCTAGCTTCATGCTGCTGTTTTCTCTGGCCAGCTTCTCCACCTCTTGCTGCAGCTCAACCCGCTGCCTCTCCAGCTCCTCTTTCTGAGTCACGCGCTTGATGCGGCAGCTGGCGGCGTAGCCCCGGTTCTTCAGCGTGCGCCTCCGCTGCTTCAGACGGATGACCTCCTCTTTGGTGAGACCCCGCAGGTGCTGGTTCAGCTCCCGTACGGACATTGACACGAGTTCATCATCGCTCAGCACTGGGGCATTCTCTCCCGACTCCTCCTTTACCTGCAAACACCAACGGCACAGGGGTAGCGGCAGCCCTGCAGGACAGGCTGCTGGGGATGGCAGAGGTTGCCCCTCAGCACCCTACTGGAAATGCCCCAAAGCACCTCAGAGAGCTTGTGCTCTGCTCAGACGCTGCCACGGTGGCGTGACACATGGCTGAGATGCAAGCACTGCGTCCATCTGGGTTCGGGTCACCCTCTCAAGTCAAGGAGAGCAGTGAGCCTTATAGGAGTGCAGGAGCATAGAATGGCCTGGGTTGAAAAAGACCTCAGTGCTCATCCAGTTCCAGCCCCCTGCTATGTGCAGGGTCACCAACCAGCAGACCAGGCTGCCCAGAGCCACATCCAGCCTGGCCTTGAATGCCTCCAGGGATGGGGCATCCACAACCTCCTTGGGCAACCTGTTCCAGTGCCTCACCACCCTCTGTGTGAAACTCACTTTGAACCGAACAGTGAGATTTTTAAGGAAATAAAAGAACACAGAAGGTTTCCGTGTTCCTTTGTCAGGAATTCACACTGAACCCTAAAGGGGACACCTTTTATCAGCACCATGCTGGGACACTAGTGCAGTAGTCTCACAAGCAGAATAGCCACTTGTGTGCAGGGTTTCATTCCACATTTTGTGGCTTTTCATTGAAGGCTGCTCATCTGAGTGTTGGACAAAACCAAGCCTGCTTGGCTTCACTTGGTCTGACTTGGTTGTCCTGACTCTGAAGGCACACATGGAAATACCAAGGGCTCGTGCTTTTCTCTGAAGCACATTTGCTACCGCAGCTATTTTCAGAACATTTCAGACACTATTATTCTGCTTCTTCACAGACTGCAGATACCTGGAACAAAGAGCCAGGACACAAGAAAAACTACAGCAGAGAATGAACAATGCACATGTGGTCCACCATACAGCAGCTATACCCAAAGCTTTTACTGTCTGCTGGATCTGTGAGAAAACAGGTGGGAGCTTCCTCTCCTCAGTGCATCTTTACACTGAGAGCAGAAGTGCTGCACTGTCAGGCCTGGAGCACTGCTTTCAGGATGCTGCCAATGGCCAGAGGTCTCTGGGGCAGCAGATGGGCCGATCTGACCCTACGCTCTCGCAGAGAACTCAGACTTCTAAGCACAACCAACGTTCTTCTACCTATCTCCCTAAGAACTTCTCTGTAGATAATAGGAAATTATATTAGTGCCCATTTGTGGGAGCCTCTCAGAAGAAGAAAAGAAGAGGCATGCCATGTACGACAGTCACCGCGTGGAGCACGGCTCTGCGGCAGCCTGCCCCAACACCCAGCATCCCCAGCACGGCCTCTCCCCTACCTTTAATGCCTTGTTCGGTTTGGGATTAGTCGTCATAACCTGAGCACAGTCTTCTGGACAAAACCGCTCAGAAATTGCAACTGGAAAACACAAAACAAGATTTTTGGGTTAGACAAATCTCAGACGTGAAGGTAGGTTAACAGAATAGCAGTCCAGAACCCCAACTCCAAAACCCCACCAAAGGAAATAAAACCACACAAGGAAGGATTCAGAGATCAGTCCATGCCATATAGGTGTAAGAAGGAAAGATCTGTACTGATAGTCACGTTGCTGCTTAATGCTCAAGCCCTTATGTTTTGTTTTTAAGCACAGCGAGGACAGGGCAGGGAGGGAAGGACGTGGCTCACGCCGCAGCTGTGCAGGCAGCCATGCACTGCCCAGGCCCCGCTGGCTCACCTCCCTCCAGAGGCATCCAGACACTCCGGACGCCCTATTAGGGACTGATTGAAGAGTTAACTCTGCTCATAAAAGGCACCGAAAAGCCACAAGACAACAACTCCATTCTCATTTCGATGCTTATTAACCCAGCTTGACACTGAATCAGCAAGACAGAAATAAGCTGCCTGGTTCATCACCTGCTCCCAGCACCGTCCCCACCCAGCGCTCCCAGAAAACCCAAACACGAGAAACAAAAGCCCCCCGTGATGACAAAGCACGGCAGCAGCTCGGCTCTCCCGCTGCCTGACGATGCTCACAGCCCAGCAGCCTGATGCTGTCTGGAGAGGCAGGCGCGTGTCCACCGACAGCATCCTCCGCCAAGACGCTGCCCTTCACGCTCACCTTAGCCGAGGACAACACCCAGCCGCAGCTCAGCAACGTCCTCCCCTAAAACCATCACCCTACGGCACGGCGCACAGCAGGTACCGGGGTACCTACCCCGGGAGGGGCGGGCTCAGCCGCTCCACCATCACCGCCTCCGCCCGTCTCTCCCAGCCGGCAGGGCTCCACGCCGCGCCGGTCCGCCCCGACGCGCGGCTCCGAGGGCTGCGCAGCCGGCGGCACCGCGTCTGTCTGCCGGAGTCCTCCTCTCCTTCTCTCTCCCCCTCTCCCCACCCCTACCCAGCCGGGCCCAAACCCTCCCCATTTTCACGTCTGCGTCGTGTCACACATCCTAATCATTCATGAAAAATCCAGCCAAAGCATCCCAAGCATGATTCCCGTCTGATAGTTGCCATGGTGACCTTGGGAAAGTAGCCAACCCCGAGACAGTCGTCATGGCAACAGAGAAGCCCAAAAGCAATAATGACTTCAGGTCATGTCTGTGCAAAGACATCACCAAGTCGGCGGAGAGTAAACAAACTCATTCATAGCCGTGAACGGGGGGCGGAGGGAGCGGGGTTCCAAGGTGGGCAGTGAGGCTGCAGGACGCCACCCCGGCTGTCGGGCATTTCGGTTCCTCCTCTCTTTTTCAGCACCAGACAGCCCAGTGTCGCACATCTGCCAGAGGGCCGAGGACAGCCACGTCCCCCAGCCCCGCTCTGCGATGAATGGAGCTCGGAGCAACCGGCACACAGCACCTCCCCGAGCCCCGCTCTGCTCTCCTCCCCGCACACGGCTCCAGCAGCCCCTCCGTACGGCACCAATCCCCGCAGGCCCCACAGACCCCTGCATCGTCTGGCACCTCACTGACCTCCACCAGGCTTTGCCTTCAGACCTCAGCGCTGCCCTCTGCCCGTCCTCCTCCTCCTCCTCATCGCTTCCCCTCCGCCGCCCACCCCTATGTCCAGGCAGGCACGGAGGAGGAAGGAAAAGCTCGGACGGCCGAGGGGAGCCGAGCGCTGCCAGTGCGTAAAGGAAGCGGCCGGCAGCCCCCTCCCTGCACGCCGCGCAGGCACTTGGTGCCATAGTTATGCAGTGAGTCACCAGCTGTTTACAGAGCACAGCTCGCATTCCCACAGCATCAGGAACTCTTCCTCCCCTCGGTATCCCCCCCCTCCCTCGCCGCCCCCCGGCCCTACAAGGATGGGGTGCGCGGTGCGGCCGGAAAAGGGAAGGCTGAGCGGGCGGGCAGGCTGAAGTGGGGCGGCTGCACAGAACGGCCTTTGATCTGCACCCAGCGGGGCTTCAAAGCGCCGACGGAAAAACTGAATGGGGCGTGAGGCGATGGAGACGTGCGGCGCACCGTGGAACAGAAGCGGGCAGAGGTGGGAGCCCCGTGCTGGGGCGGCCATTCTGCCACCTGTCACCCCGTGACATCAGAGCAGCACTGCAGAGCGAGGCCTCGTCCTGCATGGCACTCCGGAAAGACCCGTCACCGTGCTGTGCCGCGTGCCAGAGCTGCTGCTGGCAGCGGGGCTGGAAGGCGGGTGGGCACGGCGGGGAATGGCTCTCTTCAAACATGGATGGGAGCATGTGCCGCCTGCGGCTGGTGGAGCTGCTGGTGTGCTCCTGGCACCACATCACCTTGGGCGAGCCACGGAAGCAGGGGATGTACCAAGCCGTAGGAACCCACATGGATCACTGAGTCCAACTCCCAGCTCCACACAGGGCCTCTCAAACCCAATCCCAAACCCAACCCCTATGGCTGATAGCAGTGTCCCAGTGCTCAGCTGTGCAGCTCAGCTCCGGCAGCTCAGGCTGTGCCCGCCACCCTTCCCCAATCCCCAGCTGTCCCTCCCCTGGCAGCTCTACACCACTCCCTCAGGTCCTGGCACTGAACCACATCTCTGCACTGACCAAACTGTGCCCACAGGTACCACCTGCATTGTTCAGCTCCCAGTGACAAGGCATCCCCAGAGTTATGAGGCAAAAGCCCCAGGTAACAGCCAATCACCCCACAGACACTGGGTGGTGTCCCCCAACCACGCTGCTTTGGGGTCTGCTGGGACACCCCCTGCAATTTGATTATTACAACCCTTTTAGTCTTTACCCTATTGCTGCTCATCTTTCCTTAATTGCATTTGCTGCATCATGTCTCAAATTAGGAGCTCAGCTTTTTGGAACAAGGACTGCATTACATCTTTATCCTGTAAGCAGTGTGACACACTTAGGACACTACATAAATAAAGCAGTGAGTAGTAATACACCAACGGTACATGCAAAGGCTTTGGATCCACAGCCAGTGTTTTGACTGTGGGTTACATAAAGAGCCCTTGTAATTCTGCAATAAAGTTATCCATCAGCAGCCTTGCCAACGCCCTCGCCCTCTCTCAGACTCCTGTGCCATTGGCAGCATCTCCCAGAAATGAGGCACCCCAACATCTCAGTGCTGAGGGTCTCAGCTCAGAGCACCTCGTGATTGCAGTGCTCTGAAGGGGAAGGCAGCAGAAAGCCGAGGCAGAGCAGAGGCAGAGCAGAGGCAGAGAGAACCATGTGAGGTTCACAATTAAGGAGAAAGGAAACATGCCAGAGTGCAACTTCAGACTTTCCACGCTACGGGGCTCTCACGGCGCGTTACGCACTGAGGGATTACCATAAAGTCAATGCCGACACCCAACGACTGAGGATGAACTCCAGTTTTAAAGCTCTTTCTGCGCCGCACGAAAAGCCTGGCCAGAACACGAGGGCCTGGCAGGCAGCCCTGCTGGTGTTTAGCTTCCATCCTGAGACAAGCACAGCAAGCTGAAAACACGCAGCCCTCACCTTCAGCTGGGCCAGCAACAACTTCCAGAGGGCAGAAAAACAGCAAAGTGCTCAAGCAGCAGCAGCAGGGATCTCCGCCATCGAATCTCACTGCAGAGCTGAGTTATGTGGGAATACTCCTCTCATTCCCAAATGCTGGGACCAGATTCCTAGGCAGCTGCTCCAGCAAGTCACCCAAATATCAGGTTTACCCCCAAGTTATGCTCAGCTCCAATGGCGTTTACTGAGGGCACCTCCAGAGCCAACAGGCGAAGGCAACTCCAGTTCTCATCTCCGCACCTCCATGGCACCATGCGGACCAGTGTGCCACACAGCCCCATCCCTCAGCCTTCAACCCTTTCCCCACTCCGACAGCCTTCATGCACTCTTATAGGACAGACTGATGCTTGTCATTCATTTGTAAGGAGAGAGGGGAGGGCTGCGCTCCGGGTGTGAATCAGACAGCAGGAGCATATGCAAGGCAATATATTTGACATGAACAGAGAGAAGACACACGGAGGGGTGAGTCACTGTTTACTGTTCTAGAGGAGCTCCGCACAGCCCTCGCCCAGCTGGCCAGCTTTCCATTTCCCTTATGGATCGGAACCAGCATCCAGCAGCAGAGAGGAGCTTCACGAACCTTCAGAGCAAAGGCGAGAGCTGCCAGAACACGGCGCTATGAGGCGCTCTCTGGGGAAGCCTGGACGGAGATCAGACAGCCCTTGGTGGTTGGGTAAACAGCCTCGTCAGATGCTGCAGAGCCTGCGGTCAGCGAGCAGAGCACCAGAAGGGCACAGCACACTGCACCACATCACAACTGGGACCTCGGGGAGGAGGTGGCCAAAGGGGACAGGTATGCAACAGACAGAGCTGGTGTTCACCAACCACAGGATGCAGCACTTTTTCCATCATACAGGGGGCAGCGGCAGAGCTAAACCAGAGTCACATCTCAGCATCACTAGCTCAGGCAAGCTGAGCCTGCAAGCAGCAGCCAGCTCACCCATACAAAGAGCAATGAAGGACAGGTCAGAATCCCCAGTGTCCCCATGCCATGGCCAGCCAGCAGGTTGAACACCTTCACCTGCTGCAAGCAGCGTGGCATTCAGGTCCTGCTGCAGCACAGAGCAGGGATTTGCTATGCCTGTTATCCCACTGCTCGGGAGCTCAGCAGCAGTGGGACGGCTCCCGCCTCTCCCCCAGCCCTCGTGTTTATGGCCGTGGAGCTGCATGGCTTTGAGCTTGCTTCATGCTTGGAAGGCTCTCTGCTTGGGTTTGAAGATAGCCTGAAACAATAGCTCAGACAGAAGTGGAAACTGCCGGCTCATCTCGACAGGGCGCTGAGCTGGAGACTTCCTGAGAATTGAAAGCGCTCGCGCCGCTCGAGCACTTCACAGCTGGATGTTTACAGCACGGCCAGCTCAGCCAGCAGCCCCCAAGTGCTGCCGAGCCAGAGCTCCCAGCTGTCCCCTCCTGCTGCCCAAACACAGCGAGAGCCTCACGCTGCCCACTCTCACACCGCCCAGTTTCACAGCGCATTCCACGCCATTAATCACTTCCCAACACACGGGGCATATTGTGCAGCTCTGAGCTTTCCCTTTCGGAAGGCACACGCACGGCACCAACCCAACTGTGAGCTGCAACAGATTGCCGAGGGAGCACGGGAATGGGATGAAACACAACTAAGCAGAATGAGGGGAGAGCAAAAAGCTGACAATTGGCCACCTGGCTCAGAAACGCCTCCGAAGAGAGGCGTGAGTTTGCACCAGCATAGGTATAGACATGTAATGTGCCAAGATGAGCCGCCAGCTATGGAGAGCCGCCGTGCCCCATCCTCGTGGTGATTGCGACGACAATTAATTAGCGCCCAGCACTCCGTCAGGTGCAGGCAGAGTTAACTGTGCTGCCTGCCGGCCCTGCGCAGCGCCATTGGGCAGCAGCAGCGTCCATCACAGCGAGGAAGTGACTGCGCGGGGAAGGAGCTGTGCTGTGCTGTGCTGGGGGACGCGGAAGGAGAGGGAAAAACACCGACACGCAGCGCTGCGAGCGGACACTGCCAGGTAATGAATGCAGCAGAGTGCCGGGGTGCATGGATGGCATTGATGGCAGCGATGGCACAGAGCTGCCCTCCAGCACATCCCTCCCGACGGCTGTGCCCGTTCCCAGCCCTGCTCGGGCTGCCGGCTGCGCTCAGAAGGCAGGGGCAGGTGACAGCAATATAGAGGCCCTGTAGCTTTCTGTGACAGCGCTGCCCAACGGGCCCGTTCCCAATTCGGGACCTGGTGGCCTGCTTTTGGCGGAGCTCTGGGACAGCCCCGCGGGAGAGGAGCGGGAGGAGGGCGGCACTCCTGCAGCTCTGCTCTCGGTTCCCCTCCCCGGCGGCCCCACGCTGCTCTCCGGCTCTCATCCTCCCCATCTCCACGAAGAGCTCGGAACGGGTTTTCCCCCAGCCCCGTTTCTGAGCAATAACAACACATCATCATCATTATCATCACCATCATAATAAAACCCCCAGCCGTCCCGCGCAACGGCGGGTCACACGAGGAGGACGCTGCGGCCACGGATCCCCGCACGGATCCCCGCAGCGCTGCGCGTGGCCAGAGCTGAGGGCCGGCTCGCGCTGCCAGCCTCCAGGCGCGGCACTGCGCGGTATTTCCAACCGCCCGCCGTCACCACAACAGGTTGAGCCCGCTCTATTTTAAGCGGCGTTCGCGGATCAAAACGCGGCACTGAGCGCGTGCTCCGCGGCCCCGACTCGCGGTAACTTTCTTCTTTCTTTCGGCAGAGGGGAGCGGGGAGGACCCGCACCTCCCCCCGCCACGTGCCGCCGGGCCCGGTGCTGCGCGGCCCGCGCGGGGCGGCGGCCCCACGTGCCGGCGCGGTGGTGACTCAGCACTTTCCGCTCAGTCTCCGCGGGCGCGACCCCGCCCGGACGGCACCGAACGGGCACGGCGGGGCCGAGCCGCGCCGGTTCCCCCCTCCCCAGCCTCGCAATACCTTCATACCCAGCCCCCCCCCCCCCTCCTTCCCCGATCGCGAGTGGCGGCGGAGGCAGAGCCGCGCGGCCCCCCCCACCCCCCGGCCCCACCCCGCCGCCGTGCCCGCGCCCGGTGCTCACCTGCGTGCCGGCGGGAGCGCGCGCGCGCCCGGGGCGGGGGGGGCGGCGGCGTGCGGCGGGGGGCGGCGGCGGGGGCGCTGCTGGGGCTCGCTGCCTCCCTGCGCGCCAGTCCCGCGGACAACAACAAGCGCGGGGCGGCCCCCTCCCCCCCGCCGCGCCGCCGACCAACCAGCGCCCCCGCCGCTTCCGGCATGGCGCGTCACCGCGCGCGTCACCCCCGGCCCGCCCCGCCTCGCTCCGCCCCGGCCGCTCCGCCGCGTCACCGCCGGCCCCGCCCACGCGGTTCATTCATGGATGGGGAAGGGAAGGGGGGTGGGTGACGTCACGAGGCCACGCCCCCTCGCTCGCTGCCGCGCTGCGTAGCGCCGCGCCCCGCGTGTCGGGCGGTCGGGCGGCGGGCGCGGGGCTGCGCGGTCGGAGCGAGGCGGCCGTGATGCCTCCGGGGCGGCTCCTGGCCGGGCCTCCGTTCGCAGTGAGCCTGAGCCGCACCGCTCCGCACCAGTTCTCTCTGGGGAGCTGCCGTGCCCGCAGCGCCGTCCCGATGGCGTTTCAAATCACCGTAACATCCAACAGAAAGAAAAATGGCCCAAAGATCAGAAAATCGGAGTGTCATTAGGGTTGGGAAAGACCTCAAAGATCACCAAGCCCGACCACAGCCCATCCCCACCGTGGGCACCAAACCGTGTCCCTCATGCCACGCTTTACAACACCTCCAAGAGCATCGGCCCCGCCGCTCCCTGTGCAGCAGTGCTATTGCATCACCGCTCCTTCTGAGAAGAAACTTCTCCTAAGATCCAACCTGACCCTCCCCTGTTGCAATGCGAGGTCAACACAGGTGGCTGAGCAAAGCCAACAACCTCCGTCGAAACTGGACTCCCATTGCATTTATGTGCAGGGCTATTTGCGGCTGCATTGCGAAGCCGGCGCTGGCTCCTTGCAGTTTGTGTTTTCCAGCCTCAGGGCCAAACCTCCTCAAATAGCCACAGCTGAGGGCCGCTGTCAGACTTTGCGTAAGGTTTCACCTTTCGCCGCTCCTTTTGCACAACATGGGGAGCCCCACGTAGGGCACAGCAGGAGAGAGTGGGGCAGCCTGGTCTAGCATTAGGTGGGATGGTTGGTGGCCCTGCATGTGGCAGGGGGGTTGGAGATTTATGATCTTTGAGGTCCCTTCCAACCCTGGCAATTCTGTGTGATTCTGTGTGAAAGTTGGCTGTTGGAAACCCCCTGTGCTGGGACCGAGCTAACAAAGTTGGTTAAAGCTTCCAGGCAATGGCACGGAGCTGTAGTGCTGCTGGCTTCACCTCTCCCCTATTTGCAGACTCTGGTTAAAATCTGGCCCTCTGGTTGAGTCGTGCTGGGCTCAGGGTTCAAGGGCAGGTCCGAGCCAGCCCTGTGCTCCCTGCTGAGCTCTGGATGTGTTTTGTATCCTCATCTCCCTTTCCAGCTCACAAACAAAGGACAGGAGACCCATGGCCACCAGTGTCCCCACTGCGGCTACCCACCCTGCTGTGCTCTGTGGGTGGTGGTGGGGCCATGGAGGTTCCTGGTTGCATCCAGGGTTTCTCCCTCAGTTGGTGGCTGTGTCTTATGTATGGTCTCACCTTCTGCGGTGACCCAAAGTGGGACATTCTCCCCTGGCTTTGCAAGGATGGGATTGAACAAGTGTACAGCTTGGGAGGGGGGTTGTTGAAATTCAGCTTCTGGGTGAATTGGCCATTCACAACAGATCTGGATTTTTGTTTTCATTCCCGGAGAAAGCAGCTTTGCTCCAAAGGTCTGTTGTCCTTTGCTGCTGACCTTTAGACTGCAGTGGCCTTCAGCAGCAAACGAGTGGCTCTGATCCCCTGAGAGTGCAAACCTGGCTGGGAGCATGCACACACACACACACTCCTTAACCAGGAGAGTCTGAGCACATGGCAGAAAGTGCACTTGGTGAAAAATAAGGGGACAAAAGGGGCCTTGCTTTGGGGGTGTGGGGAGCTGTGGGGCAACCCTCCTGCTGTGTGCTCAGAACAGGTCAGGCACCATGGAGTGCTCAGCACAGGCATCTCTTCCACCTTCTGCTTGGGCTGAAGCACTCTGATCCTGAAGAGGGGAGAGTGGAAATGTGAATGTGCAGAGTCTTGAGACCCAATGTATACATAGGAAAATTGGAAACGAATCATTCATCTCCCGTATTCTCCACCACGGGGCTTTGGAGCAGCATTGAGCGTGGATCTATCGATATATACAGACGCAATAAAAATGCACAGCGAAGCAAACCAGACGAGAGCACGGCTGAGAAGTCAGCTGAGAGGCGCGATAGCAGGCGCTGCTATTAGAGAGGAGCGGTAGGCGCTGGGCGATTGCTCGGAGTTTTACGGCGGAGCAGGCAGGGCTGCGGTGCTGGGAGCCCCGAGCCCGTGCTGCCCGCACTGCCGCCCGCAGCCACAGTATCAAGAGGAGACACGTGTATGTAAGCGCCTGGCATGGCCTGGGTTGTGCCCCCCGTGCTGGGCTGGGGCTCCGCATCCGTCCTTGCACTTTTTGGCAGGGCTGGCTCTGCGCCCTCTGCCCGAAAGGCCATTGCTGCGTCGGGGTGGCCTGGCACGAGCATGCGTGGCCGGGCAGGTGGCATGTCGAGGAGGTTGGGATCGATGTGCCGAGTTGGTCGGGTCTGCATGAAGGGTGTGAGGGTGTCCGCTGCGTCCCATCCCCACCAGCAGCCCCATGGCACGGGATGGGTGCTGAGCGGGGTGAGCCATTTTGGTGCAGGGCCGTGGGGGGGCGATGGGGATAAAATCCGTTCTGCAGCGAGAGGCACCGCGCTGAGCTTGTGCAGATTAGGGGAGTGAGGTCTGGGTGCTTTGGCTGGAGGTGGGGAGGAGAAAGTTGCGTCCTTGTTTATAGCTCTGAGATTGCGCCCTGCAGGCAGCAGGAGCGGGGGCTCTGCTTCGCTTGCAGTCTGGAAGACGTTTGCCTGAGAAGTTTCTAAAATCATATGTTACCAGTGGGAGGCAAACACTGACGGCATAGTCCCTGCTGTCCAGCTCTCCCTAGGCTGAAAGGTCTGACTCAGGGCTTTGGGCACGAGCAGAGGATGCTCCGCACCTCACGGCTCCCAGCATTGTGACTGCCCCAGTGGGTGGGTAGGGGCTCGCTTTTGCTTGTCATCTACTGGAAATGCTACAGCCCATACAATTCAGACCTGGGCAAAACTCTTTGCTGGAACACTGCCACCACCCCAGACCCAGAGCATGTGGAGTTCGGTCTGGTGGTCCTTGGGGCTGCAGCAGAGCCTCATGGCTGCCTCTATACTGTAGTGGGGTTGGGCATGGGCAGCTCCAGGCAAAGCCATCCTCAGTGCTGTAAGTTTGCAGAGCACATCTCAACCAATGCAGAAAGCTCTGCATCAGGCACAGGGAAGCCTTGCATGAACTTCCCCTGGCCACTTCCCATAACCATGCACTCTTCATCTCTCTCCCCTCGCTCCAGCCCCAGGACAATGAGGTCGTACCAGAAGCTGAGGGCAGCGGTGCCACAGCTGGTATTGAGCCAGGAGGAGGAGGAGGAGGAGGAGAATGCGACCACCCCAACACCTGCTGGCCGCAGCAAGCTGGCCCCATGGTGGGTGGGCAGCGGGCTGCTGATCACCGCCGTGCTGCTGAGCACCATCACCGTCTGGGTGCTGCGACAAGTGTCCAGGGGCTGGCATGGCCCTGCACCACCTTTCCAATGCCATCTGGTCCCTGAAAGCCACCGCTATGACTGCTACCCCGAGAGGAGCGTGGTGGTGACCCAGGAGCTGTGCGAGAGCCGGGGGTGCTGCTTCATCGAGACCCTCCCTGCAGTGGGGGGCAAGCGGGGGGTGCCCTGGTGCTTCTACCCACCCAACTTCCCCAGCTATGTGGTGCAGAGCCTCAACCAGACGACGCTGGGCATGACAGGGCTGCTGGTGCGCAGGGAGAAGGCCTATTACCCTAAGGACATCCAGGTGCTGAGGATGGATGTGGAGTTCCAGACAAACACACGGCTACGCATCAAGGTGAGCTTGCCTCCAGCTCTCTTCCAGAGCTCTGCACTCTGTCCCACATCTGTAGGTGACATCCCTTGCTTAGAGAGAGGCTGGCAGCTGCTTTGCTTCTGGCGTGAATCCGTGTGTCTTCAGTGAGCTTCTCCAGCCCTTTGTCCTCCTGTTTTGCTGGTATTCATAGTGTCCTTTCTCCCCTTTGCAGATAACTGATGCAGCCAAGCCCCGGTATGAGGTGCCCCTGGAAGTTCCCCGAGCGATGAAGAGAGCAGAAAACCCCATCTACAGCCTGGAATTCTCCCAGGACCCCTTTGGGGTGCTGCTGCGGCGCCAAGGGACAGGGACAGTGCTGTAAGAGCCCACCTTCTCTATCTGTCCTTCCCTCAGTGGGATTCAGCATGTCTCTCTGAGGGCTTTCCTTAGGGAAAAACACACCTATCCATCTCAATCCATTAGTTATCATTGCTTTCATCTTTGCTGCAAACTCTGGTGCTCACACGGGGACACAGCAGCACGTGGCTTTCTGGCCATGCAGGACTGGGTGGGGTCATATTCCCAAACCAGTGCAGTACCCCAAATCCCCACTGGTGTCATGGAGCAGCTCCAAACTGTGTCTTGAGTGAGGCACAGCCCTGGGATGCGGGTCCCAAGTGTGTCCATCCCCAGGGATGGACCCAGTGGCCTGGGGAAGGGACCAGCAAAGGGCCGCAGCTCTGCCTGCTTGGCCTTGCTTTTGGGGTTCTCCAGAGAGCTGTGTCTATGGTGTGGGAACTCCCCAGCAAGTGCCGGGTTCAGGTTTTTGGGGAAAGAAACATCAGTGGATTCACTATGGTGCTTCTGGTCTTCCCCGTGGCTTTGCCCGTGCTGAGTCACAGGGAGCTGCAGTGCTCAGCATAGGGCAGGGTGTCCCAGCTCTCCCCCAGATCTTCTCCTCCTCCCTCCCATTTTGGGCCCTGTGGTCTGTCTTTTCCTCAGGAGCTGCTTATCAGCAAGGGCAGGCAGAGAACTCCCCGGCTGCATCGCCTCAGTGGTTAATTATAACCGGAGTGGAAACTGCTGGTGTCAAATGAATGGCTGTGCCGGGTTGGGCTGGTTGGGGTCAGGATGTGCCCAGACCCCAGTCTGCCCTAACAGGACTGGAAATGGGATGGGATGCACTGCTTTGCTGCCATCAAGATGCTTCTAGAGGGAAGGGCATGTCACTGTGAGGGGATTACCATCCCCTGGTGACCTTCTCTCTCACTGTGTCACCCCGCAGGCTCAACACCACCGTGGCTCCCCTGATCTTCGCCGATCAGTTCCTGCAGATCTCCACCACGCTGCCCTCCAGGTTCCTGTATGGGTTGGGGGAGCACCGCAGCACGCTGCTGCACAGCCTCGACTGGAACACCCTCACCCTCTGGGCCCGTGATGTGGCCCCCACGGTACTCCTGGGGCAGGGAGTGGTCACGGGGAGGATTTCAGTGCAATTGCAAAATATGCGTCCTGATGGCCCTGAGCGCTTTTCTGGTCCGTGCAGCAGGTTGTGGTGTGGCTGCCCTGGGCACAGCTCAGCGGTGTCCAAGGGAGAAGCAGCTCTCCTGTGGCTGCCAGCTCCAAAACTGTCCTCACCTCCCTGCCATGCCCTGCATGGGGTGACAAATGCTTGGCTGGGTGGTGGCAGCTGATGTGACTTGGGAACATTGGTTAGCCCAAGTCTCATGGCTCTGAGCTGAGCTGCTCTGCCCGGGAGCTGCTCTCTCACCAGGCAATCCCTGCTTGCAGGAATCCTTCAACCTGTACGGTGCTCACCCCTTCTACCTGCTGATGGAGGAGGGTGGCGATGCCCACGGGGTTTTCCTCCTCAACAGCAATGCCATGGGTAGGTGTGTGGCGTTGATTCGGGATCTTGGGGCAAGAGGAAGCCATAAAAGGGAAAAGATGTGGTCCGATGGCTCCGTTATTGAGCTGAGCCATCTGTTTCCTGGCTGAAGCGAGGCTCTTTAGCAACTGCCGAGCAGTTTAACCACACGCCCAGCTGCTGAATTGCTGTCAGAAAAGCGAGTCCTTCACATGCAGCTCTGAGCCCATTTCCCATCTGCCCAAAGCAGCCTTGCCCTGAGGCTGTCAGGGTGTGCGATTTCTGCCCAGACAGGGATGCTGCCCGTGCTGTCCCCAGCTGTCCCCAGCTGTGCCACCTGTGCCCTGCAGCACCCTCCTGCTGGTAGCCCCACAGGGTCCTGCTTTGCCAGGATGGCACTGGCAGTCACCCGTTCCCCCCCCCTCCCCCCCCAGTAGCCATCTGGGACCATGCTGCTCAGAGCAGGGCTCCAGCTGTGCTCAGCTTCAATGCAGTTCTGCTTCCCAGTGTGAGCGTGGGGCAGAGCACAGGGAAACGCATCACACAGCTGAGGTTTGAGGGCTCAGCCATGTGAAAAACCCGAGATCATCCTGACTCGTGTGCACTGGAGGAAGGCATGCGTTTGGTTTTTAAGTGGGGGCCAACAGAGGGTACAGCTTTCAACTTGAAGAGTGTCTTCATAGAGAGCTTTCTCCATGTATGAACCAGTGATCTGCCCAGCCTGTGATGGTGTAAGCCCTGGGCACCCACAGGGATTTCTCCTTTCCTGCATCATGGTGGTGCTGCCTGGCCCCATGCTGGGATGCTCCCCAGGTCTCATTGTGCTTTTTTCCCCACTGTGCGAAGAGGTGGCCCTGCAGCCTGCCCCGGGCCTGACTTGGAGGACCATTGGAGGTGTGCTGGACTTCTACATCTTCCTGGGGCCTGACCCCAACATGGTCATCCAGCAGTACCAGGAGGTGATAGGTAAGCATACACACCATTAAGCGCTCTTCCCTTTGTCTCTGTGCCTGCATCACCCCATTCCCATCCTTTCAAGAACACCATCTGGTCACCCCATACTCCATCTCCCCTTTTCTTTTCCTCTTCCACCCCCTTCCTCTCCCATCCCTTTGCCATGCTGACGTTGCTTTTGGACACACACTGCAGGTTTCCCAGCCATGCCGCCACTCTGGGCACTCGGCTTCCACCTCTGCCGCTGGGGCTACGGCTCCAGCAATGAGACCTGGCAGACTGCAAGGGCCATGAGGAACTTCCAGATCCCACAGGTACCCCAAGGAAGGAAGGAGGGATGGGGGCTGTGTGTTGCTGCCTGCTCTGAGCCCATTCCCCACAGGATGCGCAATGGAACGACATTGATTACATGGATGGATACCGGGACTTCACCTTCGATCCCCAGAAATTTGCCTCTCTCCCCTCACTGGTGGAAGATCTCCACAAGCACGGGCAACACTACGTGATGATCTTGGTACTTGCCTCACTCATGCTCAGGGCTGTCACTCCCCAGAGCTGGGCTTGGTGGCTGCAAGGACACTGGGGACAAGGGACTGGGGGCAGCTCATGGCCCCCTCCGTTGCCTGGATGGTCTTAGCCAGCTCCAGGACTGGGGATTTTTGTCAGCGTGCAATCTGCCATTGGAAATCCCCTGTAAGGGCAGGGAGTGCTGAGATATGGGCCAGGTTATTGCACTATGCTCCCATCTGCTGCGGGAGCACAGGGAGGTGGGCTCCTCGTCCTCATGCGCAGAGGGACTGTGACCAAGTCTGGGTTCAACTCGTGGGTGCTCGACACAGGAATCCCCACTTCCCCACCAGTGCTGAGCTCTTGTGACCCCGCGGTGATGTCCCACTGCCAGGAAATGGGATGTGGTTCTGCTCATTGTGGGCAGCAAGGGCTGGGGCTCCTGGGGTGCAAACGGACCCTGGGAGGGGATGTTGGGTTGCCCCAGACAGATTGAAGTCCCCTTAGTAGCCCAAGCTGTGACCTGATGCTTCTTGCGTAAGTTCATGATTTCTTATATTTATCCCCCCCCACCCCAAAACCCCATAACGGGTCCTCGGGACTTGCAGAAGTGACATTTTAGAAAATGAGCCTGGAAGTGTTGAAGCAAGTTTCTGTTCCTCTTGGTTGAAACAGTCGCCATGTCTGGGCTTTGACTGACCCTGCCTTGACTGTGCTCTCTGAATCACACTGGCATTGTAGGGGAAGGGGCCGAGAGATACTGACTCTGCTCCATCCCCAGGACCCTGGCATCAGCAGCACCAGCCCACGTGGCTCCTACTGGCCTTTCGATGAAGGCTTGAGACGCGGTTTGTTCCTAAACACCACCCAGGGGCAGCCACTGATTGGGCAGGTGAGGAACTGGGGGAAATCCTGGGGGCTTTGCAGGAGTCAGGCTGAGATTTCTTCACTCCTGCTGGGGGAGAAGGCAGGTGGCTGATTGCCAGGGTCCGGTCCTGCTCTCAGTTTTCCACATTTCACCTTGTGGCATCTCCACCCGCCTCCAGAGCCAGCTCCTGTCCCGGCAGAGGCACCCGGGCAGTCATATGAGTGCAGCGGGGTTGGTGGTTCTGCCTGAGGCCGATCATCTGATCCTCTCCCTTCCTGTTTTTGAGGTGGGAAGAGGTTGCCTGTGATGCTCAAGTGCCTGCAATCTACTCCAGACCCACAGCCAGTTTGTTACCCATTCACAGCCACTTGCTCCTCCTGGCTCTCTCTCTCCTACTGAAACTTTTAACAGTCTAAAACAAAGGAGAAAAGTGACCCAACTCTGTAATTCCAACACTATAATCCCTGGAGTGAGGTGAAACACAGAGAAATCACAGCTCTTCCCCATCACTGGCACATGCAGACAGACTGCTCTCCAACTCACCCTGAGATGCTTGGGGGGGATGCTGCACACACAGCATCCAGCCCTTGAACAGTCAGCCTGGATTTTACCATTGGTTTTATTGCCTGTTTTAGCCCTGGGTCCTTCAGCATGCTCACAGCCTCAAGGTATCCCTTCCTCTTAGCGTTCTGCCCTGCTGAACCACTGCTCTGTGGCTTCCCTGCAGGTCTGGCCTGGCTACACTGCCTTCCCCGACTTCTCCAACACAGACACACACCAGTGGTGGCTGGAGAACCTGCAGCGCTTCCACACCCATGTGCCCTTCGATGGCCTCTGGATTGTAAGTGCTCCCTGTTGGCTGGTGCCATCTCTCTGCTCCTGGGAGCAACAGCCATTGCCCGAGTGCTGCTTTTCTGGTTTCATTGCGTTTTGGCAGGACACCGCTCCGCATATGTAACCATCTGTGTGTGCTGGGCAAAGGGGCTCAATGGTTCTGGTGGTGTGGGAGGAAGCCTGTGGGTTCCAGCACACCCCTCTTGTGCCACCTTTAGACATCACTAATCCCTAACAGCTCCCCCTTCACACTGCTCTGTGGTTTTCGTAGGACATGAATGAGCCATCCAACTTCATGGATGGGTCTGAAGAGGGCTGCCCACCCGGAGAGCTCGACAGCCCCCCGTACACGCCGGGTAAGGAGGGCGGTGAGATGCAGGCTGCGCTGGTAGGTACCACGTGCTCTCATGATGCTGAAAACTGAGTGCTGTGGAAGAAAACCATTCTTCCAAAACATCACATCTTTGTTCCGTACCCTGAACGTGTCTGTCCATCCCCGCTTTCATGCGCCAATCTCCATACCCGAGCATTGCACGCTTGTGGCTGTACTGGGGCACGGGGTGGGAGTTGCTGTGGGAGCTCAATTTGCAGCATGGGTGGCTTTGTGCCCCTCACCCTCTCCACCGAATGCCAATGGTGGCTGTCCCTCCCGGCAGCTGTGCTGGGCAATTCCCTGTCCGCCAAGACGGTGTGTGCCTCAGCGAAGCAGAACGCCTCAGTGCACTACAACCTGCACAACCTCTACGGGCTGAAGGAAGCCGAAGCGACGGCGAGGTACCTGAGCACCCTGGGGATAGGATGGGTGAAACCGTGCTGCTCAGGCACGTCAGTGTAGGAAAAGAAGTGGGGTTTGAGTGCCTGAGCCAAAGGGAGATGCTGTGGCTGCTCACAGCCTTGCCCAGAGGAATGAGGAGAGGAGGGAGGATAAAGCTGGTCCTGTTCCAAGCCCAGGGACTATGCTACTCATACTCCCAGAGCTGTCTGTAGACATTTAAGGGATAAGGAGGCTCCTCAGGGCAGCTCTCACCTCCTGCTCCTGGGTCTCCCCATTGCCTTGCAGTGCCTTGATCCAGATCCGAGGAAAGCGTCCCTTTGTCATCTCCCGCTCCACCTTCCCCAGCCAGGGCCGGTACTCGGGACACTGGCTGGGTGACAACCGGAGCCAATGGAAGGACATGTATTACTCCATCCCAGGTGGGTGGTATGGTCTCACAGCCCCGTCCTTCCCCAGAGAGCACCTCAGCCCTGCTGGGATTTTCTTTCATCCTACATTTGAGAGGTGGTGGAGACCGCAAAACTCCCCATACTCTGCTGAGCATCTCCGCCCACCTGTCTGCAGGGATGCTGAGCTTCAGCCTGTTTGGGATCCCCCTGGTGGGGGCTGACATCTGCGGCTTCTCCGGCAGCACCTCGGAGGAGCTGTGCACCCGCTGGATGCAGCTCGGGGCCTTCTACCCCTTCTCCCGCAACCACAACACCCAGAACGAGAAGGTCTTGGGCAGGATGGGGGATATGGGATGCCAGATGTGGGATTTGGGATGTTGGATACAGGATGCTGGATTTAGAGTGTGAGATGTGGGATGTAGAAGGTAGAATGCAGGGGGATGCAGGCAGATTTGCTCCATAGAGATGGAGATTTGGGTGAGGATGGGGCATTTGCTGACTCTCATTTGTGTATCCTCCAGGCCCAGGACCCCACGGCTTTCAGCCCCTTGGCGAGGACAGCCATGAAGGATGTACTGCTCACCCGCTACTCCCTCCTGCCCTTCCTCTACACGCTTTTCCACCGTGCCCACCTGCAAGGGGAAACCGTCGCCCGACCTTTGTTCTTTGAGTAAGAGCACCCTGATGGGAGCTGGTGAGATGCTGGCTGTGGTTGGGTGGTGAAGGAGCAGCTGATGGCAGCTTTGTCTCCATCCCACTGCAGGTTCCCCTGGGATGTGGCCACATATGGGTTGGACAGGCAGTTCCTGTGGGGCCAGAGCTTGCTGGTGACTCCAGTGCTGGAGCCAGGAGCAGACTCGGTGCTGGGCTATTTCCCCCAAGGCGTGTGGTACGACTTCTACACGGTGAGGAGCACTATGGCACTCACATTCAGGTTTTGGATGATTTGGACGAGGCTCTCAGGGGATGCCGAAGTGTTGGAGCATCACCAGCTGTGGGGCTTGCTAACTGAGGAGCTGTTTCCTGGTCCCACGCCTGAGCCCATCACTGTGTCCCTGACCCCCCTTTGTCCTTTGCCCCCTTCCAGGGCTCCTCTGTGAACAGCAGTGGGGAGATGTTGAAGCTGTCAGCCCCTCTGGACCACCTCAACCTCCATCTCCGGGAGGGTTCCATCCTGCCCACACAGGTGAGCTCCCTACTGCCACCTCCCTGGGCTGGGGACGGTCTCAGAGGAGTCTCCTGCTCCACGATGTGTCCCTCCTCGGTCCTCAGCATGTCATAACCTTCCCTGCCCCATACTGGGCACACAGCCTCAAAGCTTCCTTTGAAATCCAGAAACCTGCGACCACCAGCAAGGCCACCAGAGGGAACCCGCTGCGTCTCATTGTGGCCCTGTCCCCACATACCACTGCCTGGGGGGACCTTTTCTGGGATGACGGCGAGAGCCTGGACACCTTCGAGAGGGGCAACTACTCCTACCTGGTGTTCAATGCCACAGAGGTGGGACATGGTGGGGAAGGCAGAGGGGCATCCAGGACACCTCATGCTCACACCATCCCCTTCTGCAGAACATCTTCACCTCCAACGTCCTCCATGCCAGCACTGAGGCCACCTATGTCACCATTGATGCAGTGAGCTTCTATGGAGTGCAGGAGCCGCCCAGCAAGGTCCTCCTAGATGGGCAGGAGAAGCCCTTCTCCTACCTGGACAACCAGGTATGGCTTTGTGTTGGCGTGCTCTGCCCTGGGGGTGCCCATGCCTCCTCTCCCAGCCCTCATTGGTGGGGGGCAGGAGGGTAAGGATGGTGCTCTTGTGCTGTGTGGAGGGTTGAGGTCATTGTATAAGGAGCTCAGCCATGCTGTCCCCTCATGTCCTGCAGGTCCTCACCGTCAGCGGCCTCGGCATCAGGCTCAGCCAGGGCTTCTCCCTGCAGTGGCTGTGAGCTGGGGGGGCACGGGGCTGCCCTGCCTTGCCATGACCTACTGTGCACATCCCTGCTATGGCCATTGGACCAGGATGGTAGCACAGCGCCAGGGACTGTCATCTGTCATCACCCGCTGCTGCAGATGGGGGCAGGGGATGTGGGGATGGGATGGGGCTCCGTGCTGTGTCATCACTGTGCGGTCAGGGGTGTGCGCCCACAGCCCCATCTGCAATAAAGGCACGCGGAGAGCTTGGTGTCTGGTTGTCCTTCTGTCCTCACACATCCCACAATTCTCCCCCATGTGATCCCTTGTGTTCCCCAATTCACCCTTATGTCCCACAATTCCCCTTTATTCTCCACCGCGTCCCCCTGTTCCCCAAACGATCCAATTCCCACCCCCGTCCCCGATCCCCCATGACCTCAGAACTGCAGTTCCACTCCAGCCCGCAGGGAGGCGCCTCTCACCGTCCCCCAACCTCCCCCGCTCCGCGACCTCCCACCGCCAGGGGGCGCGGTCTCTGCTCACCCAGGGCGGGGCGGGAGGGGCCGCTCGCTGATACCGCCTCGGCGGCGGGAGCGCACGCTTCACTTCCGCCTTTAGGGCAGGGCCGGGGGGGGGAACTTCCGCTTCCGGGCCGCGGGGGCGGTGTGCCGGTGTCGGGGTCCGCGCCGTGCGGCACCATGAACCGACCGAAGGCGGCGGCCGTGCGGCGGCCCAGCGCCGCTCCCAAGCCCTCCGGTGAGTCTGAGGCCGCGCCCGAGAGGCCGGGGCGGGGGCCGTCCCGCTTGCCGTCGCGGTCCCCATCACGGTTGTCGTCCGTTGCAGCTCACCCGCCGCCGGGAGACTTCATCGCGCTGGGCTCCAAGGGGCAGGGCGGCGATGGCAAGGCCGCCGTCACCCTGCTGAAGCCGGCGCCCGCCGGGCTGCCCTCGGAGCGCAAACGGGACGCGGCCGCCGCGCTGTCGGGCCCCGCGGGGCTGGGCGGGCTGAGCAAGCGGCCCAAGCTGTCTGCCACGCCGCCCCTCAGCGCCCTGGGACGCCTGGCCGAGGCGGCCGTGGCGGAGAAGCGGGCCATCTCGCCCTCCATCAAGGAGCCGTCCGTCATCCCCATCGAAGGTAAGGGCTGCTGTGTGCCGTCACAGCGGGGCACAGCCTTGTCTTGGGGTTCAGTTTGCCGGAAGCCTTTCTCTTAGCCCGTGTGGTGCCTTTCTGTGCTGTCCTTAAGGCTTTCCCCTCCTGGATAGGGGGCCAAAGTCACTGTTTCAAGTTCTTTACAGAGAGAGTGGTGAGGTGCTGGAACAGCTGCAGGTGTTCAAGGCCAGGTTGGATGGGGCTCTGGGCAGCCTGGTCTGGTATTAAATGGGGAGGTTGGTGACCCTGCCTGTGGCAGGAGGGTTGGAGATTCATGATCCTTGAGGTCCTTTCCAACCCTGGCCATTCTGTGATTATAGAGAGCCTTCTTCAGAGTGAACAATTCCAGTTCCCTCGGCCTCTCCCTTCAAGACTTGTGTTTCAGACCCTTCACAGCTTCCTTGCCCTTTTTCATACATGCTCCAGGGCCTCTTGTATTAGGAGTCCTGTCACATCCCACCTGCAAAGGGAGGGAAGGGATGGCCCAAAACTGAGCACAGTATTTGATGTTTTGCTTTCCTGGGGGCTGATCCTGGCAGCATGTCAAGGCAGGTTGTTTTGCATGAGGGTAAAAACTGGTGCCTGTGTGTTGGTTGTTGCAGTTGTCCCCACGGTGCTGCTGGATGAAATTGAGGCAGCAGAGGCGGAAGGTAACGATGACCGCATTGAGGGGGTGCTGTGTGGAGCAGCCAAGCAGCTGAAAATGAACCGAGCCAAACCTGATACCACGCTGTACCTGAGCCTCATGTACCTGGCAAAAATCAAACCAAATATATTTGCCACTGAAGGAGTTATCGAGGTGAGAGCTGTGTCACATGGGGACTCCTGGACTTCCTGAAGCATCTTACTGTATGTTTCTGAAGTATATTCTGGGGTTCCTGCCACATCGCAAGTATAATTGTAGCTGCTGTCTGGCTGGAAAGTAGTTAGCATATCTTTGTAACTACTACAGTTCTGTGGCAAGTTACTGAGATTTGTAGCTTTTTTTCTAAAGCTTTTCTATATGATTTTTGGGTACGTAATTTAAATTTTGTTTGTTCTTTTTTTTAATATAATTTTCCAGGCATTGTGTAGCCTGCTCCGAAGAGATGCCTCTATTAATTTCAAAGCTAAAGGGAATAGCCTTGTGTCTGTCTTGGCCTGCAACCTTCTCATGGCAGCTTACGAAGAGGATGAGAACTGGCCAGAGATCTTTGTCAAGGTTGTTGAACAAAGGGTGGTTTTTTTGGGCTGAGGCAGTGGTGGGCAAGCTGTATGAAAAAGTCTGACTGTGGTTTGTGTCCTCTGCTGCTTTCTTTCCTGTAGGTTTACATTGAGGACTCCCTTGGAGAGCGCATCTGGGTGGACAGCCCTCACTGCAAGACATTTGTGGATAACATCCAAACAGCTTTTAACACAAAGATGCCTCCTAAGAGCATGCTCTTGCATGGGGAAGTTGGTCGTAGTGGTGGGGACATTAGTGCTGGTAAGTGGATGTTTAAAAAATAGTAGCAAGGGCTTACAAACAGATGTGAACAGTGCGTTACTTGATGGAGTCCTCTAGAGCAGATACTGAGTTTCTGGCATTGCTTTTCCCTTCTTTGCTGCCCTTCACTTTGACGGCAAGCAGTGAAAGACTCGAATAATGCGCTTGTATGTGATGTGTGAGTAATAAGTGGTGGAGAGAGTTGTCTCATGATGTGTGCTTTGTGCTGATCTCTCATAGGAAGTAGCCCGCACCCTTCCATGACAGAGGAGGAAGACAGCCAGAGTGAGCTGCTGATTGCAGAGGAGAAAATGAGCCCAGAACAGGAGGGCCAGCTCATGCCCAGGTAAAACACTTTCCTTTCCTGGTGCAGCCATGTGACAGATCTGTCTGTGCTCACCCACTCCTGAAGTACTGTGGCAGAGAGCTCCTTCTCTGCATGAGCTGTCCAATGACACTTGCTAGAGAATGTTGAACATCAGAAGAAATGAGTAGATTTGTTTTTGTAGTCTTTATGGTGAACAAGAAAGAATGCTGATCTCTGGACACAGTGAAGCGTTTCAGAGCTGGCTTGGGAGAAAGTGAATAAAATGCAGTTTGTATGGCCCAGGTACGACGACCTTGCAGAGAGTGTGGAGGAATATGTTCTGGACATGCTGCGGGACCAACTCAACCGGCGCCAGCCCATGGATAACGTGTCCAGAAACCTCCTTCGTCTGCTGACAGCAACTTGTGGCTACAAAGAGGTGCGACAGATGGCTGTGCAAAGGCTGGAGATGTGGCTGCAGAATCCAAAGGTAAGGATGGAGACTTCTGGACCTCGAATTTTTTGGACCTGGTCTGAAATTCAGCCAGTAAGGCGAGTTACATTTCTGTTCTGTGTTGGCCAGTGGCTGTAGTTTTCCTGTTCTTCCTCTGCAGTTGACCAAGCCAGCACAGGACTTGCTGATGTCTGTTTGTATGAACTGCAACACTCACAGCTCAGAGGACATGGAAGTTATCTCCAACCTGATCAAAATTCGTCTCAAGCCAAAGGTCCTTCTCAACCACTACATGCTATGTGTCAGGTGAGTGAGTGACTCCATCTGGAAGATATGTCCAGGGCCTTGCCTCTGGATAGATTTATTAAATATTGGCTTTGGCCATGGGAGATTGTGTCACATTCATATTAATTTCATTAGTATGGAAACCCTTCAGTAATCCTTTAGCATCTCTGAACATACCTGCTGCTGCATCTCCTTTATTTTTGTGTGTATTAAACACTTCAAGAAAAATCAGAACATGAATCTAACTGAAGTCTCAGCTTACAAACCTTTGCTCTTCCCTTGCAGAGAGCTGCTGAATGCACATAGGGATAACCTGGGAACTACGATTAAGTTTGTGATTTTCAATGAACTTTCAAATGCAAGAAATCCCAATAACATGCAGATCCTGTATACTGTTCTTCAGCACAGCTCAGAGCAAGCACCAAAGGTAGGTGTAGTGTCTTGTGTGACTACTGGTGGGCCCAGATCCCTGCCTGAGAGTTTTAGCTGAACTGTGGCTCAAATGAAATCTTCCCACAGACAGCTGTGCAGAACGTATCATACTGTTTTGAAATCACCTTGTTTAACTTGTTATGAATAAATGTATGGGAGCCTGAAGATGCTCATACATTCAGAGTGACCAAACTTATGGTAATGAAATTTCATTGGAGACGCATATTATAGCTCACTGGTGTCTGAATGACAAACAACATGCTTTTTGTTTTGTAAGTGCTGATAATTACAGTGCACTGAAAGTTTTATTTTCCCTCAGTATCTAGCAATGGTGTTCCAGGATCTTTTGACTACTAAGGATGACTACCTGCGGGCTTCACGGGCACTGCTGCGAGAGATCATCAAACAAACAAAACATGAAATCAACTTCCAGGCCTTCTGCCTGGGTCTTATGCAGGAACGAAAGGAGGCCCAATATGCAGAAATGGAATTCAAGGTAGCCCTTTGTTTGCTCCGTGTATTGCTGGATGGTACCAGGGGTGTGCTGGGCTTTTCTGTATCTGTTTGGTTTATTTGTTTGTTTTTCCTGACAGATATTTCTTTTTCCCTTATTATTTGGGTGACTCAGTATTGTCTCTTGCAATTCATAGCAGATCTTCCATATTCCATTTCCAGACAGTCATGACTTCATCTTTTTATGATGAAACACTTCAGAAGATGGCTGTAATTTGGTTCGCTTTTGTTTTCAGGAGCGGTTTGTCATTCACATAACAGATCTTCTAGCTGTCTCCATGATGCTTGGTATCACAGCCCAGGTGAAAGAGGCTGGAATTGCCTGGGACAAAGGAGAGAAAAAGAGTAAGTATAAAAACCTAGATTCCTTCTGAAGATGGGTATTTTGTTAGATATCTCCAGGCAGTGCTGAGTGAGTATTACAGCTAGAATTAGAAAGAAGTGTATGCCATTGTTCTGAATAGAGGTATGGGGCTGCATGCTGTTATCCCACGGCCAACAGAATTGTATGTAGATGTGGCATTTGCATGTTGGCTGAATAGATGGGTGCCTGTTGTGGGACAAGATCATGTTTGGAGGAGCAGCAGTAAGGATTACCAAGTACATGTTTCTGAGGTGGCAGAGCTTTTGAGATAGCACTGAAGTGACTGCTGAGATGTCTTCTCATGGCCTTCATTCATCTGTACTACGTTCTGGGATTTTGTTGCAGTATGCATCAGAAGATGAAGCATGTGTGCTGTCAGAGTTGGGATGCTAAAGACTCTGACTTCTTTCCAGTTTACTTAATGTTCAGAGCATTGGTTACTGCCTGGTCTTAAAATGTCTGCCATGTCCTGCTTTGGTCTGGATAGCATTCTTGTATCTGTGTAGTTTTGTAATCTGGATGTCTTTCAGACTTGGAAGTGCTGCGCTCTTTCCAGAACCAAATTGCTGCTATCCAACGAGATGCTGTCTGGTGGCTTCATACAGTTGTTCCATCTATCAGCAAGCTGGCTCCAAAGGACTATGTGCACTGGTAAGAGAGTTACTCGGGAACCTACTGTGCATATCCAGTCCCTTTTCCAAAAGCATATGGCAAGTTGTAAAGGCCCTTGCATGTGTCCTTTGGAAATTCTTTGTGGAACCAAGTTATCTTATCACAAATGATTACTGTGGACCCCTTGTTATCCATCTGATGTTTTTTCATTGTGGAAAATGAACTGTTGATTGTGTTCTTGAGACTCACATGGATTATATTTACTGTCCTCTTCATTCTGACAGCCTCCACAAGGTGCTTTTCACAGAACAGCCGGAGACCTACTACAAGTGGGACAACTGGCCCCCTGAGAGCGACCGCAAGTGAGTGTATGCTCCATCTGTAGCTGGGTACAGAGGCAGAGCTACTGTAACTAGAGGCAAAGGAACTGGTGTTTTCTGATGCTTCTTTATGTGTTGGAAAGACTTGAAACTGTGCTTGCTTTTTCATCATCTGTTATGCTGCCTAAAATTGGCGACTGTTGCTCCAGTCTCTGTCTGTTCTTCTTCCTTGATTCTTTTTCCCTGTGGCAAGCTGTCCTGTGTCTTAATGCTGTAATGGTGAGAAGGACAGCCCTGTACTGTATGGCTTGTACTGGTGTAATGTTAGGGAGCTCAGACTCGCACAGGCTGAAGTGCAGAGGTACAAAGCAATGAAAGCAATTTGTTTCAGATAGTTGCATTTGGACCTGGTGACTAGGAAAATGGTTGGAAGCTAAACCGTGCTTTATTTTCTGCTCAGGTGAGCTGTAGGGTCTGTGGAGGATTTCAGCAATCCTCGTGCTGCTGTCAAGAGAAGCATGATTGATTGTCTCTTGTCTCATGCAGCTTCTTCCTTCGCCTGTGCTCCGAGGTGCCCATCCTTGAAGACACGCTGATGCGGATCCTTGTGATTGGTTTGTCACGGGACCTTCCTCTTGGCCCTGCGGATGCCATGGAACTTGCCGACCACTTGGTGAAGCGTGCTGCAGCTGTGCAAGCAGATGGTAAGATTGTACAGAGCTTCAGCCAGCAAGTGGTTCCTTCTGTCTGTGTCTGCTTAGCACCGCTCAGAGCTGAGGCAGCTCCTACCATATTCCGAAGAGCCTTCGCATCACTCAGAGCATGTTTTAATCTTGATGGCAAAGCATTTGGCTCAGAGCCAGATGTATATTGCTGTTGCTTTCTCAGTGGACAAGGTTCTTATTTTCTCCTACGGTTTCTGCCCATTATTAATCATCAGTCAGTGGGGTGTCTGGGAAGTACTGGTTTTGTTGAGGATGAGAGGCTGTGATTTGCCACCCAGAGATTTGAGCTACCATTTCTAAATTCAATTCAGTCCTTAATCCAGACAATAAAATGAACAGAAATTTTTAGGCCATTCAGAAGTGAAAACATTGGAAGTTAAAGAAATTAGCCTATGTGTTCTGTGGTCTTCTCATTTATGTCTCAGTATCCTTATGGCTTGTTTTACGTGTTGCTGCTTTTTGAGTTGTGTTTTTTTAATCCTGTAATATGAGAACAAGACCACAATGACATAGTTTCTTGAAATGATTTTTTTTGCTTTGTTGGTTTTCTTGAAAGACTTTCAGCAAGGTAGACTGGTCAATAACTTGCTTTGTCTTTTCCTCTCCCCAGATGTTGAGGTCCTCAGGGTAGAAAGAATCCAGCTGATTGATGCTGTCTTAAATCTGTGCACTTACCACCACCCAGAAAATATTCAGTTACCCCCAGGGTAAGGCTTATCACATAGATAATCTCAGTGTGATCTAGTTCATTTTCACTTTATGACTGGCAGTCCTAGTTCATAGACTTCAGGATGCTTTTTCCAGTTAAAATTTTTTGTAATGAAATCCCAGAGAAATCTTTTCACTGTTGTGTTCTGATGAGAATTTCTCCTAGGCAGAGATAGTTCCGAGTCATGGAATGGACTTTTCTTTGCAAGAACTCTGGTCTTTCTGCTTTAGAAATCTGCAGCTGAACTCTGCTGTCACACTTGCAAGAGGTTTTTTTTTTCTGAAAACTACTGAACTGGTGTTACTAAATCCAAACAGTGTATGATTAAGTAGAACAGTTTTGTAGTGGCTTCCAGTAACCAAGCTGCTTGTGTCTGTTGATGGCTTTTGTAGGTACCAGCCTCCAAATCTAGCTATTTCTACCCTGTACTGGAAGGCCTGGCCTCTCCTGCTTGTAGTGGCTGCATTCAATCCTGAAAACATTGGTGAGTGTGAACATCTTTCAGGGTACCAGTTCTGCTACAAAAACTGGCAAGTTGTGCTGTGCTGCATGCTCCTTATGTGTGTGCAAAAATAAAAAGTATGGGGGTTTGGACTGGAATGAGTCTGGGGTCAGTGTCTGTGCCCTGAATGCGGTGGGATGTTCAAAGTAAGCTTGTCTTCTCCATGACTTGGATTGTGATAGAATCTCTGTAAAAGCTCTGACTTGTTCCTGGTTTCCTGAATACCTTTTTCTTCTGTGCTGTAGGTCTGGCTGCATGGGAGGAGTATCCCTCTCTGAAGATGCTCATGGAAATGGTCATGACGAAGTTAGTATGTCTAGATCCCTCTATAAATTGTGTATTTATGAGTTCAGCTCATGTCTATTGGCTTCTTCCTTTTTAGTGGAGCTGGCAGTAGTGCTGCTGTTTGAGTGGGAAAGGAGTTTTCCCCCAGGAGAATATAACCAGCAAGGGGTGACTGTGATGTAAATTTGCTGAAAGGTTGTCAGTCTCCCTGGCACTGTTGGGAAGCTGTCTTTTTTTGTGTGTGTGTTTTCTCTAATAGAGCTAATAACACGGGGACATTGCTTGTTTCATAAATTTTAAATGGGGCAAGATAACTGTTGTTTTTTGCTTGTTTTCTCAGTAATTATTCCTATCCTCAATGTACCTTGACGGATGAGGAGACACGCACAGAGATGATTAATCGTGAGCTTCAAATCTCCCAGAGGGAAAAACAGGAGATTCTTGCATTTGAGGGTCATCTGGCTGCCGCATCCACAAAACAAACCATAACAGAGAGCAGCAGCCTCCTGCTATCCCAGCTGACAAGTCTGGACCCTCAGTGAGTACCCTTGTACTCTAGTCTGTTGGTATTGGGAAATTCCAGTTAATCCTGGTCGGGAACTCCTGCTGCTAATAAGGAGGTTGGTGGGGTTAGGACACATAGGATATGTGTTGCAAATTGTATGTAGCCTTCATGCACTGCTGAACTGGTTGATCACCACAATGAAAGTGTGCCTTGTCTGTGATTAACTTCTTGTTTCTTTGGCAGAGGCCCTCCACGCAGGCCTCCACCGCATGTCCTGGAGCAGGTGAAAAGCCTGAACCAGTCTCTTCGCTTGGGCCACCTCCTGTGTCGGAGTCGTCATCCTGACTTTCTTCTCAACATCATTCAAAGACAGGTAAGCTCCACTGATGGATTGGCAAAGTTAGGATCTGATCTCTTCTCTCTAAAGCTTAAGCAGAGTGAGGGACAGGAGGGAGCTGAGTATGGTGTGAGAGAAGGTGGTTTATTGCTCAGGAATGAAATGATTAGTGCTGCATCAATGTTCTGCTGATCCTGCATTGTCATTCTCCTGCTTCATAGGCTTCATCGCAATCAATGCCATGGCTGGCAGATCTGGTTCAGTCCAGTGAGGGCTCCTTGGATGTCTTACCTGTGCAGTGCCTTTGTGAATTCTTGCTTCATGATGCTGCTGATGAGTCAACTTCAGGTGAAGAAGAAGAGGAGGGTGAGAGTAAAGAGCAGCGTGCCAAGAAACGCCAGGTGAGTGGTCTCTGGAGCTCAGTTCTGTTACCTGCTTTCAGCGTATCCTGGATTTTTTTCACTGGAAAGACCAACTTCTCGCTCCACAGAGACAACAGAAACAAAGGCAGCTGCTTGGACGGTTGCAAGACTTGCTTTTGGGTCCCAAAGCAGATGAACAGACAACCTGTGAGGTGCTTGACTATTTCCTGCGACGCCTGAGTTCCTCCCAGGTGGCTTCCCGGGTCCTGGCCATGAAGGTGAGCAAAAGAAAAATCTTTTCAACTTGAGCTTATCAGAAGCTGAGGGTTGAGAGCAGTATTTTGTATCATCCTTCTTTGCTAACTCATCTCAGTCTCCAGGCCCCATCAAATGCACTTCTGCTTCCTGCTGCTCAGAATCTTCTCTGTCCAACAGCCAAGTAGTACCTTTTTAAGATAAAGCTGGATTTTGCTGTTTCCTGTGAAGTTCAGGTGTAGACTCAGCAGATTGTGAAGTACAAGGAGTAATTGGCAGCAGCTGTTTTCCATGGGGAATGTAAATTAGTAAATGCCTGGTGCTCTAGAGCATAGTCAAGGCAGGCAGAATTGCAGAGTTGAATATTATGCTTACAGAGGACTGAAACTTTAAGCAGGGTAGCTGTCAAGCAGACAAGTTATATGTTGTAGGTTGTGTGCATGGCAGTTGGATCACTCCCTGATGTCTGAAGCGTGTTTCTGTTCTATTCACTAGTATGAAACTGGTGGGTCCAGCTGTGGCCTCATACGCACAGGCTGTGTTTATGTGATTTCTGCAGGGCTTGTCTTTGGTGCTATCAGAAGGAGGACTGCGGGATGGAGAAGAGAAAGATCACCCCATGGAAGAAGACTCTGGTGATTCTGAACTGCTGCAGGGTTATCAGTGGCTACTGAGAGACCTCCCAAGACTGCCACTATTTGACAGTGTTAGAGCAACAACAGCTGTTGCCTTGCAGCAGGTAAGTGTTACCTGGAAGGGATAAGTGACTAGCTCCTGGGCAAATGATTCTTTATCCTACTCATGCTAAAACAGATCTGAGCAAACTGTGGCTGTGATATTGTCAGTTTTATATTCTTGCAAAAGAGCATACTTTCTGCTGGTGCTTATTTTCATGGCTTCCTGATCTCTAATGAGAACTGCGTCGTTCTAGGCCATCCATATGGAGACAGATCCCCAGACCATCAGTGCTTACCTGGTGTACCTCTCCCAGCACGCCCCCGTGGAGGAGCAGGGACAGCATAATGACCTCGCTCTGGTGAGAGACAGGGTTGCAAAGACAGAGGGATTGCACAGGAAGGCCTGATATGTTGAACTTGTTGCCCAGGGCAGTGGTAGCTTGCTGTACCAGTGGGATGGGGTTTTTGGGAGCATGTGAAATTGATAACTGCATAGTTTCTGGATATGTGATTGAGGGCAACTTGTGTGTTCAGTTTCATATTCAAACAGAAAATCAGAGTCACAATCTCCAGTTTAGCAGCCCATCTCAGATAGTATGGGAAATGTAAGAGCAGATAGTGATTTGAAGGAAATATTACCATCTGGCAACGTCTCAACTAAGCAGGTGTTAAGCCTGCATGTATCTGGAGAGAGAGTGGAAAGTCAGGAACCTCAGTGGTGGGATATTCACTCTTCTGTAACTGAAATTGAATTTCTGACTCATTTTTTTTCTTGTTCAAGTCTGGTGATTTTGGGATGGTTGGCTGATATACAATAGTTATTAATTGTTCTCACTCTGGGTGCTTTTTTCGTTCGATGATCAACATCCTTTGCAACAGTCTTCTGGAGACTCAGTTGCATGGATCTAGAGATTCAAAGGCTCTTTCTGCTTTTTGTAGATCCTTTTAAATATGTGGGTGTTGCTAAATGTTTAGAGAAACACTGTTCTTACTATGTAAAGACTGGTAAATGCTCCCTTTCATGGGATGCATTAGAAAGCATCTGTGCTACAGCTTGGGACACTAAGTTTTCACAAGATGCGTGCAAATCGCTTGGTCTTCCTAATTTGATGATTCTTGTCTTGACTGTATGTGTTGGTCTCCAGAATCATGTTAACTGGGCTGGTGATGGAAACTGGAGGATGTGGCATAGTAAGGCAGGAGGTCCTATCTGTGTTACTTTTGTAAAGACCTCACAGATGTTTTTTCTCTTGCAGGATGTAGCCCGGCTCATAGTGGAGCGCTCTACCATCATGTCTCACCTCTTCTCCAAGCTCTCATACTGTGCTGAGTCAGATGCAGTACTTGTTGCTCTTCTCTCCATCTTTTCTCGCTACATCAAATGCATGCGCCAGAGTAAAGAAGGCGAGGAGGTGTACAGATGGGTGAGTTCCTCCCTACCTTTCCTAGGCAGATAGAAGAATGTTGAGTTAACAGAAAGTATGCCCATGTGGGCTGCTGAAAATGTAGAAGCTGTGTCTGGTTCAAAAATTTCCTGATCTGAGAATAGTTGGAGGTAGATATAGTATCAAAACCAAGTGCTTGTGTGTGTGTGTACATAAAAATCACTTTGTTTTCCTTCTTTTATCTTTTTTTGCCACTGTTGAAGATACTGGGGCTAGATTGAACTTTGGTCTGAATAGACTTGTCCGTTCTTATGGTCTCCTTTCACCTGCTTCTCACAGTACTCATTTTCTGTTGTTTCCCCACCATAGCTCATCTGTTTGTTTTTCTCCTTTTTTTTTCAGTCGGAGTCACAGGATCAGGTATTCCTTCGTTGGACTAGTGGTGAAACAGCCACTATGCATATCCTAGTGGTGCATGCCATGGTTATTCTCCTAACACTAGGGCCACCTCAAGGTTAGTAACTATATTCAGATTTGTTCGAGGGGTGGTGGGCTGTACAGAGAGCCTCTATGTGTGTAACAGGTTAGGTCAGTGCTAATTCTACCCAGAGTTGTCCTTTGCAACATTTGCTGACAGTTGTGGTATTGTAATAGATATTGCTGCACTGAATGAAGGATTTCCAGGCTTATTTGCTGCCTTCTGCAGAGAGCAGAAAATATTGAAATGGTGTGTCCCTCCCTGCTAAACAAAGACCTCATGGATTATTGTGGGATGAGAGCTGGGCACTCAAATACATAGGTCACATTTCTATTTGATAGTGTTTATTTCTAAGTTGTTTCTAGCCTTTGAACAAGGAAATGTTTTGGTGGATTGATTTGTACAGAGAAGGATAGAATATGCTAGGTCCTTATGTTCATAAGAAAGATTTTTGTGTCTGCTCTTAAGCAGGGGATGGTGATTTTTACACATTATTGGATATATGGTTCCCGGAGAAAAAGCCCCTTCCTACTGCTTTTCTGGTTGACACCTCAGAGGAGGCCCTGCTGCTCCCTGACTGGCTAAAGCTGCGCATGATCCGCTCTGAGGTCCCGCGGCTCGTGGATGCAGGTGAGCTGGTGGGATATTTGCTGGTGTTTCAGACCCTCTTGTAGGGAAAGTAGTCTTTTTTGCTCAGTTTTTCTGTGCGTCCAACTGTGCTACACAGATGCTTTTATCAGGGCAGACCTTGCAGTGAGCTGCTCTTGTATGCAGCTGAGTGATGGCTTTTATGGGTGGTGACTATTACTTCTAAAGCGGGGAGAGCTTGTACAGCTTCTGTGTTTTCTGTGTACTTTAAAGGAAATAGGTAACTGTTATTTGGATACTATCTACATTGTAACAATTCAGCTCAAATTCAAGAAGGCAATCATCAGACAACAGGCACAGCTTTGCTTCCATAGGATGTGGTGTGCTTGCAATGTGGAGAGCAGTGGCTGAAGAATGTAAGCTATATCTGTCGTTGCTTCTGTCCTTGCACAGCTTATCAGTGCTGTCTTTCTTTCTGGTGTTCAGAGCTTTGTCCCTTTCTTACTAATTAAATGACAGCTCTCTATAGTCAGTGATTGAATTATTCAATAATTCCTGCCTGCAGCCATCAACAGATAGGGTGGAAGCTTTTTTTAATATGGATGATTGAGTTCCTGAGGTTTTGATCAAATTAAACAGAAGATCAAATTAGTCAGTGAGTGAATTAACTGAAAGATGCAGTAAGAAGGCAGTGATTTGCAGAGAGCAATGTAGGCAGCTGTCAGACTTCTGGCTTTAGGCTCTCTGCAGTCCTGTCATTAATGTGTTGCTTGGTCCAGCCAAAAGTACAAAACTGGGTAATAAAGGTGACCATCTATAAGCAATTTGGTGGTCTGAGAACTTGGTGGTTTTTTATTTCAGCCCTGCAGGACCTGGAGCCGCAGCAGCTGCTTCTCTTTGTTCAGTCTTTTGGAATCCCAGTTTCTAGCATGAGCAAACTTCTGCAGTACCTGGATCAGGCAGTATCTCATGACCCACAGACACTGGAGCAGAACATTATGGACAAGAGTAAGAGCTTCGTATGAGATTAACTAGACATTTTACTTTGTCTTAAACAGTCATTGTGAGTACATCCTGTGACTTCCTTGTGTAAAATCCAAACTAGTTCACTGGATTCTGTGCCAGCTGCTTTGGTGGCTTGTTGTCTCTGTAGAGACCTCCCTAGTTCTTTCTAGATGGTCCTTGACTGTATTTCCCATAGAAGAGAAGGGTTTTTCTGAACTGGATTGTGTGAAGTCTATAAATAGTCTGGAGGCTAAACTGTAAAAGAAATAGGGCTCATTTGCATTGTGGTTACGAAGTCCAAATGAACTTTGCTGCATTTTGTCTTCACTGTGGTAGCTACACAAACAGCAACCAATTCTGCACTGCTTTACTAAAGAGGAAAAAGTAACGTATTCATATCTTGTCTTTTTTTCAGACTACATGGCTCACCTTGTGGAGGTTCAGCACGAAAGAGGAGCAACAGGAGGCCAGACTTTCCACTCCCTGCTCACAGCTTCCTTACCAGCCCGCCGAGGTACTGTCCAGGATAGCTTAAACTTCAGACTATCCAAGTTGTCTTTCAAATGTCTTTTCTCTGCTGCTTGAGGGAGGAATTCCAGTATTATTGGAGTTTTTCTATAGTTATTTGTTCTGAGTAGTACAGAAAAGTAGGTATTGCTTTGCCTTGAGGGAAAAGCTACTGGATTTCTCAGTACTTAGAGACAGTGAAGCTGAAGATGACTCAGTACTGGGGCTCCAGATGCTTCTTATCATAACAATATTCTTCTTTCTTTTCTTTTATTCTAACTGCAGATAGTGCTGAGACTGCAAAGTCAAAATCTAGCCCTGAGAGCAATCAAGGCCAGAGCCGAATCCGGGCCTTAAGTCAGGTTCGGGTTCTGGGCCCAGAAGATGATCTAGCAGGCATCTTCCTGCAGGTACTGGTATAGCCTCAAGCTGGTTGTCCATCACATCCTTTCCTGCAGCACTTTTGCAAAATCCATATTGTTTATTTGCTCCATTCTTCCTGCAGTGTTTGTAGGCAGGAAATAGGAAAGCCCTGCATAGAGTAAGGCTGTGCTGTTACAGTCTGGCGGAGTTGATGTTGGATGGACTTGTTTTTTCATGTAGTCTGAACGTGATGTGGCTTTTGATCATGCCTAATACTGTCAGTGCCTACTAGCATGTTACATCTCTGCTTCTTGTTTGTTCTGTGTATAGTGCCTTTCGTCTCAGCAGTGCATGGAGGATTTGTGAAATGCTCACAGGGCCTTGGCAACAAAGCTATATGTAAACAGCTTTTGTGCTTTGGCATGTCTGCTAGCAGAACCTTCCTCTCTCTGTTGACTTCAAAACAAACCTTCAGGGAATTAATTGGACAAGTTGATCGCCTGCATTTGGGTAGTGCAGTGATTTCCCCCATGGTTCAGTGTTGACAGTCAGGTTGGTGTTGCATAGATGCTGTTCCTGTACCAAGCACTAGAATATTGAAAAAGCTGTATTAAAGGTTCTAGTTGGTTCACAGTCAGTATGATCATACAAGGTAGATTGATCCTCTGCCTCAGGGTACTTTATGGTATGGAAAGTCCTTTCATTTGCTTTCATAGACATATTCTGTTCTGCATCCTACCAGCTTTTCCCACTAAATCCAGACCCACGATGGCAGAATTCAAACCTGCGCCCACTTGCCCTGGCATTACAGCAGGCCCTGGGGCAGGAGCTGGCTCAAATCCGCCAGGGAAACACACAGGTGTCTGGGATCACAGCACAACTTCTGCAGGCAGTAGCTGCACTGATGAACTCACCACACAGTGGTGCACTGGTGATGGCTATGCATCGTAACCACTTCATCTCCTGCCCACTGATGCGCCAGCTGTACCAGTATCAGGTGAGTGGTGTTGGACAAGAATCTTCATAGCATTGAACAAAGTAGGCTGGGAAGCAAACTAAGTCTGCTGTGCATCTACTCTGTTGTGTGCAGATTTTCTACCTGTGAAATGCTAAAAACACAGCCTGGGAGCATAATACAAAGGGACTTAGGTTGTCTGAGCATAAGACAGCTGAATGCACATTGGCCATGTTAGCCTAGCACTGCTGAGAGTTGGGCCTTCAGGGCTAGGTGAACCTGAAG
Source organism: Phasianus colchicus (assembly GCF_987193195.1). Taxonomy (NCBI): domain Eukaryota; kingdom Metazoa; phylum Chordata; class Aves; order Galliformes; family Phasianidae; genus Phasianus; species Phasianus colchicus. The sequence continues at coordinate 13,920,167 of NC_143451.1, forward strand.
CAATATAGTAACTGTGGCACTGTGAGTTTGCAGCTGTGAGTCCCCTGTTTTGGAATCTCCAGTCTGTGCTGTTGTGTAGCACGCACGTCTTATAAGCCAGATCATCTGCAGACAGTTTATGGAAGGAAGTCTGTAATTCCTTAAAGAGAACTCCAGGGCAGGCTAAGAGTTACCAGTAAAATATCTCATTTGTTTCATGATGGAAAAAGGCACAAAGCTACCCTTAATTATGCTTGGAGAGGTATTTTATTTGTGACTGATGTTTTCTGCCTTGCATTTCTACATTAGAAGCTGCTGCCTTGATTTCAGTGAGGTATGATCCAACAGAATTGGTGTACTCTATGTATTCATGGCAGTATGTGCTACTGTCTGCCCCTTCTGCTATCTTTGTTTTATTCTTGAAGTGTGTGTAAGCAGGTGTCTTTTGCTGCTCTCCCCAGCGCTGCATGCCACAAGACACTGCCTTCTCCTCCCTCTTCTTCAAAGTCCTCATGCAGATGCTGCAGTGGTTGGACAGCCCTGCAGTGGAAGATGGTCCTCTGCGTGCTCAGCTGAAGGGTTTTGCTGTGCAGTACTCCTCAAGGCACAGGATCAGTGACGGTACCAGCTTTGTGCAGCTTGTGGGGTTCTGAGTGGACCAAGTGGGTTAAGAAAGGGACAGAAACAAAGCTAGCTTGCAGTAGATGTTTGTTAGCATCTCAGTAAGCAGAGCAGATTTCTCAGGGGAAACTTCCATTTGCTCAGTTAAGAAATTCCATGCTAGCTGTAGACCTGGAAGATGAGCATGCAAGAATGCTCATGCAACAAGGTCACGTCATGACTTGTAGTTATTGTCATCTGCCATCTGTTGGGAGGAGACTATCACTAAGAGCTTCATCAGGGAAATGAGTTTGTGGTTATAGAGTATTCTCTTAATCCACTTTGTCCCTGAGAGGACAAGATTCATTCAATCCACATTGTCCCTGAGAGCTGTAAAGAGCTGTGGAGGGAGTAGAATGACAGTGGGATGCTGTGGGTGTGTATGTTTGAGTAGTTGTGTGCCACTACAACTTGGTGCCTCTGTAGAAGAGAGACCTGTTGTTGCTTGTCCCTCAATGCTGTAATTTCTTTGCAGTTCGAGGTGGTTTCTTGCACCTCACAGAAGCTCTGACTTTCCGTCATGACCCTGACTTGATCAGCTCCACGGTACGTGCCATTATTGCAACCCTGAAATCGGGAGAGAAGGGTAACGTGGAGCCAGAGCTCATCAGCAAAGGTATGATTGTCTTCCTGCTCTCCTTTCTATTGCAGCAGCAGGTTGGAATTCCAGCATAGAAAGGGATTACCTCATATATAGGCAATGGGAAGCAGGAAAATGCAAACTGATCTAAATGTGGCCTATCTTATATCACCTCCTTTCCCTGTGCTGGTATGTGGGTTTGTAAACTGTGACCTAGGACTGGAGTTGTCTTACAGCAAACTGTCAGTTTTTGCTAACCTAATAAGAAATAGAAGTCTGCTATTCCAGATAGAAGTGGTTTCTCTCTTCCTTACTGAGCCATTCTCTGGAGAATTCTGGACTGATTGATTGCCTTCATGAGACACTTAGAATGTTTCATAGCTTTGACCACACATTGAGGTTAGCAACATCTTTTTACCTCTGCTAGTCCTTCAGGGCCTGATTGAAACTCACTCTCCGTACTTGGAGGAACTCCTCACAGTCCTCTTCTCAGCTACTGTTGAGACCACTGCCAGATTTCCTGCCATGAAACCAATTGCTGTGGTGAGCTCCTTGTTGCTCCAGGACAAGGAAGAGACAACAGTGAAGAAAGAGCTGGATAGTTGCAGGTGAGACTACACAACGATGGGAACTCAATGGGAGGTCTGGTTTCCTGGCATCATCTCTGATACTGGCTTTGTTTTCTCTTCAGTACTGAAACTGCTTGGCTGGGACCATCCTCTGGCCTTTTGAATGACTGGCTGGAGATGTTGGACCCAGAGGTGATCAGCAGCTGCCCTGATCTCCAGCAGAAACTACTGTTCTCCTGGAACAAGGTAAGAGTTGTTGGGTAGAGTGACTGCTGTGCTAAAACCACCTTTATGGGGTGCTGACCTACACCTTGAAAAAGGGTTATGGGGGAGTTTTATGTTTTGCCACATGTTTGCCACTATACCTGTTTGAGAGCAGCACAGTCTGACTAAGGTAGAGATTCTGGTGTATCCTTCTGCAGTATGAGGCACATATTCATTTTATCTCTGTGTTTCTTCAGCCCTGTTCTTTTCAGGACTTCAAAGAGTATTATAGACACAATGTAGTCCCATAATAGCCTAATAATAATAGCCTAGCACTCTGTGTTTTCATGTGTATTTTTGAAGACAATTAAGTGGCCTGCCCAGAAGTGCTATGACAAAGGTAAGGCTAAAGCTGAATGTCATGACTTCTGCCATGTTTTAAACAGTACTGCAGTTCAAATCCTCAATCCACGTGTTCTCTTATGTGCTGTCTGCTTGCTTGGATTGCCATCATTGTCTCTTGTATCCACCTCACAGCAAGAATCTGTTTATACATCTCAATTTTTGGTCCTTTCAGGCAGGATCCCAGGTGCCCTCCTTCCGCCCGTATCTCTTGGCTCTTCTCACTCATCAGTCCAGCTGGACTACGCTGCACCAGTGCATCAAGCTTCTGCTTTGCAGAAACCGAGAGCAGAGGTGAGTCTTAGTGGTGGTTTTTTCTGAGCCTAGCAGAGTTTTGAGTTGGGCAATTTGCTGTCTGAGAGAGAACAATCAGAAGCTGTGAACAAGAGCTGCTGAGTTCCACGGTGCGTGTGCCAAGAGATGTAGCTCAGCCAAAAACAGGCTTTGTGAGAAGGATGCTGATTTCAGTCATGCTGATTTGTGTACCTTGATTTAAATATTACCTGCTGTTTGATGGAAAGAGCACATAAAGATTTGGCCGTGTTTTAAATAGGAAATACTAATCATTTAGGTAATCCATCTAGCATTGCCCTTGTTGATAATCTTCATGAACATGGGGATTGAAAGATGGCTTGGATAGCAAACCAATGGGCAGGCTCTGCTGGATCCATTGGTTGTACTAAACTCCATTACCAGTCTTTCTCTAGCCCAGTTCTGATCTTGGGAGCACCCTAGCTCTCAGCTCCTGTATGTTGCTTTCAGATACTGGAATTTTATTGTAGTAGTAGTAGTATCTTGCTTAAATTTCTTACACTTGTAGACCAGAATGCTCTAACAGCTAGTAAGTAGCGAGGCAGGGTGTGATTAAACTAACAGTATTTCTAAAGCTAGCAATATTTGTTTCCTGCAATTTCTTTATTGATTTGCTCACTAACAATTTAATTTCTGCAATCCAGGATAGCAGGCAGGATGTTCTGCACACTGCAACATGAAGATCACTGATCTTCTTGTATCAACTGTTTATGTTTGTGACAGACTTTTGGCCTTGTGGTGTATGACTCTGCAGCCACTGTACTGCTGCTGAATGCCATTTGTTGGGCACCATACCTGTGTTGTGCTTACTGCAACAAATATTTAGTCATAATCTGGGAACAGAACCAAGCCCCTTCTTGGGACTTAATGGATCCTATTTTTACATTTTGCAGATGTTTTTCCTTCACAGTACTTGTGATGTTTAGAGACAGTACCATGTGTTTGCATGCTGCCTGAGGGCTGCGTTGACTCTAATTGCAAATCTGTCTTCTTTTGTCTTCTGGCAGGTTTGATCCAACTGCTTCGTTGGATTTCTTGTGGGCCTGTATTCATATCCCTCGGATCTGGCAGGGAAGGGACCAAAGAACTCCTCAGGTAGTGGCTCAGTTCTTCCAAGTTTCCTGTCTGGATGGAGTGAGAGGTGATACTTTCATATTGCATGACTTGTCATGGCCAAGAGGCAACTGGAGTGATACAGATGCAGTGTGCCAAATTTGCTGCCTGTACCTCAGCTGGTTGCTTAGCTGCTCTACTCTATTATATATTACAATGGCAATTTGGGGTTCAAAAAGCTCATTTGAGCGCACATAAGTTTGCCCCCTTGACATTTCCTCTGCAGCTCCTGCAGAGTTGCTACAATATCTATTAAAGATCTAGTGAAAAGGCTACAACAATGAGCAAGCTAAAACCCAGCGTGGGATAATTCCCACTTCGCCATGAAAAGGCAGTTTAATCTCTCTTTGAGTTTTCGCATTACTTAAGTCTCATCTTAAGAGATGCTCCTGTCTGTCTGGGGGAAGTGTGACTAGAACTAAGGATCTAGGGATTCAGCTGGGATTAATTTTGTGTTCTGCATTGCAGAAGCGCCGTGAGGAATTTGTGCTCCATCTAAAGGCATCAGAATTGATCAGCATGGTGGAGCTGATCCTGGCTGAAGCAGAAACCAGATACCAGAACACAGAAGAGGCTTCCTGCACACTCATCCAGTCTCGACTGCCTCTGTTGCTCAGTTGTTCTCATGGGGACCTTGAGAGCATGAAAAAAGTAACAGAGTATTTGACCAGCTGCATCCAGCAATGGGGTAGCAGGTGGGGGTCGCAAATGGAAAGCAGTGCCTACTCTAATTGTAGTTACTTGGGCACAGGCAGCCAGGTAATGATGAGACTTGACAGCATGTCTTCATTAGTAAGCGTTCTAGAGCCCATATAACAAGTGCTTCCCACACATTATTTTCTCAGACATTTTAGGAGAATAAAATGTCACTCTGAAGTGTTACTAGAACCAAGAAGGTCACCACAAAAGTGAAATTGCAGGGCATGTTTTCTTTCAGGAATTTTGGCATAAAATGTTCAACACTACTTTTTTTTTCTTCTCATAAGTCAGTTGTTGTTCTTAATTACCAGTTTCTAATGTAGAATTTCTTGTCTACTCATGCCTGAATCATTGCTTATAATGCAAACTGTGCTGATCATTATGATTGTTTTCTAGCAGCTGTGTTAGCACTGTTGGGAAAGCAGAAGATAGTGTCTTTGTGTCAGTGGAGCAAATTGACCTAATTTTAACTTCATTTATGGTAATAGAAAAGATGCCTAGTAATTTCAGTTGCTATTGCATGGTAATGCATCTCAGGCAGGTGTGCTAATTGAGAAACAGGCTAGTCTGAATAGTTGCATGACTTTTTTGAGATGTTGATGACCATGAGTACTACATAGAGGAATTCTGCTCACTGGAGATGGAAGCCAGGCTTTCCTTTCCTATATCCAGGGGTAACTATGTAACCAATTTTCTTAACTCCAGCACTGGAAACGGCCTCATGGTGGATTCCTGCAGATCATGGATCCCTGTGGACTGTGCATGTTTTGAGAGTAGTTCAGAAAGAAACACAGACTGAATAAACACTGTTCAGATTAGTGGTGACTACTGTGCAGAGTTGTTTATCACATATACAAGAAATCTTTTAATAATCTGATGGGTCTGTGATGTCTGCTGGTTGAGCTAAAGCAGTAACCAGAGGCTCGCCTCTCCCTTTTTCTTCCAGCTCTGTGGGAAAATGCTGCCAGGACCTTCTGCTTCAGATATACCTGCAACTACCCGAGCAACTTGTGCCTCTGCCTGAGATGCTTCTCACCAGTGAAGGAGCCAGAGACAGCAGCACTTGCAAGGTAAACAGTGAATCGCAGAAAAGCCTCTTTTTCCAAGTGTGCACCTAGAGCGAATGCTGTGTTGATGCTCAGACTAAAAGGAGAGAACTGGAGAGTGTTGGTTCTGTCATTTTGGTTTCTTAAGCTCACTCTTCAGTTGCCCCTTCCCTCAGTGAGCCTTCACACTCAGGAGCAAAGTTTAGGTATGATTTATTTTTCATTGTCTCTCTATCAAATACTTTAAGCTCTGATTATATAAATTTCTGTGTGCCATAGGCTTCTGTAAAGCACAAGTGTGCAGGCGTCTGATCCTGCTTTGATGTCTGTAGGGACTGTGGACTTCAGATCCTATGCCAGCTGGAATGCTGCATCTGCTTGCAGGTTCTACCTGGGAATAATTTCTGTTAACCTCATCTGTAGTTGGAAAGTATTGGAGAAATGCTGCTGAAAAGCTACAGGCTTGTGGTGCTTTAAACTTAACTGTTTACTCACTACTTTTCTTTCTAGCTTGATGCCCTGGTTCACAGATTCATTAACCTCCTTGCAGACACCAGTGACTCCAAGTCATCAGAAAGCCGCGTGTGGGATGCCAACATGGCATGCAGGAAGCTAGCTGTGGCTCATCCTATCCTCCTTCTCAGGTACAACTCTCTCCTTTCACCATCCATGAGACTGAGTTTACTGAAAAGCATCAACCTTTGCCATAGAAGTGGGGGGCAGGCTTGGCACAGTCACGTAGACTGTGCAGAATCTGTGTTCGTTTATGAAACCTACAAGAAAGGGCAGCAAAGCCATATCTTTTATAAGGAAGCAGCACTGTTTTTGGCTTGTTTGTCAGGAAACAATCCTTGTAGAATTGCAGCCTACAGAACAGAAAATGGGTGGGAAATGGTGACTGCTGATTCCATGGATACTGGGGTCAAACCCAAAACCCTGGGAGAGTTTGAGGGACACTTAAAGCCACTGGGATGTAACAACATGTAATTCTATTTAGGGAGAGACTAGAGCTGGATGTTCTTCTGTTTGGTGTTTCAGGCACTTGCCGATGATTGCAGCTCTGCTACATGGCCGTGTTCACCTCAATTTCCAGGAGTTCAGGCAGCAGAATCACTTGACCTTCTTCATACACGTCCTGGGGATCCTGGAGCTGCTTCAGCCACAGGTCTTCCAGAATGAGCACCAGGCGGCACTATGGGACTGTCTGCTCTCCTTCATCCGTCTGCTGCTGGTAGGCAAAGTCCTTGCTGCACGTTGTGTGCGGGCTGCCAGCCACTAGGGGGAGAAGCTAATGTAACACAGGGCCAGCCCAACATTCTGCTATACGAAGGGAGAACCTTCGTGTATCTGAAGAGCCAAAAGATATATAGAGTACCTTGGAGAGATTATAATGGGGGAGGCCAGCGATCAGTAATCTAATTCCTGGGTCGCAGAGGTGCAGGATGGAGCAATGAATCATTGCTGTTTTTGTTAACTCATCATCCCTACCCTTTCTCAGAACTACAGGAAATCCTCACGACACCTGGCTGCCTTCATCAGCAAATATGTCCAGTTTATCCAGAAGTACATCACGTGCAATGCACAAGCAGCTGTCTCCTTCTTGCAGAAGCACTCGGATCCTCTACAGTAAGCTTTCTTAGTCCAGTTACCCCATGGGTTAGTTCATGGAGAGCTTGCTCAGGCAGGGTGCCATGAGATAATCAGGCAGGGAACAGCAAGATAATGTGACAACAGTTGGTTAATGTGGCACTTTTTCACCATTGCTTGCTTAAATGTCTATTGATATGAACAGCATCTCCCTTTTTATAGGTGAAAACAGAACCTGACAAAGTTGGGTGGTAATCTGAACTCACATAACGAATTAAATGCCCAGATAATGTACTGTAGTGCTCTGCAGTTATTTCTGGAGAGCCAGCAGCAGAGTCTTTACCTGGAGCAATAACAGCAGGATCACAGCTGCAGATACAGGGACAAACTTATTTGAGTTCTAATAGGTCACTCTGAAAGTTATGCCTCCTATTTATTTCCACACACCGTCTCACTGTGCTCACATCCACTATTTGGTCTCCATAAATGTTCAGAAATCATCAATTAATGGGTGCTGTTCTTTCCACATGGAGAAATTCAGTTTCTCCCCCTTTGCTTCATCTGCACTTCCATGTCAGATGCCATTTTGTCAAACTGCCCCTCTACTGCCATCTGTCACACAGCAACAACATGTAATGGAAAACTGGCAGAAAGTTCAGCCTCTGCTACCTTACCACTAACATCCATCTGTGATATTGTAGGCCAACATAATAAAATGGAAGGCATTAATTTTGGAGCAACCCCTGTAGTTAACACTGGGAAAAATCTTGCTTCTGAGAAACTGTTTCTACCATGTTTAATTTATGTGCTGTTAGTTGTCCTCATGCCTTTACTTCTATTTAAACATGCCATCTGTTCCACTAGTGACCTGTCATCAGACAACAGTGACCTAGCAATGCTGAAGTCCCTCCTGGCTGGGCTGAGTCTACCTAGTAAGAGCAGCATCTTGGACAGAGGCTCTGAAGAAGAGAAGGATGGTGAGTCTGACTAGGATGCAAGAGTAAATCTAGCTGGCAAACCTGCAGTGCTTCATGGAGTGCAGATGTTTTTGTGTGCTATATGCAATGTTTCTCTTACTCCTAGTGAAAGGTATTTAGAATGGGGAATGGCATTCGTATGCTCAGCTGTTTGAAATCAGTATCTGGAATGGGTTGGTTTGTTTTGCTGTCAGTGGTACCACTGCTGGTGCAGAAGAAAAGCTTTTAGAGTGATTTTCATTACTGTGGATTTTATCTTCCAAAGCCTCACTTCAGGATCAACCTGGCAGGAGACCCTAGGTACATTCTCCTCTCTCTTTGCAACTTGTGTGTGATAACTATTCAGTATAAAATAGTGTTAGGAAGGTTTGTTTTCTGGCAGCCCTTGCTGATGTAAAGGAGTTGCAGTGAGACAGGAGGCTGTGAGAGCTGGGAAGCATTGCTGCTCAGCTGATGGCTGGTAGAGAACATTGGATTTGTCTCCCTGTTGAAACTGTGTAGAGAGTCAAAAGTGACCTGTTCTCATTCTGTACCAGATGAAGCAGCAGCTGGCTCACTCCCCCTTGTCAGCGTCTCTCTCTTCACTCCTCTCACACCAGCTGAAATGGCCCCATACATGAAGAGGCTCTCTCGAGGCCAAACAGTTGAGGGTAAGTGCAAGAACACAGGACAAATGCCACACGTGCCAACGCTGTTCCTCAGCTGTCAGCTACAGGTTTGTTTCCTAGAAGTCTCCAGCAGTTAGGATGTAGTTTTGTTTTGGATGACTTGTCCATAATTTTCTGTGGTTCTGTGACAGAGGCTTCCTATGATGCTGTGTCACTTAGTACAGCAGTGCTGCAACTGCCTCTTGTTGGTATCTTGAAGGTGCTCTGGGAATTTGCATGAGTAACTCATGGAGTGTTACAGTCCACATTCAGCCAGCTCTGATCCAGTGACTCTGCTCTGGAGTACTGATAGGAGTGCCATTTTATTTAATACAATAAAAATACCAAACTGATTAGAAGCATGATTTTGTTTGAAATCCCAGATGACCTTCACAAAGGAAAATCACATTAACCTGGCATATGGCAACAACATGCTGCTTCTCCTAAAGTGTGCTGAAATCACAAGTGTCCAGTGTTCATATCAGACATAAGTTGTGGTATTGGGGTGACAGTTGTCTTTCCACCTTAGAAACTTGGTGAAGAAAAAAGTACTCTGGAGTTGAAACATTATGCCCTACTCCACTCCTTCCCCTGCCCATGTCATGACTGTGGTGACCCCTGCTTGGGCAGTTTGAGATATGTTGATCTAGCAAGTGAGCTGCCTGTTCTCATCCTTCCTTTTTCAATAACTGTCTTTATTACTCTAGCTCTGTGTGCAAGTAGTAAAACTTGACCGGTTGGGAGGCTGGGTTTGTAGGTCCTTTGCTGAATCAGTGAATTTCAGTCATTCCTTTTAATGTGTGTCTTCCACCAGACATTTTGGAGGTGCTGACAGACATTGATGAGATGTCCAGACGGAGGCCAGAAATTCTTTCCTTTTTTGCTGTGAGTGTGACATCTCTAAATGCCACTGAAAGTCAAAGATTCTGTTCACTAGAGTGTGTTGTACAGCCTGCTTAATTGCTTTTCTTACTCTGCTTTTGGGGGGAGGGTGGTATTACATTTCCCCTAAGATGCTGCACTTTCCATTAGGCTTTCTGACAGCAGGCAGTATGTACCTTCCTACTGTCTTCTCTCCATTGCATAATAGTTCCATCATCCCCTTGAGCTTCTGTTTATATCTGAGGAAGTAGTAACCTTCCGTCCCCTTTACAATAATGGGACTAGGAAAAAGCAGAACAGCTCCCTGAAAAAGCCACACAGGAATGCAGGGAAAATTCAGCTGTCCCATACACCATAAGATTACAGAAGGGTGCTTTAAAGCATTCAAAACAGGATAATCCTTGTTACAGAGGGATTTCCTGTCTCAGCCAGTACCTGCTGGATTGATGCTGGAGGGGTAGTAATGCAAGTCTGCACAGTTCTGATCCTTATATGGCCCTGTGATCCTTATTTGTGTATCTTCTCTCAGACAAACCTACAGAAGCTGATGAGCTCATCAGAGGAGTCCTGCCGAAATCTGGCCTTTAGCCTGGCTTTACGCTCCATTCAGAACAACCCTAGGTGAGGACCATGGGGACTCAGGATATTGTGAGTCACTGAGGGGCACTGGCTGCCCACTGTGCATGGCTGTTGATCGTGAACTGGGCTGTACTGATGCTGTGATGTTTTATTTCCAGCATTGCTGCGGACTTCCTTCCTACCTTCATGTACTGCCTTGGCAGCCGAGACTTTGAGGTGGTGCAGACAGCATTGAGGAACCTGCCTGAGTACACCCTCCTTTGCCAAGGTAAGTCAGTATCTGCCTCCTCTAGGGTGCATGCTTGGTGGGCAAAGGTCAAAATTGAGCTCCTGTTATGAAAGTAGCCTCCTTGGGAAGTTGCTAAGAGTCAGCATTGCCTAGAATAGTCTGTCAAACATGTAGGTCATCTGTATCAATAGCAGCTTCGGTCTGAGCATCACAGAGAGGAGACTTGCCATAGAGATAAGGGAGGTTTCCTTAAAACAGATTTGCTCCTTTACAATCTTCCTCTCTGAGTTGTGATCTCTCACGTAATCACAAACCCTCAGGGCCATTACAGGGTGAATTAAGCCCTGTTCAGTCATAACAGAAGGAGGAACTTCTTGCACAGCTACAAGCATTCATCCAGGTGTTCACTGGCAGATTGCTGCTCTCAGGCCACTCCTCACGCTGTCTCTCTCTTTCACAGAACATGCTGCAGTGTTACTGCACAGGGCCTTCCTGGTGGGGATGTACAGCCAGATTGACACCAGCTCTCAAATCTCTGAGGCCTTGAAGGTCCTGCACATGGAGGCCACGATCTGAACACGTGGTTCTGGGAGCTTCACTTTCAGTGGAATTGAACTGGACACAACAGCTGCATTGAGGCCCTGTAAGAAGGCACTGTATTTCAACCAATGTCCTGAAGGATCAAAGAGATGATGTAACAGGCCACATGAAGATCAGGAGGGGGCAAGGACAGATCTGTCTGGCTAAGTTGCCATTACTGTGGGGAAAAAATCTCCTGAATATTGTGCCAAACAGGGACCAGTTTTGTCATGGAGTCTTAGGGCAGTGGCTGACACTTATTTTGTGGTGTGTATTCTTTTTTTTTTTTCCTCTAAGAGGGCAGAGCTGCTGGGAGAGCAGAAGGGAGTGTTGGCCCTTTCAGTTGAAGTCTCTGCACTTTATGTTGGAAAAAAATGTGAATATGTGCAGGGGGAGAGACCATATAATGTTTTGATAGTTTGGGTTTTTTTTGGGGGGGAGGGAGTGAAGTTGTTTTTTTTTTCCTCCAATTAAAATTCTTTGTTTCCATTGTGCCTCTTTCTGCTTTGTGCTGCCATTGGTGTAGCCTGACATCCTTCTCTCCCTGTTCTTCATTGTCTTGTTATTCTAGCTACAGCTTCTCTGAAAGACCTGTCTCTGTGGCCAGATGTATGCAGAGCCCTGCAGTGTCTGATGCACGGACTCAGATGTGAACGACCCAAATCATTTGTTACAAGTTCTCACATCCCTTTTATATCTTCACAAGTTTTCTATTTCTAGCTTTCCCATCCTCTTTGGCATCTGCCAGTTTCTCCTTGTGATTCTTCTCCTAGTTCTTGTCTGCTTATTGATGTGATTGTTTACTGCCAGCTGTCATGGGAGAACAGAAAAGGTGGTGACTTCCCTCCTTCTGCTGCAGAGAATTCACTGCCCATTTCATAGTCTTACTGTATTCACTGGCTTGCTTTCACATCATTTGTCTCTTTCCCTCTTGTGAGAGACATTTGTAAACTTGTGGGTGGCAAGATGAAGAAGTATTGTCCATTCTTACAAACAAGAAATGCTATGACTGAATGCTTATGCTGTATGAATTGCTTGCTTTGCAGAGAATTGGAGGAGAAAAGGGAGAGAGATGAACTTCCCAACCACTGTTAAGTAGCCTCGCCTTGCCTTTAAATAGATTAGAGCTATTGCTTAAGGATGCAACATGCTTTCTTCCTCAGCAGCATCTGCTTCGTATCCAGAGTCACTACTGTGGCAATTAGCTAGATATAAATTATGTGGAGGAACAGCTGAAGAAGATCAAGTCAGTGAAATGGTTTTCCTGAGGGGCTCAATGACAGCAGGATTAACGCCTGTCTAAAGGGTTCCCAGTGAGATTACTGGCTCCTCTCGCTGTAGTCTCTTATCAGGCATCATTAAAACACTGCTCAGTTTGTCAGAGCAGGGAAGTATTTCTCTTGGTGCTGCTGTGTGCCCACAGCCACTGGGAACTTATGGGACTGGCTGGGAAAGGACTTTTCACAGGACTTTGAACTAAGGAGAAATAAAAACGTTGCAGGACTGTTATCACAGCAAAGACAGAATCAAAGTAGTGATTCTTTGCTGAAGAGCCTCCCTCTGGATGGGGCTTTCCAGAAATCCTGCTCCAGGGCTTTAACTACAAACACGTATGGGTAAAAAGGAAAGGTGTGGCTGGCCTCAAATTCTATGATGGCTGCCTGGAGGCCAAGTTGTCACTCGGATGGTGACAACTGTTTAAACACCTCTCGCTGCAGGATAGCTAGTCTTTGCAGAGCAGTGGGGAACAAGGTGTGCTGGAGAAGGTAGAAACAGCATCTTTATCATCAAGAGCTCATCTCTTTTGGGAGGAAGAAACAAATTCAGAAGTTTGTAAGAGGGTAGAAGCTGTGCTGTAGAGCAAGGTATTTCTACAAATCTCCCAATAGAAAAAGCATCATCTGTGATTTGTTTCACTGCCTGTATTCTGCTAAATTGAAAGTTCCTGCTATGCATTTGCTCTGTTATCATCCTCTGCTTGAATGCAGTGGAGCTGAGCAGGCTGCCCTGGCTTGAAGCATGCTGCTGAAACCAGATCATGGCTGAGAGGAGAGGGGGCAGCTGAGGTGCCTGGATGTGAGGAGACAGCTCAGGGCAGGAGTGCTGTGGGAGCCCATCCTTAGCAGCTGTGACAGCTCTGAGATGGTTAGCAACAGCATTACAGATGCTCTGACACTCGCCCGCCTTTTAATCAGCACTCTGTAACTTTCATCTCTGCCTGGCTGAGCACCTTCTCTCCTCCCATCCCTGTTGAGCTGACAGCGTTATCCGTAGCAGGTCTGCTGGGCTCCTCCTGGGGGCCGGAGCCATGTTCTGCATCTTTCAGAGATGTTGACTTCCTCAGAAGAGGAATGAGGAGGAGGTTTGCAGCGTTGTTCCTATCTGAACCCAGAGGAGCTCACAAGACTGACCCAGTGGAAATTGCTGCTGCTGCTGTCTGGCTGTCAGAGGACATGTCCTAAAGTGGCAAGATCATTTGGATGCTCTCTGCCACAAGATGCTGCAGTTGAAAGCTTCCTAGGTGAGTTGTGGTCTGCCAGAGATGGTGTCAAGCCTAGTCCCAAACCAGTGCTGGTGTCCTAGAATATCCTGGGAATCCCATGCAGCTCTAGGGGAAGCAAACACTGTCTGCTGGCTTGTTCTTCGTCCTGTGGCTGCACCATACCGTGCTGGCAGCAGCTCTTCTTGTCTGAGTGCCTGCTGGATGGAGATGGTAGAGGAGCAAAGGAGGGGCTGCAGGGCCCTTCCACTAAGCACAGGTAGACGGTGACAGGGTAGGAACACCATTAATATGTTATAGTGATTCTCCCAGCACACCCCTGAGTGGGGCTTTTTCCACGCCCCCCACTGCCTAGAGTGGGGGTTCAGGGCTGGCTTGTTCCTTCTCCTGTAGAACTGAACCTACCATGGCTCTTACTCTTAGCTTTCTTGGACCTGGGAGGCTTTCGCTTTGCTTCAGAGATGCTTCTCTGAAAGAGGATGTCTGCTGTAGCAATAGCAGACAACTTTCATAGGGAAAAGGGTGGGCACTCCCTAGGTTTCAGCCTGTGGAGTCTTGGAGACCTGGAAGGATGCTATCACTGTTCCATTTTCTGCTTGGACAACAACTGCCAATGCAAATATGTCAGTAGATGTGAGGTAGAACCGTATCTGGGAAGAAGATCTGTGAAGATGATCTGATGTCTGGGTTGAAGCAATGGACTGCTATGGAAAAAGGCATCCGCTATTTGGGAGAGTTAGCCATGGTGGAAATGTTATATGAGCCCACATTCATATCTAAGGATCCATACCAAGAGCATGATCCTGAGAAAGTCAGGTGTACATCAAGTACGCAGTGGAAACTCACAAGAACAGCACTGGAAAAGTACACCAGTACAATAGCAGGAATGTATGAGAGGGAGCAGAGAAGATCCCTATTATTTGAACTGATTATTACACTTCCTAACTTTGGACTGGGAGTCACAAGACTTCCCTTTTTTTCCCTTTGGGAAGGGCATGGAGGTGGTGCCTCTCATTTCAAGTCCTTGCACTCACCCAGCACGAAGCCTCACCACATGCAAGTACTCCTCCTGTCAGATAGCAGAAGCAAGAGTAGCCATCCAGGCACACGGTAGCTGGAAGGAATTTATTGAGGCTGAGCTGGATAGAGCCTGATGTGGCAACAGCGTGGTCCCACGCATGCTGGTGCTGCAGGGCAGGGGCAGTGGTGCTGGTTTGGCTCAGAGCAGGGTGTGACTAACAGGGGAGTTGCTTGCCTGCTGCTGACTCAGTGGCAGCTGCCCCTGGGGAATGGATTACAATGGGGAACTGGAAGAGACCCAGCACTGACCTCAGAGGCAAATCTATTGCCTGTTGGCAATAGAAAGGCAGGGAGAGGCAGAGGGTCTCCAGGTAACTGCTAGCAAAAAGGCTTTCACGGACAGAGGCATCAGTGTTTTGCCAGCCTTTAGAATTAGAGGAAGGAAAGAGAGACTTTGCTCTGCAAGCAGCAGCATGCAAGAATCTTCGTGCAAAAAAAAGAGAGAGGAAAAGTCCATCTCCATTACTTATTGTGTATGGGTAAATGTGGGCTGAGGAGACTACCTACAACTGCTCCCTGGTGCCTCGCCATCCTCTTCAGCCAATTTCATCTGTGACCTCAGTTGGTGACAGCTACAGTTCTGGCCCTGTCTGATCTCAATTAACTTCCCTCTGGCCACGCTGCAGTTCAAAACAGCACGATTCACACTTAAGTCAAGGAGTTATTCACTGAAAGGTAAAAATGTTAAGACTTCTGTTAGCTTTGTGTACGTCAAGGCCAGCCCCACACCAGCTAAGCAGCCTGGATTCTATAGAGGCAGCATTTGCCTAAGGTGGATTGATGTTTAAACCTCTGCTTTGCCAATCCATGCATTTAAATAACACCACCCTAAAGCGGCAGAAAATAGAGTTTGTATTTTCTCCTTTTAAATTGAAGAGATCTTAATAATAACATCTCTGCTTGTCCTGTGTAGCTGGTGTTGTCTTGCCTTTTGCCTTGCCCTGTTTGCATGAACAGCATCTCTAAGTGAGGGAGATATTGGACAGAAGAACGTCAAGACCCCCAGCAACAATTAAAAAATTCATTAAGCTACAATAGGCCAGTCATCACTGGGTAATTATTAAGCTGTAAGAATTGCTAATTGTCTTATTAGCATTGAACAATTATGCAAATAACAGAAAACATACCATAAAAGTAATAAAATTACCTCTTTTTTTTTTTTTTTAATCAATAATGAGATTTAAAAACTAAGGCAATGTTTGCAGATTTGCTCTCTCTGGAGTTTATTGGGGATGTCTTTGGAGAGGAGTGAGACCAGTAATGGCACTCTGCACAGGGTGAGTGGAACATCTTGAACCACATTACAGCCACAGTACCAGGCTGCGTCCCCTGCTCTGCACCCACATGGGCAGCCCAGCAGCAGCCTGGGGACACACAGGGGCCAAGGGCACGTGGTGGTCTCAGAGCTAGAGCAGGGCTGGATAAAAAGGCTGAATTTTGCATTCTCACAGGCTTCTTACAGCACGTCTGGTTTTGTGCAACCCGTTGTCCCCCAGATAAAATGTGGGGCTTCAGGTTTGGTCTGGGTGGAAGTAAGGCAGATGGTAGCCTTCCATACCAATCTCGGGCAAAAGTGGAAAGTCTTGGCCTTTAAAATTATCTTATTTCAAGGGTTTTCTCCCCAGCTGGAAACCTGAAGTAAGAGCCGGCCTCTCTTCCTGGTAAGGAACCAGATGGATTTCAGAGTTCAGCTCTAAGCAGAGTGCTGAAAACGCGGCTTTGTTTTCCAGGAGAACAAGTATAAAGCTTTGTTCGCCCACCATCGTGAAATGGAGGCTTCATTTTCTTGTGTCTGCAAGGAGCCTGAAAGAGGCAAAGGGCTTCTTTGCTAAGAGTGATTAATATTGTTAATCACTAACAAATATTATCATGTTTCCGGGCTTTAAATTCTGCCCTGCTGATAAAACACAGCATTTCAAAGCTGCCAAGCCGGGTCCTGCTCCAGGGCGGGTCCTGCTCCCATGGTGATGCCATGACAGATATGGTTCACCTCACACAATCTTAGGATCCCAAACACCTTTACTTTCACTTTCTGATAAAAGCAGTGAAGTTTGTGGCTCTTGGAGAATTGCATTTTGTCACGGCTGTGCGAGGGTCACAGATCACCACTGTCCATTTCAGCTTTCTCTGAAGAGGAGGGAAGGTCACCTTCTGACACCATCCCTGTTTGTCTGTGCACTGCTTTCAGTTCCCTGAACTTCACTGGTGCCCTACAAAGCAGTTGTTATCTCTCTCCATTTTTCCTTCTCACCTGGTGGGAAGGATGCAGCAGGTGGGTAGTTTTGGGGAGTTTCCTATCCTTACTGCTTGGCAGTGACTTTCTGAGATGGATTTCTTGCTTGTCCCTCGCCTTTCCGTGCTGGGGACAGGAAAGCCAACAGGCCAGCTTGCCAGTAATGGATAATAAGAGAGAGGCTTGGTGGTGGATTTTTTTTTTCAGTCAGGCATTGTGTTTCACCTGGGTGGCAGGACACACTTTGCCCTGATGCAGTGTTTTCGGTGTTTTGAGGATTTAAGATAATGGATATACCATTTACAGGTTTCTCAGTGGCATGTGTTGTGGAGAGATTTACCAAAGTGCCCTTCTCTGCAACTTCATGTTTCACTTTCATCTTCTTTCAGTGGAAATTCGTGCTCAGACTTGAATTTTTTAATAATTTCCTTCTCTTGCAGTACAGGTCAAGCTAGCCAGGCTCCACGGAGAGGCAGCATCATGCAGAAGCATTTCTGTGTTAGTAGCTGTGAAATTGTAGAAGCTTCCTTTCCTTTGGTTTGGGCCTCTCTGTCTCTGTGGAGTCAGCCTGGCTGCCTTCTGGGAAGAGAGAGCTGATGAGGCATGTTACTGATGAGACGTGTGCTTTTTCCTTCTTGTTTTGAATCCCTCAATTTAATGTAAGCCATTGGCAGGGGAATGTATGAGAGCTCTTGGCTACAGCACGTACTTCCTATTGTTGAGAGTGAACAGCCCTGTGTACAGCCTGCAGCAAAATTATGAAGTAGCTCAATTTGATCTACTGATTTCCCACAATAGTTAAAAGATGTGCTTTTTCAGCCTATGACGTGTGCTCTTATGAGAAGTGTTAGCTGAGGCCCCGTGCTGTCTGATATGAGGAATCAACCCTTTTCTTCTTCCTCGGGTCCTCAAAGTAACAAATGTTGGCTTGTTTTTCATTGGGCTTTAGGGTTGTTCTTGTCATATATTAAGCTCCTTCTTTACTAATGGTAAAACCCAGGATACTGCATATGGGAGCCAGGATGAATTTAAGGGCTGGTATCAGAGAGTGATTCCCACTAGTCTTAACGACTGTCGAAAAGCACTCAGCATTTCTCTGCTGTAGTTCAGTATCTAGGAAGAGAGCTGAAAAGGAGTGAGAGGGAAGGAAAAAATGTCTGAAAGTACAGAAGAATAAATCACTCCTTATCTGTGGCCTACTGTGCTCCAAAAGCGTCTGAACAAACCTTGCGAGGCATGGAGGCACGGTGCACAAAATGGGGATGAGGACATGTAAGCCACCTCCAAGGAAAAAACGTAAAAGGGAAGAATGCAATCCAGAGTAAATGTTTGTGAGCTTCATTCCGCAAGGAATGTCCTGTGAGAACAGCAGTTGTTGGTAATGGGTAAGCAGCTGTAAGGCCGTTCTGCTCCCGTCCTCCCCAGTTCCTCTCTCTAGTGGTTGTTAGTTTACCTGTTGGTACATTAAAGCCTCATCATAGCTATAAACTCCTGCAGAGCTCTTCTTAATCACCAACTAAGAACGCCGCACAAGTTGCTGATGTCTGTATTTTGAAAAGCCATTATTGGGGCAGTAATAATACTATGACTGCTTTCGCTAACTTGTTCAGCAATGTCATTTTAATCACCTTACCATAACCCGCTTCTTTTGGTATAGCAAGGGCTGTGTCCCCAGCCTTGCTCTCTTGGGATGCACAGCCTGAAGCCAATGACTAACAGATTCTTCTTTTGGTGTCTGCAAGCCTGGATGCCTTTCTGATAGGTTTGCCTCGGTCAAACACAGATGACCGGGCTCAGTACGGGGAGGAGTGAGGTGACATGTAGTGTCCTGTGACATACAGAAAATAGCAGCTGCTCTCATAGTCCAGCCTGGCTTTCCGCTCTGTGGGTCTGTGTCCCCTGCCACCCAGCCCCAGCTGCCCCTTCGCAAAGTGCAAGGTAATGAGAAGGCACTGACCACATCGACTCATTAAGCTGGGTTTGTTAGAAGACAGATTGTCATGTTAAACAAATATATTAAAAAAAAAAAACAAAAAAACAGATATCATTCGCTGTGCTGTGCCCCATCTGGGCCATTAAATCTGAAAGGGGCAACTACAGCTGTGTCAAAGCCAGGCTCAGAAGCTGATTTCCACCACTGATTGGCAACAACTCCATTTCCAAACATCAATTTTGTCTCCTCATTTCCCAGTGCTGCTCTATTTAGGTTGCAAGCACAGCAGGGGGATGCATACTGCTAAACAAAACAGTATTTGGGACTTTAAACAAGAGAAACCCCCCAAATGCATTTCCTGAACTCATCACCTCCTTTTTATTTCTCACAAGGCCCCTTCGCTAAGTGACCTGATGACAGAGGATAGGAAGGACCCATCTGCCCATCGTTAGCCAGCTTGCTTTTCATGAAGTTTCATCAATCTAATGAAAAGGTGCTTTGGAAACAAACCAGGACAGCTCAGCTTTCAGTGTTCCAGCACAGTAGTTTCCAACTTGTGAGAAAGCAAGCCTCTTTTTTTTTTTTTTTTTTTTTTTTTTTCCTGAGGGGGAAGAAAAAGAAACTATTTTGAGTGAACCTAGCTTTTGTTTGGATTGGTTCCTTGGCAGTCTGGTTAATTTTGAGTGCAGATGTTTGTCCCATCCTTCCCAGCATACACGCAGTACTCGAGAGCAGGCTTACTGTGCTGGATTTCCTACTTGCCTCACTGCTCTGTTATTGTTGCAGTTGTGTGGCAACATATGCTAAGGCCTTATTACAAGAGATTCCTATAAATGGCATAAAGGATTAATAATGTATTTATAACACAACTTTGTTTTAGTATAAAGTGATCTATAAATTTGTAATAAATGTTTTATAATGTTTTTGTAGCCTGTTATAAATGATAAATGGGAGACTATAGATGCCACATCAAATATTCATGCTGCATTGTGTGCGTTATTATGCCGTTACTGTTCAGGAAACCATTAATAATAAAGTGAATGGAGATGTAAAAGTTGCTGACATGCCCAGCAAGCCATTTATAATGAAATGTATAATCCTTACCATAAAGTAAATACATTGGCCAGTGATTGTTGATGAAATGGAAACACACTGAATTATTTGTAAGGTATTTATATATTAATGTATATTATCCATATCATGTCATAGAAATACCATTAATATATTATATTATATGTATTATTAATTATTTTTACCCGATTTATAGGCAGCTTCTAAAGCGTCACCTCGTCTCTTCCGCAGCCACGTGTGAGTCTATCTGGTGAGTTATTACTTGGATGTGGGTGATGGCATAAATTCACCGTGGTGGTTCTTTCCCCAGCTGTGCCACCTGGGCAGCATCACCAAGCTGCCCCACTCCTGCCTCTCCACAGCCTCAATTCAGCCACGCTGAGGTCAGCACAGGCTTTCCTCGCGCTGTCTTTTGGTCTCTCAAGGAATGCTCTGAGCCGGGAGGGATGCGAACCCTTCGGTCCCACCGAGCTCCATCAGGGCTCACACCGGTCCCCTCAGCTGGGCTGTGCGCAGGGACGGGGCGCTGCTCTGCGCACCCTGTGCCACGGCCTCACCGCTCTCAGCGTAACAAACGTTTTCCTCGTATCTCGCTACACCTGCCCTCTTTAGTTCCTATGGCCGGGGTGTTGCCGGGCTCGGCAGAGGCAGCCGCAGCGCCCGCGGTGTCCGCGCACTGATTTCACACTGCAGCGCGGATCCCGGCTCCTCGCGCCCATCGGGCCGCGTTCTCCACACACAGCGCCCGACGGACATCAGCGCCCCGTGCGTGGCCGAGCCGCCCCGTCCGTCTGCCCCGCACGGCGGCTGAGGCGGGCCCGGCTGAGGGCGGCCGCCTGGAACCGCCGCCTCCCGCCCCTTTCCCCGCCTCCTCCTCCTTCTCCTCCCTCCGTCCGCCACTCGCCCGCGGCTCCCGCAGGCGGCACGGCCCGGCTCCGCGCCATGGCTGCCATCCAGAACCTGCAGCTGTGGTGCAAGCAGCAGTGCGAGGGCTACCGCGATGTCAGCATCACCAACATGACCACGTCGTTCCGCGACGGGCTGGCCTTCTGCGCCATCCTGCACCGCCACCGCCCCGACCTCATGTGAGTACCGGCACCGCAGGGCGCAGCCCGTCCCGTCCGTCCGTCCCGTCCATCCCATTCCTTCAGCCGCTCCTCGCTCCGTTAGCACCGATTCTGAGAGTCTGCGAGCAGCGAGCCGCTTTCCCTCCTTCCCTCCTCCTGCAGGGAGCTGCGGCTGTACGATAAACCTTTTAAAAACGTCCTTTCCGTCGCACAGAGTCTTCACGCACCGCTTTGGGGTTTCGTTCTTCGCTGTCTGTTTGCTGAGTCCTGGCTAAGCGGGCACGCGGCCGGGCGCTGCGTCCTCCCGTTTTCCCAGCCGCGGTTCTGGCCGTGGGAGGCGAAGCGCTGCCAGCCTTTGCTGCTTCCTTTGCTGTCGTCTGGTGGGTTTTGACCTCCCCCCCTCTGCCCCAAATGTAACGTCTGGGTATGAGAATTGTTAAAGGAAATTGGAAAATGACTAGGAAGCATCCTAGTTTTTGTCGTCTTTTTGTTTTTGTCTCATTGCGCTTTAGGGTGGGGGATTGAGGAGGGAGCAGGCAACAGCAGCACAGCCCAGGTGTGTTGGTTTAAGCATTAGGTCATTCCCAGCGAGACGTGGCTGACTGGGGTGTGTGTTCTGTACTGGAGTTTTCCAGTTGTTTCTTGAATTCCGCCTTCCCTTGGTCTCCCAGTGCAGCATGACACCTCCTTATGTGTAGTGATCTTTTCTAGGTGTCTCACTGCTGATGGAAGCATGAGGAGAAGCTGCTGTTTGGCACTCACTCCTCTCTATAGCTTTGAAACTTGGAAGAGGCTGCAGGAACTTCTGCATGCCCACTCTGCCTTTCCTTCCCTGCCCATGCTTGGGCTGTCACCATGGTGTTGCTGTGTGTGGCTTCCTGATGTGCTGTCACATCCACGTGGCTCCAGATATTTCCCTTCCTTCCATTCATTCGCAGTCCCAAAGGTATGAAATATCAGAGCAGAAAGGCTGATGTGGGAGGTGCTCACGGAAGGCCTGGGGCTGCTTCCTGGGCAGCTCTGCTGCCAGCCCATGCAGAATGTGGGTGTGAGCAGGGCTCAGCAGCTTGGGAACTGGGATCATCAAGCTGACCCTCTTTAGTGGGTTGTTACAGTCCTACAAGTGTGCGCTGAGGGTTGTAGGTAGACATACCTAAAGTAAACGTTTCTGTGCTGGAGAGGGGAAAGGATCCCTGCAGCATCTCTGATCCTGCTGAACTCCTCTCACGCTGGAAATCCTGAAGGACTTTGCAGAAGCCCTTTTTAACTTGGGCCAGCTCAGTAAGGCTGCCTGGGGGTGAAAGTAAGAGAAGCTTTCGGTATGACTTCCCTCCTCATTGTCAGTGGTGTTTGTAGGAAATCAGCAGGTATACCCTTGGCTGGACAAAGTCCTGTTGAAAGTAAATTATACTTTCAAATAGTCATCATTTCAGGCCGTCACGTGTACCTCAGCTCCCAGGGTATTTGTGCAGCTTCCTTGGGAATCTATAAAAGCCCTTTTGGCAGTTTGGCAGCTGGGTGTACACGTGGCTGTGATTTTTGCTTCCTGGGGGCTCAAAGTGGTTTGTCCTGAGCTCCTCCTTGCTCCTAGAAAAGCTGAGGATTAAATGCATCATACTGAAAACAAAACCAGAATTGAGTAACTGGTGTTTGGAGAGGCAGTGTTTGCTGCAGCTCTTGTATATAAATTGCTTGCAGGACATGATGCGGTCATGGCAGCAGAGTTTTGTAACAGCGTGTTTTCCATCTTGGTTTACATTCTTGGGCTGAGGAGTGCACGATATGGAGAGGTGATTTCTCCTTGAAAGAGCCTGAGAAATTCACAGGAAAACTTGAAGCAATTACAAAGTCTGGTAATAATCATGTGCTTCTCCTGTGGGTTCCATGGGTCAGAGGGCAGGTTGGTGCAGGGCTCTTCCCTGTTCTTGTTTTCTTGCCAGGAAACATACGGACAATGTGATAACTCCTCTCAGACTTAGCCAGTTCTGTATGTTATCAGTGAGCAGGGCAGGCTATGTAAAATTAGAAACCCATTTCCAATTCACTTCCCATTCACCCAGGGATGCGCGGACAGACTGAGCTCTGGGGGAGCGGAGGCACACACTGAATCACCATGGAAATCTGCTTCTCTTTCATCCCAGATGAAGTGTGCGTGGTACCCTGCCATGGGTGTGAGCCCATTTTCTGGGAATGGTGGCAGAGCACTGAAGTGCCTCTGGTCAGAGGTCATGCAGTCTCACAGCAGTGTGCCCTGCTCTGCAGCTGCTAGGTGTGATGGCACTGGCTGAGCCAGCTCCGGCTGGAGGTTTTTCTGCTCCCCATCTGAAAAATGAGTTAAAAGCAGCAGGGGAGCCGCCCACACTCATCTGTTATCGATGCCAGATGTCGAGTAAAGGTTTTGATTAAGCTCCTTCTCTTCATCCTGGATCCTGCTTGCTCCCAGAGTGCTGGCAGTGTTTAGCTCAGCGTTCTGGGAATGGGATGGTTGTGAAATCCCCCTTGACAGCTGTACGCTTGGGCATGCATGTTTGGTGGCCAGAACAGAGCAGCTGTGTGCACCCGTTCTTCCAGCAGCATTTTCTGGGTTGCTGTCAGCTCAGCCAGGCAGGATGAAGCTGTGAGCTGCCAGTATGGCCAGGGAGTTGATAGCCTCTGGACTTTCCCTTCTCAGTCTGCTCCAAGGTGAAGGCTCTTAGTGAGTGCAGCATCAACACAAAGGAAGCACACGTGCTTGCAGAGGTCTGTGGCATGCTTTGTGAGCACTGGGTCTGCACAGCTGGAGCAGTGGGTGGTCGCAGAGATTTTTGGGTGCAGGAAATGCTTGGCCACTTTTTGCTAAGAGATGGACTTTCTAGAGAGCTAAAAACTTAACTTCCATTCCTTTGCTGGTGAACTCCACTCTGATTTGTTTCCAGCACTGGAGGCACTCTCCTGGGTCAGGTTTATGTTTCTCACCTCTTCCAATTAATTCAGTTGCCTGTGTTTCCTCAGCGGAGAACTCCTACTTCTCCATTTCTATTAGCTTTGCTTTCTTAGAATTACATTGGTTTGGAGAGCTTTGATATTCCAGGGTAGGGGGTGCACCAGCAAGATCAACTTCCAGAAGAAATACTGCATGCAAACTACTCACCCAAATAGCCAGGGAAGTAGAGAAGCTGTAAGGGCACAAAGTTCTTGAATTGACCAAGGGATCTGGTTGTTTGCACTCTCCTTGGGGAGCAGGAGGGGATTTCAAATGTTCACCATCAGAGAGTCAGGTTTTTAGGTCCCTGTTCTGTTCCACACAAGTGGGAGGCTGAACAAACAATCCTACTGCAAACAGCATTCAGCAAGGTGTGAGGGCCACAGACTGGCAATAAATAGGTCAGTGCTGTCACTGAGCTGGCACGGATCTCCTTCAGGCCTGTCCCACATCTGCATTTTGATGTGCTGATGCAGAGCAGAGCCACGACCTGTTGTGGCATTGTGTTTCCAGCCCTTAGGTGTGTGCTCTACTCCCAGTCCTGCCGTCCTCTCCTTTTTGGTGCTGTGTTACACCTCTGCATGGCTGAGCAAGCTGCAGCTCCTTGCTGCCTTGCAGGTGTTTTCCTGTGCTCAGGATGTTCATGCTGTAGAGGCTTCATTGGCAGCGGAACCGGCAGTGAGACAGAGAGCTCCAATACTTCCTTTAGCTGGCTCTTAAAAAAGCTGATTTTCTTGCCTGACACAAAACAGAGTGATTGTATCTATTGTTTCCATGAAACTTTTTGTCTTGCAGTTATTTTCATCCGTTATCGCAGGCAAGGGAAGTCTTGTGGCAGGATCACTGCTTGGTGAAAAGCCTCTGCGAGTCCCTTTGCATTTGCACAGGATAAGAGTATGTGATTTAAAGCTGGGATGTGCCTTGTCTTCATGTGCTTCTTGGGGGAGTCTGACCCCTGGGTCTGCTCTGCTGCTTCCTGTTTGTTCTCTTTTTATCCAGCATAGCAGCCCCCGATGTGGGAAGCAGGGGAGGTGTCCTGGGCTGTGCTTGAGATTTGTAGGTGCTGCCTTTATAATGTAATGCTCCACTTTTTATATGAAGTAGATAAAGCATCTGGCTCGGTCCTTGCTGTTACAAGTAGTGGAAAAAGTTCCCCTGCTGCACTGCGGATCATGTGTTTGCCTCATGAATAGATTGCTGTGAGCCGGCTCTGCCCTGGCTTTAGCACTGCTACCCACACTCTTCTGGAGGTGAGGCCAGCAGGGGTGAAACAGCATCAGTTACAGAAGGACTGCATACAAACCTGCAAAGTTGGTGGTGTAGCACTTGTTTGTCAGTGAGAGTTTCCTTGCTGATAAAAGCCTTGCACTCGGCTTTGTGCCAACAAGTACAAGGATTGTGAAGCAAAACTGGATTATTGGAAAGGAGCTGACCTTGTGCACTGCCTGGGCAGGAGGAAGCAGCGTTGGAAGCAGAAGTCAGTACGTAGCCTCAGGTTAGCAGTCATGATAAGTTTAAAACAAGTTGATGGTGAACGTTTCCTAAGAAAGGGACACGCTTTGCTGTGAGTGAGAAAGCATGCTGTGTGGGCTCTGCTCCCAGGGCACCCCATGCTCCTTCCAGTTCCCTGTTTTCAAGTTCCAGACATAGCCTGGTGGCACCTGCATGGGACCAGAGAGCACGTGTTGGGGGGGAGCAAGTGGTGGAGACAGGAAAAGGGAGGTGGTGTCCAGAGCCAGTGAAAGAGGAGGATTGTTGACTTTGGCTTGTAACTGCAGACAGTAATTCTCTCTTCCTTTTTGGTTATTGGTTGTGATTACAAATCAAAGGTGACAGACCCAGGGAGAGGAGAACTAGATTTTTACAAGCAGCTTTGCTGTAACCAATTGCAGGACTGCGTTGGGGGCAAAGGTATTTTTCATGCAGATGCTTGGTACTGGAGGAGGAAAGGATTTGAAGCCAGAACTTGTGTAGTGGTGGAACCAGCAGCATCTGAGATCAGAGGACATGAGTGCATTGGAGGAGTGTGAGATGCACGCAGCATTGGAGCTACCCAGCCCTTCTCCAGTGTGTGAGATCAACCCCTGGGAAGACAAACTGAAGGCAGTTTGGATGTGTCTGTTTTTGGAAAGTATTTCTAGGGAAATAGTGTTGCAAGTCTGTCTGGCAGCCATAGTTTATCCTCTCTCTCTTGGGGTGAGAAAGAAGCAAAGCTTTTTGTGGGGAGAGGGGGGAGTGGAGGGGGGGAGAAAGAAAAAAACAAATCAAAAGCACGAGTTAGAATTTGCTACTGGCTGTTTCAGCAACCTCCCTGAATCTGCAGGGCATCGGCACGTCCTGTCTGCAGGAGGCTGCGGAAATCAGCCCTGCAAGGGTAGCTGTGCCAAAAATGTGTTGTGCTGCCCACGGGCAGATGGCTGTGCCTGCTGGGTCTCCTGCCCACCCCTGCCCCAGGAGGTGCAGCAGATCTGTGGCCGTCTGCAGGCTCAGATGGGGATCTGCCCCACTGCTCCCTCTGCTGCGTCTCTGGAAAGGAAGAGTGGGAGAAGGTGCTCTGTCCCCCACGTGAGTGGAGGCTCAGAGAGGTTTGAGAAGCTGGAAGTGAAGCAGCTTGTTCTGTCACCACCTGAAATTTTTCTTTCTGTGTTTCAGAGACTTCAATTCCCTCAGTAAAGAAAATGTGTACGAGAACAACAAGTTGGTAAGTGGCTTTTAATGCTTTACTTTTGGTAGAAATTGACATTCTCATACCCTAACCTGACCAGACCTCAGTAGTGAGAATAACAAAGGAAGGGGAGGTAGTTTGATAACTGAGAATTTAGGGAAATGGTATTGAAAGAATTGCTGTTGACAAGGAGAAGGAGTAGACAGCTGGCCCAGGCAGTGAGCTTGGTTTCTTGTATCCCTCTGCCTGGCTGGAGTTGGCTGCAGATGGTAGAGGTCAGAATGTAGATGTGGACATGTTGTGTAAATGATGAGAGATAGAGCAGGAGATGGTGCAAGAAGGGAAGGTAAGGGGTTCCCCCACTTCTTGCTTCTAGTGCAGGAAATTGCTTCTGCAAAGTGTAGAAGTTCTAACTTCTCGTCTTCCCACATCACTCCAGGATGGGTTTTCAGTTTCTCTTGTTCTCTTCACAAAGAAAGCTGGACAGGCCAACCCACTCCTGCACTGAACTTGAACACAGGCTTTGTGCTCCACAAAAGGATTTTTTCTCTCTTTCCCTCTCTCTCGCAAGGATAGAAACAGCAGATTAAAACACTTCTCTTCCCTTGGCATCGCTCCACACAGCTTCGTGGCTGCTTGGCCAGAGCCCGGGCAGTAAAGGAACTGCCTGCAGCTTCCTCCTGTCTGGACTGGAGCAATGATACCTTCTGACACAGTGGGCTGCCTGAGGTGGTCTTTGATTCCAGGAGAGCTAAAAGCAGTGATCCTGTGTGCATTGTGCTCCTCCAGGCACTCCTTTGCTTCAGCTTCCTTTCAGCCCTGGTCAGGTTCAGCAGTTGTGTTCAGACTCTGGGGTTCAGTCCTGCACATTTTTCTCCTCTAGGTGAGGTGCAGACTGCTTTTGCCATTGTTTTTTTGATATTTGGGAGGCATGAGGGCCTCTTTGTCCTGGACTGAGTGCTGTGAGCCCCGAGTGCTGCTCCTTCCCCACGCCTGTCTGGTGGTGTCTGTTCTGCTGGTGACTTTGTTTTTCTCTGGGAAATGAGCTGTACCACCGACCTCCACTGCTTTTCCTAATGAAAAGCTCCTTTGTGCCTCTCATAAAAAACAGTTGCTAAATTCTTAAGTCAGACTATGTTTCTTTCCCTTTCTTTCCTCCATTCCTTGCTTTGTGTCCTTTATTTTGCCTTCTCTCCCTTATTCTGCTGGAGGATGGCTTGTTTGTGTTACCCTTTCACTGCTGGACTCTGCTGTCCTGGCACCTATGTGAGATTTCTCCTCCAGCTCTGCACAGCACTGGGTTCCTGGGCTGGTCTCCCTGGGATGTGAGCAGTCTGATTTCTCCCAGCACTTTTTCTCTGCTGTTGTTCAGACCTCCCTTCGTGCCACACACTGTTCAGTATCTTTTTTTCAAGGGCCCTATTACTCAACAAAAAAATATCTTGTCCAGGCTGCAACTTGTCTTATGAGGTCATTTTGCCAAGAAAGAATGTGTCACTCCTCAAGTGCCAAAAAAAAAAAAAAAAGAAAAAAAGGAAGAAAAAGAAAAAAAGAAGGAAATTACTGTTGGTGGCTTTTTTCTCATGCATAAATGTGAGAAAGGTTTCTAGAGACTTGACATCCAGTTTCTTTAGTGCTAATGGATGATGGCATGGTACGGTGCGTACAGCAGAGGAAAGCTGTCTGACCTGCTCAGATGGCCTCAAGTATTATTTTGCCTCCTCCATGGCCTTTGTGAAATGGAAGCAGTGGTGCTTGCCTCCTATGTATGACCTTGGAGCTGCACTGGTGAAAGATGTTGTTGCTTCTTTAGAGGTCAGCCTGGTGCAAGAGGTAAAGCGAAGCATCTGGGCTGCGCTGGGTGGCAGGGATGTTTGATCTCCAGGCAAGAGCAGTTCTCAGGAACAGGAAAACCCCACTGGTCAGAGCTGTTGGGCAGCCTACGTTTGTAGGAACGTAGTACGTAGGAAGTGTTCCACGGAATGGATTAAGTACCAGGTTACAAGACAAGCAAGTGCCAGGCTGGGCTGGCAGCCGGAATGACACAGCCGGAGGTGACTGGCTGAAAGCGTGCTTAATGTCAGCCTAGTTACATTTTTACTGGGACACCCAATGGAAAAAAACGGTAATTATCTTGCTAAATAATAGTGGCTGTTTGTTTCTTCTAGGCGGGAGTTGTTGGCGTGTGCATCAACTCTGTTGTGTGTCCCTGCCAGAGGTCAGATGTGGAGGGGTTTAATGTGTTCAAGTCTTGCTTTAACTGTTTCACTGTGGGTTTCAGTGGTCGCCTTTGTGCATCTGCTCCTGAAGGTGCTGTTTCCCTTTGCTCTGTTGGCATTTCCAAAGGAGTGCTCCGAAGGGGGAGGGAAAGGATTTTCTCTCATTAGTCAGGTAGGAAGAGGGCTGGAGAAGGTCTCTAACAAAAGCCCTATGGTGAATTAGGCAAAGGCACCATTGCTTTAGGGATGCTGCTTTGTTTGTTTGTGTGTCCTCTAGAAAAGGCTCTCCTTCAGTGGCAAAACAAAATAGCTTTTCTGTCCTTTGTCTGACTTTGATCCTGCAGTTTTAGACCACAAAGAGGAGTATTTGCCCCCAGTACGTGCTGTGTCAGCATGGAAATGGTTAAGCTGAGAGAGAGCTAGGTATCGGGAATTCTTCTTCCTTCTTCTCTTCTCACTCTCTAATCTGGGAGAGATGGTTTCCTTCCCAAAAACAAATCCCCCTACTTTCAAATGGGGGAAAAACATGTGCTAGCAGGAAGCGTTAACATTTGCGCAGCGCTCTGAGATAGAAAGCTGCCTGCAAACACCTACCAGCTCACCGTTAATTGGAGAGCACCCCAGGTTGGGCTGGAAGCCTGGCTGCACGCCTGCCAGCCCGGACTGACACGGCCCCTCCTGCCAGGCCTCGCTCACTGCAGCTGTGCGCATCCAGACAGAAGCAGGCTGGAGGAAGAGCAGGGGAAGCCCAGGTGAGTTCCTGTGCAATGAGCTACGGCCAGCTTGCCAGGCCAGATTTTTGGCTCCCTGCCTGAATTTCTCAACGCGGTGGCTGGAAGCCACGACTCTGTTGGTTCCTGTAACGGCCGTACGATGTAGGAGTTAAACTGGTGCAGCTGTTCCCCAGTAGAGTTATTATTTGAATGAGACTGAATGCCGCGCAGTTTCTCTCGATGCAGAGCAGCTCTGCTGCCTGGGTTGGACAAGAACCCCCCACTTCTTTGTTTTCTTCCTTCCCTAGGCATTTCAAGTGGCATCAGAGCAGCTGGGGATCCCAGCCTTGCTGGATGCAGAGGATATGGTTGCTCTGAGGGTACCAGACAGGCTGAGCATCATTACCTACGTTTCCCAGTATTATAACTACTTCCATGGACGTTCTCCTAGTAAGTACCATACACCACGTAGAGGTGGGCAGGACTGGGGATTAATTTTGTGCTTTTCGTTGCCTCTTAACAAACGTAGAAAGGCAAAACAGACCGCTCAGAAGTATTTTGGTACCAGAACTGTTTCATTAGGGGGATCTGACCTCTTTACTGGTTGGAGTAGCACAGTGCTTTTGGAAGGGCACAGAGCTGTGCTTCATCTTCAAAACTTGTGCTTTAAAATTTAAAATATGATCCAAAGTTTCTTATGGTACAGCCAGATAAGAGCACAGACAGTTCAACTCCATGATCGACACCACAGCTTTCCTTTCTTGAGCAGCTCCATCACTGCTCTAGTCCTTGCCACACTGGAAGGAACATGGAGTCTAACAATGCTGAGCCTGCCTGGAGTCTCTGCCAACGAAACAGCATCCACAGTGGAGACTGTACAGCAGAGCAGACTGGTATAGGAGGCAGAAAAAAATGATTCCCTCAACTGGTGTAATTGCAGTAGCAATACTTTCAAGCATAAAACAGGCCACGGAGCTGCCAAGACATTGTACCCATGTACTGGAGAGTTTATCTGGGCTCACAGGAGTGCTGTTGTAGGCTTGGTTTATATTTGGCTTTAAGTGTGAGCTTGATATAAGAACATGAATGACTTAAGTGGTTAAGGTGAATCTAGATGGAGGAGAGAAATACGAAAACATCTTACATCTTAGAAAGAAAGCATAATTCACTCTTGAGAGCTGTCTTTTGTATGTAAGCTCTTCTCCCTTCTCCATGTTTTCATACAATTAAGCAGGCTTTCTCTTTCCCACCACAACCTCTTCCCTTCCCCCCTTCATTTTTTTATTTCATGTTTTGAAATCACGCTGAAACAAATTCCATCGTGTTTGTGCCAAGTTGTGGGAATCTGGGTCAGTTTGGGGTCTTTACTCCCTCCCTCCCAGCATCTTGCCTACCACGTTGTCAAGCACAGCACATTTTTATACTCTCTAGTGTCTAACAAAATGCTCTGATTGCATTCCTGTTGCTGGGGTGAATGTGTGTGTCTGAAAATGAGCCCAGGCAGGAATGTGCCCTCTGACACTGAGCGGGCTCCTAATACTATAGCTTTGCCCTCCGGATGGGTTCAGGCAGGACCATGAAATAAGCAAGATGCAGGCCAGAAAGGGTGAGCAGCCAATATTTTATTGAAGTCAGACATTGATAGAAGAGTTGAGCTGAAGCCACCCATCTTTGTGCCAGGCTTTGGGAGCTCAGTATATGTGGAACAAGCAGGCAGTGGGACCACAAACTAAGGCTAACATGTTTACTGGTTCTGGTGTCACCAGTCCGATTTGGCTCTGTGTTAGAAGAGCCCTGGGTTTTGATTTGGATAGCTGAGAGAAGTCTGCTGGGAACTGGGCTTCCTGTCTGCTCCCTACAGACTGCACAGACTCCCCTTGTATTCACTGGGAAGGGTATAATCTGTTTTCAGATAGGTGGTCATTTGGTTGCTCTTAAAGCAGAGCTATGGCTCAGATAACTGCTGAGTTCCCACAAGGGATGCAGTGACATTCAGAATGGGAAGTGGCACAAAAATAACATCTCAGTGAGACAAATGAGGAGTCTTGTCAGTCAGAGCTGTGCACGAAACCTTATTTCCCTGGGAAGTCTACCTTCATTTCCCAGAGCATGGGGAATTCATGCTGGGCAGACGGCTGAAGTGTAATGGTGATTCTCTTTTCTCAGCTTGTTGTGAATTTAGAGGGATTGTCTTTAATCTGCAGTGAAGAAAGAATTGGGCATTTGCAGGCTTTTTGTGGCAAGTCATGTTGGTTTCTGCATCAGCATGGCCATGACACATCCAAGTGTCTGTTGTTGCAGAATTAGCCATATTTAGAGGTCAGACTTCTTTGACGAGTCTGTCTGTTCAGTGAGTGCCCCAGCTGGGACATGGGCTGCACACCCACAGCAGCGAGGGGTGAGGATGTGTGGGAAGTCTGGAGTGCAGCAACGTGAGTGAAATAAAACCCTTCGTACTTTGCTGCTTTAGTTGTGATGTGTAAAAGCAGGGCCCACTTTGGTGGTGATTAAATGCAACCAAACTGTGAGCCAGGTACAAACATGGGAACAAACAGGTCTTGTTCACACTGTCAAAGGACAGCGTTTTATATTTTCTATGGAATTTCTCTCAGAAGGAAAAAAAGTAGCTGTTTAATCTGCCAAATTATTCCTGCATATGTTGATAAAGCTCACTTTTTGCCTCTTGTCTCTTGTTCCACTGCAAACTGCTTAAGAAGAAAACCTGTGTCTCCTTGTATGGCATTTGCAGGTTATCCATCAGGCACTTCTGGCTCTTCTGTTGTAGATAACTCCTAAGTTC
The DNA here is from genome assembly GCF_987193195.1 of Phasianus colchicus. Classification (NCBI taxonomy): domain Eukaryota; kingdom Metazoa; phylum Chordata; class Aves; order Galliformes; family Phasianidae; genus Phasianus; species Phasianus colchicus. The sequence continues at coordinate 13,952,454 of NC_143451.1, forward strand.
ATAGGTTTTCTTTACGTTCCTTTTAAATCTTCCCTCTTTCCTTTCTTCCAGTTGGAGGTATGGCTGGAATCAAGCGTTCTTCCTCTGAACTTCAGGAACAGCCTGCTGGGAAGAAAGCTGTTCCAGAGCCTCCTAAGCCAGTGTCTCCAAAACTGCCTTCTGCACACCCACCAGCCAAAGCTAAGCCAAAAGAAGCTTCCCCAGTCACCACAGTAAGATTTTGCGTTATTCCTTCTGTCTTTAATCAATGAACTTGGGAGTATTATGCTATTTCAAGGCAGCTAGTCGTCAGTACTCCGTCTCTAACTTTCTGCTCCTCTAACTCTGACTCTAACTCCTGTGCATGGAGGATTTAATCCGGAGGTCTGGATACTGCACATATTCAGGTGGGAGTCACTGGGAAGACATCAGCGAGCTGTGAATCATCTGGTGGTGAATAAGAGATGGGTATCTTAGGACATGGCTGTGTTGTTTCCAGCCAGTAGACCATGGGGATGGGGATTTCTAACAGAAGTTGTGGGTGTTTTTGTTTTTTGTTTTTTGTTTTTCTAGAAAACACTGATTAATTTCTTAGAAATAGTTTCAAAGCAAAATAGGAATGAAATCAGAGTGGAAGAAAGGAAGTTTCTCTCCTACTAGAGTAAAGACATTTTCCAGCCATTTAGATTCAGAGACCTTTGAACTTCAGTTTCCTGCATGCAAACTAACACCCTGGTTCCGCATTGTATAAAATAGGGGTTAGCCAGAGCAAGGATTTTGCTTTTATCCCTTCTCTGTCCCAGCAACTGGCTGTGGTCAGACACTTGATTGTGTGGGAGATTCTTGGGTGTATGAGCGCTGCCTGCTCATGACTGCTGCTTCCTACAGAAGGGTGTCCTGACAGAGAGTGGGAATATCCGTAGCAGCTGCTGTGGTATCTGTGGGAACCATGTCCACCTGGTACAGCGTCACTTGGTTGATGGGAAGCTCTATCACAGGAATTGCTTCAGGTATGGCTCTTCAAAGTAGGGGTGCAGGCCTGTGGGTTTCTCTGGGGCAATCCTGTTCCTTTGGGGTTGGAGGGAGAGATGTGAGGCATGAAAAACATTTCCGTCAGAGTGGAGGCAGCCTGGGCCTTCTCTTGACCTGTGCATAAGGGAATTCTTTGCACAATTTGTTTTTCAGCCACACCTTTCCTGCTTCAGGTCATTTGTAATTGGCAGCTCCTGTTTTGGTGCCTTATGAACATGCATACAGGAGCCTGCTCACTGCCAGTGTGGTGACTTTGCCCTCTCTGTGCTGGCAGTGAAATTGTGCCTGCACTCTCAGCTGTATCAATGACCTTCCCATCCTCTGAAGGATGTGTTCTGAGACTTTCTTACCCACAGGTGCAGGGAGTGTTGGAATGTGCTTCTTCCTGGAAGCTACAAAGCTGGGCCTGAGCCCGGTACATTCATCTGCACCAGCCACCAGCAGCCAGACAATGTCCAGATCTCTGGGCTCAGCAGCACCCGGAACAAACCTGAGAGCACCCCAGCCCCTACTAGTGCCAGAGCATTCCAGAAAGCAGCAGAACCCAAGAAACAGGAGCAGGTGTTGAAGAAACCGAGCCAGGAAGGCCTTGCTAATTCAACCAAGCCATCTGTTTCATCTTCTGGAAGCTCTGGCTTCAGAAGTCTAAATACTCCATGGTCGTCTTCAGCTGTAAATAAATCAGAAGACTGCAAAGGTACTCCATTGGGAAATAAAACAGATCATCGTGAAGGTACCACGTCAGGACCTCTTTGGACAACCTCCAAAACAAAAACACAGCAGGCCCGTGAAAATTTTTTTCAGTCATTAGAGTCCTTCAGCAATAAAACCTCTGATGCTAAAAACCACGACCCTTCTCATAGCTCTGGTAAAATTTCCTCTGGCAGAACTGCTGCTGGGGTCACTCCAGCAAAGACCGAGAAGGCTCAGGCACGTAACCACATTATACAGGCTTTGGCTGGATCAAACACCTCTCCAAGCAGGCCAGGAGGACTCAGTTCCACTGGTTCTTCAGCATCAAGTAGGTAGGTACTATTTCCCTTTCCTTCTTTATTCCCAAGGTGACCTTGGAATAACTTGGGAAAGTCTCTGCGTGTTTCTTCCCTTTCCCTGACTGCATTTTTGGATGGGATTTAAAGACAAATAAAATGACTCATCCGAGTCTTTGGAAACAGACTTTCAAAATTCATTAGATCATTCTTTTTCTGCAGTAGCAACTTTTCTCCTTCCAGTTCCCAGTCACAGAGTCCAGCTCCGAAAGCACAGACCAGCAAAACAAGCTACACAGCACCAAAACAGGAAAAGATCACAGAACCTCTGCCCAAGAGTCAGGCTACCAGCAAACCTGTTGAATCTGTGCACAAGCCAGAGTCAAAAGGCCTCAAAGGTGAGAATGGCTGATTTGCATACAGCTCTGCCTGGACACAGTAAGCCAAATTTGTGCCCTTCTCTTGAGCCATTGCAATGAATCTGTCCGTGGCTCCTCTACTTCCTTGCTGTATTACCACGTAAGGGTTTACTGTCTTCTGGAGATTGACGCACTTCTGTTTGTCCCTGTCCAATTGCTCCCTCTAGCATGGCAATTCTTTCTTCTCAGATGACCTCCAGGTATTTGAATTTGTATTAGCTGTCATCACGTGTTGAGATTGTCATTTCTGAGGCTTACGCAGACTTTCCAGGTGGAAAACTGCCACAACTTCAGGATGATTTTGTGGCTGCAGCCGGGGCTTTCCAAGCCTCCTTGTCTGTTTTGAGCTGATCTTCCATCATGGTGACTGAGCAGTAGGCCAAGGGATGTTGTTTTGGGAGCGTTTAGAGTCTCAGCCACTTCCTTATGGCCTGTTTTTGAGGGGGGCAGTGCTGAGTGCAGTATTTGTATGGAGTTTGATGTGACTCTGTGTGGTTGTTTTCTGTCTTCCCCCTCCTCCATCTTTTGCTCTCTAAGATCTGAGCTGATTTTGTTGTATTGCTTTCAAAAATGTCTTCATTTCTACTGCTACTGTGTTTCTGTAGCTGCATAGATTTTAGAGCATTTGAGTTGAAAGAGGCAAAATGGCACTGAGGTTATTTACAACTAATTGTATATGAATCTGTCCATGTTGAACTTATTGAATTGGTGCTAGTTTGCTGCAGAGACACTGTAGCATCTACCTGTGTGCATAGCTTATCTCTTCCTTCTGAGATGCAGATCTGGCTGGTATCTTTCTATTGAATTTGATATTATCTTGCCATGTGTCTTCATTTAGGAACTGTGAATGCTGGTGAGGATAAGTCTGAGAGCCCAGCAGACTGGAGATCTCGGTTGAAGCCTGTGGCCAACAAGTGAGTGTCTTCAAATCTGTGGGTCTCTGTGAGAATTGTAGGGGAATGTCCATGTCTGCAGGCTGTGTTTGATACTGAAGGTCTGTGTGCATGTAGGAGGGATAAGTTGTGTTTAAATGCTTCTATTTTCAACTACTTGAATGAAAAGTCAAAGACACTCATTTCTGGGGAAGGGAGAGCACATTTCAAGTTGCTGGACTCTGGTTAGAAGGGTGTGACCATCCTGGCTGGAGTTCCCAGCCCAGGATGTCCAGAAATCTTATTATGGACCTGTCTGCTAGAGGCATGGTTTCCTACTTTTGTCTTTCTTCTTTGCAGAGACCAGGCTGGCTCTAAGAAGCCTACTGATCACTCACAGGTGGGAACAGGGAGCCCAACACAGAAGGAGAAAAAGCCAACTCCATTAGTTGTTCCATCAGCAAAGCAGGAGTCCGGTACGAAGGATACAAGCTTTGCCTTCATTTTGCTGGTCAGGCAGGGGACAAGCATTAGTACTGCAATGCACAGGGGGGTGAGGAATATGGTGGTCAAGACAATGCCTTGGTTTCTGGGATTTTTGCTCTCTACACCTGCCTTGGCTCTGCTTTTATTTGGAGAGCTGTCCTTCCCCAAGGAGAGGGTCTTTGTCTTCATAGTATGCTCCTCTTCTGCAGGACAGCTAGCAAGATTTCACTTATTCTGCCTTGCATAAATATATAATGGTGAGAGATCTTGTTGATACTTCCTCACCTTCCATTCTTCTCTTCCACCTTTCTTTCATACTGCGGTCTTCTGATTGGTGATTTCTGCCTGTTTTCTTCAGGTTGCGCCCCTCAGTGTTATCAAGAGAGGAGGGTTAGGACTAGAAATGATGTCAGCTAGTGGTGAATGCCAGAGACTGTGGGTGATACAGGGATTTTTGTGAGATGAGGCTCGAAGTTTCTTGCCCAAGACCTGTCTGTGCTTCTTAATTTAGCTTCCTCTGGTGGAATCCTTAAGAAGAAGTTGATCCCCAGCTCAGACCTTATGAGCTTTCAAGGCTGGAAAGATTATGGGGTTTCTGCCAAGAAGGACGAAGAGGGCAACCACCAGTTGAACCAAAACACTGTTACATGTAAGATCTCTTCTACCTACTTAAAGCCATTCTCTGCTTTGCATTGCCAGGGGACAGCCTCAGTGGTCAGTGTGGGAAGCATGTCCCAGAGTTTTCTGTGTCCAAGCCTGTAACTGTTTTCATGGGAGGAAATTTGTGTCAATAGTTTTTTATTAACTAGGAAGCAGCCAGGCCGAGGAATTCAGTGGGAAGGGAAGAAATTAAAATAAGGACTTTTTAGGGTCACTGACTCAAAGCTATGAAGGGTACCGTCTCCTGATTTGAGGAACTGGGATCTAGATGATGTCTCTGTTCCTTTCCAAATAAGTGGCTTTGGAAAAGGAAAGGAATGCGAAGAACTGTCAGCAAGAAACTCCAGCTGGTGGTTCCCACTGTGGAAAGCAGCCAGGGCTGCTGCTTCTGGGACATTGAAAGATGCCCCAACCAGTTCTGATCCATTTGTCCTTACTCTTAATCCAGTTTCTTTCTCTTGTTTGTTTTACCTCAGTGCTACTGTATACCTTTATCCTGAAGTCCTTGCTGCTTTCCCTCTTACTTAGTTCACCATAATGCCAGTGAGATCTTATGGAGCTAACGTTCCATATGTTTGCTGCTGGTCTGTGTGCTCAGCTTGTTTATCTCCTCTCCTTACCCTGTCTGTCTCTGTCTTACCTATTTGGACTAGAAGGTCCTCAGAGCAGGGCTCAGCTCTGGCTGATCTTTGTCTTGGAGCAGGCAAGATGGTTCCACGCAGCTTGGTGGTCTCGTGTTATTATTTGTTAGCTGATTAGCACTGTCTTTGGCCTTCACATCTGACATCTAAGATGCACTGAAGCTCCAGTTGTGTTGTCTATTTTAGAAGTTCAGCATGCCTCTGCTGCCGCAAGGCTCAGCAGTAAATCTTTTCTCAGGAAGTGAGCCACAACACAGCAGTTCAGTACCCAGCATCTTTTCCTTCTTTTGCAGTCTTCTAGAAAGCCTGCTAGAACAAGGACTGGTCAATCTGTGAGATGTCCTTGAGTTTTTCCACGAGTTTCTCATCAGCAGCAGTCAGCGTGGTAGAGAGAGACTCTCAGGAGGCTCCCTGGCCTGTCTGTCTTGTGTTTCTCCTTGTATGTGTTTCATCTCCACAGCTTTTTTGCAGGTCTGCTCTTTTAATACTGCAGTTTTCCTTCCTATCACATCATCTACATATGGCTTTATTCTCTCTCTATGGTAATTATCCAGCCCAGCCCCTTGGGTATCCAAATACCTCACACTCTCCTGTAGTTATCCTCGCAGCACAGGTGGGCAGAGGAAGCTGAGGCACAGTGGAACAAACACACATTGCTTAAGGATTGATTTTAATAGGTGTCCAGGGCCTAAATAATGCTGTGTAGCTGGGCCATAGGGACTTCTCACCTAGGAAGTGTTTTGTGGAAGGAATTGAACCTTAGTTTCCTGATGCCTAGGATAAGTTCCCCTAGACTATCTTTGTTTCATTGGTATTTATTTGATACTTATTTGTACAAGAGCACTGGAGGGCATTTTAAAATATAACTTGTTGTTTCTAGTGGCAGTAACCCAATACATCTTTTCTGTCCTTTCAAAGCATAATAAGGGATGTGTTTTGCCAGTGCCCCAAGGAGGAAAGCAGTGCCCTGAGATCATGGAGTATGTCCAGCAGCAAGGAGTAAATTGGGCTGTGATGTTTCCTGAGGATACATCTCTCACCTTAGTCAGGGTTTGCCAAAGCAAGAATATTGTCAGAGCCCTCTGTTGGGTGGAGGGGACCCGTTGTGCTCTCATGTGGTGTAGGTACTGTCCCTCAGCACAAAATTATTTAAAGTTTGATGTGGGCTTTCTTTATCTTTTTTTCATTCTAGTTGAATCCTCTGTTCCAAAAAGCATCCAGAGCATTGAAGCAGTATCACCAATCAAGGTATGGCTGGAAACCAGGTGTAATGGGCACAGAATGGTGTTGCCGGTTATCCTGCTGATGTGATTGCCAGGATACAGGTTGTCTTCTTTTGAAGGTTTATTTGAATTCTCAGGCAAGATTGTATGATTCTGTGATAGAGATGAGCAGGAGAGATTGCCGGTTATCTCCTGTGCAAGGGGACAGTGAGGCTGGAACAAGACAGAGCCATAGGTAATAAAACTCTGGTGGACACAGTCTGCTCCAACCAAGAAGGGGGGAGAATGCCTGTGCGTTGACAAGTGTGTGTAGATACCATCCAAAGAATGTAGCATACCACTGTAATGTTTCAGTGGCCACCACAGCGTTGTGAACAGCCAGCTCTGCATGTCTGCTTACTTGGCCCTTCCAGGGCATGGCTCTTCAGTTTTGCTCCTTAGGTTGTTTCCTATTTCTATTGGGGCTGTGCCTTTAAGAGGCAGTTGGAGGGCACTAAGATGTATCTGTTTTTCTAGCTGCACCCAGACTACATCCCTGAGGAGGAAATCCAGAAGAAGGTACATGACATTGAGAAGCAGCTGGATGTGCTGGAATTGAAAGGAGTGGATCTGGAGAAGCAGCTGCGTGGCTGTGAAGGAGGTAAAAGAAATGGGAGGGTCAGCTCTGTTACTGTGGAGAGGTGTGAGGCTCACATCCTACCCCTGGGCATTCTTGGCTCTGCTTCTAGAAGCTCATACTACAGATGAGACACCAAGTTACCAAAAGTAGCTGGTAGAGCAAGATAAAGCCTTGGGAATTTTGAACCTATTCAGGGCTGTTTCCTAGTCTATTGTTTGAGCTTGTGTGTATTTGGCTGAAGAACAGGGAGTTTGGGGAGTGGAAGACTGCTATTGATCTGGTTTTTGAATACCAAGCCAGACTGACTGTCACGATTGGCTCCAGTTCTGTGTGGATGCAGAATGGCAAAGCTGAGCCAGCCACATGGCAAATGAACTGGGTGCCCTATGACAGAGTATCTGTGAGCAGCTTCTTTGAATCTACAGGGGGTGGTGTGCTTCCTTTCCTTTGTATCTCAGAGTTCCAAAGATTAGTTGTTTTCAGTGGAGGTTGCCTATGGCTCATACAAGTTATTCTGGGCTGTCCTTCAAGTGATTGTGTGTTTGTGCCAGAAGGAACTGAACTGATCCAGCTTTTGGATTTATTTCACTCTTTGTCATCTTCACAGATGAGTCCGAGGATGCCCTCATGGTGGATTGGTTCAAACTGATCCATGAGAAACAGCTGCTGCTGAGACAGGAGTCAGAGCTGATGTACAAGTAAGCAGAACCAAAATTCACCTCTCTCTCTCCACACTCTTCACCTGTGAGCAGTAAGCAGTGAAGGAAAGGAAATGTGACAGGCCACAAAATTATGTGCTAGCTGGTGGGGTGAGGAAGGCTGGAGGAGAGCTGCCAGCATCCTGAGGTATTAGCTGCTGGGCCTTTGAGCACTGAATGGATACACGAGCCCTCAGTGTCTATGACGAGCTTGTGGGAAGGGAAACCTTACAGATGAGATGGAGGCAGGTTTCTCCCAGTCCATCAACTCCTACCCAGGTGGTGACCATGCAGAGATGAAGCTTTAGCATGACATAAGAAGAATCCAGCCCTGGGTTGTGGAGGGGCATAACTCATCACATCTGTGGACTCTTCCAGGATGAAACAGCAGAATCTGGAGGAGCAGCAGTGGAACATTGAATTGGAGCTGAGACGTCTCGTGGACAAGCCAGGTGAGAATGAGCTGTACTGAGAGTTCTGCTGGTCCCTGGCTGTGCAGAGTGCTGCACTCTATGCACCTAGCCCTAGGATCTCCTTCAGATCTGAATGACTCTGCTTGCCAGGTATCAAAGCTTCACTGGGAAACTCTCCTGGCTAAGCTGTCAGGTGCAGGCTCCCCATAACATCCAACCCACTCACCTTTTCTGAGGGATGTAGGATTTACCCCTGAGTGCAAGGATAATTGAATTCAGACCTTTGAGAGGGACTTGATGGAGCAGGGAGGAGGCAGAGCCATGGGCGGGGAGGTACCGACCTGTAGCTGTGAGACACTTCTCTTGTCTTGTGCAGAGTATCTGAAGACACGCAGAGAGAAGGAACGTGAAAAGGAGCTGCTGGATTCATATCTGAACACAGTCAATGATCGGAATAATATTGTGGAGTGCCTGGATGAGGACAGAATCAGGTGAGGGCGCTTGGGTGGCAGGGGATGAGCCAACACAAGGAGTGGTCTGCACTGTACTTGCTCCACTGCAGGGTTGGATGAATGGCTATTATCCCTGCTTCTGTTCCATGAGAGGTGGGTGGTGACCTGTCACCAAACATCTTGTCTTAAATGCTGCTGCCGTTGCTTCCTTGTCAGCTGTTAGAAAACTGCAGTCAGGTCTGCAGTCATATTCAGTGCTCTCTCAAGCAAATACTGCTCTGAGGGCAAGGGCCATGAAAACGTATAAGGCAGGGGAAAGAAAATGAAAAACTAGAGATGGGGAGGTGGAAGCAGCATGGGAACCCCAGTAGGACTGTGGGAGCGTGAAGCGATGTGTGTGTTCGTCTGCTAAAGCAAAAGAACAGCTGTAAGCATTGTGCTTAGAGTTGGATCTTCTCCAAGTTCAAATGAAGGCTGCCGTGTCAAGTAGTAGGAAGTGTGTCTCCTGTTGCTGAGAGCAGTTTCCATTTCTTGCCTTCGGGCAGCAGCTCTACCTTGAGGGTTCCAGTAATGCCCTGGCTTTCCGCTCTGGCCTTGCCCAGGCTCTAGGAAGTAGCAGAGTGTTTTTGACAGCAGTGTTTTAGTGTGAGCACCTCTGCAGCACCGTGGGCTGCTGGTGTCCCAACCTTTATTCATCTCCTAGGGTGTGGTGTTGCCTCACAACGCAGTGAACTCAGATGACTCTCATACCAGCTGAGGGAGGGCCTGGCTGCTGTAGCAATGGACCTCTGTGATCTGGAAATCCCCACACTCTTTATTGCTTTAAAGAGGGCCAGAAGTAATTTGCTTATGTCTAGGAATTTAACTGTTTTTTTCCTGCCCTCAGGGAGTTGCTTGCTTCTGACCGTGGGAATGACAGTAGCTGTGATTCTACATGTTTTACAGTGTCTACCACCTTGTCATGAGACAGAGTAGTTTTCTAATGCCATGCTCTTCCTTTACAGAGAGAAAGAGGAGGACCAGATGCTGGCAGACATGATCCGCAAGTTGGGTAAGGACCCTTTCTGCTGTTAAGAAGCAGCACTAGATAACGCTAGGGCTGTGGGTCTCAACATTCTTTGCATCTGCTCCCTCTCCTGTAGATGGATCTCTCGAGGGCCAGGAACCAGAGAAGAAGAAGAACAAGTTCCGCTTGTCCAAAATATGGAAGCAGAAAAATAAGAGTTAAACTCAGGAGTGATGTTACTCTGCATGCTGGTGCAGAGAGGACTGTCAAAGGGATGTTCTTTTCTTGCTGCTGCTTTCCAGGACTTGTGCGGGATGGTGACGAGGCTTCTTTCCTCTCTGATACGGAGACTGTAGGTTTGCAGATCAAAGGGACAGTGTGAGTCCTCTCTCACTGGTGTGAGGCACACCTTTCCCAGAAGATTTTCCTTCTTTGAATCTAGCTCAGAGCTGGCTTCAGCCTTGTTGGCAGCTCAGCAGGACAGAACTCAGTATGCCCATCCACTGCTTAGGTCATTACGGACCTGAATCAGGTAGCATGGCACTGTGTGCCACCTCACATCAGCCAGGGCTATGCCAAGGGTACTGTGCTGGTTTCCAAAATGGTAGTTTTTTCTCCCTCACTGCATCTCCTTTGGCAGAAAGAGAGATACCATGGGTCACGAGAGATCAATGGTCTCCCCCTTATTTACACCCATGCAAACTGGAGTTTCAGCCCCCACAGCCAGGGGAAGCAGACACCAGAATTACCTGTGGGTTGGGATGTCCTAGACCCAGAGACATTTCAGCAATAGTGCTGTTTCCAGACCTCCCTGTGGGAGTTGCTGTAGGCTGGTTTCTCAGAGCCATGAAGGGCTGCTCACTGCTTCATTCCCTCTATGGGGGAGATTTTTAACTGCTTGTTTCACTGCGCAGCAAAGCCTGCTTGTGGCCCACCATGCTGAAGACAAACAGAAGTTTGCTTTTAACAGCCTTATGCTAACAGGGAGCAGAAGTGCATAACTGGGTTTGTCTTGCCCACCAGCTTTCCATGTGGGACAAGCATTCATCTCCTGAGTCTCTGTCCCTGGACATGCAGCCCTCAGGGGTTGCCATGGTTCACCTTGGTGGAACCAGGGCAGTAATGAGCAGTGCAAAGTAGGCGCTGGGCTGCTGGCAGTGTGTCTTTCTCCTCCACGCTCACCCTAGAGTGACTGCAGCCAGACAGCTGCCCTACATGGCATCAGCCTTTGCACAGTCGACCTCTGGAGCAGGGATAGAGATTGGCAGGGAAAGATGAGAACAATTCATGATGCCTCTAGCTCTAGTGTGCGCTCCCCCGTGCTTCCTTCCTCCCTCCGTGCCAGGGTACTTCACGATTTCCCTGTGTCCTGTTATCCAGCAGGACCTGGGATTTTTCAGCGGGGGGATTTGCTGCCTGCTTTGCCCGGTGGCAGAGGAGAGGCGATGCGTCCCTCACCCACGAGGTGGCAGTGGGACTCTCCGTCCAAGGCAGCTTGCCCTGGGCACCGCAGGGGTGATCTCGGTGGGGTGCCCAGGGCACAAGGGGTTTATCGCTGCCCCCAGAGGGTGTATGTTCTGGGACGCCCTGTAACTGCCTATGTTTTTGTCCAATAAAGAGCTGCTGGTGCACATTTCGGAGTCCCAGTGTGAGTTTAGGGGTGGGTTACAGCTGTGGGTTGTTCCTCTTGCCACAAACACTGACTCACTCCCTGGGGATGAGGATGTCTGGAGCCGCTGGTGGTAGCAGGGGACACGCGGGAGAGCTGGTCCTGCTCTGCACACCTGTGATGGAATAGCATCCCTCCCTGAGCTCACAGACCAGCTGCAGGTCCTAGGAGAGCAGCAGAGCCAAGAGCTTCCTCCATGATGTCCTTTACATGCCCAACTCCCCCTGGCTCCCAGATGGATAAGTACATTTATTTTCTCCCTTGCTGCTTTAGGATCACACACGTCCCCAAGCCTTGCAGTACCCCAACACAGCCATACTGGTGACTCGACTGGCTGAGCTGCTGATTCATCTCTGTCCCTGTGTGCCCCGTGCTAGCCTGTGCTCACCCAGACAGGAGGATGAGGTGGGCTTGAGGGATGTTCTGACCACAGGGACTGCTGTGCTTTTTGTGAAGCTCTTCCTTTCTTGTGACTGTCTCAGCCTGGGCTGTCGTTCTTGCTCTGCTTTTGTCTTTTCAGGCTGATTCCTCAGTCTCAAGAAATTTAGTGTCTGCAAGTTTGAAAGTGGCAAAATCATCATGCAAGCCCTCCATCTTCAGCTGAACCTTCACCTATCTTGAAGGCAGGCAGGAACTGGAGCTGCACAGGAATGTGATCACTGGGTGTTTAAGTTACAAACTTATGACCTCCTATAGGGTTTGGTTTTGTGAGATGGCCAACTGCTGCCAGAAAACAGGCACTCACTACTCAGGACCGAGTGGGGAGTTGGGTAACCAGCTCTTGCTGCCTCTCCCCCGCAATGATCATCCCTGAGTAATTGGGCAATTTGAGCACTTTCCTGTAATCAAACAGGAATCAAATTCCTCTCCTGTCTCCGTGGGAGAGGGCTGTCTGTGCTCCACTCAAACCCCACCAGACGCTGAGACCCGAGGTCAGGCTGGCAGGGGGCTGGCTGATGGTTGCTGTAGTCATGTGGGTGTCTGCATTTTGGTAATGACTGAGAGCTCAATTGCTGCTCTAGGTCAGCTGCTCCACTTTTAGGAGGACTGAGTTTCCTACTCATTCCCTGTTTGGGTTCATGGCCTCGCTGGCGCCTGGATACCCAGGAGTACTGCAGCTGCTTTGTTCATAGCAGAAATGGAGGTGAGTGGGGGCTGCACTGGGTCTGGGGGCTGCACTTCTGAGTCTCTGCCATTTAAGGCTGTCTGGGGGATCCTTTTGTGGGCTTGGGATGCAGGGAAGGTGGCTGCCTGCTCCAGCACTTCTTGACTTGCAGATGAAGCTGTGACGAGGCTCTCTGTGTGTATGTGTGTGTGTCTCTCTCTCTTCTGCCGTTTTCTTTAATTACAATCTCAGAGGTAATTTCTGACGCATCATTAACAGTTCTGAGTAAACAAGGGGAATTCTCCAAATTATTCGTGATGAGTACAAAGGGAAATTGGCTTTCATCAGCTCCCTCTCCACCAAGGAAGAAGATGATCTGTAATAGGCTGCCCTTGGATGCCTTGAATCAACTTGACACAGAGCAGTGAGCACTCCTGTTCATCCAGCTGCCAGAGGGCAGACCTGCTGCTGAGCTAAGTGGCCAGGGCTGGCCACAGCTGGGGCTGTAAATGTAAAGTGCCTTTTGAATATGGGAGCTTCAGGCAATACTTTTCAGTGTTCGAAGTGACCAAAACCACCTGCAAATCTGGGTCTCAGCTTGTGCCTTATTTAATGGCTGGCAACCCTACCCACTGCAGGAAGGTTGGAACAAGAGGGCGTTTGAGGTCCCTTCCAACCCAACCATATGTGGAGATGCCACCCTTGTCTTTGGCCTCAGGATGAAGGGTGATGCCTGAGGCCAGCACTGTAGGGAAGGGAGGGGTGGAGCATTGATGTGTGGAAGGCTTTGGGTCCTTGAGAACTAGGTTTGGTGCGAAGCACAGGCTCAGGGCTGCTGAATGATGAAGCCGAAGCACCCATGTAAGCATCCGTAGCCCTCGGGTCCCCGCACACTGCACTGACAGCCCGGTCACTCATGCTCCAACACAGTGGCAGAGCATCTCCGATAGCAACCAGAGGAGCACAGGTTATTTATATTCATGTGGCAGCTCTGCCAGCCGTGACTCTGTTATCTGCCATGCATGAATATTATTTGAATGCGCGGTAATACGGAGTTTGTCGTGACTATTCTTCTGCGTGAAGCGAGGGATTTGCGGCGGGATGGCAGCCCTCCCTCCAGCTGTCAGTCAGGAGGGGTTTCCTTTTCCTGTCTTGTCGAAGCCGCGTCCCCAGCAAGGTGAGACAGTGGACACTTTTTCTCTTGTTAATATCCATGTCTAATCTCCTCTCAGAGGGGCCCTTTGTCCTATACTGTAGCCAAGATGAGTAATTCAGGGATAGATGAGACGCTATAATTGGTTTGTGACAAATTAAAACATTTTTCCTTCAGAGCCGTGCGCAGGACTGTGGTCTGGAGCTGTCACACATCACAGGGGAGGGCGATTTTTGGAGTAAGCACATTGCAAATTGGCTCCAGATACGCCTTGGAGTCGGAAATTGAACTCCAGCTGGTGGCTCTGCTCTGCTGGGGTTTTGTTCTGAGGGGACAGAGGGAACTTGTGCTGATGGAGAGGATGCATCTCATGGTGAGCTGGTTGTGGTATGCTGGGGAGCACAGGGATGGGAGATGAAGGTGGGCAGACAGAGCTGGAGCCCAGCAGGGCTTGTCTTACCTCCATGCTGCTCACAGGGGTTCCTCTGTCATATCCATGGAAGGATCAAGCTGCAGCTCACCCCCATCTCTTCCCCACAGTTGCAAGTGGGAGAGTTCTGCAGCAGTGTTACCTCATCATGGTGGAGATGGATGGGAATGGAGTGTGAGCAGCAGGCATGGGAGGAACATTCATCTATAGAGGGGGTTGAGGAGAAGCGAGAGGAAGTCACCATGTGGGCTGGTCTGTGTGAAGGGCAGTGGGGAAGGAAGCTGAGCTGGGAAGGGCAGGCAGAGCCCAAGGATGGGGTGTCAGGGGCTGTTGGAGTCCTGATGGGAGATGGGAGACCACAGGCAGACTCAATATGGGAATGGATCAGAAGAATGGAAACACAACCTTGAGTTGTTTGCCTCAGTGTTTTGTATCTGATAGCGAAGGAAAATGAGATGTAAGGAAGGAAGCTGTGAGTTTTCCAGCAGGGCTGCATCTTGAAGAAGAGCGCTTGGAGGAAAAACCCATAGGTATCAAAACCAGGAAAGCACAAAGGCTTTCAGGTGCCAAAAGAGACCCCAGACGGGCCAGGTGAGAAAATGAGGATATTTGGACATCTACGAGATGAGAGAAATACCGTGGGGTGGGAGGCTGCTGGTGGTGAGGAGCTGGAGGCATTGCAAGGAGAGATCACAGGATCTCCTTCAGCAGAGGAAAGTGCAGAGATGCAGCAAATCCTGAAAGGCAGGATCAGATGGTGAGCTGTGACTGGTGTCACTGGCATTAAGACGTTCACTAATCCGGTTTAAGGGGATAAGCCCAAGAAAAACTGTGGAGACCTAAATTGGAGCTTGTCACTCTTCCATGGAAAGCAGGAATGCGGAGGAAGAGGATTTGCTGAACGAGGCCTGGACGGTTGGGTGGGATGGAGGAGCTCAGAGAAGAGGCAGGATCGGGAGGAATCAGGTGTGAAGGAACGACAGGAGTTTTGAACTCAAAGTGCTAATTGGAAATTGCAAGCTCTGGGAGAAATTGCCGCTCTGGTTTCAGCCCATGGATGACTTCCCTTGGCACAGTGTCCAGGAGCCTTCTGGGCTGTAGAATCTCTCATTTAATAACTCCCAGGCTGACCCCATTTGCTAGGTGGAACTGGTAAGGTAGCTGTGACTCTGTAGAAACCCAGCAATGATGGTCTGGGAAGCTTACATGATGCATATCAAAGCTAGTATGGGAATTGCGTAAGTGTGATGTAGGTCTGGCACTAAAATGATAAGAGCCATATCAAGGGAATAACTTAATTAACTGGTCTTGATCAAAGAACTATATGAATTCAATAGCCCAGTTTTCAGTGCTAAATGATGAAGTTTAGAAAAACTGCGCTTGACGCAATTATCAATTTTCCTGGCCGAGGAGCTTTGAAGTGGCATTAAGAAGGGACAGGCTATTGTTCCACTTAGGACAACTTTCCCCCTCCCTCAAGTGACGGGAGGCAGAGGGGCTCTCTCCTTTCTCAAGTGCTCATTTGAAATGGTCTGAGGCATAACAAACGGGGGATGCCAAGGGGGAGCGGTATCTCAGCTTTACAAGTTAATTGTTTCAGATGGTGTAAATCAGGAACAAAGAGCTGTCCTTTCCCTGCCAGCCAGCAGAAATGTCTTAATTTCCCTGTAGCTTTCATTTTGCAGTGGAATTTGGAGGAGAAGTGGTTCTGTTTAACTTTCAATGAGCCTGGACCTTTTGGTTTTGGTCCCTCTGGCACGCCTGCCCAGCTGCAGCAGAGAGCTGCGTGCTGCTCATGCAAGATGCGAGAGCAAGGAAGGAGTTAGGCTGCTGAAAGCAGGTTTCTGCAAGCCTTTAAAATACCAAACATCGTGTGTGTTTGTGTGTCCAGTTTGGATGTGTCTGTATCAGCCTCAGTGCGTGGCATCCAACCTGTCGCTGTCTGAACACAGCCACATTGGCCAGCTGAGTGTTTTCTTCTTGCTGTGTTCCTCAGCTGCTGACTTGCACAGGTGCTGGACTCCAGTCTCCGACATGGTCAACCAGCAGCTGTGAAACACTGCAATGGGCTCTGAAAGGCATGTGTCAATGCATCTGGCTACAGCTCACTCCAACTGCGGGAGGCGGATTCCCCCTCTAAGGACTAACACACCCAAATCTGGCTGCAAGGCAGAGGATGTGCAAGCGCTCTGCATGCGAGCATCACCAGTTCCTTATTGTGAATTCACTCATAACCAGCAAGGTAAGCAATGCTGAAACACAGGATCAGAGAGCAAACTGTGCTGTAGGAACACCAGCCCATGCTCACGCGGAGGGACAATGATCCCAGAACAGTTGTGCTAAATCCCACGTTTATTTTGTCATGTTTGTAAACACACAGTGTTTTTGAACAATGAGATGTTACAAAGTGAAAGGATGCTGTCCTGCACTCTGTAGGCTGTCAGAACTCTTGATATAGTTTTCCTGATGGCCAAGTTAAGGACGTAAAAGCACAGTTCTCCAAATCACCTCATTCTGAGCACTGAATGCTTCTGAACTTGAAACAAAATGTTAAACCCAGCCTTCCTCTTTCTTTTGGGAGATGTGATGGGGATGCTCACCTTGCCTTTAAGCCATCTGTAGCTCAGTGCTTTGGGCTGGCAGCTCTCTGTATATACGAGGTCCAAGACAGCACTATGAGAACAGCGTATTGCGGAAGGTGCCCCACCATCAGCAATAACAGTGAAAGGCCTGCTGTGAGAAGGGGTAGGATTTCACTGGATTTCCTGAGCAGTCTGCTCTGTACATTTGGTGCAGGATTAAAAATGATGTCGCAGATAGTCAGGGTGGCATCTGTTCTGATGAAATCCACCTGGTTACGGAAGCTGAGATTTCAACTTCTACAGAACTTCACTGCTATTGTAAGGGAGAAGGGAAAACCTGCCTTGCACCCTGCAGTACTCCACATAGAGTCATAGGACAGTTTGGGTTGGAAGGGACCTTGATGGTCACACCTTCCCCCATTGGCTGCTGGCTTCTCCTCCTTCCCTGGTGGCAGCCTGGTGTCCTGCAGGCTCACAGGTCACTGCAAGGAGGTGGTTCCCTTCCTCGCTGTCACTCAGTCAGGTTTTCCAGAGAAGTGAGTCCAGCTGTTGGATTTGCCACCTGGAAAAGGATGTCTCAACCACACCCATCCATCAGGAACACTGACAAGTCCTGCTGCTTCCTATGGGCAGCTCCTGCTCTTCTCCAGCCCCTAAATGGTCAGGCACTGGAATGGCTGCCCAGGAGGGTGGTGGAGTCATTGTCCCTGGCAGTGTTCAAGAGGCATCTGGATGAAGAGCTACAAGATATGGTTTAGTAGCTTGTGATAGCAATGGTGATGGGAGGATGATTGGACTAGATGATCTTGCAGGTTGTTTCCAATCTTGTGATTCTGTGACGCTATGATGATGATATGTCCTCTCAATGTGAGTGCTTCATTCCCAAGGCAGGGAGAACTGGGGATGTGTCACATCCATCTGTTGTAATTTGAGGCTGCTGAGAAGCCTCAGAGAGGCCCTCATGAAATCTAGAATTAATTCCAGGTCTGTCTGCTGGAGGAGGACGTGGACACACTTTAGTTTTTGTTCTCTGAAATGCTCTTCCTGGGCAGAAAAAAGGAGTTTCCAGAGGCAGCAGCAAGCCTGAGGTCTGAGTCCTTCCCCAGGTCTGAGCCCTGGAGGTGGGACTGTCTGAGCACAGCCTTTGTCTGCTGGCATGGAGCAGATGTGGGTGCCCATGGGCAGGGAGTGGAGCTGCAGTCGGCCACGCCAGCTCTGAGCAGCGAGGGCAATTAGAGATCAGAAGAGCCAGGGTGGCTTCGTCACATTTCCCTGCTGCCGTTCTGGAGGTGATAATATAATTCATATCAGAAGAGTTAGTGGGCTGAAAATGAATTGGAGAAATCAATCCAGAGGGTATAAATGAATTAGCATGTAAATGAGGACACTTGCTCTACATAGTTTAATATTGCCTGCAGCTGTAAATAATTCCAGGGATGGAATCAAAAGCCACAAACAACTTCATTTTTGTGCTCCTCCCCGGTCCGGGAGCACCTGCAGCTACAACCGACCCACCCTCACTGAATCACCGCGTTGCAAGTGAATTAAAGGAGATGAGATGTATAGACACTTCTTTCCTGATGGACCATTATTTACCAGGCTGCTGCTCCGTGTGTCAGGTGATGGCTGTGTGTGTGCATGGCAGTGCAGGCAGCAGGAAAAGGGGCTACCAGCCCGGTGGCTGCTGATAGCCAGGCTCCAGTTGTGCTGCAGCCCAAATAGAGGTCATTGGGTGTTGTCTGAGTTTGTGGCCGTGCTGGGGGCTGTTTGTGCCAAGATCTTATGCCCTTTGCCTGGAGCAGGATGCCTAGAGGCTGCCCTGGCTTTGCCTTTCCTGAGTGCCATGCTGGAGTGAGAGGTTGCTCAATAAAGGCATGGGAAAGGTGCTGGGATCTGTGTGCAGAGACGGCACCTCTGGAAAAGATGAAGAGATGCAGAGAGTGGGGAAGGTGTCAGGATGTCCCTCTGAGGTGGCTGAACAAGCAAGGCTGATGCAGCCTAACCGAATGTAGGCTGAGAGATGTGATTGCACAGGCTGATAAACAGGAAGGAGAGAGAAGAGCTAGTTAAGCTAAAGGCCAATATTGATACCAGCATGTGCAGATATAAACCTGCCATGAATAAATTTCAGAACGAAATGAGCTGGAAGCCTCCAACCAAGGCAGGGCTGTGGGTGAGCGCTGGAGAGCCCACACAGCCAGGCTGCTCTCACACCACTGCTTGAGTGTAAAATGGGATTATGGAGTGAATTGCTCTGGATCAGGACGCTGGGTTTGGTGACACAGCAAGTCCTGCGAGTTGCCAAAAGACCCTTTAATATTCTGGCAGGGGAAGGACGTGGGGCTGAGGAGGGCATTTGTCTCATTGAGTGACTCCAAGAGCGTTGGTTGAGTGCTTTTGGAGTGGAGCTGATGACAGGAGGTTAAAGATGATCCTCAGCAGTCTTTTATCAGTGCTTCCCTCTTGTTTTTGACACTGACGGATCACTGAGTTCCCTCTTTCATCAGGTTGGAGTTTCAGGTTCTGCACTAACTAGATCTCCCAGGTGGACTGGAAACACTGATTAAGATGGATAGAGTGAAAGCAAGTCCATTAAATTGTTAATAAAGAATATTACACACATACCTTAATCTGCAGCTAGCCTGACACTTTATAAAAGTACATTAGGATATAATCCAATTGAAGCCACAATATCGAGAACATCTTATCTCATCACAAATTGAAATTATATCATATTCCTCATTTCTTAAATTAAAAAGCTAAAACCTTTTAGTTTCCTCTCATATGCTTGTGTAAAACTTAATCAGTGGTTTTAACAACATTATTTTTCAATATGGGCCATTTCTGCTCTCATTTATTTACAAGAGAGAACTTCCTGGTAGGAGAAGTGATTCAATTTGCAGGAGGATACATCAAGCACTTAAGGATTTTGTAGGGATTGATTGATTATTTATCGTGTTATCTTGCCTGGAGACGTCTGATACGGCCACGCTCTTGCTATCTCTCACTCCACCTAATGCTCTTCCTTTGCGTCTCGCTCCCTCCAGTGCTAAGGGCACCATTCCTGCGTGTGCTGAGGATGGGCTCGGAGGAGGCAGGTTGGCTCTGAGGAATGGTGATGCTGAGCTTGTCGGAGCTGAGGGATTCGTTTTGCTGGGAGATAGCAGGAAGAGAGGTGAAAGGGCAGCGTGAAATTCTGTTGCATTTCAGCCGCAGGCTCTGCTCAGCTGTAGATCTCCGTGTGCATTGCATACATCCCCACCACGAGCGCCTTCAAGCTGCCATGTGGGCAGCTCTGGGGGACAGAGCTCCGTGGTGCTGTCTGTGCAGTCCCTCGTGCAGAGGATCTTTAGGTTCCACCAGAAGTCAACCAGTGCAGAACGTCGGGGCTGGAGTTGCTGTTGGAGATGCAGAGAGGCAGAAATGTTGGCTGTAAGCAAGGAAGCAGCAACAGCAGGGACTGACACCCAACGCCAGCCATGTGGGCCACGGTGACCATGGTACAGCTCTGCTTTCTGGCATTGCCACTGTGGTCCTTCTGGCAGGGGGGCACTGGGGATGGAACAGCAGCGACAGAACTCTGAGAGCTGGCAGCACAAATCGTGGGCTCCAGGAGATCAGGCTCAGCCCCAGCAGTGCGTTCTGGGTGCGGAGGAGAGCGGTGCTGACCCCACAGATAAATGCTGTGTGGGGCAATGTTGTGCATGGCGCCTTGCAAGGCACAGGCTGAGAGATGGTTGGACAAAAGGAGTGAGAAAATAAGGAGTGAGAAAATATCAAATTCAGGAAATGGCCACAAGTTGTACCAGAGGAGGTTTAGACATGAGGAAAAACTTTTTCTCTCAGAGTGGTCAGGCACTGGAATGGCTGCACAGGGAGGTGGTGGAGTCGCTATCACTAGCAGTATTCAAGAGGTGCCTGGATGAGGAGCTGCGAGATCTGGTTTAGTGCTTGTGGTAGCAGTGGTGATGGGAGGGTGGTTGGACTAGATGATCTTGTAGGTCCTTTCCAAATTTGTGATTCTATGATTCTATGAATCCTCTTGGCACATTTTTTTTTTCTTTTTTTTGCACCGGGATAAATAGAAACGCAGAAAGAAAATCAAAGTGTTTCCTCCTAACACAGAGAGATGCAAAATGGTCCTTGTCAGATTTGTTACACATCTCGTGTCTCTGATTGCAGAGATATTGAGAGGGAGCATTTTGCCAACTCCATGCACAGCCCCTGGAGTACGGCTCCTGCTTTGGTCCATGCTGGGCTGAACCCTTCCAGCAGCTCCATGGTTTTTTGACACAGCACTGCAGGAGAAGCTTTGATTTGGAGGATGCCAACAGCACTGAATGCGGCTAAGGTGATTAATCAAATTATTTGAGGGGCGTCTGCTGTCACCATTCTCCTTCCCCATCTCTGGATTGAGAAGTCAGGATCATGGTGCAAAGCACAGAGGGAGCCAGGCAGTGGGGGAGGCGTGCAGCAGTGTGTGGGACAGCAGAGAGGTGCAGCGGAGTATATGGGTATATGGGGTGCTGATGTGGGGCTGGCACAGGGCTCTGCAAGACAAAGAGCACAGAGAGTAGGGACACAGTGCCGATGATGTGCGTTTCTCTCTGGGGACCAGGTGGGGCTGTCACCCATCTGCTTCTGCTTTGCCTAGGGATTTATCCGCAGATGAAGATGAGGTCAGAGCTCCCAAAAATGAGAAATCTCGTGCTGCCAAGCCACACAGTGCTGCTAGTGCAGGAGGGTAAGGGTAAGGATTAGTTTTCCTTATGTCCAGGATGAGGACATGGCACGGATACACAGGGAATTGCAGGCCTCTGCTCACTGGCAGGCCAGGCAGTGAGTGCTTCAGCTCCATGTGAGCCCCAAAGTGTGCCCTGTGCACCAAGAGCTGATGGCACACAGAGTGTTCCATGGTCCAGTGACATGGAGGAAGAAGACATTGGTCATGCTATTGTAGAATCATAGAATTGTAGAATCACAGAATCCTTAAAGTTGGGAAAGAGCTGTAAGATCCCCAAGCCCAACCCAGCTCATCCCACCATGCCTACCAGCCATTCCTCAGTGCCACATCTCCTCAGTTCTGGAACTCTTCCAGGGACGATGAGCCCACCGCCTCCCTGGGCATCCCATTCCAATGCTCGACTGCTATCCACCTCTTGACAACTTTCCTTTGCTTTCCAGCACAAAACCACGCCGCCTGCCCCCAGCCATGGGGCTGCACACCGCAGAGCCCCTCGCCATCTGCACGCACCGCTTTGCCCCCAGCCCTGCGCCCGCAGCACCGCTCACGTGCGGCCGTCAGCTGATGGGGAGGATGACTCAGCCGGCAGCTGTCGGGCCCCTAAAATAATGACAAAAACAATTAGCAGTCCAAGCAGTAGCCTCTCCTTAATTATCTCCTCCGAGTTTAATTAACTAGCTAAATTATCAGCAGTAATGTAGGCATTAATTATGTCAAATTACAGTGTAAAAATCACAAAGTGTGGAAAATGTCAATTCAGCTGAGCTCACCTGCCGGGCTGAGACAGCGCCGGTGACAGAGGCTCAGCCCAGCACAGGGCAGGGGCTGCTCTGCTCTCCGGGCTGTGGGACCCACATGGCTCCATGGCCACACCAGGGGACAGCAATGGCAGGGATGGTGCTGAATTTTGGGTGGGGAACATTGGAGAGCGGTGAGGCTGCAGCAGTTTGGCTTCGGCAGAGGGAGGGGAAGGAGCGTGGCTCCCCAAACCAGATGGCTTGGATGCTGAATTATTAAATTATGAATATTAATACAAATCAGACACGGAAGAGGTAATAATTTTGCTGCCCTACAGAAATAATTAACATAATTTTGATAAATTACATGATAAGAGAATCTCAAAATTGAGGTAGATTTATCTTAATTAATATCTTGGACTTGCTCCGAAAGGTAAGGCTTTCCTATAGGGATGGGGAAGGGTGAGAAAGAGCCCCCAGCACTGCAAGCTGGACCCTTCCTGGGGCAAGTGTGTGTGTGTGGTGAGTGGGGCTGTGGTTGCCCCATCCCTGCGGTGGCACTGAAGGACTCAGTGGCCACTACAGGTG
Source organism: Phasianus colchicus (assembly GCF_987193195.1). Classification (NCBI taxonomy): domain Eukaryota; kingdom Metazoa; phylum Chordata; class Aves; order Galliformes; family Phasianidae; genus Phasianus; species Phasianus colchicus. The sequence continues at coordinate 13,974,951 of NC_143451.1, forward strand.
ATGGGATAAATGGTTTCATCCAGGACTGGTGCCCAGAGGTGGTGTTGCTTTGGGTACCTGTGCTCAGGCCATGCATCATAGCATGTGTGCTACATCCATCAGTGCATTGCATGCACTCAGTGGTGCTGGAGGCTTCTGGTTTTCAGTTCCTGCAATGATGTGGGTGTTTGCCCTTGTCCAGCCCAGGCTGTGCAGATGGGTGATACCTATATCCTTTCTGTTCTTACACATGTGGGTTTTATCCTTTCCATGTGTCCCCTGTCCAGGGATTTGCACAAGGCTGCATCTTAAGCATGCAGTGATGGGGTGTCCTACTGCAGCTGGACACTGGTCAGTAGGGCCAAGCCAGGAGGGGATGGGGATGTTCAGGTGTCACACATTTTGCTTTGCCATCCATCACGGTGTTCTTTGGGCTGCTCCAGCACTGATGAGGAGATTTAATCACTGAAGCCATAGACATCACCCAAATGTAGGCAACACATACACTGGCGTGAATACATATGGAGATCCCTGGTAGCTCGTGGCATCAGAGCTGCAACCCAAATTAGAGGGCTAATTGAAAAATTAAAGGAAATTATGCTTTACGATGACATTTTTGCAATGTCAGTTGAAGCAATCTAGGAAGCAACGTTATCGGCACGTTCCTGCTGTACGTGGCGACGTGAGGAGCAGCAGCTCTGTGCAGGCAGATCTCTGCTGCAGGCGTGTGGCTGCTGGGCAGTGCGTGGCTGGGCTCCCTGCTCCATCTCTCACATGGTGAGCACGAGGAGCAGCAGGAGAGCTGCTCTCAGGAGGCACCCATCTTGGTCTCAAGCTCGAGAGGTTTTTAGATTCACATCCACGCATTTGCCAGCTTAATTGGCAAAAGCTTTAATTTTTCAGAAGGGTTAGAAATCTTGTTGATCTGTTCCCACTGGCAGTGTTTAAAGCCTCAAGCGTTTTCTTTTTCAAAGAGCTGCACAAATGTTAACTAATGCAGCTTCAGTTAAACGTAATCTCTAGTTGGGGAAACCGAGTCAGTCTGGAGGTGACGGCTTTCTGCCCACACTTCACCCCAAAAATACCACACTTATTCTGCACCTCCCCAGCAAGCTGAGCTGTGAGCACTTCAGGGCTTTGCATGGGTAGAAAACCAGAGTGAGACTGAGATGATGCCTAGGGTATTCCTGGAAGGATGAGAAGCGATAGTAACCAGCACTGGGAATATAATTCATGGGAAATACACTGTGGGAGAATCTTTTCCTTACTGAGAGTGTGTAAATATGAATGGGGAGTGCTGCAGCCATGGGTGACCCAATGCAACTGGCTGGCAGTCTGTCCTGAAGCATATTGATAGCCTCTCCTCTCCTCTCCTCTCCTCTCCTCTCCTCTCCTCTCCTCTCCTCTCCTCTCCTCTCCTCTCCTCTCCTCTCCTCTCCTCTCCTCTCCTCTCCTCTCCTCTCCTCTCCTCTCCTCTCCTCTCCTCTCCTCTCCTCTCCTCTCCTCTCCTCTCCTCTCCTCTCCTCTCCTCTCCTCTCCTCTCCTCATTTTCCTTGCCATGGCAGTCAGTTCTGGCTGGTGGTAGCACCCTGCAACCTCAGGCAGAATTTTTGGCACAGGGCTGCACACTGTGTGCAGATGTATGCATGCACACACACACAGACAGATAGATGGACAGCAATGCCTGCTGCATCCAGCAGTTCCATTTAGGTTCAGCTCTAACCCCTTAACCCCAGCAGATGATGCTGGGGGTGCATCCTGGGGATCGTCTCCATCAAGATGGGAGGACGTGGCTGGTCCTGAGGGCTCTGAATTGCCCAATATGTTTGAAGCAGAACATGCAATGCAATGTAATGTGAGGTATAAGGGAGGGATCTGGGAGGCAGTGATCTGTCCTGAGTGAGCATGGGAGCACCCTCACACATCGCACACACGTGGGAGTCAGCAAGGTGCTCCCATCCTGTGCTGGTGCTCCTCCACTTCTGCCTTCTGTGGTTGCTATCTGCACTTTGTTTCAAGTTTCTCCTCTTTTGGGACTTTGAGCCTTTCCGTTCCCCAGTAATGACATAATTACTTCACAACATGCTGCAGGAATAGTCAGGGAGATGGCTACAGCTAGCACAACAATGGTGACAAGTAAAACATTAATTTCTGGAGTTCTTTTAATTAATTCATCAGGAATCGTGCTGTGCGGGATGATTACGTTAAAGTGTTTAATTACAAATTTATATGTAATGATGCACTTTAATTACTCTGGACTGGTACAATATTATTGGGCCCTTTTCCCAAGATTCCTGGCACTGGGTTTGGGCTGCACATAAGCAGTGCCATGGATGCTTGTGCTTCTAAATTATTTACGTGGCATGGGAGAATCACAGTCCTGATTGATGAGAGAGAATTCTCTCCTTTGCTGCACAGGAGTGGGGCCATGGGAGATCAGGAGGAGGAAGGCCAGAGAAGTGTGAGGGACACTGGGGCACTTTTTCTGCAAGAATTGAGGTGAACCTGGTGGAAACTGAAGCCGTAGATCCAGGCACAATAAATATTCATCGCAGGGCTGTGTCAGGATGCTGCTTGGCTGCATCCTGCACAGAGCTCCCAGAGCAGCCCTCGCTGAGCTGAGTCCTTTCTGCAGCTCCTGTCCCTGCACTCCCTTTGTCTGCCTGCCTTTGTGTGTATGCATGCTCCTTTCTGTCCCTGTTGGCTCTCTTCTCCCCTTGTCCCTCTGTTTGCCTGGGAAGCATCTGTCTCTCCTCCTCCTCCTCTGTCGGTGCCCTCTCAGACTGGCAGTGCCCAGGGGACAGCCCCACGCAGGGAGGTGGGAGGTCAGTCTGTCCTAACACTGCTCCATGTGTGAAATAACTGCAGAATGGAGATACATATCTGGTGAAATACTACATCAGTGCTGCATGCCTCCGTATAAATCAGCAATGCTCCAGTGGCTGGGTGGGAAACGCAATGTTTTGTGCTTTGTGGGGTGGGTTCACAGGTTTGGATATTGCAACAAATCCATTTGGTTTGAGTTTGGAGAGTGGGATGTGGTGGGGAGGAAGGCAGATGGTTTCCTGTTCAAAAGAGAGAGAGTTGTAAGAAGGGGCTCTGGCTCTGTTGGCTGATGTGTTGGTGAGGCTCAGTGCAGTGTCACCAACACTTGTCTTTGAGACACTTCACGTCAGTGTGACTGCCACCAGGGTTTTCTGGGCAGCAGCAGGAGTTGGATGTGGTGAGATGCTCTGCTCTGCTGCAATGGGGACTTCATGTGCTCCGTATTTAGTGACAGGATGAGAGGTGATGGCTTCAAGTTGCACCAGAGGATGGTCAGATTGGATAGTAGGAACAATTTATTTTCAGAAGGAATGGCTCTGTTACCCAGGAAGAGGTGGGGTAACCATCACTGGAGGTGTTCCAGAACTGCAGAGATGTTGCACTGAGTGCCATAGTTTGGTATCATGGTGGGATGGACTGGGGTTGGACTTGATGATCCCAGAGGCCTTTTCCAACCTCAGTGGTTCTATGATTCTGTTCTTTGTGCAGTTCTAGATGAAAACTGTTTCCTGTAAGACTGCAGGATTCCAGGGCTCGAGCCATTCAGTCACAAGTGTCTTGAACAGCTGATGTCTCTGTGTGGATGCAAGCTGCTTGTACTGATGAGTCAGTTTCTGGTGGACCTGACTAGAAGAAATGAAGTTTTCATGGGAGATGGAAGAAGTGCTGGAAATGGAGGCAGGCAATGATAGACTGCTGAGATGTGGACCCATAACACCTCTTCACCTGCAGAATCAGAGTAAAAATGAGTCTTTTGCTCCCCTCAGGGATACTGCCCACTGATGTTCCCTGTTGAAGTATCTGTTGCTATTTGACCATGGAGAGCTTCAGGGGGAGTGAGCAAACCTTTTTTTCCAAGTTGTTTGCAAGCCAAGAGTATTCTGGAAAGATTTGCCCATTCCTGTCTCACTGTGCTGGCTTTGCAGAGGCTGTTCTGGTGTGTGGGAATGATCCCTTGGTACACACAGTGGAAAAGAAGCAGTTCTTCCTGTGAGTCTCCCTCTGCTTTCCTCTGCTGTTCATTATTTTTTGAGTGCTTGCATATCTTTCCATCCATCCTTCCGTCCATCCATCGGTCCATCCATCAACTCATCAGTTTGTCCATTCATCCATCCGTCTGTCCATCCATTTGTCCATCCATCCATTTGTCCATCCATCCATTTGTCTGTCCATCCATCCATCTCTCCATCCGTCTGTCTGTCCATCTGTCCAACCACGCATCCACCCATACGTCCATCCATTTGTCCGTCCAGCTGTCCCTCTGTCCATCCATCTGTCCAGTCATCCATCCACCCATACGTCCGTCCATCTGTCCCTCTGTCCATCTATCTATCCCCATCCATCTGTCCATTCATTTGTCTCTCTGTCCATATATCCATCCTTTCATCCCTCCATCGGTCTATCCATTCATCCCTCCATCCATCTATCCATCCATCCATCTGTCCATCCATCCATCTATCCATCCATCCGCACAGGCTGCCAGCTCTGGGAAGGGCTCCACGGGCCTGCCAAGGCCAGATGGTGTTTGTGAGGAGCTCCAGGTCCCAGCTGAGTGCTGCCCGGCGAGATGCACGCAGGAGCTGCCGGGCAGCCGGCTCTGCCAAACCCACGGCATATGCTGCGCCCAGCCCTACACCTGCTGGTGGGCAGCCGCTGCGCGCTGCCGGCGTAAAGGAAGGAGGAAAAGCACAGCCCCATCTGGAAGGAAATTAACGGATAAACAACAGCGGTGAAACCCCCAACATTTTTTTTTTAAAGTGTAAAATTGAAGAGTATGCAGAGGGAGTCGGAAACAGCAGGGAGAGGTGCCTCGGTGCTGGGCTGAGGTGGCCAGGCAATGCCCACGTTTGCACCAGCACCCCAGTTTTCACCAGGACCCCCATTTGCGTATGCACAGGCCCACCAGCCCCAGCTAAATGTGCTGAGAATTGCTGGGGGATATTTGGAGAAAACCCCAAATGACCACGAGCAAAATTGATGGGGGAATAGACTTCCTGCCTACTTTGTATTTACTTTAAAACCGTGCACACTCCAGGCTCGAGTCTGTAATTTATTGAAAGGAACCAGACTGGAAACCAGATTCACACTGTGAGTAATTTCTAACATCATTGCCATCTATCACCGGGAGACAGGGCACTTTGTTTCTCTGAAAAATTATTTTTGTAGTTGGCTTAGTAACAACAACAATTATTATTATTAATATTAATAACTACTTGTGTAAGGCCTTTCATGTGCTGCTTAGGAAGGGTTCTGCACATGGGACAGTTGTGTTGGCTGCGCCTCCTGGGAAGGGAAACCAAGACACAGACTTGGCCCCTGCCTTGCTCAGGTGGACAGAATTTCTGCTACATTTGCTGTGCTGGATGGGTAAGACTTTTGTTCTTCCTGTCCTGGAGCTTTGTTCTTGCTGAGAGCAGAGGCACATCAGCAGCGCCAGTGATGGGTTGTGCCTCTTGGCAGGTCCAGAAGTGTGGTACAGCATGAGTTTTCCCCTCTGCTGTTCTCCAGGCTGCATCTCTACAGCATGTCCAACCCAGTGTTGGGAAGCCTCTTAGAGCCCAGTGTTGCCAGCCCTTCCCTGTGGGTATCTCTCAGCATCACCATCGATGTGCTGCTCTCCTTAACGAAGGGCCAACTCTAACCCAGCAACTACATCTGACCAGGCTTTGCTGTTGAGGTGGGGAAAGCTCAGAAACACGTTCTGCCATTGCTCTTCTTCCTCCCTTCCCTCTTCTGAGTCCCTCTCCAGGTCCCATCCACCCACTTGCCACCAGCATCCCTAGAGGCCATGCTGAGCATCACTCCATTGACCTGACCCCACTGCCAGCCCGTGCTGCCATTCAGACTGCTGAAGTCAAATTAGGGTAAGTGGTTGTATTACACTGACCTATACCTTGTCAATCTTTACATCATTCAAAGGCAATTTAGCCTGCTCATTCATAACAAGAGCCTATTGATTGAATAATCTCTGTTATTAGTGTTTGGGTGGAACTCGCTCTGCTTTATTTTATTATTGTTTTCGCTGGCTGCAACCTGCTGCTATTCTGCCCTGCTGAATCTGCTGCTGCAATTGCAGCAAAGAGCAGGGGAAATTCCTTGATTAAGCCTTGCAGAGATTATTACAAAAAAAGGCCTTTTTACAAATGCACATATTTCAGAAGAAATGGCATACAGAAGCAGGCACGTGTGAGTTCTCCGAATCCGCAAGCACAATTTATCCTTGCAGGTCAATAGCTCATATTGTCTGCTCTGCCAAATTGTTCAAACATATATAATGCTCTCAAAACATTGCTTAATTAGATTCTAGAGAACATTGACACACAAACAAAAGATATTAATATCGAGGATTTCAGCATCAAATGTAGTTTGCAGAGATCAAAGAACACTTTTGGTGCAAAGAGGTTACGAGTGTGACAGGTTGTTTCTCCGTGAGGAATATGACAAGAGGGGAAGCAGTGATCAGGGAGCAGAGGGAGGAGTATGAACCCGTGATGGGGATGGGGAAGAGAAAGAGAAAAAGGAAGATAGCTGGAGAGCAGGGCAAGCACCATCCTTCTCTTGATGAGCTGAAGTTTGAGAAGGGATGGGTGGAAGGTAGAGGTGGCTGCACAGCGCCAGCCAGGCATGGCACTGTGGGAGCAACGAGATAGAAAAGGGGACAAATAGAGTTAACCCTTGCCTGTGTTGAGTTATACAATGTGCCATACCCATCTTGGTCAACGGGGTCTTAAATCAGCTCATCCACTGCACTGGGAGCAGAAAATGACTGTGCTGTGGTTACCTGGATCAGAAGTAAGGAGCTGGGAAGGAAACGTGGGTTGTGTGTGTCGGAGCACAAACAATAAGCCAAGGGGAAGTCGATAAAGCCAACTTAAAATACAAATGAATGGAAAAAAATAAGCCAAAGCTGTATTTAATGTCAATATTGCTGCAGTAGTTTAAGAAATCATGAATAAATAAAAGGAGATAGCAGTCCCAAGAAGGCACCTGTGAAAAGTATTTTCTTCTCAAGGCACACCAACCGTGTTTCTCGTTTGCTTTGATGGGAATCATGTTTGCAAACTCGTGTGCATTGAGAAACAGGTAAAATTCAGTGATTAAGGCTTGTTTTGACACAATTATTTCCTTGTTCTCCTGGAAAACATTAACTTCTCTTTCAGAAGTGTTTCTCCTACGGAGTACTCGCTATATCACAGCCACCTGCCAAGTCCACTGTAGATTCTTCAGAAATATGCTGACATGTCAAGGACCAGCCTTTTAAAGTGTGGTTAATTTGTGGCATTACAGATGAGTCTCCCCCTCTTGGACTTGTCCTGCACTGCTGCAGACTGTCCATGGGGCTCCTGGCCAAGGAAGGCTCCATTGATTTTTCTAGTTGGAGAGTGCATCGTATTACCCCATTTATAAAGTTGGGAAGAGAGGAAACGGCATGAAGATGAGCTGCATATTCCTGGCACAGAGGACTTGCTATTAGGCCCAATTCCAGAAGATCGTTTCAGCATGTGCTTTCTGAAACATCTTATTTTTATTAGGCTCTTCCATTAGGTAGGTCCTTAGTTATATGTCAGGAGCAGAGAGCAAGAAATTTGTCTGTCACTGCCACGGTACGAAGCCTCCAGAGTCTGCAATAGCATCCTTAATATCCCCATAAAAGTGCATTATTTGTCTTAAAAAATAACTCCAATTATTAAAATCAAAGTGAGAGCTGTAAGGAATTGGCCAGGTATAGAGCTTTTAGTATGTTCCGTTATGTGCCGTTTTTAGCCCAAATTTAGCTCTTCTTTTCTCATTACCAGCAAAACCAACATCTTTTTGAGCTTTTTCTTCTCCAAGCCTTGATGATTGTGGCTGTTGTGCCAAAGCATGGTGTGTATGATGGGTCCCCCAACACACTGGGAGGACGGTGCAGAGAAAGCCAAGAGCCTCTCCATTTCTTGCTGCCACAATCTGCATCTCCTTTCAAGCCCAGATATGGAGATCACAGCCCATGGGGTTCTGTTTGTGTAGCGCCTATTCTGGTGTGATACAATTTTTGGCTTTGCTCTTCGAGTGGTTGACAGTTCTGGTTTATCTGCCCCAGGGAAACGATTAGATTGTTGTGAAATGGCATGAGTGCTATCAGAAGGAAAAGGCAAGAAGAACGTTAATGGTCTGTAGAAAGCACAAGAGACCCATATCAACAGGTATTTCAGAAAGGCATCAGGAAGCTATCCTCCTCTTTATCAGCAATATTCCTCCTTTGCTCGGGAGCTGATGCCCAGTGCCACCAGAATGGCAGCGCTGGGACAGGGCTGACTGAATGTCCCCATCACACTCCTGTCCACTGATCCGTGAGTCCTGGCAGCACATGGCCCTTTTATCTCACCCTCCTTCCCTTTGTTTCTGGCTCTGGTTCTTTGTTTGCATGATTTTTCTTTCCTTTTTTTTCCCTTCTGTTTACATCCATCATTCCCCTCCTCAGCTCTCCTTTCCCCATCCTGAGGATTCCCATCAGTCCCCTTCAGTGATTCCCTCTTTCCACCATCCTCATCCCCCTTCCCTCCATCACAGCCCTATCCGCTCCTTCCCTTTCTCTTCCCGCCTGCAATTAGCACTAATCAGATACCTGAGCAGCTCTGCAATGTTATTAGTGGCTCCCACCTCATCCCAGGGGACATGAGCAGAGCTGGACAATTAGGCTTTGCTGTGCAGCCCCTGCTCTGATCAACACAATACCCAACACCGAGCAGTTGGCCAACGAGCATCCTTGGCCACACGCACCATCCCAGCCCCACGCCTGCCCCATCCCGTGCCCTGGCTCTGAATAGCCCCATTTTGGGGCTCTTTGGGGTTCTCTTGTCTGGGACACAGCCTTTCCTGCAGGATTGATGCATGGTGTTGGTTGCAGAGAATTTCCCTGCTCACTCGGTAGCACGGCGCACCCCTCCTGCTGCTGGATCTATGAGCTGTGTGTGTGTTTTGTAATTAAGCAGTTAATTGCACTGGAGTTCTTGATTAGCTTTGGGGGATGGTAATGTTCTAGCAGGATGAGATGTTGTGTACAGTTCAGAATCATTTACAGAAATTGGAGCTAATTTTGCTGTCTGTGCTTATTACTGCATTAATTTAATTTGGGTTGCTTTTAGCTCATTAACACATCTAATTAATTCGTTGACATCACTATTAAGATGTCTCTTTGAAATTGGCGTCTCCAGATAATCAGGATGGAAGAGGCTGACAGATCAGGCGCGAAGCTGACTGGGAAAATGGGAAAGGGAAAAAAAAAGAGGACGACTAATGAATTTTCCATCAGAATCGCACGGTTTGTCAGAGTTGGTATCAGGGAGGCAGAGACGGAGCTAGCGAGACAGAGGAAGGGCGCGAGAGACAGCGGTGCTAAAGGGAGATGCGCTCTTTCAGAAATATTCTATTTGTCAGAAGGACAAGCAAGACGTGTGAGAGGACAATAATTATTCTTTAGTGAATCGGCATTGAGGCTGGCTGCGTGTTTCTTTGCTAATTTTCCTCTCTCCCCATTTTTCCATCCTGGCTGTTGGCACTGCAGGGCTGCGGTGCTCCCACACCGTCCCCATAGGGCTGAGGAGTGGCTCCAGGGGGGACAGCAGCCAGCGTGGGGTGGAGGGGCTGGACAGACAATTGAAGGCAATTAAATTGCTGTCATTTAATGAGTTAGCACACACCAGCAGAGCCCTGCTATCTGTACGCTCTGTTTGTGAAATAAAAGAGCTTAGCTTAAACCTGCCTTCAATGGTGCTTAGCTGGCAGACGAGAGGTGATGGCCTCAAGTTGTGCTGGGGAGGGTCAGGGTGGATAGTAGGAACAATTTCTTCTCAGGAAGAGCTGTGATGCACTGGCACTGCTGCCCAGGGAGCGGTGGGCTCACCATCATGGAGGTGTTCCACAATTGCAGAGATGTGGCACTGGGGGACATGATCAGTGGGATGGGTTGGGGTTCTTAGAGGTCTTCTCCTAATGATTCTGTGGTTCTAAGAGCATCTTTTCTGGCAGTCTTGGTTTGCCCCACCATTGTCAAATTGATGCACCCGTGAAATACAGAGCATGCAGGTGGGTCTGTTCTCCTACCTGTGACATAGGAGGAAATAACCAAAGTGCATTCCCATGGCCTCAGTCTAAAGAAGCCCGAGCAACCCTTTGGCCCTTGCACGTGAGCCTCCCTCCATGAGGACCGTAGGGTGATGTTCTCCAGCGTGAGCTGCAGTTCCCACCTGGGGAAGAGAAGTTTGCTCCAGTTTCCTTTCAATTTCATTCGAGGGGAGAATATTAGAAGCTCCACTCTTTAGCACTTCATTAAACACTTTAGTTTAATAGCATCCTCCGGGGAATCCCAATCCAGACCACGTGAGCCAGGAGTAAACAGCTGCATCAATTAACCCCGTAATCTCAAGGGTGCTATTAGAAGGTGAGATACCCTTAGAAAGTGCATATGCCTGCAATTAGGCTTAAAATACTTAAGTGTCAATAGCTTTAGTTATTTGCGTTCTCTGCTATTGATCTTGCTTATGTTTTCCACATTAAACAGTCTTTCTTATTTCGTCAATAAATTAAGTGCTGTTTAGATTTATTCACTTTTTCTATTACATGGTGCAACCTCTTGAGCTCCTGACCCTAGCATGGCCCTGTCTGAGGCTCAGGGCTCCAGCCCTCCTCCTGCCAACTTCATGCTCGTTCCAGGAGCTGGGGAAAGCAGTGCTGGGAAGAAGAGCAGGACTGCTGGTGTAATCCAGCTGGGGATGCTGGGGCTGAGTTTGCTGGTTATGTCACTTTCCACGTTTGCTTTCTTTGCCTAGGTCAGATTTTGAGTGATTCTGTCTAGAGCCAGGAGTTGGGCTCAGTGCTGCTTATGGATCCCTTCCAACTCAGGATATTCCGTGACCCTAGGATTTAATGATTCAAGGGGATCTCAGGAAGCTGTCCACATCATGATGTTGCACAAAGGACTCAGGGAAGGGGCAGGATCCACGAGGCCATGCAGAAGATGGAATCCTCTGTGGCTTTTCTTCCCAGGGAAGGTTTTAGGGAGAGTCCTGCACCCTCTGAAGTCGGAAACGGCACAATCACTTTCTCAGAGAACTGCACAAGGTCCATTTTTTTCTTTTTCTTTTTTTTCCCATTGGTCATCATGGCGTTTCTGAGCTTTGCTTATCAAACATTGTGGTGTTTTAAGAGGAATATGGGTGAAAAAAAGGGGCAACTGGGTATTTAAAGAACAGGTTTTCTGATAGCTTGCAATGTTCAGTTTGCTGCTTGCCAGGACTTCTCAACTTCCTTAGGACCTGCCCATCTGCTTTGCAATACTGGATGCAAAATGTTATTTTTATCCAGGACTGAGCATAGCCCAACAGCCCTTGTTGTTACAATTAAGCTATGTGCTACTTTCCATAACTCATTAGCCCTTTAGCTTCTGGATTAATTCAATGTGCAAATAACGTCACAAATTGAATATTACTGGACTTCTATTGAGTACTAAGCGGCAGTAAACGCACATTGCTGTGTCTTCGTTCTGCTTTGCACAACGGTGTTTTGTTCAGCAGCTCGTTAGCCTCCTGGGAGCTCAGTGCCTTCTTTCCATGCTGGTGTTTTTTTTTTTTTGTGGGATAACCCAGATATTAGAACAGCAACGATTGCATGGAAAAGTGGGGATAGGCAAAATGAAGCTCCTTTACCACATCTAGCTCTTATACGGCTTTTGGGTGGGATTGCTTAACCCAGCCTAGGCACCCGTATTACTGAAGTGCAGAAAAGCAAGCTTTGCTATGGGTGTCAGCCAGAGATCCCCATGGGATGCCAGCACTGCCCCGGGGCCTTGGGCTGGGTTTGGGGCTGAAGGATTTGCGATGCCAACACACTCCCAAAGCTCCAAACCTCAAACGTGGCAGTGGTGCCAACGTGGGGAGAATGGCTCCATGCCATGGGAGCCTCCACAGCACAGCTGAGCTGATGGGTGCAGCTTTCTTTTAACGCGCTGGAGTGGAGGCAAATTTCAATCTAATAATGTAAAGCAGCAATAACCATTATAATTAATTTATATAAAAGACATTATAAAATTACACTTGGTGCATTTAAATCCCATCTAGGAGCAATGGTCGTTTTCCAGTTAAGCTATGGGCTGTGCTAAGGCAGACGGGGAAAGAGGTATTTCAATATTTTTTATAATTTTATATTCTTCCTAATATCTCTCATGCTAATTTCATTATGCAAGACAGTCAGCACAGTGATGTAATTATTGAAAAGTAATTTTGCAATAAATGGATTTAAATGTGTTCGAGTCCACTGTAAATTCAATCTCTCGGTAGAGGTGGATTGAACAGGCAAGGAGAAAGGGAGCTGGGACAGCATGGGGTGAAAGCTGAGAAGTCCTGAGCATCCCACGTCGAGCATCTGCTTACAGCAAGCAATAACATCCACTTCAGATGGAAACTGCTCCCAGAGCCGTCCTCCCTCCCCCTGAGCACCCAGAGCTGCTGCTCACAGAGGACCTTCAAGGTGTGGGAAATTTGGGAGATGTCTCAGAGCAGAGCATCGCTGGCGCTGTGCTGCTCTCGCAAAGCAGGTCCTGTGTGGGTGCCTTAGTCTGGATTAAGGGCTCAGTTACTGGGCAGGGACATGAGGATATTCCTCTGCATAAGACATGGGAGATGTGATTTCTATTCCTGGCTCTGTCAGAGACTTCCTGCGTGATACTGGGCAAGCGGTATATCATCTCTGTGCTTCCATTTCCTCACCCACACAATAGGGATAAGGAGTGCTTCCCCAGCTCATCGGTGAAATTAATGTAACATATGTAAAGTGCATGTATATCCCCAGATGAAAGGTGCCATTGTAATAATATTCAAATTATTATGGAAAATAGATAAAGCGACCAACCCCTGCTAAATGATCGTCGGGCTTTTCACCAGATTCATGAGATCCACGTAAAATGTGATAAGAAAACCTCAGATGTCAAGTGGTTTAGAGTCAGACTCCGCTCGGGAAGCAGAGCTGGCTGTGCCTTTTAAGTGGAGGATGAGATAGCAGTGAATTTGGGACTGGGGAAGTGGTAGCCCTGGGTGAGCTGCCTGGTTTTGTGGATGCTGCTAGAGGGGAAACTGAGGGCTACACCTCCTGATGGCCAAATGAGACCCAGGCACAACTCAGTGATGCTGAAATCAAAGAGGAGAAGCAAGGATGAATGAGTTTTTTGCATCCTAGCAGCTGCACACATTTAGGATATCTCAGAAAGGTCGTGTGTGGATGGCAGTAACAAAGGGCAGACTGAGTGAACTGGGACAGTGTTCACTTAACCCATTAGACCTTTACCTCTGGGTGAGCTCTGGTGTCACTTATAGGGCATTGGCTGACACTGCAACAGGAAGATGTGCAGGTCTATGGACCACAGCAGTGATGTCTCTTCTCCCACGTCCTTCAGACATCTCCCCTTCTCCACAGCTGCACCACAGGGTGTGCTGGGACAGGAGTAGGACCTCTGCCCTGTAAGCAGCATCCGTGCTCCTTGCAATAGGGCTGCAGGTGAGCAGGGATGGTAATAGGCTGAAATGTGTTCTCTGTGAAAGCTGAAACCACTGGGCCTCATGGAGCATCCTTCCTTTGTCAGTGAGGTCCTAAGACCTCACTGGGGCCCTAGGAGCTGGGCTGGGAGTTACCTGAAACCTGAACTAATGGAGGTTTGACCCTCACACTGCTGTGTGGGTTTCTTCTGGCACTGGCGTGCAGTTGCCCAGCACCAAATGCTCAATTATAGACAAAATTGAATTTACAATTTGCTTTTGGGCAATGTGTAAATTGGCCCTTCATTGATTATTAATGAAGTGCTAATTGCTCTTTGCAACCAATTTTTATGCAAATGCTATTAGTGCTATTTGCACAATCCTGCAATTTACAGTTTTACATTTGCAGTGGCCGGGTGAAAAGATGCGAGAAGATGACAGCTTGTCCTGAAAGAAAACAAAGAGGGGAGGGGGGGGGCGAGCACAAAACTTGCAAAACTTGGAGCAGCAAAATAACACTATTAGAGATGAGAAAACATTAAAAAAAAAAAAAAAAAAAAAAAGCAACCAACAACCCAACACTGAATAAACAAACCCTCTCTCTTTATTGATTGTTACAGATTCAGCGTTGACAGGGGTTGTTCCGAATGTAACAGGATCCCGTGGCAGATGTAAATCAGACTGCAGGCATTTTCCTCGTGTTTCATGAAGGAGGTCAGTGTGGGGGTTTGCCTGTGAAAACGTGGATGCGGGGCTGCCAGCATCACCAGGCAAAGCTGGGTGCTCCCTCGGTGATGCTTTGCAAACCAAGCGTGGGCAGCACAGCCATCTTCTGCCACCCTTTGGACCTCCCATGGCCTCTGCATCGTGCCGACACCTCGCTGAGGCTGCCAAGAGCTGCATTTCGGCCCAGGAGCTCTGCACGAGGAGGCTGGTCCTGTAAAGCAGAGCACTGCAGGTCTCACTTGCAGGTGGGCAGTGCAGGCTCCCAGTGAGGGCTGTTGGTATGTTGTGGGTCCAGGTTCTTCAGAAGCTCTGGGTGTTGCTTCGTGCTTCACAGGGAGCCTTTGAAGTCAGCCTGAGCTCCAAGCCATTCCCTAATTGCTTCTCCTTTATCAGACAGGCTTTCAATGAACTTCACGGAAGGTGCTTGAGGCCAGAGCAGCCCCACAGGCTGCCAAATGACAGGTGCTACTGGGGGTGACTGGGTGAGCCCTGTTTTTTAAAACATAAAGATGTTTCTTTATATTTGGGTAGGGACGGGCTGCGGTCACCCGAAGAAGCAGCAGGCAACCTCCGTGCGTTGGGATAGCACAGCTCAGATGGGTGAAAACAAATGCAGCGTGGGGAGCCTCGAGCAGGGAGCAGAGCTGGTGGGTGTCCTCGCGGAGCCGTGAGCGTTGGGGAGCAAAAGACAACATGAAAGCAGCCGCGAGGCTCGCAGCGCTGCCTGCCCGCTGTAAGGCCCGGCACGGACACTGCGTGGCACTCTTCTCCGCAGCACCGCGCCCGGAGCCCACGGGCTTCCTCGTCCCCGCCGGCTCCACGGCCGCCCCGGGGCTCCCCGGCCCCGCTCGCCCTCTCGGGTCCGGCTTCGGCCCCCGCTGCCGCTTCTCCTTCCAGGCTCTGAGCGGAGCATCGCGCTCCGACCCGCAGCCGGCCGAGCAGCGCCGGGTTCACCATCATCATCATCAGAAGACGCGTGTCGGGATGCGCCATCCCCCAAAGCAGGTGCCAGCACCGCTCGCAGCTCAGGGCTGCGGCTCTCATGGAAAGAATTGTTGCCGGGGTTTCGGCGCTGACTCACGGCCTCCGAGACAGGATCTCTTGTTAGCAGGGGCTATCTGGGGAACACCCGCCCCGTGTTGCCAGGCGCCTCGACCAGAGGGACCTGCACCTCCTCCTGCTGCTTCCATTTGTTTTCCGAAACATGGGCAGGGTGTACATGCATGGAGCTGAGCTCTGCGTGCCCCGAAAGGGCTCTGTTTCAAGAGACAGGAGAGGCCGGGGAAGGTCTGCATGCAGATATCTGGCTGTGCCAGCGGGTGTCTTGGGGGTTACCTGTGGCCTTTTGTCACCTGGATGTCCTTGGCATGCTGGGGGCCCAGCATGGCAGGGAGATGTTGGGCTGTCCTTGGCCAGATGCGCACCCCTAGGAAAGAGAATTTGGAATGGTCAGATGGGCAGGGAACAAACTCAAGCTATTTTACCTCTCACTTTCCCTCGAAGCTTAAGGCATGCTTTAACCTTCAGGGTATTCTTCTGCTTTCTTTCCAACATCAGATTTGAAAGGCTTTGCTTTGCAACAAAATAGGAATGAAGCTGTACTTTCCCCCATGCCTTGGTGGGGCAGTCTAACATCCCCAGCCCAAGTTCCCACATCCAAGGGAAGAGCTGTGAAGGGGGAGGTCCATCCCAGGGAGATGCAGTAGGTTTGGCTGTGCTGGGATGGAACATCCATGCTGAGCACAGAGGGACCAGCTCCTGCCGGGCTGCCTCACCATGTCCCACCAGCCCCGGTGATTTCAGGGGTAGATTTGCTCAACTCAGTTCATCATCAGCCTCCAAACAGCACATGGATGCCCAGAGAACAAAGGAAAAAACCTCTTCTCCACCCCTTTCAGCAACACTTCCCGTCGTGTGCTGCTGGGTTTGATGTCCGCAAGAAAGTCCCTCCTCCCCATAGAAGACAAAGCCCAAGAAAGAAATCATGGGACTTATTTTCTGAGGCCAGAGTTCTAGCAGGACCTCATTTTAAATCACCTAAATTTGAGGAATATGTATTTTAAATGCGATGCTATAAAAATCTAGTAAATATTTAATTTTATTTTTATTAAATACTAAATTGATGATGGCTGACACTTTATTAAAGTGTCAAAGTGAGTGTTCCTACATTCTAATTACTTATCCTAACAAGGAGGCAGCCTCGTCAGGAGCCGCGCGCTGGCGTGCGCAGGCGAGGGGCACTCCCGTTAAGTAACACCTATTAAACTATCATTTGCACCTTGAGGCATCTCATTAATATCTCAACTGGTGAGACTGCGCTGCCAGTGCCTACCTGACCTGGGGCACTGACAGGAGAAATGGCTCCAGGAGTTCTTTCCTCGCTCCAGGCTTTCCTGCACAAATAATTCCTATAAAATTAATAATGACTATTCCACTTAATTGAATTCCTGATAAATGAAGATTCTTCCAAGCCCCTTCTACTTGCATCCAAGATATGCAAGAGGATTGCTGCACTACACTTTGGGGAAAGTTTTGTTCTCCACCCTCCTCCTTGCTTTCTTTCTCTCTCCAACCCTCCTTCCACGCTCTCTGTGTCCTCCTGCTCCCTCCCCATCAGTCTTTTCCTCCTCCTCCCATACATGCCTTCTTTTTTCTGCAGCACTTTTTCTTCTGACTCTTCCATTTGGCTCCCTGCCACTTCTCCAACTCTGCCATGATCTATCTTTCTGGTATCTCCATCATTCATCTTCCTACTGTAGATTTCTCTTTCTTCTCTCTCTTATCTTATCTTATCTTGCCTTTTCTCCCAGCTTCTATTTTGCTTTTCATCTCACCAATAACAGCCATTTTTCTCAGGTTTCCGTTCAGGCCTTGGTTGCGTTACCTTGGAGGAATGTTCTCATGGTGTGAGATCTCTGTTGGATGTGGACATGGCAGCGCATCTTCAGATCTGTCTGCTCACCAAGAAGAGATGTCCTCCCTCAAACTGGAGATTGCCAGAGCCAAAAAACTCATGGAACCTGCAGATCTCCTCTCATCCCATCTTCCCAAGGATGAGGAAACAGCTGTATAAGAAGAGGAGGAACCTGTCCTCAAGACATGGTCAAATCTGCAACCACCTGGATGCCAAATCATTGCAAGAGAGGTAATGGGCTTCAGCAAGGCACACTGTGGAATCTGAGTGTTGCTGGTATTTAGTTGAACTACAGAGCTGTCTTTAGTTCCATTTGCTCTGTTTCTGTCAGTAAAGGTGCTGCCTTGCTGCTGTTATCCTGAACAGGTGCCCTGTTGGGGTTTGGTTGTTGGTTGTTGGGGTTTGCTTTTTGTCATTCCTTTAATAAGCATAAAAATACACACTCTAAAATTCCATTCTACTTTTATTTTGTTCCAATTAGGAGAGCAAACTAGAAACTACACTTAATATTAGAAATGCCAACTCGAGATTCAAAGCGAGCAACTTAAAAATAAATAAATACATAATGGAAAAAAATATCATTAAATAACACATGAATAACAAGTAATGGGATTTTAATCTTCTTGCTAGGAGAGGCTACTTCTTCAGTACTAAAGGTGACTCACAAGCAGCATCGCTCCGGGAAAGTTAAAAGTGATAATTCAATAAGACTCAAGGATTGTGTGGGACTCAAGGAGGGATAAAACAGACTTGCAGGGAGATCTCCTTCCTCTGTCTCCTAGTGATGGATGGAGCTGGAAAACCTGGTCAGTTCCGAGCTGATGAGAAATAAATGTGATCACATCTTTGTGAACATGCAGGTGGGTGGGAAGCAGCTGCTCTGTAGTGATGGCTGTGAGCTCAACAGGGCTCAAGTAGAGGTTGGGCATTTGTATG
Organism: Phasianus colchicus; assembly: GCF_987193195.1. NCBI lineage: Eukaryota > Metazoa > Chordata > Aves > Galliformes > Phasianidae > Phasianus > Phasianus colchicus. The sequence goes on from NC_143451.1 coordinate 13,993,056, forward strand.
GATAGCTATGTTCCAAGTGTCAGTAGTAATAAAATATTATGAATGTTAATCTTAACAATAATCAATATTTTAAAGAAGAAAGAGCAAAGAGTGGAGTATTTCTGGGTACCAGGACTCAGCCAACCCACCAGTACTGACTGGGGAACCTGGAAACAGGGCTGTGTTATCCCCAGTTTGCAGTAGAGTGCTGTGCTTCTGTTCATGCATACACCTGTGGTGGCTTCCAGAATAGGGTGAGAGCAGTGAGATGGGAAGAGGAGGAGAATTAGGCAGAGGAGGAAGAGATTGGTTTTGCAGAGACAGTGTGAAAACCGGTGGGGAGGATGAGAGAGACCTGAAAGGAAGAAGAAGATGTGTCGTGTGTGTCCACGTGTGCCATGGCTGGAAGTGCAGGCACGTGGTGGCCCAGGACACCGGGTCACCATATCTCCATCACTGAGGCAACAGTTCTGGGGCTGGAGATGCAGGATGGGGTGCTGCTCCAGCCCTCTGCCTCCCCATCCTCCTCGCACGGTGTTGGACGAGCCAGGCTGCCCGGAGCTACAGCTGCCCGGCTTCAGCTTAGTGTTTATTTTCCAGGCTGAAAGGACGCTTGTGATCCCAAAGCCCTTCTGTGTTTAGCCAGACCTCTCATTCACTTGCAGAGGAAACCCATGTCAGCCGCTCCCCTTTGTCTCCCCTGAGCTATTGCTTTGAATCTGAAAGGATTGGGTGCAGATTTCAAGGGATGTTCAGACAAAGGCTGTTTGAACAGCACTTGTGTAAATAATCCATGAAAAACTCTTTGAATAACCTCAATGAAATTTTCTCTGAATTTGCTATTCTTTTTCTCCGGCAGCAGAAAGAGGTGGAAGGGAGGAAAGGAGGAGGGAGGGAGGGAGGGAGAAGGAGGTGGGGGGAGGACCCACACTTTTTTCTCACTGCCAACTTTTCAGAATGCCAAGAAGTAGTTTGGCTTAAAAAAAAAAAAAAATCTCTTCGCTATTCTCACAGCTTTAGGAATAATCTCATACGGGACCTCCACGTCCTCAAACTTCTCCGCACATTAAATGCAAGGGAACACCCTTGTATTTAACACAGCAAGGGCAATGCCGAGCCGGTTAATTATTAGCCGTATGGTTTAATGTTCGCTTGCTGTACATATGTAGGGAACAATTCCCCTTTAGCATGTCGTTTAGTTTGCATTAAAATGGAGATAATTGTTTTGATGCCAAATGCTCCCGTTCCCTCCCCACACCGCCCCAGTGCTCTTCGTACAGTTTATACAAATTACAGCCTTAAACAAGAGGGACAAAACCCCCTTTGACTTGGTTTCTTTTGAAGATATCCGAATGGAAGCCCATGCGGTGGCGATGCTGCGGGTTTGGGATGCGCTGTGTTCCCCGGAGCACCCCAGGACGGCTCTCCTATATGGGGAAGGGGCTCCGCGTGCTTTGGGGGATTTTCGGGAGCCGGTTCTGTGGATGTCCAGGAGATGGAGCAGTGTTTCTGTGGCCTCTGCCGCCGGTGCCCCTAACGAGCCAGTCTGTCTGAACTCGGAATGAATTTTGTTCCCTTTTCATCACTCTCTGATGTCCAGCTGCTCCTGTCAACACCTTCTTATAGCATGTAATTCATCGCTCAGACTGACAGCTGGGGCCGCGGGCCTGGGACCAGCTCCTCCTGCCATCGGCTGCACCCACTGAGGGTCCCTGCCCTGCGCGAGGGCTTCCCTCGTCCCCTCCCGCACCTGGGGCCCGAAGGCTCTGCAAAGGGTTCCCGAGACACAGCCGGGAGCAGCCCAGAGCCTGGGAACCTGCACCAGGGCTTGGGGATACCCCATCCTAGTGGCTGCAGGAGGCTGGTGGGGAGAGCTGAGGTTGCACCGCTGTTTGCAGGACTCCTTTCCCCATGTTTGATTTTGCTTTGACAGCAGGTGGAAGCAGGGGCAGCCTTCTGCCCGGATAGCTGGGCTCACACCCCAATAATGGATGGTATCTGTTGTCCCATACCCCCACCAGGATGCCTCTAGCAGGGCTTGCTGCTGGCACTGCACAACACCACAGAGCTCTGGTACAGCACGAGTCCCTCTGGTGCCATCCCCCCTAACCAAACTCCCCTTCTGTCTACCAGAACAGTTACTAATAACTATCCTTTAACTCAGCACTTCTGCCTTCGATTCTCCTCCCGCACCTTCCTGTCTTCCCATAATTTATTCTATATTTCACCCATTTCTTGTCCTCATTTACAATTCTTCTTTATTTTATTACTTTGCATAATTTCCTTTTAGGATTTGTCATAAAATATATTCTGCCACCTCGATCTTCTCATTTCTGCTCTCAAGTGCCAGCCTGTGCTCTCCTGCAGCAGCTCCCGACGCCTTCCCAGCCCTGGTGCTGCACAGCCCAGCCCTGGAGGACCTGGAGAGCCCCTGGGAGGGATCTTTGATATGATGGCATGTGATGGTGTAGAATCAACACTTGGTGATTGCCCAGAGCTGATTTGAAAAGAACGATGGTGAAGTGAGTGAAGGTGTACTCAGTGGGTCCCTTCTGGCTATTTTGACACATGTCCCATTCTCTTCACTGTCCAATCTGCCCTGAAAGGTAGGAAAGCACATGGGGAAGCTGAGGCACAAAGCTCTGACCCAGATCCTCCAAGGCACATAAATGCTTTCTTCTCTTTAAAAACAAGAGTGAGGCAATTTTCTGATATTTTTCATGGTGTGACTCTGAGTCAGCTGTTCAAGGTCACAAAGGACAATGGTAGAAAGGTGGTACAGAAAACTGGATGCAAATTTTCTGCAATTCATCCCAGAATCAGAATCTTTTACTCAAAATATGACCTGGCAGGAGGGAGCACAGAAGGTTTGGAGGAGCTGCTCACATCTCAGTGCATCCCTTCCCCAACGAGAATAAAAACCATATGCAGGGAGGTGCAGTGCAAACTCTGCTGCCCATGGTGTGTCTCCTGGAGGGGGCAGACCAATCTGTTTCTGTGGAGCATCCCCAAGAGCATGAACTTCAACCTCTTTGGAGGAAATCTGTGTGAACCAGCAGTCTGTGCTTCAGTTCATTTTTAAGAAAGTGTCCTGTTAGGGGAGAGTAGAAATGAATGAAAGCGTCCTCTCTGTGTCCAAATTTTGTAGTGTTTTTTCCAGCTGAAGGCATCTTATCTGATCTGAAAAATGTGAAATTATGCTAAGTTAAGGTTCATGAGCCCTTCTGAGGGATATTTTTTGAATGAATCCTGGCCAAAAGATGGCTTTGTGTGTGAAAACCACGTGGTTTCATTTGTCATCCTTTTGATTTTGAAGATCCGCTTAGATATGAAGCTCCACATAAGACCTGTGAGTACAAAACCTCAGACAGATCGGAACGGAAAACATCCTCCTGGTTCCTTGTGCTGGAAGAAAACTGCTGGCTTCATCTTCCTAACGCATTTTGTTCGTGGTTTTTTTTTTCTAAAATGGAGAAATCCCCGCGTGGTTTGGGTTTGCAAGAAGGATTTTCCCTTCATGCGCTGCCACAACGACTGAGATCAGCCGAGGCACTCGAGTGAACGGATCCTGGATGTAATTGTCTGAGGGCTGGTGGCCAGGTTTTGTCAGAAGAGGGCCCGACTGGCTGGGTTTCAGTTCCACCTCTGCCTTGACAGAGCCTGTCTCCTTTAATCATTAGAGTTCAGTGCACGGCTTTCTCCTGGCACAAGTTGGGATTTCATTTGTTTTGGAGGAAGATTGCTTCTTTTGTTAGTTGAGGTCTTTTGGTTCCAGTTGTGTAAACTGGGACGAGGCGATCCCATTGGCTCCAAAGAGCTTTTGGCCAGGGGCGGGCTGGGCTGTCTGCTCTTCAGATTTGGGCTTGGTTTTAAGTCTTCACACGCCATCCTTGTGCCTATGGAAGCATTCTTACGACTGTAATGAGGCACGTTTTATGGACTGAGAACGAAATGGATGCGTGCTCTTCCCAAACTCGGGGCAGTCAACACAAACTCGGTGCCATAAACTGAGTTCCTGAGTAAACCGAGCGTTTGAATTTAGAGACAGAAGTGAACGTTGCGTTATTACAGCCTTGCAAAACTCCAGTTAATTTACAGTGGTGTGAAATCCATTTTTTTTTTAATGACTATGACACTGCCAAAATCTTTGCAGATGCAGAAATAGCTTCGCAGGAGAATTTCAATCTAACATCAACAGGAGATTTGGAAGATGAATTGTGCAAGGATCTCCTTCCTCCGAAGATGCTGCTTTGTTTTGCTTTTTGGTGTTTGGTTTGGCTCTAATATTGTCTGTTTTATGATGTTTTAATTATTGTTGTTTATTTATTATAATCATATTTTAATTGTTTGCGTAGTGCCTTGAGTGCCTAGGCAGGGGGGCACATTATAAATTAAATTATTATTAAAAAGTTGTTATTATGTGTACCTACTCCAAACTGAGCTAGAGCAGGGAGTGCACTCAACTGCCTGGAATTAATTTCCCCCTTTTATTTTCCCTTGTCTTTTCTCTACTCAGGAGTATAGTTCAAAGGATTGGAGGGAGAAAATGATGTTTCGTTGCCTCCCCCCCCAGGGCTGAGTGAGGCAAGGGGAGCTCTGCTCTTGGCTCCCTTGGGTGCTGAGGTTGAAGTTAGGGAAACGGAATGCTCCATGGACTAGGTAAGTTATTTCCTACAGCTTTTCTGCCTCCCTCCCTCCCTCCATGATCCCGAATGGCAGGCTGCTGGAAGAAATTTGTTGGTATTTGCTGTGTTATAACAGCATTTGCTAGTTCTTAAATTAAAAGGGGGTTAATAAGTGTGCTGATGGTGGGCTTGGAGGGGAGGAGGGGTCTGCAGCTCTGGTAGCCAGGTGAGGATGGCTGGGGCAGTGCTGCTATCCAAGCCCCTCTTTTCTCACCCTGACCTTTCTAGTTTGATGCAGATGTCACTGTGCCCACCACCAAGATCCTCACCAACCTGGAGAAATCCCAGCTGGGTGTCCACAGCTGTGAGATTCACTGCCAAGGATTCAGCCACTCGCTCCTGTTGCTGCTGCACCAGGTAGGTGCCACAACACCTCCTCTTCTGTTTTGGCCTCTGGGGTTTCCACGTGCCACAGAGCATTGGCAGGTGGTCAAGACTAGTATCAGGAAGGCCATAGCAAAACCCCCTTACCCTTGTCTGCCCAAGACCAAAGATTACCCTTCAGGGATGCAGCTGATGGAGAGACAGATTCCCTCCGATTTATTTCTATTTACCTCCTGCAGATTTCCTCAGACCCCTCTGTGCCCACACGGTCTGCTTGTTGCTGTTGCAGTGTGAATACAGGGAACCTTCCCCCCAGACAACCGATTTTGGCAGGATTGGGACTCAGCTCAGAGGCCCCCAAGTGTTCAGATCAACTGCTCCATCAAGGCCTGCATGGAAAAGAAGGATTTCCCCTCCCTCAGACCTTCTCCCCACTGGCCCGGAGGCTCAGGTATGGATTAGGTGTGTTCTCCAGAAACAGCCATCCTGCTGCTCCTCGTGGGCATGCTGCAGAGATGCTAGAGCCAGAGAGGCACTGGGTGCTATGGAGATGGAGCCACACAAGCACCAGTGACAGCTGAGTGATGACGTGAAGGTTCTGGTTCCATTAACCATCAATTTGATAATAAACAGTAAGAGCCAGATGTCACAGGAGCACCTCTATGCCTTGGTGCTGGTGGCAAGTTTCACACCTTCAGCTCTTCTAATAAGACATCATTTCATCTCGCAGTGCTCCACTCAAAATGTTTATTATAGCAACACTGATAGGTACTGTAAGATCTCATTACTTATCTACACAATTTATTTTGGATAGATAATAGAAAAATTGTACAAAGGGCAGTTATATATCTCTACCATTTAGGAATAAAACTGTGATTTTGATTTATTCCAGTTTGTGGGCTGCTAAACAAAGTTTTTCAGCAGAGGCACAGACTTCTTTGTGCTTTCACTGGAGCATGAAAGATTTTGCTTCCTTTCACGGCCTTCCACAGCCCTCATTTCACAGCCCACAGGGGTCTGCAGGCCACCATTCAGAAACCACAGGGATGGCCGAGGGAAATGGGTTTGTTGCCGCTGTAGGACTCCTAATGCTCAACAAACCTGCCCATGGCATAGGGCTGAGTCAGCAAAACCAGCCATTTCTGCAGACATTTGGTGCCAGTCCTAAGAGAAGTCCTCTCTTCTGTCTCTGTTGTTGCTGTTTACCCAGAGCCACACGCTGGGCACTTTCTCCCTGCGTGATGAGCATGCATTTATCAGTCCTGCTCCGAGCGCTGCTGTGCATCCCCTGCTTTGCCTCCTCCAGTTCCTCCAGGGAGCTCTGACAGGGGCTCAGCTGCTGCCCTGCTCCATATGCACGTCCTCATCTTCTCCTCCCCGCCCCCCCCCCCCTCGGTGGGGAAGGAGCTGCCGTTTCCCCATCCCTCTGCAGACCCCTGTAATCCCGCACCCAGGGGCCGTTTAGCCCTGTCTGCCTGGTTTGCAGCTCAGCTCTGAAGGGTCCTAATCTGGTGTCATGTACCATTGGGCACAGAGACAGGGCAGGGCTCCCCAGGGCCGGGGTCAGCTTCTGATGGGAAAGGGTCCTGCAAAGGCTGAGCCCCTTCCCCTTGCTGCCCTTGCAGTCTGCTGTATGGATGTGTAAAAGGACTGGGAAAGGTTATTGAAACCCAGCGCCATCGGCCGTGCTGTTATTCTGCATCTGCTTTCCTCCTCCCAGCATCCAGGCTTAAGATTTTAATGTTATTGTGTTTGTTCACGGTCATTACTTAATTGATGCTGTTTTGGTTTAAATACACTGAGCTCATCTGACTTTCTGAGTCTGTAATAGGGGAAGTAATCCTGTACCTGGATGGAATCAGCTTTAGACTCTCTGCACCACATATAATCTCAAACAGTGCGTAATTTTTATGTCTTGTGGCATTTAAGGAGAATGTTTGAACATCAGGCCCCTTCCTTCTCCCTTCTGTACCTAGCCTTGCTATCACTTGTGGTGGTACAGAGCATGAGCAAGCAGGAATCCCATTGGTTTTATGGGCATTTCAACACCTTGGGTCTGGGGCTGCACAGCTCACTGCAGAGCTGCACACACGGTCTGCAGCAAGGGCTGCTGTTGGTGTTGGTGTCACTTTGGAGCTGATGTCACTTTGGAGCTGGGTGTCACTTTGGTGCTGGGTGTCACTGCTGCCTGAGCTTCTGAAAGTGGAGTAACAACCCCCAGATCTTGCTTTTCCAGAAGCAACCAGATGTAAGTAATCCAGACGTAAGCTTTTAGGTTGCTTTACCAGGAGGGGATAGCAGAAGAGTTTTGTTCTTAACTTTCCTGAAGGCACTTAAACATGAGCTTCAGCCTAAGCAAACCATGGCCATCCTTTACTCGTCGTGCCATGCTCTTGCTGGGATAACAAAAAGGATAAAAACTCCTTTTTTCAGGGGTTTTGTCTTGAATCAGGAGGGTGTGAGGTTCTCATAAGTCAATGCAGACAAACCCACATGCCTCCATGGCATAGCAGATACAGCCATAGCATCATATGCCTCCATAGCATCATAGGAGATACAGCCACAGGATATATGCAATGCACAGCCCTGCCATAAACACCACTTATCTGCACTGCCCTTCCCACAAATCCACCTCCAGTAGGACTTCTCCCAGGGCTGCAGACCCCCATGGGACACAGAGAGGGGTCTTTTTGGAGCCATCTGCCCAGAGTGGGTTCCCCTCCACCAACTCACACCAGCTCGTTGCCCTGCCCTTGGCCCAGCACACACAGGTTGCAGTCTGTGCCCCTGTCCTCAGCCCTGCTGTGCTGGAGAACCCCCTTCCCACCTGCCATGGAGACTCAGACCCAGAGATTTACACTTTCCTGTGGAGTTCCCCTGGATTTACAAGAGGGCAGGATTTGACCTGCAGAGTTTAACAATGGTTGTTAACCTTGACTGTGATCAAATTAGACCAGAGCACGAGCTGGCTGTCATATCAGGAGCTAAGTGGCCACTTGCTTGGAAAATAATATTCATTGGTTTTCTTTTGCATTTACATTCCTTTTCCTGGATGCTCTGGCTGTGTCTGTGCTGGGGAGGGATCAGCATGATAACGGGACTTTCCAACTCAGATGGGCTCCATTCTTTTTATCATCTCGCTGGAGCCAGAGCAGCTTTTAAAGGAGAACAAACGTTTTTCAGGCCCTTTCCATGCTGCTACTCTTCAAATATGTTTGAAGGTGTTTTTCCCAAAGCCTGATGTGTTTGTAAATGTTTCAACTTCAATGTGACTAAACGTTCAGCTCTTGCAGTCTGCAGCACAACTCCTTGTTGGTCTGGCTGAAAATCAAACCAATATGAGCATTCTCATCCTGGAGCTGGGCTGAGCTCCTGCCAGCCATCCCCAGTGCAGACAGGTCCTCAGTGTGTCTCCTTTCAGACAGGAAAGCACCAGTGGCCAGAAAGCTAAAAATGACAAATGTAGCTTCTTGCGTTGAGTAGGATGCGGCTCGGGTGGGCACAGCCTGGCATTTGAAGGGTTAAAGAGGCTGTGTCCTTGGTGACATGTAATTTATGATCTTGTGAATCCTTTTTTAATTATTTTGCTGTGACAGAGGTGGAAATATCCAACTTCAAACGACTGGCTTTATTGATATGCTGCTATTTGTGCCTCTGTGGAGGAACAATCCCATAAAAGCAATAAATTAGAAAACCCCTGTTCTCATCGGAGAGAGACAGACTCTCTGGCTGGGAATGAGAGGCCTGGTGCAAAGGCATTCCAGCTCCGTGAAGGGGGTCCCTGTGATCTGTGCTGAGCAGCCCGTTCTTGACCCAGTCACATGGATGCTTATCCACCAGCCTGGCCATAAAGCCCCCACCTCCAGCTGCTCGCCCCTCCGAGCCAGGCCAGGCTCATTGCATGGGGCCAGGGCTTGGGGTTTTGTCTGCATCCACAATTTAACAGCTGTCAAACGTTTATGGCTTTGCGGCTGTTTGTATTGGTTGGTTATTTACTCTATTTTTACACCGGAGCAGCCAGGAACACCCACAGTCATGGTATGGTTTGTGTTCCAGCTGCATTGGACCATACGGTCCAACCTGCCCATGGCATGTGAGCAAGTCCATTCCCCTCTGTGCAGACAGACACAGCCAGATGTGGAGCAAAAGTCCTATAGGACTGGTCCTGAGGCCCAGCAACACCCACTGACCTGTCCCCAAGTGTGAGAGCCACTCAGCCTTGAAGCAGAGCAGGCAGCCCAGTTCTCCAGTGCACCCTGGCAGAAGTCATGAATGCTTTTGCTGAAGTTGCAGGCACTTCACAGACTCCAGAGGTGATACGAGAGAAAGATGAATTAGTCTCTGAGTATTTACCTGCCGTTGATCTAATTCCGAGATGCTGCTGTAAATGGGATATTGCTTTTGACTTACACAGACGCTGGATCAAGCCTACAGCGATTAACATTCAACACCTGTGCTTCAATCAAGCTACTTTTCTCTAGTAATATCATTTATGCTGAAACTTCATCTCCTTCAGTCACTGATCTTCAGGCTTATCTGCCTTAGCCTGGTGTAAATCCGGGGTAACCCTGTTCTTATTGGAGTTATTCCTGATCAGCACTGGTTTAAATGAAATCCGAATGTGACCCACAGATGACACCATTTCAGGGCCTTGCAGAGATCAGAACCATAACACAAGCTCATGGTGTCAGTTGCCTCATCTGTTCCAAAAACAAGCACAGCAAGGTGGTAGAGTTGCTGTTGCATCCTGGTTAATTGACACAGAAAAATCTTAAATGTTCCATGATTACAGGAAGTGTTTTCATCAATGTAGGAACCACACACCTCCATGCTGGCCTATCTGCGGGGTTTCTTCTCTGCAAATCCATGAAATTCCCAGGCTTGGCATGCATTGCACTGCGAGATTGACTGGGAGATGGAGATCATTTCCCATCCAACAGGAGGGCAGAAAAGCAATCCTGGTCTTGGGAAACAGCATCTCTTGATGGATGAGTTTATCATCACACAACAGCCCATCTCCAAGATGGGAGAAGCCTCTCCATGCTATCTCAGCCCTACAGCTCAACATTTCCCTGGCACCCCACCACAGATGGTGCCTTCAGGTGGGGTGAGCACCCACACAAGCTGGACACTTGGCCAAAATCATCCTTTGCTGCATCTTGGTCCCATCTTGAAGGTCACCAGTGAGGTCAGGCTAGGAGAAACCAGCATCTGGCACTTGGCTGGTCCTCCTGGGCTTGTTCACACCTCCGACCTCAGGACCCCTTAAGAAATCACCCCACTAGAGGGCACTGGGAGTCGATTTTCTGTCCCCTCGTGGAATTTCAGCTCTTTATTTGAGTTTCTCCTTGCTTAGCGTTCTCCCCACCTCTCCCTCCTCTTTGCTGGCCAGCTCAGACTGTTTAAATTGGAAATTATTTGTATTACTGTCTGTAAATAATAGATGAGGGAGTGAAGTGGAGTTGGTGTCCCTTCCATAAACTCCTCCTCACTTTAATTAGTGCGAAACAGCCTGGTGAGAATGCGAGCTGCCTTGATGCTGGTAATTAAAATTGAAACCACTGAAAAGCTGCTCTATTTTTTATCGGAGCTGCTGTTCGGAGCCGGGAGCCTGCGGACGGCTCTGCAGTAAAGAGTGATAATGAAGGTGTGAATTCCCGGGGGGAGGAGGGGCAGCTGTAGCGATGGCTGAACTTACACCAGATGAAAATGCAGGAGCAATTAGAGGTGGCTGTGTACAAGCTGGGCATTGGAGATTAGTTGGCACCTTGGGAACGTGGCAGGGAGGGACAAGGAAGGGGGAGGGATCTCTCTTTCCATTTTGAAAAAAAAAAATGTAATAACAAAAAAAAAAAAAAAAAAAAAAGAGGGGGGGGAGGGTTGGCAACTTACAATAGAGACAAACATGCTCAGCGTCCTTGCTGGCCTTCCCGAGTAAGGGATGAGGGGAAGGCGGAGGACGGGGCTGCAGTACTGAGCATTTGGGTGGTGGGATGCAGCAGGGCTCCTCTCCTGGGGTCACCAGGAGGCTCTTGGCAGCACAGGCACAGCCTGGCCTCGGCCCCTGGGTGTACTGCTCCTCAATGTGGCCTCCGTGCATCTGAATTTCTCTGTTTCCCTGCTCCTGCCCACAGGACTGAGCCAAAGCTCGCTGCTGTCCATTGGATGGTTCCTCTCATCTGCAGTTAGGTGTTGGATCAGAGCCCGTCCCTGAAAAATCATAACCGTTAACAGAGGTGTCTGGGAGCGATCGCAGCAGTGATGGGAGATGGAAGAGCACCAGAGGGGGCCTTTGTTACTGCGAGCCAAGGAGGAGTTTGGGAAGAGCTGCTCCAAGTACTCAGACATTGTTATTAATTGCTTCCTTGCTTCCTGCACCGCTGCGTTCGTCTTAGTGTGGGCTTTGCTGTGCAGCAGAAAAGATGTCTGTTAATAGAATGCATTCAGTCAGAGCTGCAAACTGCAAAACCCTTCTGTTTGCAGCCGCCTTGGGGTGCCTGCCACACATTCCCTGAGAGGATGAGCACGTGGGATGGGTGCCTCCACCCAACGGGCAGCTAATTACAGCCTGGCTCGTTAGCTGTCCTATGGGAAATTAGTCCCGGCCCTGGGGAACACACAAACTGAATTGTCTTCATTTAGATGGATTGGAAGTTTTAGAAAAAGGAAGTTAAAGAGGCAGTGAATAACCATGCAGCAAACCAGCTGGGTTTCAGAGGGTTGGCCCTTGGGTTCTTCTTGAGTCATGAGTTGCTTCCAGAGCTTCCGCTTCAGGCTGTAACACCGTTCTCATTGTGGGCTTGGTTTATGGAGAATAAAGGGTTCTGATCAGCTTTCATTGGAAAGTTCAGCTCTCTGATAGACACATAGCAAACTCCATGCTTTTGTGGAATTAGCATTTGCTGGTGAAAGTCTGCCTAGTTGTGGCACTCAGCTCTGATATCTCCTCTTTATCACTGGCTCACGGTAACAAAAAGGTTTTGCTCTTTACTTTAAATCACTTGATATCCTGATGGAAGGATTGGAGGGGAGACTGAGGGCGAAGGAAGGAGGTGAGCTGAGATGCCCATGGGAAGCACTTTGCTGATTTGTTTGTTTGTGGTTAAGATGATATTCTCAGGGTGACATTGATTCAGGTATAATGGACTGTCCACAGTGCCAATGGGTGCTGAGCGTACAGGTGAGAACGCAGTGATTCACATTTACCTCCTGTCTCTACCTACAAGTTTCTAAAGTTTCTCTGTGACTTCATTTGTACAGAATGTGCATCCCTTGGAGAGGCTCTCTGCAGATTATAAACTCTGGCAATTAATAAACTCTGGAGATGGGCAAGTTTGGATTCACGTGGAGCTTAGAGACACCAATGAATTGTGGATTAAGCATTTGTTGACTGCTGTGTAATAGGCTCTATTTTCTCACCTGTAAGGCATGCCACAAAAACATGATTAAACAGATTTCAAATCTAAGAGTGAGTTTTTTCAAGTCCTTGGGACACATTTGTTTAGCATCTTGTTTTGCACAGCTGCTGCTGGTTAACCAAAAAGATGGAAGAACAGATTCGTATCCTGAGTCATCCCATGTCCGAGTATTTGGGGCTCTGAATGTGTCCTGATGCTTTTCTGAAGTTTTCAAGAGATCTGAGCTCTCAATATGTTGGAAGGAAATAAAATAACTCTTTAGAAATGCTTATTTCCTTTACTGCGAGTTAGGAAATTCCCAGGGACAAAATCTTATTAGGATAGAACTAAGTTAGAAGATAAATTGAAATCCTTTGATTGAAAGTATTGTTATTAAAAAGTTTTAATTATTGAGAAGAAAATGTAGGAAAGGCACTCAGAGCTAACATAAAAATGATTGGAAACTGGTAATTAAAACAAAATGCTCGGAAATTAAACATCCCAAAATATGAAAATGCAAACTCGGCTGTGATTCATTACAGAGCTTAAAACCTGGGATTGCTGTTCAAGCTTTGGATGGTCGGTTTGATTTCCACAGGTCTGTATCAGTGCTGGAAGTGGGGCAATGGCTGCAGCCCTGTTCTGTCTGAGACCACCAGGTTTCACGTCCCATCCTTGTTCTCCACTTTCCCATCTCTCTCCATATTCCATTGAAATTTCTAATTCAAAGCAAATCCTGCCCCATCCTCTCTGGAGGCATTCAAGGCCAGGCTGGATCTGGGCAGCCTGGTTTACTGGTCGGTGACCCTGCACATAGCAGAGGAGTTGGACCTAGATGATCATTATTCAACCCAGGCCATTCGATGATTGTATGATCCTGTCTCAGCCAGTATCTGGATGCTACGTTCCCTAAATGTTTTTAAGCCACTGCAGTTCCACTCATTCAGATATTTAATGCCTTTTCAGCACCTGTACCATTATTTTCAGTGAACTATCCCAGAGCAGAGCACCAATTTCTGCTCAGCAATGGTTGCTTTGCTCAAGAGACGGCCTGAAGATTTCTACACAGAGTTCTCCAGAACGCCCTTGGCATCTCCCAGCAGTGGTTCTGCATTTCCTCGGGAGCCCTTTCTGAAGGCAGTCAGCATCACACTGCTCCTGCAGTCAGTGAGCTGTGATCTGGGGCTGTGTGGTCACCAAAATGCAATGAGAAAGAGCTCTGCAAAAGGTAGGAAGTGCAAGCACAGTTCTGTTGGCATTTTCAATACCAGGAAGGCCATCAGCTCTCTGCTAAGCAGAGCCAAGCAGGACCCATTTTCTTACTAACATATTCTTTCTTAAAAGCTTTGCAGTTTCTACATTACCAGAGCAGTGAATGTCACCTTGCTGACTCTTCAGAAGGAAAGATGGCCTCGTGGCTGCCTGGGGCACAGCTGGGGGACCACCCCAGTCCCATTCAGGGCAGCCGTGGCTCTGCTCTGCTCACCGTGCTCTTTCCCAGGAGAGCAAGCAACCTTCGACTTGGAAGAAGGTAATTTAAATTGGATGTGAAGTTGTTGCTAATTTAATGTTTATCCAATAACAAGGACTTTGCAAAACCCCTTACCTTTTCATGAGCCTCAGGTAACACTGTCAATTCATAATTGCTATGATCCCTTTATCCTGTGGTTTAATAAATAATTTACCTAAATTATTAAAATGAAAATTTCAACATTATTAAAAATTAACCAGGTTAAATGAGCAAACAGTAAATAGTGCTGGGCTTGTCCTGCGTGACAGGAGTCCGCAGCTTTCATTGTCTTTTTCCCAGGCACACAGCAGACGTGCCTCCCCCCACTCCCTCCCTCTCTTCTCCACTTTCACAGCCCTACTCTGGTCTTTCACAAACTCCTCTGCTGCACCCACTCCTCTCCTCCTTGGTTGTCTCCTTCTTCACAGCCTTTCATCTCTGTGTCCTCTTCTGCACTCCTGCTTTCCTCTTCCTTCCCTGGAAGCCCTTCCCCCATCAGCAGCCATCCTGCTCCTTGCAGCACGTGTGGTTCCACACATATGTAGCACAAGATGCCTGGCGCGCCTTTTTGTGCCTTCTCTCTATGATCCATGTCTGGCAATGCTGTCTGGTGCCAGGAAGACAGAGATCCAGGAGGAAACACAATCTCCAAAGAGCGGAGAGCTTGTCAGATCTTCAGGAGATGGGCTGCTTCCAGTCACGAAAAATGTATTAGGATCTGGCTGCTTTTAAAGGGCCGTAGCTCTGTCATTTTTAATTGAAACATTTGGTTTGCCCAAAATGAAGTGCTCCATCTTTCAAGCTGTGTCTCTTGCCAGATATACATATTTTTTCTTCTCTGTAATTCCTGCTGAACTGCTCCTTCTGCTGTTTTCTGGCACAATTCCTTACTGACTGAAAAGGGTTCTCCCCCAGGCTTCATCCCACCCATTTTCCTCTTCAGCACATGGCAGTCCTGGAAATGGCCTTTCCTTATGCCTGGCATTTTTCACCCAGAACACTTGCATGAATGCAGAGCTCACAGCACACAGATGACTTTTCCCTACAACCCGGAGAAGTGGCACGCAGCTCCTGCTAAGGCAGAGTTGGGTGCTGGCAGAGCACCAGCCAGCCTGCCTCTGGGTGCCCATAGCACTACAAGCATCCCATGCAGATATCTGGGCACCAACAATCATGGGCTCCTTAATGTGTTCTAATAACACTCTTTTTTTGGTGTATCTTTTTTTTTTTTTCGCTGCTAAGAGATCACTAATTGAGAAAGGCAGTATTTGCAATCAAGATTAACTGTGTAGACAGAGGGGTCCAGACCCTTTCTGAGCAACCCTTGTAGAACCCAGCGCTGTTACAGCTCCAGGATGGGAGATGAGGAGGAATCCCAGCTGCATGCTAAAGCAGAGGTGTTGTGAGCTGCATGGATGGCTTGACTGGAAGCTTTCCAGCAGTCTGTACTTGGAGTGCCTGCTCTTGCAATGCAGCCCAAGAGGTGAAGCCCAGAGGCTCTGGTCAGAGTGAAGGCAAATAGATGCACTGTGGCAGCAATGAGACCCACAGCCAATACAACATGGGAGCTCTGCCCGTGGGGAACGCAGCAGTTATTGACTCTGCCATCACATGGCATGGCCCTTCCCTTCCACAGTCAAGGCTGGTATCTGAATTACTTTGGATTTTAACCACAATTAAAGAGCTAATCAAGGTCAACAGCTCCTTTCAAATACAGTTTAGCAGAAAATCCTAATGCAGGAATTACACAAATTGATATTGTCAATATAATGGATTCAAACCAATTGTGCTAAACAAGGTTGTATCAAGTCTGCACTCTGTATTAGGTGAGGGCTAATTCTGTCTAGCAGCAGTGGAGGCGAACAGAAAAACAGATACATCAAGCCTTCACAGTTTGGATTTATTACTGAGGTGATTTTTACCCCTTGAAAAGAATTCATTAGTCTAAGAAAACAGTGCAGTTCTGAGGATTTTGTTCAATTCAGAATGCAGAATGTATAAAATTGAACACACACAACGTGTTGCTCTAATATATAGGAGACACAAGGAATGACTTGTGAAGAGAAGGGATGAGTCTGGAGGATAAATCTAAGCAGCAAAGTTTTGTGAAAACACATGGAAATGAAGGACTGCGCTCAGGTACCCAAATGTACTGTGCTACTTGAAGCATCCTGAGGTATCTGAGACAGCAGGCATGGATGGCAGATGTGAGAACAGACCTGGAGAAAACCTGTACTCTTCCAGCAAGTGCTCTAGAGCATCTTGGATGGACCCCAAGAGTTCTAACCCTCAGAAATCAGGTGACAGCTTAGCACTGAAGGTAACCTCTTTTTTGCCTTTCTTCTGAGGCACTTCAGGGCTTCACCACCAAGAGCAACATCTGGTTTGGGGTCCCAAGTTGTCCCCTGGAGCCTCACTGCTCCTCTTCAGGTACAGGGATTCAGAGGTACATCTGTGGTGGAACTCCTTCCCTTTGTGTTGGCTCCTGCTTTTTGATTCCTTTCCTCATGGGAAATGCATGGAGGGACCCCTGCCCTTTCCCCCATCCTCAGGGCTGCTTTGGGATGGTGGGACATGGTCAGCCTTTCCGGGGTCCGTGTGAAAGAAGTGAAACGGGAACATGAAGGTGGTAATGGAGTGGAAGCAGAGCAGGGAAAGCCTTGCTGATGGATTATTAGGCACTGTCAAAGTTTCAACAGAGTGGAAAACTTGGAGGCCGAAGTGAGTAGTAACCCATGAAAAATCACCTCTTCCTTTTCCTGTTTGTGGCAGGGCAGCGTGTCCTGATCAAAGCCACCCATCACTGCATGGCCTCAGTTGCACGATTTACGAGGCACTGGGGCAGCAGCCCATTACCAGCCCTGGTAATTCATTGCAAGGGCAACAGGAGGTGTAAATCCCCTCCCCTCCAAACTTGTGCATTTACCTAATTGTCTTTGAATTGCTGGACATGGACATCAGAAGGGGTGGTGTTGTGAACGATGAGGGCCATGAGAGGTGCAATGGGATGGAGCAAGGGCTGAGGGTCTGTCGTGCTCATTGTGGGTGGGAAAGGAATGACCCAGGAGGCAGACCCTCTTTCTTCTGCAGCCATTAAATAGCAGAACATCTCATTGGTTTTAATTGCATTTTCACCTTCCGGAGTTCCTCTTGGCTGTTTCCCTTGGGATTAGTGTTGGAGAAGGAGCATGCTTCGTGCTCACAGGGAGACCTCTATGTTTTTCAGGGCCTGTGAGACATTGTGCTCCACACACCTGGTAGTTCCTATTGCTAGCAGGGCTCAGAACCACCAAAATCATTGATGGCAGCAGGCAGCATCAGCTGCAGGAGATGCGAGGCTCCAGTGTGCTTTGTGACCTCAAGATGCAGACACCTCTATGTGTGTAAAATCCATCTACAGCTGCTTCACTTCACTGATAGTGCTCAGACATTCTGCCTTCTCACGGTCCTCTGTGATATTTCTACATTCAAAAAAAAAATCCAACACTTTGCAAAAAGCAAATGTTACCATTCTCCAAAATCACTAAATATTGGATTTGCTCTTTATTTTCTTTTTTTCTTTTTTTCTGGCTATTCTGTCCATTTGCTCTCGCTCTCTCTCTGTCTTCACCCCTCCTCAATCTATCAGCTCCCCTTTTTGATTTTCCTTTGCCCATTCTCACCTTGTCCTCTATTTTACCTGCACTACTGTCTTTCTGCTCTTTGAGCTTGGCTCCAGCTGTTTCTGCCTTTCAAAAAGGTCCTTTTCCATTTGCTCTTCCCTGACTTTCTTCTTTTTTTCTGGTGTTCCCTATGTAAATTCTCAGCTCTGTAATGTAAGCTAATATTTGATATCAGAAAACTTCCCCTCAGCTATATGAGTACATTTAAAATAGCTGTGCCTTTAAAAGAAAACTTTAAATGTGAACTAAACTTTAACTGGAACTAAATCCTCATCAGAGGTGTTTGCCTGTAAGGGCAGCAGTTCAGATAAACAGGCCCCAAGGCAGAAATAGGAGGCTCACCAGCAGTATTCTGTAAGTAGGATAAGATAGATAAGTGGAGTGGTCTTGAAAAAAGGGGACAGGGCATCCACCAGCTACAGATGGATGAGGCCCGAGTGCTTCCTGCTCCTCCTTGCAGAGAAAATGCTGGCCCTTAAAGCAGGAATGAGAATCTGCAAGGATCCTTAGTTAAAAGATAATAGAGAGGGAGTAAATAGAGAGAGAGTAAAGTGCAAATGAGGTGAGACTGGCCTAGCTGGGAGAAAAGGGCATTGTTGGGGTAATGGTTTGGAAGGAAATCAATGCAATTTGGGTTCATAAATTCTTCTGAATCTCGAAAAATGTGGTTTAGGCACTTCAATGTTGTTTTGGTGCAGAGCTTCACTGCTGGCTAAGAGGACTGAATACAGAACTATAGTAGCTCCATGAATTCTTTGTAGTAGGGGAAAGGAAGTTTAGGACACTTTGCCATTTCTGACTTACTGGAAAGCAGACCTCAGGCTCACATGTAGCACATATTTGTTATTTTCCTAGAAAAGAGCCTGGTAAATGTTCTTGGATGTTGCCATGGGAGTTGCTGTTGACTCTGGGTTGTGATTCATATCCACCTCTAAAGGCACATGGCTTGTCCTCTCCAATCAAAAGGGAAGAGGAGGAATGACATGAAGTCCTCTAGAAAACACTGAGAAATGAAACAGGGCTATGAGACACCAAACCTTTTCTGCTGCACAGGAGAAAGGTCCAGCATGCGAAAGGGCAGAACCTCCATCAGGTCTTGAAACACATCTGAAATCCATCAGCACCACTGCTCCTGCAGTGCTTTGTTGTCTGTGCCGTAGCACAACATCCTACGGGGAGGGAAAGTCATCTTATGGGCAAGGGGAAGAGCTATCTGTGGTTTTAAGAGGTTGGCTGGGAATTAAGAGAATACTTTATGGTGGTTACACTCTGAATTTATAGTTTCCTCCTCTTGCTTTTTAACGTTATCCTGCCAAATTACCTATGGTTTGTCCCATAACTACAATCTACCCTGTGGTCTGACATGTCCCAGCACGACCCGGGACACATAAAAAAGTGAAAACCAAGCAATCTGTCAACATTTCAAAGAAGAGAAGGGCTACACCGCAAAATGTAGATTATTTTCTGCACCTAAACTCTAATTCTCCAGGCTCTTGGGTCAGCCCTTAATACATTTGCCCTCTGTCATGATGAGACAGTGGTGGCATTTAGGTGCAGATCAGAACTTTCTCATTCCAAAAATGTGACTTGGGCACCCCGTTTTCAAAAAACCTGTGGCTGTAAAGTTCAGCAAACATCTACAGCTTATTCATCTCTCTGTTTCACCGCCTGGAGATCCAAGCCATTCTGCACACCTCTGTTCTCAAGAGGTAGAATAAGGTTCATCACCAGTTTCATCATCAGTATCTCCCAGAGTTTCAAAGCACAGTAGGGCACCTAATCAGAGCAGACCTTTTTCAGGAGTAAGCAAAACCAGCATATCTGTAAGTATCTGCTGAGATGATGTTCCAGCATGCATGAAAGAATCCTGGAGTATGACCAATTTGTTTTTGTCCTGGTGGCAGAGGAGAAGAGAAAATCAAGTTTTCTCCATGGGTGGCACTCTTAGCATGAATTTTGTATCAGAAAGTGCTTGTCTATATATCCTGAGGTCTTTCTGTGATGGTCCTTCCCCATCTCTCCATCTCTCTCTATGCAGGTGACCTCTTCTTCATCCCTGTATTCCCCAGCAGGGAACGTGGAAGGTGTGGCTGCCATGTGGGTGCTCCCAGCAGAGCTGTTCCCTGTGGTCACCTGTGATGAGGTCACCTGTGTCCTCATCAGGAGCAGTAATGCAAACTCAGTGGTGGGAATGCTCTGCCCTCCCAGATGCTGTGTTCCAGCAGCTCACCTCGGTGGCCCTAAAACAATTAGAAGGTTTGAAGTTTCCCATGCCCCAGTAGATACAGACAGGACAACTCATCTGTTATTGCAGCCCCAGTGCACAGCACTTTGTAATGCTAAGCAAATGATGTGGGGAATCATGAACTTGGCAGCCCCTCCTTGACCCTTGCCTGAGTGTAGGGTCATCCCCAATATCCGGGATGGCTGCTGGTTGAGCTCATGTACCAGCCCCTTTCAACCACAGTGTGGGGAACCCAAGCATCCCGACCCAAGGCATGGCCTGCCAACCCAAGCATTAAACATTAATCCTGGTAGGACTTGCATTGTCCCACCTCTGAAGCAGACATAGATTAGGGATTTGCTCTCCTGAGCTGACCGTGTGAAATCAGACCCTGGAATCAACTCCCTGCAGCTCATCCGTATCTCATTCATCTCTTCAGTTCTTCGTCTTTCATCAGATGCTGCTGCCTTTTGAGCTTTTTTTGAAGTTTTCTTCCTTCTCCTCCTAGGGGATTGCAGGGGGACCTGGAGGGCACTCAGGTGCTGGATCCCAGGCTGCAGATTTGGGGGAAGCCCAGAGGTGGGCACTTTGGGACATCTATTGCTATGGGTCACACTATAGGAGAAGCTCTGGCTGTGCCCAGTGGTGCTGAGTGTGATGCTGCCCTTAATTCGTGTGGTTGTTCCCAGTCAGCAGCACCTCTCACAGGGACTGAAAAGTAGCCAGTGTGCCACGGCTAGATTGAGCAGACAGATTTAATTAAGTTGTGATTTAATTACCTATCAGCATCCCTATTTAATAAAGCTCAGGAGGATTTTAATTTAAAAAAATAATAATAAATAAATGATATGGCCTGTCACAGAATGGCAGCAGCAGCTCCCAGTCCAGGTGCAGGACCCAGGTGGGCAGGATGGCACTGTGGGCAGTGTTCCTGGCATCACTGTGGTGTCCCCAATAGCCAATAGCACCGGGGTGTGGATGTGGCTTTATTTTAAATTTGAGGTTTGCTTTTGGCTCATGAGGCCAAGGCCGAAGTGCAGAGCCAGAGCTGGATGTGATCCTTTGGGGCCAGCAGGACTTGTGGAGGTTTGGACATGACATTGTGCTTTGGTTTCTCAGCAGTCAGTTAACATACCAGCTAATAACTGACACTGCAAGAGTCTCCACAAAAAGATTTTCAGCCACTTGAGCACTTTAGCCACCATCTCTTTCCAAGCTCCTCCCAGTCTCGTTAAGTTATACACAACATTCATCTCACTGCTTTGCTGAGGATGGCTCCTAAGGGTTTCATTCTGCTTCAGGTTTTATTTCTTCTGGGCCAGCCCCAGCCCTGCAACAGGCAGACATTGCTGTAACCCCAGTGAGACCCCGCAGTTTGGATGCTGGCTGGGGACCCCTCAGTCTTTGCCACCAGCGTGGCCACATTTCTCATTCTGCTGTCTGCATTCATCCTATTTTCTTTGAAAAAGAGCTTTTCTTTGATGGAGACTCACCTGGGAGCTCTATATCTTGCAGGGTCCCATTGCATCTCCCCACAGATGAGGATGTATCGACATTAACACTTCTTGAACTATGATAACTGTAAGCACACCATGAGGGAGAGAGACAGAGCTTTTAAACAACAAAAATGAAGGAAACCCCAAACCTTCCCCTAGACACCAGCTTCACATCAGCAGAGATTCAACCCAAGCCCTAAAACACCTATGAGAGGTGCTTCCCACCTGCACCATTTGGCTTTCCCAGCTCTTCCTCCAACCTCAGCACAAGCAAGGATTTGGGGACCCACTGTCAGACACCCCTCATTAAGGTACTGGTCCATCCATCCCCTCGCTCTCCAATGGGGACATCAGCCATGCTGCAGAGAACAGACCTTGATATTTCTATTGTTCCGTGGTAACAGCACCTGTCCTGAGACCCCAGGCCTGACAGATTGACATAACAGGTTAATAAGTGCTTTCCACTTCTCCTAAAGGCTAATTAAATATTAATCCACTTGGTGAGGTCAGCAAAAATAACAAACAATTGGCAGAGTGAAATTCGTTTAATTAATTCTCCAGTGGAGGTTTTTCAAGCATCTTCCTCCCCTGACACACGCTGCAGTGAAATCAGGCCTTATTGGTTCTGGGCCTGTGTTTCTCGGATATTTAATTTTGCTTCATTTTTTGATGCTTTTGTGTGTGTGTGTGTGTTTGTTTGTTGGGTATTGCCCAAGGCTCTAAGCACAGAGATGAGAGGTGAAGAGAAGAGAGGGAGCACAGAAGCGAGATGGAAAGAGGAGGAAGAGGTGGGCGAAGCCTCCTTAGAAAGCTCCAACCTTCAGCTGCCAAAGGCATGAGACTTTTAGTCTTTGCAACATGAAATTCAGGCGCAGAGTTTTGATATTAATTTTGTTCTTTTATTCCAAAGAACCCCCCCAGAAGTGCTGCCCGTTGGTGCCCAGCTCCGTTCTGAATGCTGCTGGCTGCAGCAGTTGGCTGCACTCGTTAGCAAAGAACAGCACATTTGTGTTTGTGCACTCATCCCTCCGTGCCACGACTGATGCAGATACAGCATCTGGAAAGGGGCCAGGAAGACTGGAGGGACGGGGACAGACCCACTAAGGAAATAATTTCTCCAGTTCCCATCCCTTCTTTGCAGCCTTCAAGCAGCAGTGTGCCCAGGCACAGTCATGGAGTCACAACCTACTTGTTTCTAAGAACGTAATAACAGATGCCTCCCAAGGAAGAGGATTCAGGAAAAGAAATCTCCTTACGCAGGAGTTGCACTGGGACTGTCTCCAGCCATTTCCCCAAACACCTCCACATTTGGAGCAGGGTTTTCCCATGCACACCCCATGGCTGCATTCCCTGTGCTCCCAGCTCCCTCACCTTTTGGCACAAGTTGGGAAGCTGTCTTTGGGCACTGAGCCTCCCAGACATCAGCCCAGCCTTGGAGAGGGCTGAGGGAGAGCGGGGAAACTTTCTCTGGGTTACTGCTGTAGTTGCACACTAATTTTTTATTTATCTGAAAGTGGCACTGGAAGGGTTTTCAAAGTGAGTCTAAAGTAATTAGGAGCTCCTGCTGATGGATTGCACTGGAGAGACATGTGGATTATTTATTACAAAGTCACTTGCTGGAAAGGTTAGAGGCTGAGAAGTAATTATTTTTTCCTTTTCTTCTTCTTCTTCTCTCTCTCTTTTTTTTTTTTTAATGGAGGAATCATCAGGGGAGAGCAGCCAGAGTTCCTCCATGAAATATTCCCTCCTGCCTAAGTCCACTTCTCCCAAAATGGCAAATAGGACAGGGCCCCCAGGGAGGACATGAGGAGCTCTGGAGCTCCCGGAACTGGAATTTTGCTTTGTGTTGAAGTCTCTGCCCACACCCACCCTGGTTAAGGGATGTGGAGGGGATCCCTGCTTTTCAACCCAAACATTTGGAATCTCTGGAAGCTTCCCATCTACCAGCCAAGCTCACAAAGCCTGTGCCACGTCTGGCACATGTCTGGTAGATGCTGAGCAGTATTTGGAAGGCTCAGTGCTTCCAGCAACCTCAGCTCCCTGGTGCTCTCCTGCCAGGTAATCTATGTCTAGGATGGGAAGTGAATCCAAAGAAATGCAATTCTTGACCTTGAGAAACAAAGCCAGGCTGGGAGCACTCTGAAGATAAATATGCAGAAACTCGAGTCAGGAATTCACTGTTAGGAAGGCGATAATTGTGGCTAACAGCATGCTCGTGCAGGGCTGGATCTCTGGGCTTCAAACAGCATCAGGATCTTTTTTAGGTGGGAAAAGCTGTGTGAACAAAGAGGATCTCAGGCAATTAGTCACTGGAGAATTCAGCTAGTGCCTTCAGCATCGGCTCAGCCTTGGGAAGACCCTTGCTGTGGTGCTACCAGCCTGCTCCTGTCCCATTTTCCAGCACCCCTGCAGGGACACAGCCTGCGTTCCTGCTGCCCGCTCTGGCCTCCAGGCCACCCAGGCAGAGCTCCCTCTGACAGCAGCATCCCCTGGCTGTGGATATTTATAGATCCCATCCATGTCCTGAGCTAGAAAGTCATCCGTAATCTCTTACAGATGTTGGTGGGAACAAAGCCAGCTAGTGACTCTAAAGGGCCGCCCAGCAGTGTAATAGATGGAGACCTATTTCTGAGTCACCTCTGACACTGCCCACCCTCACCTGCTCTCCCTCTTCCCCAGGAGGCTCACTGGGGCTCCCCTCTGCCCAAAAGCCTTCCCTTGGGCAGGGCCTGATCCCCATCCTTACACACATCCTCCAACAATATGGGAGCCCCATGCTTTGGCCAGCTTCAGGGCTTAGCAGCTGCCTGGGTACATGCACATCTCTGTTTCCTGCACAAAGAGTGTATTACCTTCCCCTTAAAAACTTATGTCACCTTCTCAGATTTTCTCCTTTAGCTGTCAGCATCTCCTGCATGGGAACAAACATCTCTTTTTGACATCCTTTCTCTTTTTAATTCACCATCTCCAATTTTCCCTTTCACCTCTGGGTCTAAGCCTAAGTTTAAACAGTCCCTTCTCTGTCTGTCGCTGCCTTCTGACCTTTGCTGTGCCTTCCTCCATCTCCCTTCTACCCCTGCCCCAGATCCCACCCTGACAGCAGGGCTGGGCCTTGGCAGCACTGGTGTGGGCAGAGTGTGTCCCATGCTCATTTTCAGGTCGACATCCCATCTGCCAGGAGCCCAACTGTTCGCCTGGCAAAAACCAAGGTGTGGGATCTGATGAAGAATTTGCTGGCCTGGATGCTGCCATCTCCCTCTCTACCACTGCCCAGGACCTCGGTTTCTTCTGCAGCACCTTGTGCCATCCAAAAATCTATCACAGGGTCCAAGGCAGCAGGTAGAGGGAAGCTGGTTCCTCCTTTTGCTTTCTTTACATCTCGAATCTTTTGCCCCAAAAGCCAGCTGAGTCGATGCCTCCCTCCTTTGCTAGGTTGCTGTGCAGGGATTTGCACCTAAAATTTGCACTGTGACTGAAATTGCTGTTAGACCCCAACTGAAGTCTGAGTGTTGAGGAGAGGAGCCAGCAGGCAGGAAGGACGGATGGATGGTCGAATGGACAGGCAGTGGGTTGGCAATGCTCACAGAACAGTGCCTTTGTACCAGGCAGCAGCAGGACCTTCTGAGAACTCTTTAATGAGTTGTTCTGTTGAGAGCAGCCTGTATTCACATTGATCCTGGGGCTAATGGCAAAACCTGCTCCCATCCCTACAGGAGGAGGCTGAAGCAAGAGGACGAGCAGAGAAAGGAAGCATCACCACCCCATCCCTCTGCAGCGGGGCATTGCCCACATCCATCAGCCCATCACCCCCTCCCCATCACTTCCACCTCTGCCCACATCACTGGGATGGAGCTGCACCCTGAGGTCCCCCCCTCCCCCCCCCCCCCCCGGTGCCATCCCAGTCCTGCAGAGCCGCAGTGCAGCCGTTGGCGGGGCTTTGTCAGGAACCAAACACAGTAACTGTTTAACGATTTAACTGCACTAATGAATATTGGGCCAGATATTTTCAAGGCCTGTTCAGACTGATTACTTGGAGAGCTGAGTATGTCTACCAATTACCCAGGCAATTAGGCAACTAATTAAACACTTACCCTCAGCTTCATAAACAGAAGAGAGAGAGAGGGGAAAAAGGAGGGAGGGAGGGAGCTGGCTCCGGTTTCTGTGAAATATTAGCTGTCAGAAATTGCTGCTTGCAAGGAAAGGTGCACAAAGGCAGACAGATCCAGGCAGACAGAATGACTGACGGCCCACAGCTCTCGGCCCCTTTGCTTTGACATGAGCTGTGGGGTTTGTCCTCCTGGGCAGCTGATGGGCTTCAGGACACAAGGGGATGCCCCACATCCTGGCACACCCACCCTGTGCTAAAGCACACATGATGAAAGGAGAAAGCAGCAGCAATGCAGCAAGCTGCAAGCCAGACCATGGGAAGAATTGCTTTGCAGTGGAAAATAAGCAGGAAAGGCCCCAGAGTGGGCACACTGTAGGGTTTATGTTCTATTAGGACACCTTGGGTTTCATGCATTCAGAGACTTTTAGGACCCACCCACTGACTAGTGCTGGTTGATGCCTCATCAAGGGTGGGAGGGTGGAGGCAGTGCATGGATTAAATCCCACATTCTGGCTGTTGGCACAAAGGAGTTTCGTGCTAAAGCCAAAGTTCGAATGACATGAAACCAAATGGTGTTTCAGGTTGGGATCTCCCCTCCCACCAGCTTGGTGGCATGGGCACCTCTGCAGAGATGTGTGTGTTCCTGGAAATAATGGATTTAGGTAGGAACGTCACTGGAAGATGTTCAGAAACACTTGTCATTATGGAGTGAATTTTGACAAATAGTCCTTTCCTGGAAAAAAAAAGAAAAAAAAGATGTTGGGGAGAAATAATAGAAATATTTTTGTTACTTTCTTATTTATTTTACATTAGTTATCTCTTCCTGGAAACATGCTTATCCCTCCATCTCAAAGTGCCAGCCCTGTGGCCCTGATGGAACACTGAGACTCCAGAGGCATCCAGCAGACACTTTGTAGTACAATGCAATGACCTCTATCAATATTCAGTGCATCAGCTCTTAGTGATATTTGTTTATCCATCCGGGTGCCAATCTGAAATCAGAGCAGGATCAGAAAGATGCTCAATGATAGATTACTTCCACATCAGAGCTGCTGAGGCCTCTGCCTGGCTAGGTGGGATCCTGCAGGGCTACATTTGTGCACATTTGGGATATTCTCAGAGCTGCAAGGACAGGGAGCAAATCCTGACATCCCTCTGCACTGAGGCACTCTGACAGCCTAGAACTAGCTATTCTCTTTTGATACCATTCTCCTCAAAGTGGTGACTTCTGAATACCGTAGTATGGTAAACCAGATTACTTGGAGGATGAAATCACTTCCATGATGTTGGGCTTATACAGGAACCGTCTTGACAAGCTATTCTGTATTGGTAGCACTGGCAGATGGACGTCATCCTGCTCGTGAATATTCAGCTATAGATGTACCTTTCCTGAGTGCGGTGATGGAGCTGGTAGGAATAACTGGATGTGACACATGGTTGATAATGCACAGATGGCATTTAACAAGGTAAATGAGTGAGCTGATGGGCTTCACCAGAGCCTTCTGACAAGGTAAAGATGGAGTCTGCATAGCCCTGGAGACTGTATAACCTGCAGGCACTTCACAAAGGTCTCCCACTGTACTGGGTCATCTGGCACAGCAGTTCTAGCTGCTTGTTTCTCCTTTGCAACTCTCCAAGGCCTTTGCACTCTGTTTGGCATTGAGAACCTTCAAGTCTGGCCCCTTTACTGCCACGCACTGCAGGAGGGCTGGGTAATGACCCACCACGATGCGTGTTCTTTCTGGGCTCCTGTCTCACCTCTGCATTTCCTCCACGTTCTCCCTTCCCTGGGTCCCTGCTCAGGCAGAGGAAGTGGCTCCTGGTGAGCCCGTGAGTCTGCAGCCATGTCTCCTTGTGCTGGGATGCTCAGGCAGCTCACTGCTCCACACCACTAAGCATCCCAGGTGTGCACCCCTTACTGCACTGGGGAAAACAATCCAACTTTGTATCATGCCCACACTGAACATAACAATTACTGATGATCTGTTTTTATTCAAATCTCATTGAATAAATCCAATCCTTTTCCTAGCGTGCATTCATTTCCAAATCTCCAAGGCCTCCAGACCCTTTCTACCTCCTCCCCCCTCCACCTTTCTGAGACATAGCCCTGCAGAGCAGTGATTTCTGAGGCCCCAGGGACTGCAGCACAGCTCTCTGGTTTGCAGATGTCCAAGTGACACAGACAAAAGGTCACTCAGCTGTAGGACACCGTGAAGCTGGTGGCCTGCTGTCACTGCTCAGCCTATAGCAGCATCCTTTGGTGATGCCTCGAGTCTCATTGGGAAGCCTCCATGTCTCCACCTTTGTGTAGGTGGAGCCGTGCCGAGTTTGCTTGAACTGGTTTTGCTTCCCCAAGGAAAGGCAAAATACCCCACTAGTAACAGCCACGTCTCCAACGTACCATGGGGCTCTCTTGGATTCAGGCCCACTGGGAGCAAAGAGAGCTTTCTCTCTGGCTCCACTGATGCAGGATGGGACCCTTAACCATTACTCCAAACAAAAACAAGCTGTCCTGGTAATTGGGGTAGGTCTACTCTTGTGCTGGAGAGCTGAAATGTTTATTGTGTGAAACATCAGAAAAAGGAAAGGAATCTGCTGGGAGCACTTGGTTCATTCCCGTCCAACATGCCCCAAATCTCTGTTTGAATGCTGGGTCTGTGGCATGGAGACAGGAGCTTGTTTTGATAGTTTCCCTGCATTCAGAGGTATGAACACTTCACAGTTTTCTGTTTAAATGACCCATTTCTGAGAGCGGAAAGCATCAGCCAATACGAGCCCGGGCCCCTCTGTATGTATCCGGAGTTTACAAACCATCCCCACCGATCCGTGGTAGTTAATGGACACTCCTGCTGCTTAGGGGGGCTGGAAAACTGTTCCAGGTGACTACCAGCCCCGGATAGAGACAGCACAGTCCCCAGAGGTCTGCAGAGACACATGAGAATGAACTCAACGTCTCTCCCAAAGCATGACGTTGATTAATGACGGCGCACAGCTCCGTCCTGCCGGCGGGCTGCTCTGCTCACTACAGTCTGCAGGGAATGGCTGTATATAAGGGAACTGAGCAGCAGTGTTCGCAGCGAGCGAGGTGCTGGCTGAGTGCAAGATGCTTTCAGACATCAAATTGGCGGGGCGCATGTGGCAGCCTCAGTGCTATCCCTCACCTCTGCTTGCTCTGTGCCTACACGCCTGGGTCCAGCTGGCAGTTTGGCTTTGCCCCCAGATGGACATTCTGGACACCTCCATGCTTGGGGACAGACCTCTGTGTGAGCTGGTGCTGGTTTTGGACACAGCACTGTGCTGGCACTTAGGAAGATGGTGCAGCTTTTCAGCCAGAAAAGCTGCTTTTTCTTCTTCGCTTTGTGGTTTCAGCTTCTCCCTGAGCTTCTGCAGGCAATGGCACAAGCTAGAGGAGGCTCTTAGACCATTGGCAGGAACTGAAAGATGGCAAAGAGCTGCAGGGGACCTTAATTCCTTCAGGAGTCTAACTATTCATGTCTGTCGTCCTAAGGGACCCCAGACATATCCTGGAGACCTGAGCACCACCCAAGTCCTTGTCCCTCCTCAGTGGACCACACAGGGCACAACACATTGCTCCAAGCCCTTCTAAGGGGTCTGAGCCCCACAAGGCAGTGCTCAGCATGGCAGCTCAGGGGAGCTGAGGCTGCCTGGATGTGGTCCTGCAGCCTTCCCCATCCTCTCCAGCAGACTCTTTTCCCACTGGTGCATGCATGCATGGGGAATGTCCTCCAATACCAATTCTGTATGAAACAGCAGTTTGGTGACTAGGAAGAGCTGGAAAACCCTCCTCTTCCTTTAGGGTACTACAGCTTTGAGAGCAGTTTCCTCCAGTTCCTCCTGTTCACCCCAAAACTACTGTGCATCCCCAGTTTGCTCCTTGGGGTGGGCAGAAGAGGAGGATCCCTGCTCTATGCAGGGTCTGAGTGAAGCACAGGCATCTGGGCAACCCTCACCCCATGTGCTCTGCAGCTGAGGCTTCTTGGGATCTCCTCGTGCAAAGCTGAGAACATCTGCAAAAGCAAAGGTTAAGAAAGCTGCCAGGGATTCATGTTACTTCTCTCCCTTGAGGACTCTGTGACTTCCATTCACACCACTTCCCACGTAATCAAAAAACAAACTTTGAATGCCCGAGAATGTAACTTCTCTCAGAGGCAGATCCATGGTGGTAAGCCCTGTGTAGAGCAGCAGGTTTCCTGGTACAACATACCAGCTGCCTCCGAGGGGGGTGATGCTATCTCTACAAACTTGAGCAAGGCTCACAGCAAGCAGGTTGTGCAAACAGCTGGCAGGAGGAGCAGGGTGCAGGGGACACTTGATTTCCATAACCTACGTCTGATGGCACAGCCTAAGATGTGATGTCCCTTTCACCCTTAATCCGGACAGTGCTGGGAGCCCTTTGTGGCTTTCTGTGACAAGCAGAAGGAAAACGTCTGCTTGTTTTTGGGAGAACAGCTTTGGGATGCCTGGATTGAGGCACTGCTCATGATGCAAGCAGCATCTGGGCTCCCAGCAGAGGGTGCAGGGTGGCTGCTGTCTCCAGACTCTTCGCAAGCCTTCCCCTGGCATTGGTCCCAAAGCTGCTCTTGGGATCTGGCTGATTTCTGGCCATAGCACTGCCCCTTCCCTCTGACACAGCAGCAGATAGGCAGTAGTGGGAAAGAAGCACTGAAATTCAGCAGGGCCAGGCGTGGGATGGAGGAAACCTTGCTCCATGTGGGTTCACAGCCAGCTGCCAGAGGAGTTGTCTGGATTTACTATTGCCACTGCCCCGCTCCCCATCCCATACCTGCACCGAGGTGTTTCCATTCCTGCATCCTCCTGGTGCTCAGAGGTGAAGTATGGCAAAGTTTCAGGAGAGCAGGAAAGGAATTCCCCTCGGAGTCTGGAAAGACCTTATCATTTAAATTAAATGTTGGCCTTTGAGAAGACAAAAGGAGCACTGTCTCCAGCAGGGCTGCCTGGCGACATGGCTGATATTTATTACAGTGCAGGTAGTTTAAGAAAACAGAGGCTTCTCACTGGAGATTTGGGTCTTCAGCCTAACTGGGAGCTTGGGCTGGAAAGGTTCAGTTGCTAATTAAATCTAAGTTGGACACTGTTCCATAGAGGGCAGATTGTAACTATAAGAGGATGTTAATGTGGATTTTAAATATTTATTATAACTGAGGTAGGTTATAAAAACAGACATTCTTCCTTTCAACACTCTATAATGTCAGATTTAGAGGTTTGTCTCAGGCCGTGAGTGATTTCCCAGCAGCTGTCAGGGGCTGGAGGGCAATTTATCACCCTCCCAGTGAGAGACCTCGCCGGACAGTGAAAGATTAGAGCGCTGATTTATGGAACGCAAGGAAAAAACAACGTTGTTGGAGCGGGTGCCTGGGTGCTGATTTTCACACACCTGTTCCCAGCCAAACCAGTAAGTGATTTCCCTTCTCATCCTGGAGAAGCCAACCAAGGCTTTGTAGCAGCAGCCCGAGGGAGATGGACAGGCAACTCTTCACTCCTCAGAAGCGTGGCTCTACAGGGGTTAAAGCCACTACAGAGACCTGTTGCAGAGGTTCCAAAATTGGAAATGCTTTGGTTCAGCTTTGCAAAGGGAAAAACCCAAAACATGGTCCCCAGTTGAGTGGCTCCAGCCCTGCCCAGCCCCACAGCCCCCTAGCAGAGCTCCCCCCAGCCAGCTCCCTCCAGACAAGCCAGAAATCCAGGCTCAGTGGCCCCTGCCTTGTGTGACCACAGCAAATGCTGCATAATTCAGGTTCTGCTGGGTAAATGCATCTATAAGGATGCTTGCTCTATTTGGCTTTCCCTCCTGGAATCATAGAATCATTGAGGTTGGAAAGAACCACTAAGAGCTTCTAGTCCAACCACTGACCCATACTGCCTCCTGATTATCTCTCCCCACTTTCCCCTTACCTCCTCTTTCTAGAGATGCTTTGTTTGTAAGCATGTCTTCAACACATGGTCAGGAGCCTGAAAGCCCATCTTCAAAAGATCAAAGGGAAAAGGCAAGAAGGAGCTGGGGTGGGATTGGTGTGGAAATGGGTTTGCTTACCTTGGAAACAGTGTGGTTCAAGGGAGCTGGAGTGGCTGTACTGGGGAGACAGGTGGGCACTGAAAACCAGATGGACAGACAGCACATGGAGGTGTTTTCACTGACCCCAGCACAACTGAGTTGCAAATTCCATCTCTCAGGGAAATTAAATAACTTTGGAGTGGAAATAGCTTTTAAGATCAGATGAATCCCAATGCTTTTCAGATGCATTCTAAAGACAAGCTGACCTGTTCCACATGTGGTCTCAGGTCCATACAGGGTGAGACCAAAAACCCACACATGGTCTTGGCACAAAGAAACCAACCTCTGGCCACCCATCCTAGGTGCCACCCACAAGCTGCACTCCCTATAGAGGCCCCCAGACCTCAATGCCCAGGTCCAGTCCTGCTCTCTCCCTTCTTCAGACTGGGATTTATCAATAGCTTCACACACTTTGTCTTCCCTGTGCAGCACAGCTGATGGCCACATCCTGCGGCATGGCTACGCTCGTGCAGCTCAGTCAATTAGAGCAGACCGTGCTGCCGTCTGATTTGGTTTGTTACTTAGCAAAGGGAAAAGTGGAGACAGGATTGATTCAATAGTCTAAGACGAGGCTTGGGATGGTCGAACGAAGGGCTCCGTCTAAGTGTTAGTGATTGGTTTTAAATCAGTCTCCCTTCGCTCTGGATTTCGTGATGTGGGAGGGAGCTGGGACTGAAAATCCTCTTGTTGGTGAGAACGTGCTAAAAGGGCAATTTACTCACTCCCTGCATTGCCATTCAGGCTCAGCAGGGCTCTGGAGCTGTAGGACGCCTTCGAGTTAAACACTAGGAGTGGAAAAAA
This sequence comes from Phasianus colchicus, assembly GCF_987193195.1. Taxonomy (NCBI): domain Eukaryota; kingdom Metazoa; phylum Chordata; class Aves; order Galliformes; family Phasianidae; genus Phasianus; species Phasianus colchicus. The sequence continues at coordinate 14,025,336 of NC_143451.1, forward strand.
CAACTTTCAGGTGAGGTTTAGGACGTACTGAAAACAGCTCCTGGGGGTCCATCCATGCGCAGCCCTTCCCGAGGCACGACGTGGGGCTCTCTGAACAAAGCAGGGAAGGTCTGTCACTGCCTGTGGCCCAGCACAGAGTAGGAATGGGGAGAAGATGCTGATTCTTGCTGAGATTTGTCTCCACAGAAGCTAAAACTGCTGGATTAAAGGCCTTCGTGAAAACGTGCATTTAAAGAAGTGAACCTTGCCAGGCAAAATATGAACAATCTGATTCCCCCTTCCAGAAATGCGCTGGTCACTAAAGCAAAATGGGTTTAAATCAAAGCCGCTGAAGAATTTCATTAAATGGGCTGAAGAGGAGAAAAGAGGCTGTGTGCAGCAAATAACTGCATTAGCCACACGACAAAACAAATAGAAGAAAAGCCTCCAAACAAAATTACGTTTCGCAATTAGGGAATGAATAACTCTTTAGACAAAAGCAAGGCAAGGGAAGAAAAATTTAGCATAGACTGATGCTTCTAATTGTCTTTCTTTCAGCTCCTCTGTTCGCTGATCCATTGAGCAGTGATAAAGGCATTAAATTTGGTGATTATGTTCAGTGTTTCTAATGACAGTGAGCCGCCCGTGATTTTGGCTCTGCTCAGGTGTGGGCTGGAGCAACTTGCTGTGCAAGGGAGGTGAATCAAGGTAAAGCATCCAAGCCTCTCAGTCCGTAGCAGCTCCAGCAAGAGCTAAATCACCAGGAAATCGAGCAGGAGCTTGCTTTCCCAAAGCTATCACTTGCTTGGGCTTTCTTCTGATTCAGATCAAGTTCGTACTTATGGCTTTGATTGAAATAGGCATGTGATCTTATTATCCATATGTCCACCGGGGTGCGTGTCACAGCTTGCCTAGCACATGGTAGTGCTTATAATATCATTAACGATGTCTGAATAGCAACTGTTAGTTAGAGTCAGCCTTTATTATCACATGGGGCTTCGCTGGATTTTCTTCGATTATTATTTTTTTCCCATCTTGTTGGGAATGTTTCCCATTCTGCACTGACTGATGGCAGCTGCCTGCAGAAGGATGTAACATTGCCTTCTGAAGATGCCTGTGATGTCCTTGGGATGGGTGAAAGGTGGGGGTGCTCTTTAAACTACTACCCCAGCCCTATGCCATCTACATCATGCTTTTTTTTTTTTTTTTTTTTTTTTTTTTTGCATTTTTGTATTTTTGCTCCATCCAGATGGGTTTAATTCAGAACAAGGCCTGATGACCACAAATGAGCTTCTCATAGTGAGGCACTCACATCCCAGCTCGGACTTCGTCCTGATAGCTCCTCTTCTGGAAGAGGGACAATGAAGATGCTGCAACTCATGGGAACATCAGCATTTAGACCAGGGTCTTCAAGGACCATGGACTGGCACCCAGTGGTTTTCATTGCAGGTTTGCATTGGTCCATGCCCAAACACACCGTGGCTTGGGATCCCCGTAGCTTTTTGAGCATCATCATCATGTGGGGAGCAGTCCCCAGTGCAGGCAGTGGGTGAGGACCCATCTCAGGTCCAGCCAGCAGCGCGGTGGGTGGGAGAGGGGCTGGGATTGATGGGGCGATTTACATTCCTGGGAAGTCCTTCAAGTTGTGATTTAGCAGCCGTGATGGCTGGGGAGAAAAACGATCCCTTTGCTGCTGCTGCAGCTGCGGGGAAGGATTGTGGGAAATGTTTCCCTCCCAAGCCTGGCTGCTCCTGCCCTGGATCTCCTTCCCAGTTGCTCCATCGCCGCTGCGTTGTACACAGGGCTGTGGCTGGTGCCAGCTGTGCCCCAGGAGCAGAGCATCTCAGTACCCTCTCTGGCTGTGCCTGTGGGTGCCTATGGTAATAACCACTGCTCTTCATGGAGTTGTTTCACTTTTTTTCCCACTTCCCCCATGCTTTAGCAAGGCTCTGAGCAAACAACATCATCCTCAAAACAGGAAAGTTCCCAGCCCTGGAGATGTCCTGAACATCAAGGGTTTGCTCTGCACTGCTGACAGGACGTTTATTCCCCTTCCCTTTCATGTGCAGGCCCTGTGATGTATTGACCTGCTGTGTTTGTTCAGTTGTGGTGCAGCCAGCCTCCAGCCATGGCAGCCTGGGCTGGAGGAGCTCATAAACCTCAGCTGCAAGCCCTACATCCGACCTGCTCCACTCTGCTGTCCTCTCCTAGGCAAACCTTTCCAAACTTTTCTTGCAAATGATTAATTTTGAGATGAACTTTTGAGGAAAAGGGCAGTGCTGAGGTTGAAGCCAAGAACTGGAGATCTGGAGAGCTGGTGCTTTGAGCACAGCACAGCAAACGTGACCACACATTGATGTGTACACCATGCACTGCCCTGACCACAGCCATCCACACGTCCCCAGTGAGCAGACAGCCCGTGTTATGCACTTAACTGATGAATTAAACAACTCTAATTAATTCCACTTATAAGATGCCTCTAGGTGTGTTTGCAACGAGAACAATAAAAACAATACGCATTACACGATAGCACACAATAGTAGTTAATGCAAAGGAGAGCACAACGCAGCCAAGCCACAGTGCTGGCCTGTGTGCAAGCCTGGCTGGGCAGAACCACCAGGCTATTTCTCAGTGTGGTTGTCCTCCCTTCACTCTGATTCCATGTGCTCATTCACTTGTTGACATGGTCCTTTTTACTCTTGCATTTGGGCAGGTCTTCAAAGCTTGTGGTGCGGTGGGGGCAGGCAGCTGGGGAAGGGGTTTGAGGACAGCAGAAGACCAGCAGCTTCCTAGAGCTCCTCCATGGGTTGTGTGAGGGATGCTGAACCTGCTCTTCACACGTGGGGTGTTTGGGGATTGCCCGGGTGCACAAGCTGTGTTTTCCTCTCTTACAGTTCCCAGGGCTGCTGGTTATTGATGTATTGGGTGGCATGGGGGTTGGTGGGCAATTAATGACGAGAAACTCCCAAGATTTGTTACTCTGTTTGCTGCTATTGGGTGTGATGTCTGCCTGTGCCAGAGCTCCTGAGAGCCAATTTCCCCACCAGAGATGTATGTTGCAGTGATTGTGCACAACCTGCTCTGCTCTGCATCTTCCTAAGCCCTTGCTGTTAGGATGGGGCCATACCCAAGACAACTGAGGGATCCAAGGCTGGAATATACAAACCAGCCCACCCTGTCACAGCGCTCTGCTTCTCTCCCAGCCACAAATGGCAGCAACAGGGTGCTGGAGCTTCTTGCAAGCAGCGGTGCATGGAACAAGCCCTTTGCACCCCCCCCATGGGACTGTGCAAGCTTCCATCCCTGCTTTCTTTGGCATAGATTTCCTTCAGAGTTTCTGTTTGTAGGGCTTCTGGCCCATGGCCAGCCAGCTTCACACTCCTCTTTCTCATCAATCTTTCCACCCAAACGCAGTGGTACACACCATGATACACACTGATCAGTGTCCCCATGGGCTCCCATGGCAGCGGACAAATCATCAGATTATTTGTGAATTGTAGCCGCCCAATAGGAGTCCAGTGCTTCAACTGTAAATGTGAAATCAGCCACTTCCTACAACTTCAAAACAGGGAGCTGTTAACAAGTCAGGTAAATTAAGCAGCAGACTCACTCCACTAACAGGCAGAGCTGTCAGGAGAAGACAGATGCCTGCAATCAGCGCCAAGCTCAGCCCAGCTCTGCGGGGTTCAGGCTCTCCTGCCCCTTTGAGGCAGGATGCGTGGGCTCACGCCAGTCCTAGTGCTGAGGATGAAGCTTCTTTGGGATCAGATTTGCCTGCAGGCTTTGCTCACTGCTTGCTGGGATGCTCTTACATGAACCCGAACTGGGGGCGGTACCCAAATATGCCGCAGCACCCCACATCCTGCTCCCTGTTGGATCTGACACCCACATGTCCTTTAAGATCCCTTAGCACCAAGGGGCCAAGAGATGTGGGATCAGAATCCGCAGAAATTATTCTGCCAGAACAAAATGGCTTTCAAATCCCACATTGACAAAGGATGAAGAATGGGCACCAATGTTCAACCCAAGTGTGAGCTGAGCGCATCCACATCTGAACAAAGCCACTTTCCCCAGAAAAAAGCATCAGGCATCACCCACAAAACTCAGGGTTTTGGCTCCCGCTGGGTGCCCACAGCCATAGCACAGCTCTGAGTGCTCACAGCCAGAGCAGCTCTGACAAGGGAAGAGTGCAGCCACACTTGAATTCATTAGGTAAATTCATTATGGAGGATGTGAATACATGCAGAACTTAGCGTGCTGCACGCACCCTTTGGCAGGGCTCCGCAGCGCTGCAATCAACCAGTGCTGACAATGGGGAGCATGGATTTATCAATCCTCACTTATATATTGATTTAAATAGCATAAAGTTAAATAAGTAGATGTTTTTTAAATTCCCCTTTCTTGCTGCATGGCAGATCAGGTTAAAACTCTTAAGAAGAACCACCGGCACGAACCAATACACGTAGCATTCCTTTGAAATGTGAAAAGCATTCACCAAAAATTAATATTGATCTTTTGGGTGAAACCAGGAAAACACATCAGGGTGGGGGATTTCTTTTTCTCTCGCCTGGCTGCTTGGAACAAAGTTGCTACAGAGAAGCATCTGCCATCCTCGTGCCTCCCTTGGAAAATTCTTCTGCAGTTTATTTTAAATATTTATGCTGGTACAGAAGGAATCACTCTCAGCTTTGTGTCTGCAAACAATTCCCGGCAAAATCCTGCAGGAGGCTTTCAAGGTTGGGGCCTTTTTTTAAGTAGTTTGGAGTCCTTTGCATAAAACGTCATCTGGTTTTATTGTTTTGACACTTCCGCAATGATAAATATTGTTGCTGAAAGTCAGCAAAACAGATGGATGGCTGCCTTGGCGAATTTCGTCAAATCTCATGCTAATTAAGGGGGAAAAAAAAAAGAACTGAGATACTGCGTTCACTTCTCTGACTTGACACATGGGGAAGAACGCAGCAGCCTGCCAAGCCAAGAGCCAGCAATGCAGTCTGAGGGGAGTTTGGCTTGATAAGAGAGGCTCACACCTTCTCACAGAAATTTTTTGGAATAATGCTTCTTTTTCTCTGAGTTTCAAGGGGGTAGGACATCTCATAATGTTGCTGAAGGTATTGGGAATCAGTGCTGAAATGCAGTTATCAAAGACCTCGTGTGCATCTTTGTGCTTGGGCAGACCTGCAGGTACAGGATGGTCACAGACCCAGTAGTAGAAAAGCAGCAATGGGGGAGGGAACCCAAGGCTTCCCCTGCAGGGACCTCCAGCTCTGGGAGAACAGGAGCAGGAGCGGTCCCAGCACTGGGAGCTCTTTCTCTGCCCACAGCACCTGGCTGCCTCTGAAACAGCCACAACACCAGCAGAGTCACAGGCTGGCACAAAATCAATCAGTTCCAGGAGGTAAAGACTGAAAAACACCAGTGGACTCCAAGGGGCGGTGGGAATGAGGAGGACCTGCCCAGGGTTTTGTTTACCCTTTCATGTTCCCACCATTAAGCGAGGGTTGTTTTCCTTCCAGCAGCTTGAACTCATCTGTTTGTCTTCATCTCTGTTTGCAAACAGCAGCCAAGTCCCAGCTTTGCTTTCACTTCATCCTCGGTGGAGAGCGGCAGAAATGAGAACCGCAGCCCATCGCAGTGTGAGGGATGGGGAGCAGCTGAGCAGGAGCCCCGAGCCCTCGAGGAGCCTGGGTTGAACAAGCCAAGCATGGGACCGTGGGCATCTGTGGGGCTCCCATTCAGCTTGGGATGGGTAATGAACTGTGGCTGAAAGCATGTGTCTTGCAAACCACCTTCTGATGGGGAATGCTGTCTTGGTTGTACCACTGGGAATCCTTGTTACGTCCTCGAGGATCCTGGTTATGTCCTTAATGCTGTCTAAGGTTATGTCCTCTAATTGCTGCTAAAATCCTTAAGCAGGACTTTTTTTTCTGTGTAATGTCGGGGAGCAAAATGTGACGGACCAGTTGCAGGTCAGGAACAGAGGAATAGCTGAGTTTCTGCACCAGTCTGTCCCTAAGTCATTGACTAAGTTAGTGGTAGTTCACCAAGGAGTAGTTCATCATTAATAATCTTTTCCATCATTGCAGCCTTGAGTTAGTTTCTCCCAAGACAACCTTATATCCATCAAACAATGCTGACAATAAAAATCCTCCTTTGCCCAAAGCAAAGGAACCATTCATCACCGGGTGCCTCTGCTCTCCTGCTGTCCCAATGCAGCCCTTCCCTGCAGCAGCACCTCACCTCCCCATAGCCACCACAATCAGCTATTTCCCCACTTTGGTGTAGCCGTCCTGGATAGCCCATACTTTGATTCCTCAAGACATCCATCTCTAAAAGACCATCCCACTGACACCTGGGCTCCCTGCACCATACACAGTCCTGTTCCTATTTGCAACACTGCCCAGACACCCCTAAAATGAGCACCAAGGAGAGAAAGCTCAACCATTGTGCCTTCATTTATCAGTAAGCACCTCCTGAGCCTCCAGACCCCCACAGGATGCGGCCTTTGCAACCTTGGCCAGACCTTCCTGGCCTTCAGACTCACATTGTTGCATTTACGACTTCTTTATAATTTTAAAAATCTCATTGATATTTTGCATCTTTCTTTCTTTTTTAATTTTTTTTTATTATTATTTCCCAGAGTGCTAATATTCCTTTCAACAGACCTTGATTAATGGCTGAAACCTCAGGAATATTCCTGGTATTCACTTAGGCAGAGCAATTACACTGCAAAGAACAGCATGAGGACCCTGGTTTGGCATGCAAATAGCCATGTTACACAATTAGCTGATGCACAATTAATTGGAATAATGACAAATACGGCCAAATAAGGCTGGATTTGGGCTGTGTAAATCTGAGGCATACCTTGGGGTTATATAATTAAGAGAAGTAAGGAGACAACAGCAGAATCCTTCAAGGACAAAAAGCCTATTCCTGAGAAAAAATGCTTTTCTCTTTGGATCCAATCTGGGAAAAGCTGGCAAAGCACCGACCTGGGCACCTGGATGGTTGGTGGGGGACAGGAGATTGTCCTTCTGTCCTGCAGCTGTCTGTGGTCTGTGGGGCATGCAGTGACTATCCTGCCTGGCCCCACAGCAACAAAGGAGGGCAGACATGGGCTGGAGAGACAGCCACAGCAATGGGGGATCTCAGGATGTTTGGGAGCACCCCCAGATCCCTTTAATACAGCAGTAAGGGGAGACATCCTGGAGTTCCTGAAATGTCCACACTTGTTTTCCCATTCTTGGTGCTTTGGTCAAGCCCTGTGGAACACTTGCCATGTTCAGTCTTTACTGAAGTTCTATTGGGAAGCAAATGATTCTTTAGGATTTAAATCAATGTCCATCAAGCCAATGCTGTCCATGTGATTTCAGTGGGGTTGGGATCATCTCTTTAGCAGGTAGGTTATTACAGTAAGCGTTATTTATCTGGAGATGATATTTAGCCTTGAAAAATGATCAAGAAAATTTTAAGCAGCCAGAGACAAATTCTGCTCGATCACACATACAATAATGATTGATGGGAATGGAAAAAAAAACAAATGCTGTAATGATGATGTGCTCACCTGTCAAAAAAATTAGTCATCCTAAGTGTGCAGAAACATGCTTAGTGTGTGTGTGTGTGTGTGTGGATACGTACACCAACACACATGTGCAAGTGCACACAATGTTACGCCTGTCCCACAGTGTGTACACATGTGCTCTGGGTCCGGGAATGCAATGAGAAGGAGGCTCTCACATGGCAGCAAATACAATTCACAGCAGCGGCAGCAGTCCTTTGCAGAGGGATGGTGAGAGGAAGCATCTCATTATCAACATGTGCCATAGGAACTCATCACTGACCTGGAGGAAAGCACACAAAGCACGTACGTAGAGGCCTAATTTCACATTATAGGTTAAACTGAGCTGTCTTTGAGCACAGATCTGACAATATTTCAGGGACTGCTGCTGACACAGAGAGGGGCTGACTTTGCAGTACTCCTGCATCATCTATATGCTATCACATATTTGAAATAGATGTACGATGTAATGGATCCAGGATTTATTCTTGCCACTCAGGCTGCAGAGTTTGCTGCTTTCAAGTGTTTGTGTTCCTTGCTGTGGATCTGAGAGGGTTTGGGCTTTGTGGTGTGGTTTGGTTTGTTGGAGTTCTTTTGGAGGGGGAGGTGAGGTATTTATTCTTCCCTCCCCCCCTCCCAGCAAAATTTCAGGTGGCTTCAAGTCATCAAAGCTGAGCCCAAACCTCCCCTCCCATTTGAAACCATCACAAGAGCTCAGGAGCAAACAGGACCATCCCAAGATTTCTGTTTCTTTACATAAATCAAATTCTTCTACAATCCCTCAACACAACGCGTTCAGATGTGCCTGCCAGGCTCGCTCCCTCCCGGCAGCGCTCTCCTGGATTGCCTGCGAGAGGAGCGGGACCCCCGGGAATTGTTTAGCAGCGATTCACTGGGTCAGTGTATTAGAACAGACTCAAGTCTATCAGCCAGATGGTGACTTCAGAAAAAAATTGACACACCATTTCAAACTGATTTCACGCAAACCCTCCTGAGGGGAGCCAGTGGGAATCCGGCAATCAGATCTGTTGTGAATAAATATTACAAAATTGCCAATTACAAAAGGGATGTTTAAATTGTTTGACTGATTTAGGAGGCTATTCGTTCCTTGCCTTCGACTTTGATGACGGATCTTTTGATTTCGGTGACTGATTGCTTCCCTTGGCCAGAGAAACCTCCGCTTTTAATTTTCATTGGAAGAAGTTACTGTGCCACCTTTTCCAGGCTGTTTGGCCAGCAGACATCCGAAATAAAAGCTAAGCTGGGTACAGTTTGGAGCATGACACTGTCAACGGATAGAGGCTAAAAATGTACGTTGGTCTAAATAAGGTAATTGGGTCTGAACACTTTCAAAGCTACATGGGACCAAGATCTCTCATGGGTAAATTTATTCAATGTGCATGTAAATATCCGACTTTGCAGGGGGAGAAGTTGGAATATCCTTACTGTCCCAAGGTGCATCACCAGTTGTCTCCCTCTCTTTAGATCTTCATATAATAATAATAAAGCTTACCCCCAGCTGATGCTGTTGTTCCCATGCGTCTCTTGGCTGGGCTGGGAAGGAAAATGAGGCATGAGCCAAAGTTGTTCCAGAAACAGAATTTCAGAGCATTTTTAAGAATGAAAATGAATGGTATAGAGCTTTATTAGTGTAGCATCGTCTAATTGTACCCAGATTGTAGCGAAGAATGTATGATTTATAGCAATTTATATACTATATTTCCATGCTACATTTACACCCATTTATGAGGGATTATAGCACATTGTAGCTGGCCTAACATTTCTTCCATAAACAGATAAATCTCTTTAAAAAAAAAAAATCCAGATCCCAAGCCTTGCTGTTTCGGATTATACATATAATTCACCCATCAGCCTGAGCCCAAGCCAGGCCTGGAAGAGCCTTTCTCAGCAAATATTTGTCCACCTTTTTAGAGATTTGGTCTGCCTGGCTGTGAGGTGCTCGGGATGCAGGCGGCGATGCGTGGTATTTGTATTGCCTTTCTCTGAGCCCTCGCTCCCAGCACAACGGCAGTGGGCAGCTCCACAGAGGAAAGAGATATAAAAGCTGACGTCTCTGCCCAGGAGGGACAAGAGGAGACCTCGTGTCCAGGTGACACCTGAGGGCTCTGTCCCTCCTGCTCTCAATATCTGCTGTTGGTCAGCACGCTGATGAATGACCCCTTGTTGCAGCCCTCTTGCCTTGGGCATGGTTGCACCTTCCTTGCAAGGGCAGCGTCATGGTGTGCCAGGCATCCCTGGGGAAGCTGAGATGGGCCTCGAGGCCCTCTGGGGTTGGGGCACCTCCTTAGCTCTCTCCCTGCTCTTTGTCGCTGTTCCCATCCTCCACCAGCATCCAACAGCTGCCAGGATGAAGCAACAAACCAAAGAGCAGAACTGGATGTGATTTGTGTGGCCACAGCTGGGGTTTCCCTGAGCTCCTCTCCAGCCCGTCTTGGCCACAAGATCCCTGCTCTTCCCTAACGTCATTCCCAGGTGCTGGAGGAGCACTTTGGAGGCACCAGAGCTCTGCTATCAATCTTCTGCAGAGCCCCCCCTCACCAGACAGCCCAGCAGTTTCTCAAACCTAGGATCCCCCACACCCTTCAGTCTCCCTCCCCAGCCATCCACACATCCCACCACACCAACCTGTTCTCCTGGGAACTGCCTGCCGAGGGCACCAGTGGAAACAGAGACCCAGGGACATCATCAGATTGAGTTGCACGGTCATAATTTCCAGGAGCCTCTTGATCAGAGGTATGAAAGGCAACAACAAAGGTCATTCTGAACTTTAAACCCAACACCCCTCCCCATCCCCCCGCCAAAGCACTTTCCACCCTGGCCGTAAATCTTGCCGCGATGAGGGAGAACTCATCACTTCCCAGACATCTACTTCAGCATCAGAGCCTGTGTTCACCCGTGGGAGAGTCTTACATACTTGTTTGTGAAGCCCTAGCCCATCCCAGGCTTCATCTTTTGCTGCTTTGCCACCAAAGGACCCAGCCCTGGGCTGTCCCTTCTTATGGGCCCCTTCTTATGGGACTACCCCGGTCTACCTGCCCTTTCTTCACAGCATCTGTGGTTCCATCACAATATCTGCTCATTCCACACCAAGAGGCATCGGTTGTAGCAAAGATGAACCTCCAAAAGACAAAAAAATTCTGTCTCCAGAAACAGTTCCACTCAAAACACCGAAATCTGAGTTGGCATTTTTGGGAATTTTTAATAAATTATTCTGAAATTTTCCTCTGCATCACTGCCATCTGAAACCACTTTTGTCAGCCACTTAAATTGCCTTGCACCCTCCTCGGTTTTACACTCTTGTGCACTCCCTCTATCTTTTTTTTTTTTTTCCTTCCCTATAATAAGATTTATTATTGGGTTATTCTTCATGGTATATTAGCCCTTAGCCAGAGTCAGTGCTGACAGAAATGTTAGTCATTTGGGCTCTGCTTAACCTGCTAAGAAGAACTGAATTTACAGAATGGGACGAGGCTTTTTATGATTTCATTCCAGAGCCAAATCAGATAAGAATAATTATCCTCTCCTGGGATATTAGGCAGCACCTCCCCAGGACCGGCAGCTGACAGCTGTTTTATTGGTTGAGTCACTTGGGTCCGGAGCCGAGGATTAATTGTTTGCGTGTCCTGGTGGCTCCAGGAACAACAGCAAAAGGTTCTTTCTGGAGATGGGAGATAATTTATTTTCAATTGTTTTCATACACATGATTTCAGTGGACAGGGAGAATTAAAAATAAAATTGCATGAATAACCCCGCTCCTGCCACCCCCTACACTGTTGTGGAACACTGTCTTGTGCATTTCCAATCTGGGTATATTTAGCAGAAAGAAATGTCACATCAGAGGCGAAATATGCTCTTTGCAAGAGGAAGCATAGACCTCTTTGCCACCAAATCTCCCCTCTGACCCGAGTGCAGGCTGTGCCCGCTGCCCAGCCCTGCCTTTCCCTGGCACCCACCCCCAGACGCCTTTATTCAGAATTAATTTACTCCTGCCTATCACCTGCTGGAGATTATTCTAATGATAATGGCCACGATCCAAAGCAAATTAAAAACCAGTGGCGAGGCTCTCCCCGGCTCCAACAGCTCCGCATCCGGCCGTGTGCAGCCTCCCCAGCCTCCTCCTTCCCCCCGTCAGCAGGATCCGTCCTCCCATCTCAGGGCCACACGCTGTGCATGGCTGATGGGCAGAAGGGGCCCGAGCTGGGACAAGGGAAGCAGTTGCCTGGAGCAGCAGGGGCTGCGCTAGCAGGGATGGAAATCCCCCCCTTCTCTGGGGACCGGCTGCCAGCTCTCTGCCCAGCATCCCCTCGCCTCCCGTCTCTGTGGCAGGGACTGGCCATGAGCTTTGCCTGGGTGCTGGGGATGGGAACGTCTCTGAGGGGATGGTAGGGTTGTGGTCTGTTTGAAAGAGACGGGCCAGGTCCCCTAGCCTCCTTGCAGAGTTTATCCCGTGGCTGTAGCTCGTCCTGCAATCTGTTTGCTCCAAAACAGGGGAGATGGTCTGGGAGAAACAATCAGATTACGTAGGGGAAATAAACATAGTTCCATGACCCCTGAAATCTTCATATCTTCACCTGATCCACGGTACAATCCATTTGGACAAACAGAGAGTTTGAAGTGCATCCCAAAGAGAGAAAAAAGGAAACATCAAGCCATGCCATCCCCAGGGCTCTCTGGGCAAACAGGAAGCCCTACAACTCAGGATCTAAATGGGCTCTTGCCAAGCTGAGGCCCTACAACTCAGGATCTAAATGGGTTCTTGCCAAGCTGCACCTCTGTCCCAGAGAGCAGCCCATGCAGGCAGGTCTCGCTCAGTGAGAACCAGAGCCATGTTGCCAATAGGCAGGTATAAAATGTGCTGCTTTCTGGCCTTTCATTCAAAACTAGGAAAATACCTATGGATAGACAGCAGCTCCAATAAAAGCCTTGTCACAGTGTCCAGGTTCTGCCCCGGCCTGTAGGTTGGTGGCTTCTTTCCATTGCCATGGCTGTCGTCCTGTGTATAGATGCTGTGTAGTGGAGGTGAATGCATCCTGGGCATCTCCAGCCCCTGGGGAAAATATTTTTATCCCACACTGAGAATCTGTTTCTAAATGTTATTCAAGCCTTTCCTTGCAAACATGGCCGTGTGGTAGAGCCTGGTGCCTCCCACAGAATATTTATCTCTTCCCAAGAGTTTTGCACTTGATGAATGATGGATGAAAACATTGCTTTAGAATTCCTGTCTATGGACCACCACATTTTCTCTAGTGACAGAGTTGAGTTACTTAATTGCACCTGAAGCCCAGATTAACAGGAATACCCAGAATAGGGCGTACCCAATGGTCCATGCTGAGGCTCAGGGGTCAGTGAGCACCTCAGAGTGAGCCGTGGTGGCATTGCTGGGTAAGCAGGGGCTGATGGAGTACAGGCTTCCTGTGCTTTATCAATAAGCTGGCTGCTCCATGCCAACCCCAGCCCTGGGAGACCTTTCACTGTTGTCTTAGTATGAAATATGGAGGAAAAATATAAACTGGAGACAGGAATACCTGAAGCACAGAGGAGGAGCCATCCCAACACCAATTCCTGCATGAGCCAGGCATGCATCTGTAAGCTGCAGAAGCCCCTGAGTCTTGCTGTAGAGCAGATAAAGGAGTTTGGGTCTTTGTGTGCAGGGAAGAGAGTCTGCAGAAAATTCAGGCCTGGCACAAAGCAAGCAAAGCTCACGCTGAAGCCAACAAGCTTCTTTGCCCACTTCTGCCAGGGCTAACTTTGTCCCTAAGGCTATTACCCGGGGCTCTCAGGCGGTTCGGGTGCACAGTGCTGATCTGTCAGATGAGGAAGTTATGAGGAAGCAATGGAGTGTCACAAAGGGATTGAAGGGAATTGATACGTGAGCCCGGATAATTATGAGGTTGCCAGTCCGGTGTCATTTCACGGCTGGGCTGGCTCTTTGTGGTGTATGATACCCATCAACGCAAAAATGGAAATGAAGATAAATGGGGCAATGATAGAAGCAGTTAGATCTATCTTGCAGGCTGATTGCAGAAGCTCTCTGTTGATTGAGGTACAGCACCTTTCACCAGCAACAAGGGGTGAACTCCCGAGTCAGAAAGTGTAACTTGTTACAATCTGCTATGGGATCCACAGGGAACCACTGAGGTCTACGGATATGAGACTGAGACCTTTAAGAAGCATTGCCAAACTGTACCAATCCAAGGCAAAGCTGTTGCTACGATGCAGCTGTGTTGCATGTTAGGGTTAGCATCATGGGCAAGACTTGAAAAGTAGGGTGGTGACTGTAGAAGGGACAAGAGAAAGAGTTGAGGGATTGCAAAAAGTGGAGATGTTGTGCATTAAAAAAAAAAAACGTGCAGGTGTCAATATGTGGATTTAGACGGGAGAATTGCTATTGCATGTACACAGCTGCCCACAGAATGACAAACTCACTCCAGGACTGACAACAGAGATCACTTTGGGAATCTCAACCTGAAGAGAGAGAGCTGTGTGTGGCCAGGGGGTGAAGGAAAGCTTGAGCAGTGGCTTTGAGAAAACAAGCATTGCTGTTGTGATCCACAGCCCTCAGCAAAGGGGAATGATGCCAAACAGGTGATGACATGATATATTTGTGAAAGGTGGTGCCCCCACCATGCATGAGATGTCCAGGAAATAGAGTTTCTCAGATCTCAATTAATGATGAGATTCCAGTGATAACGAAGCACTGCTCAGCTGGAGGAGAGTGAGAACTGATCAGGGGAGTGCTGGAGAATGTCTTTGTAAACATGGACAAATCCCAGGCAAACCATTGGGATGGAATTAATGATCATCCTGCATGCTTCTCTTGCTTCCCTGGGCTGAGAACATGTGAGAGCATAAACACACATTCTCTGTGTGGTCTCCACTGAGGAGAAGTCATTTTGGGGCTTGAGAGATGGAGATTTGGGGAACAAACTCTTGCAGGGACCTTTTATGGTGTCTTACACAACCTGACAGACATGGTGCTCTGTCTTTACCTAAGACAAAAGATTAGCTTAGGCAGAAGAGCACAGCATAAAACACAACTGTGCTGAAATCCCTATCTTACCCCATATCCCGCTCAGGATAAAGGGAAATTCAAGCACCCTCTGGCTCCAGGACAATCAACAAAGTGAAATGTTGCTGAGAACAGAGGGAAGTCTCCATACCACAAGCCTAGCAAATGTTTAATACAAGGGCCAGCAGCTCCAGATGGTTCCTTCATGAAGCATAACTAAGACGTTGACAAGGGATTTAAAAACTTTGCCACGTCAATTCAAGAAATTGGAACAGGATGTTGGTTTATTGGAAATGTGAAGGTTTTTTGTTTTTTTTTTTTCCAGGTTCAATAGAAAACTTAAACACTGGGAGGAAAGCTCTCAGGGGATGGAAAATCTCCCTCAGTTCACCCTAAGGCTGGAAATGGGGACGACTGCTTTTCAAACCAGGGCTGAGACCTCCCCTGGGAGCAAAACCCACTGGAGTAAGGTCAAAAGGTTGAAGCTTAAATTTAGGAGACTTGTTTTCCTCATTACTTTTTAATTTCACACTTTAGAAGAAGAGTTTAATGGCACAAACTAGGGGAATATTTCAATTTTCCCCCTTTGGAGGTCACTGCGTGCAGTGGGTACATGAGGTGCTGCAGTGCTTTGCTCTCCTCCTGGCAGAGCAGTGGTGGGAAGCAGATGGGCTGAGGACCAAGAATCTCACTGACATCACCCCATGACCTGGGAACGAGGGATTGCACCTTCCATGCTTTTTCTCCCACATCAGAATGGGAACAAAGCAAGGAACTGCTGCTGAAAAGGGCTGGTTAAGACCTCTTAGAGTGATGCTCTGGACTCATGATTCAGTACTCCGGGCTGTGCCATGCTCTCATATTTTAGGACATGCTGGGACATGAGCCTAAATCAGCCAGCTAATGGACTGGGAGATGCTGTAACAGAAGCAAGTGAGAGAAAGTTGGATTATTTATTTATTTATTTATTGGTCCCAAGTAAGATGCAAATCTACTCTGCTTCAATCCTCTGCTCTTAATGTGGGACACTGCCAGTTTAAGTGTGGGGCAAAGCAGGGATTTCCGATGCAAAATTCAGGACAGTTGAGAGGCAGTGCAGTAATTGTCAGTCCAGAGAGCATCCTGGTGCACATGTTCAGAGGATAAGAGTGTCACCAGAGTCTATTGTCTGTCCCCTCTCTGTTAAAGTAGAGATAAGGCTGGGATAAATCTCACTGGGACATTCTGCCCTATGATGTTATTTCATGCCACATCACCTAATAGGTGTATTTTCACACTGCTTGCTACTGCTGTGAGGCTCTGCAGCTTCTAGCCAGGCTGACAATCTCACTATATGGAGAATGGAATAGTGACGGCTAATTGATTTTACAGCAGTACCGAAGGACAGACAATGAAAGTACCATCAATTTAATCCACTATTTAATGGTTCCAATTTAGCCTCTGTAAATGCTCACTAAACTAATTTCTCTGGGTTCAGCAATCTGAAAAGCTATCATATCTCTAATCTCCTTCAATATATTCATCTGGAAAAGGGAATTTAGCCAATTCTGATGTGCGGAGATGATCTGTTAGCACAGTGTAAATGTTTATAACACGGCAATCTAGTTCGTTTATAAGGATATGAAAAGTTTTATTGGGGAGGGCACTGAAGTGGAACCACGGGATAATAGGCAGTTACCCAGCAGTCTCCGGGAGCCAGGGAGCGGGCAGGCATGCAGAAAAATACTAGGATTTACTTTAATCCCAAATTGTAAGCTAAAGTTCTGCCCAGTACATGATGCACCTGGGACTGCTGGAACAAAGGATTGTCTCCCGTCCCCCCGTGACCCAGGCTTTCACGCTACACCATAACAGCAACAGTCATTTTGTTCCCTCCAAGAGGCTGAAAATTAGTTTAGTTTTAGAGCTGACGTATCTTCTTCTCCAACCAAGTTGCTGCTGGGGAGCTAGTCCTGAGGGCACTTGGTCTCCTGTGAGGTTTTGGGGTTTTAGATTTTGGCTTTGGGTTTTTTTGTTGCTGTTGTCCCCAAGACCTGGACCCCAATGCTGAATGTCCCCTCCAGACATCAGAGTCCCAAACAGCCCAGGGACCCTCTTGACATCAAGGTGGGGTTTTGTCCTCAGTTGCAGTGGAAACAAGCCTCAGTGACTTGTCCTTAGGGGGAAAACTCCCCAGAACATAAACATTTATCTCCAGCAATGTGTCCCTACATCCTTTGGAGCAGGGTCTGTTCTAGTTTCTGGGTCCAAGCCTGAGATTAGTCTCAGTTCTATATCACGGCTCATCAGCTTGAGGCCCACAGCCACAAGATGCACCTTCTCTTTCTGGTCATTTCTTGGAACCTATCCTAGTGGTGTCAAGGATTCTGGATCTAACCCCACAGAGGAAGAGGAGCTGGATCTGGGGGCTCTTTCAGATGATACTTCTCATTTCCAGCCTTAAAACTCTAGGAAAATACATCCATTGCTTAAAGCTGCCACTGACCCAGGACTAGATGTGCCAAGCCTAGGGTTTATGTCCCATGTCTGTGTCAGCTCTTTCTTGCCCTTATGAAGGATCTGTTCCTTAGAAATTGAGGTGATTGCTGAAGCTGTACATTGGGAATGTGATACCAGCCACTTCTTGCATTTCAAAATTTCAAAAGACCCACCAACATTACACTCAAAGGGGGCACAGTGCGTATTTCTGTTCTTTGCTCTGATGGTTGCTGCATGCCTATATGATCCCAGCAGAACTGCCCATGTAGAAGCACGCTCATCCTCTGCATGTAGATGCATGGGAGCAGCTCACAGCATGCCAGAGGGGCTCTTTGTTCCCAGTTTGCCACCACGGTGCCTGAATTGTCACTCTCTGGCACTTCGATAGGGTCTGGCAAACCCTTATGGGCATCTAGGAGAGGGCTGGCATTAGATGGCCTGGGCTGCTGACAGTCTTTTATGGAGGGAGCGCTTCTGGACTGCAGAGACTTTGCAGTTTGACCATCCTTTTCCCCTTTAAATTCAAAGACAATTCCACAAATGAGCTTCTGCTTGATTAGTGTTTTAATGAATATATCTGGATATACCACAAGTCCACCAGCCGTGACTCCAGAGCCACAGGCTATGCTATCCAGATGCCGCCTTTGTGCTGTCAGTTTGGGGTGTTAATGTCAGATCCGCCGGGGGAGAGAGGAGGGCAATAGGCAAGTAATAAGCATCCTGTGAGACCGCAGTGTTCCTGAGACTGAGCCTGATGCAGGCACCACGAGCTCCAGATGGGCAATGAAGGGCTCCGAGACCGCATCAGCACAGAGCCTGAGCCACGCTTCCGCTCCGGGCAGGCCCTTGGCTGGAGCAGCATAGTGGATTAATTAGCTCCTGTTCATTGGATGTGGGTTTAGGAGGGGCTGTTCTCTCACCCCATGATGAATTTGGATAGGGAAATCCTGAGCGAGGCATCGCAGTGTGTGCTCCCTTCTGCTCCTGGACTGGTCTCTGGAAAGGGAGCTGCACGAGATGCTTCATGGCAGCAGGGCACATTTTTTCCCCTGTAAATTATATTTAACATTCCAGAGAACTTTATTGCATCTGGTGTAAGGGTTTATGAAAAAATCTGTATTTAACTTCAAGCCCTGGTAAACATCTTTGCTTATGTTGTTATGTGATTCCTTATTTGAGTATTTCGATTTAATTTCACAGTTCATATACCTTAAAGTTTTGATTTTTTTCCCTCCCCTCTCATTCAGGGGCTAGCCAGGGGCTGTCGCTCTGCTCTCCACGTGGGCTGCCTCCTCCCATCCTCACCCCATGGGATGCCCAGGGGCATGGCAGGGAGCAGGAGACCCTCAGAGACTCCCCACAAGCCTGCTGCTGCCCTCAGCAACTCGGGAGAAGCCCTTCCTCTGAAATAAGACATCGCTGCGAGTTTTCATGGCTCTCTGAGATGGCACATACATAGAGAGGAGTGCTGGTGAGGATGATGGAGGCTGTCCTGGCAGCAACATCTGAGCCGGGTGCAGCACCAGCAGCTCAGACTTAGGGTAATCAGTGCATCTGTCACAGCTTCAGCCTCCTCAAAGGCAGGATGAAAAACTAAAGGCAATGAGAAATGGAAGGAACCTTAAATGCAGAACTCAGGGCAAATCTCCTCTGGTTGGTCTCCAGGTGCTGAAGCCTGGCTGGTGAGCGGGTGGTGAGTGATGGAGTCACTGTCTCTGGAGGTGTTCCAGAACCTTGGAGATGTGGCACTGAGGGATGTGGTTTAGAGGGCATGGTGGGGATGGGTTGGGATTGGGCTTGGTGATCTGAGAGATCTTTTCCAAACTTCATGATTCTATGTTTATTCTGGTCACACAACCTAACTTCATACCTTGGGTTTGTGCTTTTCACACACTCATTTTTCCCCTGAGTTTTGCACAGAGAGGAGCCAGTGTGACTTTGCTGAGTTAGCATCCTGAGGAGGAAAACCAACCTTGTTGGCAAACCTTTGCAAACAGGCCGCTCTAACAGGACACAGCCCTTTGGCATTTTTGACCACTTCTGTGAATCTTGCATACCAGAACATTCCTATCTGCCCCAGCCTGCCTGCCAGACTGAGTAATCGCTATTTGCATTGTAAAAGACTTGCCCATGAATGTATGTGTCATACTGATACACAACTTCATTTCCTTTGGATGCTCTAGATTGTAGGTTATAGTCTTGAATATGAAGATCCTGTCCTGGAATGCCAAAGGTCTCCATAAATTCAGCGAAAGGAAAACATTTTTTTATTATTCTTAAATAAAGTCAATACAGACATAACTCTTGGTCAGGAAACACACGTCTCCAAAGAAGAGGGGGTTAAACTACATCCAGAAAGGGTGAAAGAAATTGTATATTTGACTTTCTAAATTAGAAGTCATACTCTACTGCTCATCTTTGTACAATATTCCCATTGACGCCAATCTCACTTATTTATTGATTGTTTTTTTAATGTTCTCAATGCCATAGCAACAGGCTGCTTTCCATAAATTAAATGCAACATTGCATTAAGCTAAACTTCTTGCAATGGATAACACATGCAGCACCTAAACTTACACTGCTCCCAAACACTGATAAATAAAGCAGCAGCTATCCAGAACAGAGGAAACACTGATCTGTGGAAGAAAGTCTGTTTGCCCTTCTCATGGCACACTCATGAACACAATATTGCATCAGCTGTGGTGCATCATGGCCCTGAGACTGCAGTCAGCAGGAACATTGCTCTGCTGGCTGCTGGTGCGATCCCATTTAGCTCCAAGCTACTCCTCACATGTGTAAAATTAAGCAAATGAGCAAAGAGAGAAGTCCTGGATCATCAGAATAACTACAGCTCGTCTGCATTTATGGGTGTCATTCATTTTAGTGACATCATTGCTCCATGGTAACGAGTATATTTTAGATTAGAGAAATAGACGGCATGAAAAATAGATTACTTTTATTTAGATAGATTATATCATTATATAAATAGATAGACCACTCTATTTCTACTCATCTTCCACCTCCTGGTTAATAGGACATAGTTTTATTTATAGATAGAGATGCAGAAAATGTTTCTATGTAAATGTTTCATAACTCTGTTGTATCTCTGTGTTTTATTTTAACAGGTTGTCACCCAATTGTACCAATCTGAGCTAGATAATTTGCCCATGGAAAGAGGAGAATATTTTTGAGCTGCCCAGTTGGACCCAAAGTCAAGGAGATCAGAGAACAGATCCTTCCATGTGTTTGATGTGGCAGAGTAATGACTGAAGCTGGATTGTGGAGGGATGCCTGGGCATTGTCACCCAAGGAATTACTCATTTAACCAAGGCTGAAAAGTGGCAGAGACAGGAAAGGGAGAGGATGGCTTCTACTTGACCCATCTGAGATGGCACTGAGAAACTGGGACGTGCCACGCAGTTCCCAGTGCATGGTCAGAAACTGGGAGGGATCCCAGCACTGCTGGAGGGGGCATCTGACTATGCCAACAGATCTGAGGTGAGGTTGGAACCCACAGCCTTCATCTGGGCCATCTGCAGCAACATTCTGACAAGCTTCTGGGTCTCGGAAGGCATTTGCTTAGCCAAACAGGATCCTGTTATCATGGCAGCCCTGCTTTCCTTCCTGCCATGCTCAGGATGGCACAGGCAGTGCCCAGAACCCACTTCCTACACAACCTCCTACCCCAAGCCTGTCTCCAAAAAAAAAAAAATAAAACAAACCCCTCATCCCCCAAAGACAACAGCAGCACGTCCCCATGCGTGACAGCGTGCACACAGAACCCAAACTCACCACCCGTGGGGGAGGATTCAGCCCTTACTGCCGTAAATAAGGCAGCAAACAAGCCCACCACCCCTCCAGACCAACTCATCCTCCCTCTTGGAGGTGCAGAGCGCGGTGCCGGCGCGGCGCGGCTCAATTACAAGCAGACAAGGCAGTGTCACATGTGATTCACAATGTCGATTTCATGCTCGCCGTAACCACTTACGAAAGAGCTGCGGAGGTTTTACATTTGATAAGAAATCAACAGTGTTTGTGTTTGTAAAAGACTGATCACAGAGTGTGACAGCTCCGAGAGATTGCTGCGGAGCATTGACTGCACGTCTGTAGTCTGTCATGGGCTCATAAGTATTTATTTCAAATGTTGGTGGTTCTTCTTTGCTTTCTTTTCTTTCTTTCTTTTTTTTTTTTTTTTAAACCAGGATGTTTGAAAATAAACTGTCAGTCTCTATTTACAGCTGAACAAGTAGAAAATACGAGGGATTTTAGGTTAAATTGTCAGTTAACAGAATTCAAAATAGAAAAAAAATATGTACAGCGCTCTCTGGTTTATTACCTGCTGGAAAGAAAGTAGCATTTCTAAATTTAGAGATACAGATGTCTCTCTTTTAGGAAACACAGATTGTCTGTGTAGCACATTTGAGGTGCCTTTGTCTTCCCGAATCCCTCCACGTCTTCCCTACCCCCATGGGTTTGCATCCAATTACCAGAGCATTAGTTGGTTGGGGCATGAATTCAACCCCAGCTCTTCTGGTGTAGATCTCAGCACTTTGGTAGGAATGCTCTGGAGCTGAGACAGGGGTCTGGCCCCTCCAGCCAAGGTTGGCTTTGGACCATCTGGACCCATGTACTCATTTTGGAGACATGGGATTCTGAGGAGTATAGATACGAAGATATTCCCATGTTTATTCCTTCTTATTAAATGGCTTCTTCCTGTCTGAATTTCTGAACCCCTTCTCCAAAAGCAAGGAGAGCCCTAGTGAGATCTTGGTGGCTCTTTCCAGCAGCTTCATGCTACAAGTCCAAGTTTGTGCAGCAGACACGCAGCTTTGGATGCAAATTCTCATGCAAGATACCCATACCATGCTCCTTTCATGTCTAAAGTCAGAATGGATCTGCTGAATGTGACACAAGTATGTCAGAGAACCTCCCACGTCCTTAACAGAAGCCAAAATACAGAACTAATAAATTCTGGAATTCATGCATTTTGTCAGAGCATAGATAAAATTAGGCAGGAGATTTCCTGGCTGTGAATGTCTAGATCCAGAACATAATTAGGAACTAAACCACTAAATTTGAACTAAACCACTCAGGTATTGCCTATAACTCAACCTCTGGCTGCTCTTCAAGCATGAACTTTCTCAAAAGCACAAGAGGACAGGTGCTACTGCATACTAAAACACACTTCGTTTCTTGACAGACTTCATTTCTTGATGGATGCCTTGCTTTGTGAACAGTGTCAGAGGAAAGAGGAGAAGAAAAGACAAATATGAAACACATATATTGGCCCAGGTCTTGGCTGAATGAAATCTGAGCATCTCGCAGCTCAGTGGAGTGCCATTGGTGGGCCCTGGCTGAGGATGTCTCCCTTTTAACACAAGCTATGGTCTGCAGCCACATTGTGGAGAAAATCACAGACCCAACAGGGAACAATTCTCTGCCCCATCATGTCAAAAAGGTTTTGGATGGCACTATAGAAAGCCATTGTCTGTACTTGAATTTCCCCAGTTTTTCACCCCTGCAAGGCTTGGTCCAAAGTTTCTATTTCAGCCACAAGCTCTCAGCAGATCAGACAGGCAGGTCATGGCCAGCACAGCCAGGATGCACTCCCACAGCCTGATCCAGCCAGACGGTTTTTCCCAAGGCTCCAGCTCTTGAAATCCTGTGAATAAGAGAAAAATATGGATTTCTTCCAAGCACATCCCTGGTTCGTGCTCATGGAGAAAACTTGAAAATGTAAAGTCCTTGAGATAACCGAAAAAAAAATAAAAGAAAGAATGCCTTTCCAATGAATTTCTCAACATTTTGCACATCGAGGCTCAGGCCATGAGCTCCTGGCTCCAGCTGTTGGCTGCCAGAGGTCCGCAGCCCTGCAAACTGCTCTGCAAGCTGAGGTGCACTTCTGTCAGGAGAGCTTTCATATATTTCACTCTGAGATTCTCCCTGGTGTGCTTCCATCCTGCAGCAGCCCAGCCCAGGCCCTGTTCCTGCTTCCCTTAGCTCCATGCACCCTGTAGAGGAGAGACACTGATCCGTTAGCTGCTGGACCCTTCACCTCTCTGCACAGATTCAGCCCAAGCCCCCCCCAGACCTCCATGCTCCCCAAAATCAGCTCCATGCTGAGCTCTCTGCAGCCACACATTGCTGCAATGGCCCTGTCAAAGCCAAAACTGGAGCCTGCTTCTTTTCAAGCTGTGAATTTTCTCCACGTTTATCCCCTGGAGGGGTTGTTTTGGGGGTTTATTGACTAAATAAGGGTATTGATTTGTTAAGAGCTTTCGCTCCTCCTTTCAGTAGAAAATATTGCTGCCTCTTCCCTCTTTCCCTGTATACTAGGTGAGAAGTTCTCATAGTGACACAATAAATTTCCATCCTAGCTCATCTCTGCTGTGTAAACAAGTGGTTACCTGTCCACAGGGGTTAATTTGGTGGTGTTGATGCCCTGCATCTCCCTCCTGAGCTCCGAGGGAGAGCCCCACGCTCACCGCACAGCACCCGACACTGCCTTTCTACCATCACCCACTCCAGGGTGTTGCAATATCTCCTCTCTTTTGGCACATCTTACATCAGCCTTCCTTTCCCAGTGCTCCATACATCTCTTTTAGGCAGCTCTTAGGATACTCATGAGCAGAGCCATCCATACACATTCCCTGCTCAAGCACAGTTGCCTTGGATAGCCACCCATGCCCACACCAAAGCATGACCAGTAAGACCTTCCACTGGGAAAAGGATGAGCTTAAGACACCATTTGAGGGCTAATGCATGACGATGAATGAAGGTCATATTATCATTCTCTCGCCACTGTTTTATAGGGCGAGACGCTGGTTATTGCTTGCCATTGTCATGCAACACTTGGATATGCTGGTGTTCACACATGCAAGAGATTTGCCCTTCCAGAAATTCACAGTCTCTGAAAGGCTCCCGGAATTTCTGAGTGAGTTAGGATTGAATCCAGTGCATCCTTCCTCCCAAGGAGAAAATGCAGGTCTGAAGGGAAATGTATGGAAAAGTCTCTGAGCTTTGCAGTGGTGCCTCCATTTTTACAGTGTCCTCATGCCCAGTGAATGGGGTTTGGTTGCCTTTTCTTACCTTGAAATCCACCCAAAGTCCCAACTGCAGGGTGGAAAGAGGACAAAGTAGTGTGTCTGGCAGTGGATTTTCAACTACAGGTGGATCATCAGCATCCCACATCAGGTGAACCTTCTAAACAACTTTGCTACAGACCCTCCACCATGCTCTTCCTTAAGCTAATTCTCCCCTTCTCAACATTATGCTCCAGCAGTGAAACAAGCTGTTTTAATCTCTGGGGATGCAGGAGGAGATTACAACAAGTCCCATTAATCTTTTCCTGGGCTTAAGTGTGAGCAATAGTGAGCTTTGGAGCATGAGTTGCAGCCAGGCTTCCTGGCCAGCAGGGTGTCCTGCTTTCCTCTAGGCTGCCTGAGTTGAGCATCACACTGTAAATGAGTTTATTTTACTTTATTTTATAATCATTGCAGTGTGGCACAAGTCTATGGGGTCAGCTGGGAGCAATGCAAGCCACGCAACTCGTGCAAGCCCATGCAATACTTGGATATTTGCTCTTGTGTGCCATATCCCTCAAAAGCCTCCTGAGCTGTCATACTCCACCAGGACTGACAAGGACTCAGCCCAAATATATTTATCCCAGCATCTGAATGAGCCACCCAAGGGCTGAGCTGCATGAACAGCCACCCTGTGGCCAACGCTTCCCACCCTGCTCCCTGAGAAGAGCCCTTCCCTCTGATCCTACAGGTTACGGTGGGAAGCAGCAGGTCAAAGCAAACTCAGGAAAGCTGCCTGCCCCAGCAGCACAACATCTGCTGCACCAAACCCGCCCCTGGATGCCCAAGCTCGCTGCTGAGTTCACTCCTCCTGCTGTACATCGGTGCGAGATGGATTGGGCCCTTGGTGCACGCTGCAAACATATGTCCCTGCAGCTGCCATGGAGCCGTGCTCAGACCCAGTCACACCAGCAGCAGGTTCGGCTGGGTTTCCTCAAACCCCAAGTGTCACAGAAGCCATTAATAGGCTGCTCAGTGCATGTTTGAAAGCACCTAGAGGATAACCAAACCACAAGCAATAAACAACATTGGTTTATAAAGAACAAGTCATGCCAGGCCAAACCGATAGCTTTTTTCTTTCTTTTCTTTTTTGGATCAAATTACAAAATTAGTGGATGAAAGTCCATACAGAAGATGTAATGCATCCAGACTTCAGCAGAGCATTTGATATTGATCCTTGTAAAATGCTACTTGAGAAACTAATCCAGACTGCCTTAGATATGAGCCTTAACAACAGTGTGGATTGAGAGGCATCCAGCGGGCTGTAAACAGAGAGCAAACACTGAGGGCTGTGTATCTACACAGGGAGCTGTGCCATGGGGCTGGGCTGGGCTCAGGGCCACAGAGATATCTGCAGGAACGTGGAGGTGATGGGGAGGCACTCAGCTGCAGATGGACAAGGTAAGGACTTGGATGGAGACATCCCACAGGGAGTGGTGTCATCACTGTCGTGGTGCTGCCCTCCTTTCCAGGCTGGAAATGGGCTGATCCAGCCCCATTGATGATTTGGGGCTAAGGCAGGAGATGGAAGGCATATTTTTCAAGCAAGTTTTTCACCCTTGGCTAATCCCTGTTGGCAGAAAACTCCACATCCAACTTTCCCTGCCTTCAGGTCTGCTTTGTAATATATGTATTTATTAATTCTGTTTCATTTTTATGATGAACTCTCCTGCTTCTCTGAGTGAGGACTGCCTCCAGTGTCCTGCTGCCTGAGCATGCATCTTCCATTGAAGGAGCAAGCTACAAAAAGGGATTTTGTCCATCACAGTCCTATTCAGGTCTACTGTTTCCCACTGAGATAAGACATAACCCTCCACAGGAAATCCCACATGGATGGAACTCAACTGGGAGGAGAGGGGGCACCTCAGCAAGGAGTTTCTTGGTTCTGCACCTTCCTGCTTGGTCTCTGATTGCACTCAGGGCCCTCACTGCCTGCACCTGCACTTTGATTGTGGTGCTCCAGCCCTGCAACAGCTGTTCCTTTGCATGTGCCCCATCCTGCACCAGCAGTGAGGGCTCCAGTGACTGCTGATCTCACCAGAAGCAATCCCAGGTGCCAGCAAGCCATGCCTCATCATGTCATTAATCTAATTATTTACTATGTATGTTTTTAAAATTCTTTAATTACTGGGGTTCCAGCAGCGTGGGCTGAGCTGCCCTGCATGCCTGCAGGGACCATCTCTTCTGGATACCCATGGAGGCTTCCCACCTGCAGAAAGATATCTGCTTGGTTTTTTTTAACCAAACTGATGGAGAATGTCAATAAACCTGGCTTAACACTCTCCTCCAGCCTGAAGCCCCTTCCCATGCACACGCTAACAATTCTCATCCCCAAGCACTCATTTTGCACAGTTGTTCTGCACAACCCCAGCACCCACCAGACTCCTGTGCATCCCCAACCCTCCCATTGGACCCCAATTGAGGGAGTTCACCCTGAACAGAGGATCCCCATCTCCGGGCTGCGTGTGAAGCCGCACACTGTAAGGGGGAACACATCGGGTTCGCATCCCCAGTAACACCCAGCACAGATTCTGGTCTCTGTAAGCCTTCCTCCACAGCTCCCCGCGCACTGACCCAGCCGTGTGCTGTATTAGAATTGTAGAGTAATAAATGAACAGTGGAGGGGTTTGTAATGATGATTAGGGACTGAAATTGGTTCAGATTTACAGTGTCACTCAGGAGCGGAGGCAGAGGGGGAAGGCATTCTGCGCGGCCTAATGGATCCATCAACTCGTTTTGGCTGCTCGGTGGGCCGCGCAGGGTCACCAGGCTTTCCGCTGGCAGCACAAAGCACTTCAATTTTGTTAGGAAATGTATCAATTTAACTGACTTGAGCAGCGCGCGGGCAAAAAAAAAAAAAAAAAAAAAAAAAGGAGGAGAGGGAGGGGGAAGAAAAAAAAAAAAAAAAAAAAAACTAATGAATCTGGACTCAATTTTCCGCCACACTGCCTCTGCGAACTGTCGGAAACAATGTCTGCGGTCGGGGTGAAGGCAGCGCCGATAGGCTGCCCGCGCGCCCGCCGCGCACTGAGCCCGCTGCCTCCCGCAGCCACCGGCCAGCGCTGCCACTCTCCTAACAATGATGTCATTAAAGGTAAATTGGCCTCTATTTCAGCAGGATGATAGTGCTAATTGAGTGGGAAAATATAATATAGGGAGCTGTTGTCTGCAGTTAAAGGGAGGAGGGGGACAGATTAAATGGCCTACAATAGTGGGTGTCAGGCACGGCAGATGTTGCTTTCCGCTGATAACTGCGCTGACATATCTCGAGCTTGTCAAGGCTGAGGTTTTCAGAGAGACTTACAGCAAAAGGCAGCAGATGGCCCTCCTGAATGGGAATGAAGTGCTTAAACAGCCTGGCTGCTGAAGGCAGCTAGTTTGTAAATAGAGGAGTCGGAGGTGTCTTATTGATCCCGCGCGCTGCCCGCCCGTCTGCACGGCAGCGGGATGGGGACGGGGACGGGGACGGGGCTGGCAGATGCTGCTGGATGGCGGCCCAGGGTGGAGGGGCCAGGCCGGGCGCTGGGGATGCGTCCCCTTGAAAGTCACAGATGTCAAACGGCAGGACAAAAGTCAGGGCTGGGACCCAGCCAGCGCTCAGCAGGGCTTGAGCACCAAAGCGTGACGCACAAAGGCGATGGGCAGCCCTGTGCCACCAGCACCCCCACAAGCAAGCCCACCGTGAGGATATCGTGTGATGCTGAGACACTGGGAGATGAGGCCAGGTATGTCAAACATGGGTGTTTCTTGGGAAGGTGGTATTTCACCTCTGCTAGGCGATGAGACTGCGCGTGGCGTTGAGCAGTGATGGCTGCAAGGACTCTGGGTGAGCTCTGGGTGAGATGGCTTTGCTGCACTGCTCAAATCTGGGCTGGGAGGTGCTGGGGCACTGCCTGGGGTGTGCCATGGGCTGCAGGAGCAGGTTGGGACAGCACAAAGACCATACATATGTTGGTGCCTCCTACATCCATAATTCACACTCACCTGTGCATTTATGCCCACACCACCAGCACCATACAAAATTTCATAGGGTACAAAAGGACGGAGTTATAGGCCCATAAACATGATTCTTTTGTATCTACCCAAATGCATCCTCCTGAGGCATCGACAAAAATTAAGCACATGCTGTCTGACACCCAGCCCAACTTCAGCTCTCACCCCCTTCATGCACAGGAGCACCACAGGGCAAGGAGCAGCCACTGTGGGCAGGGACAGAGCCAGCTCCATTCTGCCCATAGAGCTCAGCACTGCTGGCTGGGGCACACCAAGCTGCTGCCCACCGAGCCCTCCCTGCCAGCCTGGCTAAATATAAACCCAGGCACACGCGTGCTGTTATTAAATCTATCCAAACATGTAAGCACGTCTCTCAAAAAAATCGCACAGAGTCTGGTGCAAACGCTTCTCTGCTTACAAAATGACATAAATTGAGTCTGTATACACAAACACATACACTGACGCAGCTGGGGGAACACGTTGCTAATATCCACACAGCCAGAGATTTACACTGATGAGGTTATGGCCACGCTCCCTCTCCCACGCTCCAAACCTCCTCCCCAGGACCAATCCTGCTGCTCTGGTTGCAGGCCCTGCGGGCGGTGCAGTGCACGCTGCAATCTCACACGAGCAGAAACCAGGTGCTCTGTCTGCTGACTTGCACAGAATCAAATTGAGGTTCAATTGTCAATTAGGGATGTGTCAAGCGCATATTCCCAGGCTGCCCGAAGCTGAACGAACTGGTGCCAGTGCTGACACTCCCTACAGAGACCCTGGCAAAGGGTCAGGGCTGGATCCGGATGGGGATGGGCACCATGAGCTCTGCGCACATCACAGCCTTTGCCATGGGTTCCCCCACTGCTGTGCACCATGTGACATTCCTCCAGCAACCCCAGGGAGGTGGCTTGGGTGAAGTTTTTCTGTTTTCAGGGGTGTTTCCTCTGTGGAAGAAGCCTGATTCATCCCAATGTGTTTTGCTGCATGGGATCAAGGAGATGTTACATGGGATTGAGGTGATGCTGTGCTGCTCCTCCTGGCTCTTTCCATTACCAGCTGCAAGCACGAAGCAAAACACGAACAAAGCTATGCAGGTTACCAGTTTTAAGGATATTTCTAGTTTGAAGACAGCCAACAGTCAGGCTGCATGCAGCACTGTCCTGCAGAGCCACCCAGTGCTGCTCTGTGCAGGTCCACCCACTGCCCCAGCTCACCCAGTTCTGTACCCAGCCCATGTTCTGTACAGCACAAAGAGGAGACATCACTGTTGGCTTCTGTTCAGGGAGGGGCCCAAAGCACTTGCTCTGGGGCCAGGATGGTCTTTTTGGTGTCCATCCTCCACCCTTGGCACTAACAGCCCTTCCCCAGCAGGTTCCTCCACCAGCCTACATCTTCATCATGTTGCCTACACCTTAGCTTTGCTCAGTCTGCTCTCTCTTGACAGTCCATTTTCTCTCTTAGTGTGTTTTTTCCTTCCCTTGCTTTGTTTCCAAGCTGCTGTTATTCACAGCAGTCACCTGCAGCCATCTCACATCTCCCTGCTCCGTATGTTCCTCCACCACTTGCTCTCACCCAATTAGCCCTTCAGCCCCAGTCCCCTTGCTGCTTCCCCTTCCCTTGGAAGGCTCCAGCTGCCCACCTCCCAACACCAGGACACCCCCAGCCCCAAGTAGTAACAGCTGATGGCCCTGGCTGGGTTCTGCTGTAACTTTGCTGGTAGTCACAAGGTCCCTAACGTTACTAGGTGGGCTTGGATGTACCATCAAAGCTCAAGCACAAAAGCAAACATGACAAATGGGTGCTGAACCAAGGCCCTCTGCTTCTCACCAGCACCATGACTGCCATGCAACACCTATGGGCCGCTGCAATCTGCTGTTACCTGGTACCAGAAACTCTCCAGCCTTCAGTACAGTGTGTTTCCAGCTCTCACCTCCACGAACATGATGTAGTCCTCTGCTTCATGTGTGGATTCCCAGAGGGTCTGTGGAACTTTGAGCCACTCAATGGCTATGCTGATACCAAGAAGAAGCCTCCAAAGAAAAAAGAATCAATCTGTGCCATTTCAGGCTTGGTACAGGATGATGGATGCTCTGACTTACCCCCAAATCATTCATGAGCCATTTGCCAGTCCACAGAACTTTCAGAGATGTGAGGAAATCACTTTATACCTCTCCAGCACTTCAGTCCATAGGACCAAGTCAGGTGCACCTTCAGGCACCAAAGGACCCTCCACGTGGAGGACAGGGCATCACCATCCCACTTACACACACAGCACATACAGAACTCCCTCTGCATGTAGGGAGAAGCTCCTCAACGGGTAGCCCAGCATTTACAGTAATCAAGAATGATTCAATTGACAGGTTTGTGTGGTGTTTGTTAATTTACTTGAGATTCATTCCTGGGAACAGCTGGCTGTATCCCAGCAGGACTGTGACTCTCACTAGCCCACCTGCTGCTAGACAGACGGGCTTTGGGTACAGTTGTAGTTAAAGTTTAGCAGGCAGATATTTCTGGCCATTAAAAATGGAAAACTTCTTCAAAGGCTCACATGCAGAGACGGTTTTGGGAGCTGAGGCACTGGCTCTGGGCTTTGCTACATGGCTTCAGTTGGGTTTCCAGGGCAGTCAAGGAGCTGAGGGCTTGTTCTGCCATTTCAGCATTGATAGCTGCATTATCAGGATAATGAGAAGAATTCATGAAGAGACCACTTAATATTCAATTATAGAGTCTGCTCTGGAAAGTGTCTCCAGGATTTTGACTTGGAAGTGAATCAGACACCAAACTTCAGAAGTTCAGCAGGAACAGACACGTATCTCCCTGCTTTGGAAACCTTGGGCAGATCAATTTGTACATTACTATTTGTCTCCCGTTAAATAGAATTAGATTTTATTCTAGTGTCCTTGTGGGCACAACTCTTAAAGTATACGATGCCCATTTTATACTTCAAAAATTTCTTTATATTTCTCTGAATGGAGAGGAAACCCTGTGAGGTGTCTGAGGACTGCCCTTCCCATGCCATACAAAGATTTACTGTCAAGCCTTCCCCTAGATGCAGGGACGCACATCCCCATAGTGACATGGGTTACCAGAGCCCTGTGGTGCCCATCATTGGCAGTGGGAGCAGCGTTGCATCCAGCCAATACCAACGGCACCACTCTTCCATCCCCATCCAGAAGAAGGGCCAAACATCAGCGAGCTGAAGCAAAATGCCTGCAGCCCTTGGGGCAATTCCCTCTGCTGGGCTTTCCTGTCACTAAGCTATTGATTAGCCATCGATTAAAACATCTATTAATCTTTATAAACTATTTATAAATGGAACCTTAGCATAAAGTGTGACCTGTATAATATTGAAATAGAAATTATACTTAATATGGATTTTTAAGTGAGTTACACGTGTAAATGAAACACCGCATCGTATGCCCTACGTGTGCTGGTCATCACACTTCTGGCTTTATTTCAAGTCTTTGCAGGGCCACTGCAAAAACATCACATCCTCCCAGATGTGCTCCCCTGCCCCAGGGCATCCTGTCCTTGCCACCTCCTGGCACTGGCTCTCCTCTCCATGGCTTTGTTCCCATCCTGCTGTTGAAACCCCATGTCCTGCCCAGGCTGCATCTCTAAGCTCAGACCATTGGCTAAAACTCAGACAAGGAGCTCACCAACGTGAGGTATCAGCTGATGCCATTTGTTACATGGTAAATCCAGGAAAGGGAACCAGCTTGCAATATATCAAACAATTAATAATTTCAATCGCAGTGCTCTTAATGCTATAGGCATTTCCCACTAAACGCATGACACAGGTGCAGGTACCCCACAGAGGAATCCTGCCTTCAAACTATGGGAAATAAGGAGACAAACACAAAGCCAGGTTGGAAGGAGCACGTTCTCCAGGCTTACAAGGATTACCAGATCACCCCATTCCTCCATACACTGCATGCTTCCATCCATTGACCAACAGCCCCCAAGCCCCACTGGGACTGGCACAGCTCAGAGCAAACAGAGCTGAATGTGTTTAACACAGATGCTCTCCACAGCCAATGCAGGGACCAGCCTGACTCATCGGCTGGTCCCTGCATTGGCTGCATAGAATCCATGTGTCATTGGCCTCTCCCTTGGCAGGGTTTGCAGCAAGGATATTAACGACCCTCTCTTGACAAAGGGGGATGGCTTTAAACTAGAAGAGGGTAGATTTAGGTGAGATGTTGGGAAGAAGTTCTTTACTCAGAGGGTGGTGAGGCACTGGAACAGGTTGCCCAGAGAGGCTGTGGATGCCCCATCCCCGGAGGAAGGCCAGGCTGGAGGGGACCCTGGGCAGCCTGATTTGATGCAGAGTCACCGGTCAGCAATGGGGGGATACAATCATCTCAATAGGACCTCCACTGGTTGCATCATCTCAGGCAAAGAGCTGCACTACCACTTTATGCCTCAGTTTTCTCAGAGAGCAGAACATCAGGCAGTGCAGGCAAAGCCAAGTGCAGGCGTGAGGAGCAGCATGAAGTCTTGGGGGTGGAAAAGGCTTTGTGCCAAGTCTGCTCCCCTCGTGTTCCAACAGCATGCTGGCCTGCAGGTTGTTTCCAGCCCAAATGGCAGGAGAGACACTCACACCTCTGCCTGCACAATGGGTTGGGACAGATTTACTGGTACAGTCATTTCTGAGCATTTTTTGATGGGGTGACCTACAGCAATAATAGCACAGCCAGCCAGGGTGAAAGCAAGAGCTGAGGCTCTTAAAAACCCCCACAGCACGCTCACCTACCCCACACATTTCTTTCCTGTGAGTAATGCACATGGCAGAGCTTCTCTGTGCTAGGATTTCTCCTCCTCTGCAATGAAAACCCCCTCGATTTGCAGTCTCTGGATACAGCAGCAGGATTTGGCCCTGTGATGCCAGCCGGTGCTTCATGAGACACAGACTGGGGACGAACTGTAATTGGTGCAATTCTACATCTTCAAGGCTATTAGATCCTTGTAGCTCCCCATCATGCTGTGTTTGGAGTAAATAGAGAGTGTTTAGCCAAGCTGAGAGATCCTCTAATGGAACAGACAGTTCTTCCTCTCTTCATCTGCTTGTCCCCACAGCTTTGTTATTTAAAGTCAGGTTAAAAAAAAAAAAAAAAAAATCAAAAAAAAAAGAAAAATCAGCAGACAGGTTTGGTTTGGAAGCCGGAGGACAGGAAAAGTTAGAGATATTTATTTGACAGGGTCAAGGTTGCTGCTTTTCTTTTCTCTTTCCCCAGGTCCCATAGGTGTTAGACTGAGAGACATTTAATCGAGGGAGTAGCGGTTTCATATCTATAACAAAAATCAAATAATGCAAGATGATTTACTCCCCCTAGCAACCAGGGAGCTTACCCTTAGCAACCAGCCTAGCCTCAGGCAGCGGTGTAATCAGCTTGAAAATATTTCAATTATTGTGTTGATTTTAGTGGATTTGAGAAGCGCTGTGCGGAGAGACCAGGCACATTCTGCCCACGACCTGGAGAGGAAGATATTGATTTAAACAGGTGTCAGAAAGGAAAAGTGGAGTAAATTTAAATGCAATAGGAGAACGGCGCATTGAGTGTGGTTCAGTGTGGGGGTGACATTTTGCTCATCGCCTTGAATGAAAGTGACTCAACTGAACTAGAAATTTCACCTTGAAAATCATCTCCCATCGACACAATCAAGAGCAAGGCGTTCGCCATCTCTTTTCTGTGGGCTGGGAGGAAGGGGGGGCAGCACCTGGGTTTCTGAGGCAGCTTTGGGGAAAGCAGCTCTCTGAGGAAGGAAGGATCAGTGCGTCCCATGCGAAGGATGGGCCGAGTGGTGCTGGGGGCAGGGGCACGTGGGAAGTGCCTGCACAGCATGGCTGCAGCAGGCAGGCAGAGCTCCCTCCAAGGAATGGTGCTGACTGTAGAGCCTGAGATGCTTGGTACCAGCTCTGGGCTGAGCCGCAGGTCTCAGACTTTGGGCAACGTGTTCTGCATGGCAACAACGGGCAAACCCAGTGCTTAGGAAGAGCGTAGCGCCCCATAGATTCTTGGGATCTTTGACCTCCTTCAGCCTCTGCCATGCAGCTTGTCTGGGCTTGGCATCCTCCAGTTATGAGAGAGACCAACAGCCCTCAGCCATAGGACAAGCCCCATCCCCTGTCACCCCATGCACATAGGATGCTCCCAGCGAAGCCCCAGGCTGCTCCCTCACCCCCTGCCCCTACACACTGATCCCACTGCTCCCTGCCACGCACGTGTGGTTCAACAGCAAGCGGTGACATCTTTGTACACACCGCCCTGACGAGCTGCTTTCTGACGCGGTGGAAGCCTGTAGACAGTGTACTGATAATAGGGTTTCATCTGCTCCCCGTGAAGTGACAACTGACATGCCATGTTCTGATGAGCCTCTTTCCAGTAGGGTGACACCGTGCGTGGAGTGTATTAAAATCCTGGTTCTCAGTGCTGTGACAGTCCGTACACAATGCCTGCGACAGCCAGAGCCGCGGCAGAGCTGAGATGCTCATCCCATTAGGAAAGGAAATGCACTGCTGGCCAAGGCAGCAGCAAAGGTTCTGCGGGGGACCAGGAGGGCTCCTTTCCCACCCAAGCTTTTGGATGAGTCGGGTCACTGCACTATCATTCCCAACAATGGAAATTCCTCCTTCCCTACCAACATGACCAAGGCAAATCCCTTTTGTCTGAGGCAGTTTGCACTTCTCAGGGTTCAATTTCAAAGGGCTGTTTTCAGAGGTTATGGTGCACAGTTTATAAATGTACCAGTGCCTGCTCAAAGGCTCGACAGAGGGATGCCACTTCTCTCCTTGTCAGAACAGAGCACAAGCCCTGAGACCTGCCAGGCAGCAAAGGGCACTGCCTTATCTCTGGCTTGTAAAGGCAGCAGGAAGCCAGCTTCTACAAGTGGAACACCATTATTGGGCACATTTCAGTTGGATGGAGTGATGGGGTGGGAGCTAGAAATCCCTGATAGCTGTGCTGGAGTGATGCCCTGGGGCAGACACATGGCTCTGCATGATTGGGGCAGGTGAAGGAGTGGCCATGACCTTGCAGCAGCATCAGAGAGAACTACAGTCTGCAGCAAAACCAGTCATTTTAGCCATTCAGAGAGGGTAATTACATTTTGAGATCTCTGGGGTGTATTTTTCTTGTTGGCAAATAATCAGACCATGTATTTTTTTTTTTATTATTTGTTTTAATTAAAAGCACAGGTTTACTTGTTCATCAGGTGGCTGGCTCACTCAGCCTGGGTCCAAAGCTTTGCAGCACTTTGCAATTGGCTGAAATATCGACCCATAAATCAGCCTTCTAACTCAGTGAGCATCCTGAAACTGTTCTACGAGATAGCTGATATGCAAGACAAAACTGTTATGCAAGACAAAATGCTGAGGACTCCTACCTACAGGAGCTTACAGACAGCAGGCAGCTCAGCAGGCCCCTGCCCCACAACCCTCCCAGCCCCAGTTCCCTCATGGATCACCCAGAAGAAAATACATGTATCTGCTCACCTGAAGAGAGGAGGTCAGCACATCATGGGGTGTCACTGCAAAACCAGCCAGGGAATTCCTGGCTTAAATTCACAGAAGTTCTGTCTTGTTTTTTTTTTTTGTTTTGCTGGTATCTGTAAAGTTATTAATGATCAATAGTCAAATCAGAGTAGGTAAACACATGAAGACATCTCCTGCCATTGATTTTCAGGCAGGACACCCCTCTGAAATCAATGGAGAGCTTTGCTTCAAAACCAATGGCCCAATAAGGACCACATTTCTTAAACAGAAGGAAGCCACAAATCCAATATGAGTTATCTACCAGCTCCATCACCCAAACTTTGTTCCTATCTTCTCAATTCCCTTCTCTTGCACTATAACCCAAGCAGTTCCCATTGACTTCTCATCAAAAGTTAAGTCCTATTTTCTATTGCTGCTCTTTAAAGAGCATTAGGTGATTGTTTTTACCTTGCATTCAGAAATACAAACCTCAAGGTTCAGGTTGCTCTGCCTTTTGGCTTAGGACTGATCTGTTGGACAGTCAGCCAGTCTGAGTGGCAGATCAATTCATTTCATTTTGGAAACTTTGAATTTTAAAGGCTTTACTTTGGTAACGGTTGTATTAAGCCAGTATTTGTAATTGAAATAAGAAACTGAAATACAAAATGCATCAACCGGCTCAACTACATTTAACTCTCATTGCCAACACTTTAAACTGCAAAGGCTATCCCGACTTATAAAGCCCCCTCAGCTACCCAGCAGCTTAGGGATCAGGTGCAGATTTCACTCTGGAGCCCATCCAAAGCCTCTGGAAGTCGGTTGGTAGCTTTTCTTGACCTGGCAGATGCCAGAAAGCTGCTCCAAGGCTCTTCCCTGGGTTACCTTCAGCACATAGCACTGCCTTTCCCTGGCTGCTTTCCTTCTTCTGCCGCCTGTGATGACAGCTTTCCTCACGTCTGAATTACCATTCGCGTTTTTGGCTTCATTCACAGCACCCTAATCCCTTCTTACTATTATTTTTTTTTTTCAAACTTCCCAATTAGCCATAAAGCTGGAGCCCCATTTCTCAATGCAGCAGCACCTCTGCTGCCCAGGCTGCCAGCTCCTGCAACCCATTGCAAACACCTTGCAGATATTCAGCTTTACAACAGATGCTTGTGTGGTGGGAGCAGACCTCTGAGTGCAACACCAACATTTAGACTTACAAAATTCAGAAGAGGTGGCATTCGTCCTCCTAGTGGATGCGTGCACTGTGCAGGAAAGAGACAGGTAAATCAACATTAGCATCAGCTCATCATGAGCTCAGTCACCAGCTACAAAAATATTTTGGCATGTAGAAGTAGAGAAGAGAAAGGGAAAAAAAAAAAAAAAAAGCCTTCATCTCCTTAGCTGTTATCCAGCTTTTTCAGGTTGGAGGCTAAGCCTCTGGTGAGTTTGTTTTCCACCTGAACTCCTCATGGTGCTCACGGGCTGCACCTGGAGGCAGAGACAGAAAGGCAGGGGAAGGAACTGACCTGGTATCTTGTCCTGCTGGAGCCTGTCCACCACATCTCCATAGCTCTGTCTCCATGCCAGCTGGGCTCAGTTGGCTCAGGTGTGCTCGCTCATGTTAGACCTGTATTTCCTTTCCTGGGAATGAATTTTGTGACAGCTGCTTTTGGGATCCGTGTAAGCTCAGTGCTGAAGGCAATCTGCTCCATCCCCTTCTCTCCTGGAGAAGCAGAGAGCAGCTTTCATCTCCAAAATGCAGAAAGCACTGGAGCAGCTCTCTCCCCTGCACTCCCTCCTTCCTCCAAGTAGAGCTGGTAGCCTTAAGGGGAAGAAAAACCAGGAAACCACAGGCTGGAGTCTCAGGTGCAGCCAAAGGAAGGCGGTGGAAATGTTCCAGCCAGGAAATAAATCCAGCCAAGCCATAAAACGCTGCACTCAGACACTTTCCCTGACACTACTGCGGGCTTCTGCACTTATCCACACTGCCAGTCTTGCCACATATAAAATAGAGGCAAATGACCACCAGCATAAAAGTGAGTTATGCTTTGCTGCGGTGCAGCTTAGGTGTCAAGCACTCCAGTACTGCAAGGAGAAACAGGGCCCGTCCCTGTCTGAAGAGATTTCAACCAGTAAACTGCCATCCTTATATCCACAGCCACTATGTGGGGAAAGGAGCCCAAGGGACCTCCTGCAGAGACAGCCCTGGAGAGCTCTGCCCCAACAGCAGAGCCATGCCCAGAACTGGTGATGGCTCTGCTGTGTCTCAGATTTCTGGTGGGTTTGGGAGCTGGTTGACCACAGCCATACTGAGCCTGGGCCTTCTCATTGCCCTCTATTGCTTAGCTCAGGTTTTCTTTTTGGAGAAGAGAGGGCTCAAGAGAGACCTCGTTGCCCTGTACAGCTTCCTGTGGCAAGGTGGGGGTCGGCCTCTGCTCCCAGGTAACAGCAATAGGGTGAGAGGTGTTGGCCTCTGATTGTGACAGGGGAGAATCAGGTTGGGTAGCAGGAGCAATTTCTTCTCAGAAAGAGGAGTGATGCAGTGGCACAGCCTGGCTGGAGAAGTGAGGTCACCATCCCTGGAGGTGCTGCAGAACTGTGGGGATGTGGCACTGAGGGATGTGGTCAGTGGGCACCGTGGGGTGGGTTAGGGTTGGGCTTGGGGATCTTGGAGGTCTTCTCCAACAGTCAGGATTCTGTGATTCTTCCTGACTTCAGACCAAGTCTAAGGGTGTATCCTAGGATGCAAAAGGAAGCTCTGCCCAAACTATCCTGCTTCTGTGATTTTCAGATGGCAAAGGGTTTCCTCATCATTTCCAAATGCCCTCGGCCATCCAAGGGAACCTACCCCAGCACTGTCACTGGACCTCTGGAAAACCAGAAAGGTTCTGCAAAAATGCCAAGTCACTCTCAACAATAAACACGTAAATAAATACATAATAGCCTCTCCAGGGTTCAGATGGTAAAGGTACATCAAGGACATCTCTCCAGATCCATGCTCACAACACATCTCCCCTCTTCACTCTGCACTGCAGCAAAGATGAGAACCTGGCTTGAGCACAGCAATGACCTTACAGAATCCAAATCAAGCACCGTTTCTCAGCTATGTTTCACCAGCAGACCTTTCCAAATAACTGATACATCTTCGACCACTCTTGTACACACCTGGAGCTGCTCAGAAATAAGCTCTCGCTGCTTTTTGCTACAGACACATCATCACTTCAGAACATCAAAATAAAGCACCCAAAGCTTCAGGAACACTTATTGCAAATAATCTCAGGCAGCTTCACTGCCAGAAGAAAGGAGGCGTGATGTTTATCAGAAAACTGAGTTGATAGGGAGGACCTTTAGCATCTCCAGATGAAAGCAATCACTGCACAAACGCAGCGAGCCCTCAGAGGAAGGTATTTGGCTTCCCCACAGCACAGCCCTGGCTCGGTGTGCCCCAGCGATGCAAACCTGAGAGCAGCCCATTCACCAGCTCTACAATGAGTTCTTTTTCTGTTGAGGTTTTTCCATTCTTGCCTCATTGCAGGAAGGAATTTGGGATCGCTCAGTGAAAGAGCCATGCCTGCTGCATCAGGTCCTGCAGAGACTTAGCGAGAAAGAGAGGAGCTTCTTATAACCAGAGCAATTTAGGAAGTGAAGGCTGGTTTTGGCAATGCTGAAGCTGCTGCTCTGCCACGGGCTCCAGGAAACAGCACATCCCATGTGTTAGTATGAAGCTTCAAAAATAAGCAGCCCTCACAGGTGGATGAAACCCAGACATCCTCCCACAGCCATCACGAGAATAACACTGCGTTTTCTCCAGAACCAGATGTTTCCCATGCAGAAAGGTGTCAAATTTTGTAGCAGCCCTGTCAGGCTTTACAGACCTATCACAGTCTTTGGTCAGAGGAAAAGCAGAGCAAATAGCAGATACATGCTAGGAAACTGAAGGAAAAATGTAGAAGTGTCACTCCCCATCCTCAGCTGCAGAAATGCATTTGGATGAGCGGTGATGGCTGCAGCTCCTGCACCACCCCTCACTGCAAACAGGACCGGTATCAGGGAATGGTGTTCCACATCAGTTATTGGGTAATGGCTTTGAAACCTTAAACAGAGAATACATTTCCAGCTATTAGCACGCTGTGGTCATGGTCTGCATTTGAAGGTGAAAGCAGTTTGTAAGGAGGGAAAGAAAACATTAATTCTATTCATCTTGAAAGTTACTTTAACTTTTCAAAATGCTATGGTAAATTTTCAAACTTTAAAATTAGTTTCAAGATGAATAGAATTAATGAGTGAATTAGAGCTGGTACTGAATTGCAATAAATAATATTCGAAACCTTTTAATAAGCTTTGAAATGATGAAAATGAATGGATTTTTTTTTTTCTTCTGCTATAAAACCGGAACTCTTTTAAGTATAAATTGTGATAACGACTCCAGAATTTCCAGCGCCAGGTTTTTCCATTACATCTCAGCTTCTGCAGGTTGATCTAAGACTTAACGAATAACATTCAGCCTCTCTTTGCTGTGACAAGGCGTTGGACACCAAAAGCAGTCCTTGCAGAGGAGGCAGCTGAGGCCCACAGACACAAAAAGACATTTTTGCACTGAGTCTCCTCGTGCAGCATCCATCTGAGAGCGGTGAGATGTGAGCTCTTTTCTAGGCTCCATCGCTGCTGGAGAGGCTGCAGCTGTCCTGAGTGGTTTTCCAAAGCCTTGCTTTAAGTTCTGCCTGGACAACCTATAAGTTTGTTATTCCTCTTGTTCGGGAAAAAAAAGTCATCTTGACAACAAGAAAGCTCTGTAGCAAAAATGTCTTCTGTTTGTTCAGCCCTTCTCTGCATGCCCTGGGGAGAGGCTTTGCTCCTGGGTATTCCCAGCCCAGTTCAGCTGCACTCAGCCCTTGCCATGGCCAGCCCAGGGGCACCTCAGAGACCTTGTGTTGTTCTTTCCCTCTCAGTGACTTCAGTCCTGCTCCTCCAGGCAGCTCCATTCACCCACCACACAGTTTTAGTTTTGCAGTACCCCTCCCTGCCCCACTCCCTGTACCAGCACAGCTTGGCTTGATTAGGAGCTCTGTAACAAGCTGCTCAGGATGCTGAGATCTATCTCCAAGATCCATCACATCTCCATGGCTTGTTTCTCCCTCCAGCTCCAGCCCAGGTCGCTGCTTTCTGCTTAGCCCAACATTTCTCCAATAGAACAAACACAACCTCACCCTTCAGCATCTCAGCTCTGCTTCCTCCAGCCCAGATCCGTGGGCGCAGCCTGAGCTGCACTTTCTTTCTCCTTTAGCTTTCCAGGAGATCCCACAACCCGCTCAGGAGCAGTTCTGCATAGAAACACCCCAGCAAACAAACTGCAGCCATGGAAGGGCCGAGCAGATCTCCACGTGCATTTATTTCTCCAGCTTGGACAGCTCGTAATCACAGACAAACTGTTTGTCCTTGACTCCTGTCTCAGCAAAGGAAGACTGAACTTCCCACAACACGATCCGTATCAGATCGGATTTGATATATTTCATAACAGCCTTTTATTCTCCTGTCTTTGTTCATTTATTCATCAATCTGACACTTTGCTAGATGTGCCGCTGTCTTTCCTTCTATTCACCTGTCATTATCTCCCGCTCACACGTTGTAATGCTCACCTTCCTTACGTCTATTAAAAACAAAGGGCTCTTGCCCTGTGCCGTTTCACTGCGGATTTTCTCTGTTTCACTGAAATAACAACAGAGCAGTGTGTTTGCCAATCCCCCCCCGGGCTGTCAGAATAGGAATGGTGGCTGTGGGCATCCCCTGCCTGCCCCAAAGTGTCGGAGCCCTGCGCAGCTGCCAAGTGATGCTCCGTGGGCTCTGAAACAGCTCTATGCAGAAGGATAGAGCTGTAGAGCATCACAAGCCTCCAGGTGCCACAAATAGATGTCTACCAGCTCCCCAACACTAAATTCACTGTGTCAATCCACGATAAAGGCAGCCGTAGGGGGTCCAGGTGGGTTCCTCCTGCACACCCAGCAAGGCCAGATCTGCTGCCCCTGCTGCACAGGGAAAGGGGTTTGGAACTTGCAGCCCAGCAGAGCGCTCCCAGCTTTGCCTCCAAGCAGGCAGATTTACACCACCCTGCCTTTTTACTACCGCCGCAGAAACAACTAAAAATATTTAACTTGTTTGTTAAAATATTTAACGTGATTTTGACAGTTCACCAGCTGTTTAAAAGTAGCTGAAAAGGATGGCATAGGCTGTTGCCGAGTTTAATAAATATGTGTGTGTGTGATGTTTGTTATCTGAGAAGTACATTTAGATGTCTGCTTAGGTTAGCATCACATATGCTAGAACACATGTTCCTATTCTGGTACACATCTATAATTGTGCCCATTTATCTTATTGTAGTTTAAAGTACTACCAGGATAAATAAAGGCACTGTCTATTTTACTCTGAGAAAGAGACAGACTGGGTTGTGTCAGCCAGTGAGAAAATAAAAAAGGCTGGAGATAAAAACTTTCTGGGGTGGGGAAAATTACTTTTTAAAAGAACGCCATCAAAGACATTTTTGCTACATAGAGATTTGGTTAGAGTGAAGCAATTCAGAGCTTCCACCAAATGGATGGAGGGAAGAGAAGAGCAGCAGGAGCAGGGAGGCATTCTGCCCGTGTCCTTTTTACTATCTTTTCTAGGTATTCATTTTGGTATCTATTTAAACAAAATGCTGCTGCAGGTGTCTGTCTCCTCAGAGATGTGTCCCCCATCCCACCCACCCCTGGTCCTCCATCACCAGGGCAAGGAAGACTGCTGGAGCAGGGGAGTTGGGGCAGTGGGGAATCCAGCACTGCAGCCAGGGGTTGTGAGAGCAGTGGTAAATTAGAAAGGATTTAGGAAAACTGTAATTGCAGGGATCTGTCTTGAGAGGCAGAGTGAGAATCTCAGCCTGCTTTGATGTTCAGGCCACAGAAGTTCCCACGTCACAGAGGGGAGAAGCACTTTGCAGCATGGAATAAAGTGATG
This sequence comes from Phasianus colchicus, assembly GCF_987193195.1. NCBI lineage: Eukaryota > Metazoa > Chordata > Aves > Galliformes > Phasianidae > Phasianus > Phasianus colchicus. The sequence goes on from NC_143451.1 coordinate 14,067,902, forward strand.
CTCTGGGAATGCAGCAAGCACCAGGAGTGGGGGTGGGCATGGAGCAACATCAGCACTGAGGCAGGCACTGAAACCACCACCACCAGACACCTGCTGTACGTATACAGGAGAAGCCAAAGGAGCTTGATTGCATTTGTGATCCTATTTGGAGCTTGATTGTGTTTGCAGCCGTGGCTGCTCACGGAGCAGCCCAGCAGCATGGGTTTTCCCATGGGTGACCTTTCCTGCCCCTTGTTCCTGCAGATGAGGTCCATGCAAGCAGCTCTGGGGAGATGAATGAGGTGATGAGTTCCCCCGGTTCTGCTGTGCCTATGTGAAATCAAGCAGAAATGAGAATGAGGGGCGTTAGGGTCTGGCAACACAAGTCGCCTTGTATTGAAGCATCTCCTCTAAACCACAGCTTAGGAAGCTCTGTAAGCCACAGCAGTGAGAATGATGCTGAGCAGCAGTAGTGGGATGTGCTTAAGACATTTTTGTGCCAAAGAATGAAACGTTAAGGTTATTTTCACAGCACACACAGTCAGCATCGTGCAAGGCAGGAGCTGTCCTGGAGCACATCTTGTGCTCAAAGAATGATAAAGCTACTTTTTGTGCTCCCCATGGAGCTTCACGCAGCCTGAGTTATGCACAACTCCACTAACACTGGGAAAAGCAATCCCATTTTGAATTCTTAGGTGCAGCAAGAGCTGGAAGCCTAAGCAACACTATTAAACACCCATGGGGTGTCCTGTGCACCAGGACTGCTGGAAGTCCTGCAAATGGGAGGAGCTCCAATGAGGGTTTTATCCTGCAAAATAAAGAGCAGTGCCAAGAGCACTGCAATCCATGCACCAAGCCAGGAAGTGCTTTTGGGGAGATCCATGCACCAAGCAGAGGTGGGGATGAGGATGGGGATGGGGATGGGGATGGGGATGGGGATGGGGATGGGGATGGGATGGGGATGGGGATGGGGATGGGGATGGGGATGGGGATGGGGATGGGATGGGGATGGGGATGGGGATGGGGATGGGGATGGGGATGGGGATGGGGATGGGATGGGGATGGGGATGGGGATGGGGATGGGGATGGGGATGGGGATGGGGATGGGATGGGGATGGGGATGGGGATGGGGATGGGGATGGGGATGGGGATGGGGATGGGGATGGGATGGGGATGGGGATGGGGATGGGGATGGGGATGGGGATGGAGATAGAGATGGGATGGGGATGGAGATAGAGATGGGATGGGGATGGGGATGGGGGAATGGATATAGAAAGGATGGCATTGGTGATGGCAGCTAGAGGCTCACCTTCTTCCAACAGAAAATGGCATTGAGAAGGAGAGAGGTGGGCATGCTGACCATGTGGGTTTTAGGCATGAAAGACATGAAGGTTTAGACATGAAGGTTTCCAGTGCATACAGCCGTCCCCAAGGCAGCCAGGCTGGGTTCACAGCACCGGCACCAGCTGGGGAAGGCACGTGTGATACAAACACCTGGGAGGACAGGGGGAGGCGGGAGAAGGGGGGAATTGTGCTGTGCCCTGCTCTCATGCCAAAAATACATGGAAAGAAACTGTAACCCCCCTGTTTTCAGAATATAAAAAGGTTGTGAAAATAGGACTCCAAGGGCTCTGCAAACGATTATGCTAATGAGATCCAGGGCTGTTCAATAGCACTGAAGTGATGCTCAGGAATTTTGAACCACAGTTTTTAGTGTGATTACGGATCATATTAAAATTCTATTAGTCTTTGCTGAAGATGTGAATGAGTGCAGTGGAATAACGGGTCCACACTTCCATGAACCCAAACATTCGTCATGAGGTACGATTTTCAGAATGAAAATACCCCAATTTTCAAAAAGAGAAAGGAAAATGTGTGTGCAACTATGTAGAATGGGACTCCAGTTGGGGAAATATTCAGAGATTGTCAATTTTTCCACATGGGCCCAAGTTTTGAGTGGTGGCATAAAACAATATTTGCAATTGTTTTAGCCTTCCCGCATAGTATAATTGAGACAAGCGGAAGAGAAAACTTTGTAGCAAAATCTCTTTTTGTTTCTGCCTTGCAAATGATAAATTGTTAATGAGCACCTGTTACAATGTTAATGAAAGTAAGATCTGTGTGTAAATAAAGAAAATTTAATAACTTAACAAGGTGGATTAAAATTCCCAACCTGCTCCTTGCTAATCTAATGCCAAACACCAAATAGTTGCTATCTAAGCAGGAAACTGGTTAATGTATTCACCTCCGTGTACTTTTCAAACTATAATTAATATTTTAAAAATTTATAAAACCGAAATCATAGGTTTGATTGTAACAAACAAAATATCTGTCTTTAATCTACTACAAAAGGTTGGCACAAATCCCCTTAAATGATACTAAAATGTAAACCACACGGCAGCACTGAGGAATTGATGATGTTTAACTTCTTTTGCACTTGTCCTAATCACATTCTTTATAATTGTATTTAAAATGACTCCAAAACAGTTGATTGGTAATTCTGTAGTGGAGAAGAAATATGGAATGAGAACACTGTTTCCTTGGGGGGGGAAAAAAAGCTGTTATAAATAACTTTGAAGGTATGTCCTCTGGACATTGGGTGAATATTAACACTTGACAAATGGACTTTTGTTGGTTTAAACTAAAGTGAAAGTTATTGAAAAGAAAGAAGGAGTGCTCTTATTTCCTAGAGAAGAAACTCACTTTCATGTGGTTTCTCCCTTCTCAAAGCCCCAGGTGTGGTTCTATGGCAGCGCCCTCTTTGCCACCCCTCCTCACTCACATCCCACATCACTCAGAGCCCAGTGACTGCTGCAGGCAGACCCTGATGTTCTGCAACGGTTGGGTGCAGCCAGGAGGGTGAAAACTGCTGGGGAACCCCAGCCTCAGTGTCAAACAGCCAACCTTGGAGCCCTACACCCAGTGTTGGAGCCCTACGCCCAGCCTTGGAGCCCTACACCCAGTATTGGGGCCCTACACCCAGTGTTGGAGCCCTACGCCCAGCCTCCTGTCCAGGTAGTGCCCACTAACTCCAGATCTAGACCAGCTTTCTCAAAATTCCACAGATGGAGACTTCACAACCTGCACCAGACTCATGAGAAAGGGTTGAGATTGTTTTCCTTAATGCACTGGCCACTTTCTATTGCTACTCAGGCTTCCACCTCCTGCCCTCCTGCTGTACAGCCCAGCAGCAGTCTGCAGTTGGGGCAGGGAGGTGGAGGGCAGGAGGATCCACCATCCCTCCCCTTACAGTCTGTTCCTCTGTGGGCCACTGCAAGCACACACCCAGCATGCCCAGGTAAAAACTGGTATCTGAGCCCTTCCTACTTGTAGAACACTTATCTCAGCTCCAGTGCTTCATAAAGTTGGCCTGAGACAGAGAGCATAAGGCATTTGCCTAAAATCCCAAAGAAAACATGTAGGAAAAAGGCTGTGAAGACCCATAGTAACAACAGCTCCATCTGGTTGGGCTCTCACCCATTGGCCATCCTCCTTGGCCACTCTGAGTCCTGGGATCTACGTAGAAGGAACCCAATGCTCACAGCATGTGATCACTTGTGTCTGGTCAGCATCCCCCAGTGTCAAAGCAAACATTGCTGCTGTCCACCAGGCACTGAGCCCCACAGGAGATACCTCAAGTGACTGTTTTTAAGAATTTTGGATAATATACTTGCATACTCTGTCCTTTAATTGGGAAGCACTTCACGGGTCTGCACTTAATCAAGATGGATACCTCATTAGGACATCTCCCAGGGAACCAGTTTAGCCTAACAACAGCAAATCGCAATGCTGCTGCTTAATTGGGACAATTTTTGTAAAGTCTCCTCTTAATGGAGACATATTGGGCCAGTGCCAGGAGTTAAGTGGTGTTAAATGAAATAGGTGCAAAACTCCAACTTCCTGTCTTTTTTTACATAAAGATTGCCAGCTGAAAATCTAAGTATATAAAGGCTAAATATTTAGGTGTGGGGACTTCTGGTTTCTTTTTTTTTCTTTTTTTCTTTTTTTCTTTTTTTTTGGTTTGCATGCAGTACAGTAAAGAAATCTGGGCTTCTCACATTGCACCTCTGGGTCCAGGTTGTGATGGCATGTCCTGGCTTTGCCTACCCCAACCAGGATAAGTCAATTGCTGTCTTCTTAGCCATGCTCTCTTCTTAGCCATGTAGTGTAGTGGGAGAGTAGGTCTGTACAGCATCTGATGTCTTAACCTTGGAATTGTGTAAATGGGAGCCAACATCCCCTGTGAGCATCCCAACATATCACCACATGCCCAAGAGGCACCCAAGTGGGTGTTTTCTCTCCCCTCATCACTAAGAGAAGCTGTTTTTCCAGGTACCTGGTGGAAATAGAAGGTGTGTAAAAATTGTCTGTTTGAGCCATTGACTCAGTAACCTGTAACAGATCCCAGTTAAATACATTTCCTGGGGACTGCCTTTGACTGAAAGCGTTTTGTACATAAACAAACAACAACGCTCCTTCCATCCATTAAAACCCACCAGTCACTTTAATACATCACGGCGTAACTATTTAGCTCAGTCATTTTTCATTGTTTGACCTCACTTTTAATTAGAGACTAAATTATTAATGCCGTTTGATAGGAGACAAACTACTTGGGAGTGCTGCTGTTCTCTAGGCCAGCTCTCAGGAACTACACACTCAGATTTTGTACGTTTCAAATAAAACACAAGTGGCCAGAGGAAAAACAATTTACATTTACAGCTCCTACAAACCCGGCATCCATCAAGAGTTTGGTGCTAAAAAACCTCTCGCAGTGTTAACAGTAGACTTTTAAAAATCAGCAAGGAAATATAAGGTTCCCCCAGAGAGAAATTCCCCGGAGATCCTTCGTGAAGTTGGCGAGCTCTGGAAAAGCAGTTTCTGGATCCTCTAATCACAGCACTGAGGATGGTTCAGAGCAGTCAGCGCTGTGTTTTCCCCTGCCTGCCTTTGATGAGGGGGTTCCCAGGGCAGGAGATGAGCACAGAACTGTGAGCTGAAGGTGATTTAGGGGCACAGAGTCAGGGGCAGCATCTGAGCCAGCTTAGTGACACCAGCAGCACCAGATCCTCCGCATGCTGGTGCCATTGGTCCATCACTGCAGTGTCTGATCCCCCACCTGGATCCCAGCATGAGGTCCTCCTTGATACAGAAATGGGACTCACAGCCATCTCCACGTGAAGAGAGGGCAAATCTTTGGGTCAACCATAAGGAGTGGTGCAGAACTGGCACTGCTGCCTGGAGAGCTGTGGGGTCACTGTCATGGAGGTGTTCCAGGACCAGGAGATGTGGCACTGAGGGATGTGCTTAGGGGGCACCGTGGGGTGGGCTGGGGTTGGACTTGGGGATCTTAGAGGTCTTCCCCAACTTCAATATTTCTAGAATTCTATGACTTTGGTGTTCATAACAAAGAGCATAAACCATTTCTCTCCTGCTTTAGCAAGAGCCACATCTCTCCTGATTCTCCCCTGTCACATTGCAGGGATGCAGCCCTGATTGCAGGAAGGGAAGGGGATGCTCCTCTGCCACTGCACTGCGTTTGCTGCCTGTACCGAAGTCATAATGCAAATAATAATAATGTTTCTGCTTATTTGATGAAGCAGAAAACAAGATCTCTGTGTTGAAAAACAGAAGAAGAAATCAGTTTTTCAGCTGGGCTGCCCTTGCTCCAAAGGATGACACCAGCCAAGCCCATTTATTTGAACTTTTAATGTTTCCCTGGCACAGATTTGAAGATTTTTGTGTCCTTCCACTTAAGGCATAGGTTTTAAGTTCTTTGCAATTCAAATCCAATCTACAAAAATGCACCGGGTTAGAATTTAGCCTGCAATCTTATTGCTGTCAAGTCAGAAAGTGGGTTTATTCCCTCAGACATGTGTCTCTTTTTGTTGCAGTTGGTCTCAAGCTGTCATTTCCACTTACTCCTTAAGAACAGAATTCCTCCTCCTCGCCACCCCCAACCTCAAAAGGATACAACCTCCCCTGTATGTTTTCAGTGTAAAATAACAAAGTGTGTGTGAGGACTAATGGCCCTAAAGGAGCTGGCTAGATCTGCTCAGTCAATAATCCATGCTCTAAAAGGGGCTGATTTCACAGTTACACACACACACCCCTGAGCAGTTCTGCTGCTAGAGCGAGTGCTTGCAGCATCTCCTCTCCTCTCACCGTGCTTCAGCAGCTCCCATTAATGGCAGTGGGAACCCCCATGTGCAGCCCCCTGAAAATGAGACAGCTCCAGACCACGTCCTGCCCTCCTGCACGCCCAAAGCAGAGGTGATGAGGACCTCAGTGCGTGCAGGGAGGGCACCCAGCACACCCCCAGCCCTATTGCACGGAAAGGACCCCGGGATTGAGCCCCTTCACACCCACCATCACCCATAGCCCAAGGCAGGAGCTGCAGGCAGGGGCTCACCCACACCCTGCATCACCTCCTGATCTCCCCGTGCCCTCTGCCTTCCTGTCAGTATTTTAAATTGTTATTTAAATGTCTGTGGGGGGATTATAATTTGTATGCCTGATCGTACAATGGATATACCTATCTATCTCCTGGTATCACAAATAGCCATACCGTAATGATGATTGAAATACATAATCCCCCCAAAGATGGTCAGAACAATTTAAACTTCCCTCTGTTTAATTAAGAGAGCGAGGGGATTAGGTGCGTGATTTAAACATTGGGGAAGGTTTGGTTGTTGTTCCTAAAAGCTGCCAGATGAACAAGGAACCGAGCAAGGGAGCAGGGGATCCCTCATCCACCCCCACATGGCCCTGCACATGGAGGATGAAGGAGAGGAGCTTTAGAGAAGTGTTAAACCCAACCTAACTGCTCCAATGTCCCCCTCCCGATCGCACAGCCGCCAATGATGCACGGAGCAGAAGTGATCCGTTTGTCTTCCTCCCACTGACAATAAATCCGATCACTCCCTGGATGGGTAAATAGGATCGATCGGGCCCTGCAGCATTGCCTCTCTCGTCCCTTTCCCATCGGCTGCACTAACTGGGAGCACCGGGCAGATTCCACTCCCGCGTTTACCTGCTGACTGCAGAGCCAGCTTTGTCATTAGGGCTAAATTAATCAAGAGGTGAATGTTTTCAGCAAGCCGCACTGTTTACTTTGGGAAAAAAAGAAAAAAAAGAAGGAAACAAAATTAGTGTAGTGAAGGGAGAGCCAGGCATGGGCAGAACAGAGAGGACAAATCTCTCCAAAAGAAAACCCTCACCATGCTATGGGCACAGGACCCTGAGGCCAACCTCTCACATTGAGTTGTCCCCATGGCCAGGACGCTTTGTGGCATTGCTCTGATGTGTGCCAGGCTCATGCCATAGCACTGAGGTCAACAAGATGCCCCAAGCACTTCACTCCAGGGCCATCCAAATCCTTCACCCAACAAACACAGCAGTGGAGGAGTCCACGTCCATCCATAACCCACCTGCTGGGTCTGATCACCCACCGACGAGCAAAGAGGGAAGGACTGGCCTGGACTATGTAGGCACTGAAGCCTCCAAAACTCTCCCCTGAAGGTTGGATTTAAGCTCTATGGCAGCAAAGCATGGAGTGCCAGCCTTGCCCTGCATGGCATGGAGGTGACAGCAGCCCCTTCCCGGGCAGTTCTGGGGTCCCTGGAAGCAGGGAGGCCCCGGGCCCAGAGCGCAGCACTGCACCAACAGTAGGGAAGAAACATTTTTTATTTTTTTAATTTCCTTCTTCTTCTTTTTTTGTCTTTGAAATCTTGTCAGTATATCAACACGCTTGATAAGGGCAGTGTTGTAGTTACACTTCTTTAATTAAGTGAATAATTAAAAAGAAGTTGATCATCAATTAGTTAATTAAATAATTAATCCATTTTACTTTCATACCCTTTTTTGTTAATCACTGTGGCTTCGGTAATGAGCCTCCTCCGGGTTGCTAAGCAACCAACTCCTCGTTTAAACAATCAGCAGCTGCCGCCCGTCAGCGCCCGTGCGAAGGGATGCGCGGGGCCGCCCACCCCAGGGGACGCCGCTCTCGGCCCGGCTGCGGGGCAACGGCCCTCCGAGGGTCGCGGGTTCGATTCCCTCCTCCGGCAGTTCGCCCCCCGGCGCTGCTGCGGGGTGAGGAAAGCATCGGATCCTCCGAATTGCCGCTGGGAACGCGATGCCGGTGCTCTCCGACGCACATCCCCGTGCCTCAGTTTCCCCTGGGTCCGCCTGCCGGGCTGGGGGTGCCGGGAGCCCGAGAAGGGGTGAGGAAGAGCCGGGCTCGCACACGGCGGTTCCTTCCCTCCTCTCTCCCTCTTTATTCTCCCGAGTTGTTGGGGTTTTTTTTTCTTTTTTTTTCTTTCTTTTCTTTTTTTTTTTTTTCCTTCCTCTGTTGCCAATCGTTTCTCTGCCCCGGGGCCAACCTGTAAATGAGATGTTACATCTGCACCGAGCTAAGTAAACACTTTATAAATGAATAAATAAGTGAATAAATAACGAAATAGTAATATCTGCGCTAGTGGGAGCTCGGCGCGACGGCAGAGCCGGGGAAAGGGGATGGGAAGAGGCGGGGACCCCCGTGCCCCCATCCCCACGGTGGCTCCCTGGGGGCACTGCGCTGAGGTGGGAGCTGAGCGGGGTACCGCAGCCCCTGGCAGTGCCATGCCCGGTCCCGTCCATCTCCACCAGCACCGGTTCCTGTGTACCCCCCGGACCCCCCCCCCAGCGGCCTCCGGCGGTCCATCCGACCCCCTCCCCAGCACCTGGGCTGAACTTTGTAATTATAATGGCTAACGAGAACAAATGCAAGAAGCGCTCATTGAGTAACTGATATCAATTATGGAAGCAGGCTTTTGAGCCTGGAATAAATGATAGGGGAATTGGCCTGAGAGGGAGTGGGAACAGACGTGTTATTATTTACGCCAGATTAAGAAAAGTATCCAATTTGCTGGCCATCTCCTTCCGCTGGGAATCGGCATCAATTTTATTATTGTTCCTCAGATTTTAATATTCTCTAAATGAATTACGATCGAGCTAGGTAGTTAGTCAATAGTTTAATGCAATTAATTAACTTCCCATCGCTTGGTTATCTCTGCCCCGGCCCCTTCCCCGCAGCCCCTCCGCGTTGCGTTGCGGTAAATAAGGGTGCGGGTGCGCTCCCAGCCGGCTCCCAGCGTGTGTGTGTGTGTGTGTGTGTTGACTCTTTGGTGTCTAGATTTTTTCCAGTGTTCCGTGCATTGTACGACATAACTAGAACTGAAGCAGTACATTTCTTCAAACAATGCCTCCCCGATTCCATTTGTAATGGAATTGGAGGGAGAAAATGTAATTGTGTGTTAAACATGAGGCAGCCATACATGAAGATAAGCAGGGCTGAGTGACTGGATATGGAAATCCAGCGCGGGGACTAGATACTGGAGGTCTAGTTTGGAGTTAAATGGCTCATAAAAGCGGGAGGCTGGCGTTTATTTATTTGTTTGCCCGACCATCCAGGGCCGCGCGTGTGGCACGGCTTTTGGGGGAAGAAATGCGAAGGGAAAGAGTGCGATTGCTGCGGTTGCGATGGGGTAGGATGGGGCGGGAAAGGGGGAGCAGCATCCCGGCTCCGGGGCTGCTTTATTCCCTGCCCCCGGAGCAACTCCCGCTGCTCAGGCCAGGAAAGCACTGCCGGGTTCCCCCTTCCCGATTGGGCCCTCACGTCGAGGCGGAGGGACCGGCGGGGCTGGAGGGCTCCGGGTCTCGGGCAGCAGCCCGAAGGTGCGCAAGGAGGGCAGCGTCCTCCTCCCCTCCACCTTAGGCTGAAGGTGCAGCCGCCCGAGTCCCACGGGGGGGGTCGAACCCCGTTATCCCGCAGTGCCCCATCCCGCCGGGCTGCCGGGGCCGTTCCCAGGGGAAGGGGGGGACTGCGGCGGAGAAGGGACGGCCCCGCCGCACATCTGGGAACATCGTTAGGGCCGCCCCGCTCAGGAAGTTTTTCACACTTCACGTCTCATTAATCGCAGGTCTCGGATTCCTTGGGAAAGGGGGAGGGGGACAGGAGGGAGAGCGGCCTCAGGCCGGAGGGGGGGGGGGTGGTCACAGCTGCCGGGAGAGGCCCGGACCCCGGGGGTGGCCGCACGGTGCCTCCTTTTGGGGATGGGGACTGAGAGGATCCCCCCTCCAAGCCGGAACCCTCCGTGTGTCGCCATGCCCCAGCCGTCGGGGAAAGGCGGGCACGGCTCTGCCGGGCGCCTCGGACAAGCAGCCTCCTGCACCTCCCCGTCGGGGCTCAGCCCCTTGTGGGAAAGGGCTCGAGCTGCCCCGACCTCCCCTCCTCCTATCCTGGGCCTCGCGGGGACAGCGCCAGTGTCCGCACGGCCGGGGAACGCCAGCTGAAATCACAGCCCTTCTCTTCCCAAGGACCCGACGGCGCAGCCTCTACGGGACACCGCCTGGCTGGGGAGGGCGGAGGTGCCCCCCCCCCTCCCGAGCAGCGTCTTAAATGTTTAAAAAGGGTTTATTCTGTACTTACAGTGAGCGAAATTAAAAAGAAACAGTAAAATATTTGAAAATGAAGTGCATTATGTTTAATAAATTTAAAATGAACAAAGGCTGCTATATTGCCAGCAATATCATTCCTTGCCCAGGGGCATTAATAAAGACTGAAAGGTTTGGAAAAAACAATATTTTCTATTAAAATTCTACTGTGCGTTTCAATATTAAAAGGATAGGTGATGAATTTTCAGTGTTACTCAGACGGGGTCAGCGACTAATTTCATTTCTTTCTGGTCAGCATTCTGTCGATAATTAATCAAAAGCAGAGTTTCTTAATGAAACACTTTTCATAAGGTGATAATTAGCAGGAAAGACGCGGAGTGCAGACAGTCACTGGTAGCTGTCTAATAACCAGAATGAAATCAGGGCTGGGTCCAGGGAGTTAAGCAAGAGCTCAGGAAAAAAAATAATAATAAAATAAAAGGATGAAGATGGGGAAAGGGGAGGGGGGGGGGGGAGAGCGTGGAGCCCCGGGAGAGGGCTGTGCTTTCCAGCCCCCAAACGGTGCCGTGTCTCATCTCAGGGATCCCGAACCGGAGTCGGGGTTGGGAGTGAGATGTGAGATGTGAGACGGGCTCCCCTCTGCGCGCCCCGAAGCGCTGAGCTGCGAGGGAGAAAACAGCGCGGGGATGCGGCCCCTCCTCGGGCCTTTCCTCGGGAAAAAGAAAAAGAAAAAAGAAAAAAAAAAAAAAAAAAAAAAAAAAAAAAAGCTTGGAAAGAGTAAATGAAGTTAATGAAGAAAATTAGCAGCGATTAGTGAAAGCACCGGGGGCCGGGAGAGCCGCCGCTCCGGCCAGGAAAGTGCCTGGTGATGATGACAGAGGTACCCCGCGCGTAAACAAAAGAAATTAGCCCCAGGAATGATGTCAAACAGTATAAAATTAACCGAAAGTTGTAATAAGTGAGGGATTAAGGAGGGCCCGGCGTTAATTCGTGGGTCTGAGAGCGGCCGGCAGAAGGGGGAGAGGTGCGCGGAGCCTTTAATTAATATTTGGCTGGAGCGCACCTCATTCACAATATTCATTGATGCGATTACCCTGCAAACAGACAGGGATAATTTGTTTAGATAGATAAAAATAACCTTCAGGTGAGATTTGAAATACAAAACCAATCTATCCCTTACATCTAAGTCTGGCACTTCAACAGCAAACCTTTCAATGGGCTTTTTCTCATATTAATATATTTTTTTTAATCCGAACATGAATGACAGGTACCGCTTTCCTGCGACGTCGGGTTTTTTATTAGGAAATTCTCCTGAAATGCTGTAAACTTTCAGATAAAGCTGAGAGGCAGGAGGCTGCTGAGCAGATGAGATTATTGATAGTTATTGAAAGTATCCAAATAGGATTTAGAAATCGGGCTCCTGCGCCTTTAATAGAATTCCAGATAATCTTTTATCACAACAAGACACCCATAGAATTATTTAAACAGATTGGACTATTCCAGCAGCAAATTTCAATTATTCTAATGCTTTAATAAATGTGTTGTGTGTGTATTAAATTCAAGCTTCTTAATCCAAATTTTACGATTTAACCGCTCTGATTTTTCATTACATCTACACCCTCATACCGCAATTTACGTTATTATTTTATTGTTTGGGGTTGGCTTTTTTTTTTTTTTTTTTTTTTTCTT